>NC_054745.1:33225193-34425193 GCF_018143015.1 Lytechinus variegatus | reverse complement strand
TTTTTTAAATTTCCCAGCACTTTTCAAAACTTTGAAATAAAAGCGACTTGAAAGAAGAAAATAACAGCAGTCTGTATTAATACATCACTGTTCTGGCGACTCTGCTGCCATCAAATTGCTGTAAATTAACATTTATCTTTTACAGTGTAACACGGGCGTATGTGGAAAGGCAGCCGATTACTACACACATGCGGGGTCCAGCCATTGTCACAAACATGTGACTGAGCAACACCTTGTTCCATACTACATTTACAATAGTCAATACCGTTCGACATTACAATGGGTGAATTCAAGTTCTGTGTTGGTGTTGGTGTTGAGAGCGTGAATTGGGCTGCTGATTCTAGCCCCAACACTGAATTCGGGTCTATAAAAATAATACCAATCACATTATTGATAGCTCAACACCTAGTGAAGTTAGTCCCAGCACCAGCTTTTTTGCCTTTATTTCAGCCTTCACTTCAGGGTGGAGCTAATTTTTCCCCAACATGAACACCAGCTGCCAACAACGAACTTTAATTCACCCAATATCACTCGACAATACAATGCCTTGCCCTCAGACTTTAATCCCTCTAGATCTAGATGCAAGCCTCTCTCCTCAACAAGTCAAAGGCTACACTGTGTAGGCTACACAGTCTGAAGTTGCTCAATTCAAGCTATGCATTGTGTGGGTAGAATCCTAGGCTAGCCTACTGTAGGCCAGGGCTAGGCCACTTACACGCAAGCCAGGTTATCATCAGATAACCTTGCACTCACTTAGGCCTGCTACAGTGCAAATTGCTGGCAGTAGGAAAGTAGCATTCTCTATTATGATTTCCAATATAGAGGAACAAGACCAGTGATCAGAAAAATATTTTTTAAAAATCATTTGATCAAGATATTTTAGATCCAACTGAAGGAATGGAATGAAAATATATTCTATCATCCTATGTGTAAAAGACAAATATTTTCCAAGGATTTGTTGATTATTATAGTGAAATCTATCTCCAACTATAGAGGGCTGCATGTCACATAAATTTGCACAACTCAGCATACCAATGACTCCCTGAGTGGGGCTAGGCTATGTATGGTCCTAAACTAAGCTTAAAGGTACAGTAGTGGGAAAAGTGGCGCTTTGAATATTTAACTACTTTGTTAGGGGGAACGAAAATTACTACATGAACTGATGTAGAATGACTCATTTCGAACATAGTTGACGTTTTCTTGAAAAATATTTGTTTAGATCTAGAAATGGCTGAAATATCAACGAAAGATACGTCAAGTTCTCAGCGCGGGCCTGCGTTGAAAATTCACACATGTGTAAACAGTGTGTGCGAACCGCTATGTGCCGTTGAACCGAGCGCGTCTTAACTACGCCATCCCCATATATGCGCGTCAATTATTGTGCAGTTTTTACAAGGAAAACAAGAGATGTCAAACGTCTAACTTGGAAAAATACCATTAAAATTACATTTTCGAAGCTGTATTTTATCTATAAAAAAACTACACGAATCCGGGTAATTGACATCTGGAGAATCGATTGAAGTTCTATTTGATTTCAAATTTAACTTATTTTCATCTAAATTTTCAAATTATTTTCATTGTCAATTTGAAAGGTCGGTATTAAGACACCATCTTTTATTTCAAGAAATATGCAAGGGTTTTCTGTTCTGACGGCCATTCCAAATTGGCGTAGGCCTACATTCGTGACTTTAATGTATTAAAGTGGACCATATGGAGCAGTATTTTCCCTAAAAGTATAAGTCAGTAACATTTGAAGAAATTGAGGACTGTCATGGCGGCTACGTAGTAAGCACCACGCTAAGTTTATACCTCACAAATTAAGTCATTTGATCTACATTTCTCTTCGGTTTTCAAGCCTCTACAATGTCAAAGAAACAAAAACGTCAGGACACTCCAACCAAGGCACAAGGTAACTCCAAAAATAAGTTGTTTAAGGAGAATTCAATGCATGTTTCGAATGCCATGAGTGCCGAAGTTTGCAGCGGTAATGCGGCGACCTTACACGCCGAAATCGTCGGTGCTGAGGAGAGCCGGGCGCCTGCCTGGTTTCAAGCCTATGAACTAAGGCTCGAGAAACGCTTCGATTCGCTGCGGGTGCAGATTTCAGAGGTGAGAGAAGAGTTAGAATTTCATGTAGCGGATTGTGATGAGAAGGTGAAAGCACTAGAGAAGGAGCTGGCGAGATGTTGGGAGAAAGTTGACGATCTAGAGAACAGATCTAGGCGTAATAACGTAGTATTTTTCAACATTCCAGAAGGCAAGGAGGGTGATGGAGGGTGCAAGAAGTTCCTGCTTGGCTTTTTGAGCAAGGTAGATCCAAGTCTTGCTGGAGTCGGCATTGAAAGGGCTCACCGTACACCAACAGGACCCCGTCCACAGCAATCAGGTGCAGATGGAAAGGTCAAGGACAGACCAATCCATGTGTGCTTCTCTTCCTATCAGGAGAAAGAGAAAGTATTCAAGACCTGCGTAGGGGTATTCAAGAAGGATTTCACTTATGAAGGCAGACGTCTTTTTGTTGGAAATGACTTAAGCCACCGAGTCCAAGCTGAGAGGAAGGCATTGCTCCCCCACCTGAAGAAGTTGCGAGAAGAAGGAAAGAAGGCTTTCTTCGTATATCCCGCCAAGATAAAGTATGTGGAGGGAAATTCCCTGAAGCTATTTACTCCATAGACATTTTGACATCATAGACACTTTGACATTATAGTCGTCGTGACATTACTATGGTTAACCGTTTTTGTTTTTGTTTTTCAGTACACGCATTTTGTAAACACTCCTTACTTTTGAGGAGAGTAGGGGAAGTTAAGGGAGTTGGTAGCTTACAATTGTGAAGAGAAAGTTATATTTGTCAGTATTTGTGAGGTATTACAAAGCTATGACAATGTCCGAGCGGTATTTTTGTAGTGGATTACTACTATATTGTTTTTGTTTGTTGTTCATTTATACAAGATCTTTGTTAGGTGTTACGTGTTCATTGTTAAATGTTTATGTATGTGTTGTCTGTCTGTCATGTTTTTGTTATGTCTTTATGTTGTCTCTCATGTATCTTAAAGAATATATGTATGTACAACAACCAGAATTGGTGATAAATTGCATTTTAGGTGAATACTATGGGTTTTCTGATAAGAGTGCAGTGGTAAGAGAAAAAATGTGTTTGGTAGTCCACGTAAAATGGCTTTAGATATCATTACCTTCAACTGCAGGGGTTTACAAAACAATTTCAAGAGGAAAAAGTTATTTTCTTTTTTTCATGAGAAAAAGTATGATATTTTATTCTTACAGGAAACCCACTCCCAAGCCAGGGATGAAAATTTTTGGAAAACCCAGTGGGGGGGGCCAAGCTTGTTTTTGTAGTTTTTCTACCCAAAGTAGAGGAGTAGCAATATTGTTTAAGCCTTCCCTAAATTTGAAGATCTTATCTTGTATTTCAGATGAGGATGGAAGATATATCATATTACAAATTGAAATGGATAAATCAGTATTTATTTTGGTGAATGCATATGGCCCAAATGAAGATAGCCCAGACTTTTTTATTGAAGTATTTGAAAACTTATGTGAACTAGGTAGCTCTAATATTATATTTGCTGGGATTTGAACATAGCTTTGGGTCCAATGGATTATAAAGGTTCAAAAAAGCATCATAGCAATGTTCATGCTAAAGAAATGTTTGATTTATATGCAGAAGACTTTAATCTAGTAGATGTTTGGAGGAGGGAGCATGAAAGGGAATATGGCTTTACTAGACATCAACAAAGTCCTACTGTATTTTCAAGGATTGATTATATTTTTGTATCAAGTGACTTGATTAGTATGGTTAAAGAATCTGATATACGAGGGGGTATATGCTCTGACCATTCAATTGTTTTTATGACACTTTTGTTGGGTCACCCTCCTCGAGGAAGGGGATATTGGAAATGTAATTGCAATTATTTGAGACATGATGCTGAGTTTTGTAGTTTCATTAAGGAAAGGATCAAAGAATTTAAAGAAATTCATAGGTCGTCAGAGCAGAACCCAAATGTTATCTGGGATGCATTTAAATGTTATATAAGTGGTTTTTGTATTGAATACTCTAGTAGAAAACAGAAAGAAAGGAATAGAACTAAAGACAATTTGTTAACACAGATCTCAGAACTTAAACAGAAACTTCCACAATGCCAAAATAAGAACTATGTAAATGACAAAAACCAGGATTTATTTGCAGAGTTAGCCAGTCTAGAAAAGGATTTGAATGAAATCCTTGATAAGGAAACAGCAGGCTTAATTGTGAGGTCAAGAATAAAGTGGGCGGAGCATGGTGAAAAGAGCTCAAAATATTTTTGCAATTTGGAAAAAAGGAATAATGAAAAGAAAACAATTCGGCAGCTTAAATTGGATAATGGAGAAATTAAGGTGGCTACTGATAAAATTCTTAAGGAATTACATTTATTTTTTGAGTCTCTCTATTCATCTAATTACTCTAAAGATGATTCTGAAACAGCTTCCCGATTTCTTTCTGGCCTTGATATTCCACAACTGTCCCAGAATGATGTGTCCCGCTTAAATTCTCCAGTAACCAAGGCCGAAATATGGTTAACATTGAAGTCTATGGCAGTTAACAAGACCCCTGGCCTGGATGGCCTACCTGTAGAATTTTATATTGTGTTCTTTAATGATATAGTAGATATGTTGATGAAATCATATGAATTCTCTTTTGCCGATGGTTTGCTTTCTCAATCCCAAAGAGATGGAGTAATAACCCTTTTGCCCAAAGAGGGTAAAGATCCTTTATATGTTAAGAACTATCGCCCTATATCTCTGTTAAATGTTGACTATAAATTGATAGCTAAAATTATGAGTAATCGCTTGAAAAAAGTGCTGAATTCTCTAATCCATCCGGATCAACAGGGTTTTTTAGCAGGACGTAATATAAGTGCTAATATTCGCACTATTATTGATATTATTGAGTATGCAGATTTTGTAGATATTCCAGGTTCGATAGTGCTGTTGGATTTTGAAAAAGCTTTTGATCGTGTAGAACATGAATTTTTATTTAAGGTGCTGGAGTATTTTAATCTTGGAGGGAATTTCACTAATTGGGTGAAAACATTTTATAATAACAGAGTTAGCTATGTGACTAACAATGGATTTTTGTCTCGTCCCATTTCAATGTCAAGAGGCATTTTTCAAGGTTGCCCTATTTCTCCTTATCTGTTTGTCTTAGCCATAGAAACTCTAGCAATAGCATTAAGAGATAATCATGATATACATGGTATTAAGATAGGGAACCTGGAGAAAAAGGTCAGTTTGTTTGCAGATGATACTATATGCTTTTTGAATGGAGATATTGATTCTTTTCTCAATTTATTTGAAGCTTTACATTATTTTTCTACCTTCTCAGGATGCAGAATAAATGTAGCAAAATCTGAAGCCATTCATGTTGGCAGTTTAAAGAATAGTGGTTTAACCCCCTTCCAGGAGGAAGGATTAAAATGGAATTCTAGAACATTCAAAGCTCTTGGGGTTACATTTTCTTTACAAATTAAGTCCCTTTACGAACTCAATTTTCCTCCAAGATTGAAAAAGATGGAACAAACCATTAATTGTTGGCGACAAAGAGGTATTTCTTTGTTGGGCAAAATAACAGTTATTAAGTCACTTATACTACCACAACTTTTGTATTTATTTTCAGTCTTATGTATTGATATTCCTAAAACCTTCTTCAAGAAATTAAACAGCTTATTGTTTCGATTTATTTGGAGTAATGGAAATGACCGTGTAAAGAGGAGTATATTATGTAACCAGTATGAAGAAGGTGGTCTCAAAATGATTGATCCATTTTTGTATGCTAAAGCGCAGAAAATGGTGTGGGTAAAACTTTTTTTTGATGAAAGTTATAGTAATTCTTGGAAATGTATTGAAATAGAAATGTTGAAAATTTTTAATGAGGATCATCTGGTATTGTGGAAAACTGAGGCACCTCATTGCGTTTTGAGAAGAATAGGAAACTGTCAAATAGCAGCATCTTTAAGTATTTGGTATGAGTATAGGTCTGCAATGATGAAAGACATGAATTTACATCATTATCATTTACAAGACTATTTATGGTGGAACAAAAATGTCAGTGTAAAACATAGACCTTTTTTTTACTATCCAGTATGGCAGCAAAGAGGTATTCATACTATCTGTCAATTGTATTATGGATTCAATAGGGTAAAAACATTTGAGGAGTTAGTGTTGGATTTTGATATTCCCATTCAGGATAGAAGGAAATATGATTCACTATTGAATGCTATTTATTTAGACTGGTTTCTTGATCCTAAACAGGTAACAGAAGACTTGTTGATTCAATTTTATCACGGTTGGTAAAAACTTGTAAGGTTCCAAAACATGCTTATGATGTCTTGAGAAGTAAAGAATTTGTGTCTTGTGAAAGGATAGAAAGCAAATGGGAAGAATGGTTAGGTTTGGATTCCAATGACATTGATTGGCCAGCAGTCCACAAGAGAAATTTCAGATGTACTATAGAGACCCAGTTAAAGTCATTTTATTTCAAATTATTTCATAATGCTATTGCAGTGAAGTCTTTCTTATTTAAAATCGATAGAAGTGAATCACCACTGTGCTATTTTTGTGGTAAATACCCTGAAACTTTAAAACATATTTTTTGTGAATGTGAAAAGGTCTTACCATTTAGAAAGAAGCTCACAGACTACATTGATAGTATTATTCATGAAACAACAGTCTATCCTGATATCAGTTTCATTTTTGGTTTTGATATTGGTGGCAAACATGATATGTGTATTAATTTCCTATTTTTATGTCTTAAATTCTATATTATGAGATGCAAGTTTCAAGAAATTGATTTAAACTTTCAGGCTTTTATAACCTTTGTCAAAGTAAAACAGAAAACAGAATACTATATAGCTGAAAAGAATGATAAGTTGGCACTGCATTTCAAGAAGTGGTCCTTTAATGTAGATTAATGCTTATCCTTCACAAAATTATTGTTTTCTCCATATTCTGGAATCTGGATGCCTTTATGTATTTTTTATTTATTGATTAATTTATTTACTTATTTATTTATTCTTTATCTTTTTGCTACTGAGAGAATCGTGTTTGTCCTGTGTATGTGTCGTCTTGTCATCAGTTGTGTAGATATTTTGTGTAGATATCTTAAGTACAGTAGCTATGAAGTTTTGTTGTTATTGTATATATTATTTTGTTTTACAATAAAAACATAAATACAAAAAAAACATTTGAAGAAATTTTTATAGAGAACTTTTTCTGTAGTAGGACGGGAAACTGTTAAGAGGTCGGTATTTAGGGACAGGCATCATATAAGGTGACGGTTGATATACGATCATTTGAATTATTTAGCTGAAAATCACCGGAAATCGTGAAGAGAATACCAGATTATCTCACTCATGTATTTTTGTATGCAAACCGAACAATATCAGACTAGTCACTAGGCCTAGGTCTATATTTGAGCAGTTTCATGCCAACTTTCATTTTGCTACCACTACTGTCCATTACCTTTAAGGCCAAAGCTACGCACCATACAAATCACAATTCACATAGATCTAGAACACTCTAGCCTATGTTACAGTTAGACCTGCAATGCAACGTGTTCAAATCAGTCAAATACACACGCGATACACACTGCACATTACTTCGCATGTAGATCTAGACCTACCCTACAGACGGTAGGCTACGTTACATGGACCCCTTCTTCATTTTTCGGAACAAATCATCGGCATTGATATCGACCTGAAAATGTGCCATTAGGCATTCACCCGTCATAATTTTCTCCACAAATCAACTTTAGAATATGTTGAATCAGGATAAGGAAATGAAATTTGCAGAAACCAATGATTTTTGTGACTTTTTAGCTGCTGAATACAATTCAGTGCGTAGCTTTAGGGAGCTTGAAGGTCCCCACATTATACAGCACACATTATTGGCAATAGACGCAGGCGAGTCAAAGCAAAGATCTTCTTCACAATTAGCAAGGTCCAGGGTATTCTACGCAACTCCACTTGAAAAATGAAAGAAGAAGAAAAAAAATAGCTTGATTCAGCTCATAATGTGTTAAACTGTGGAAATATACTACTTAGAGATCAACTTACCTTCTAAAAAACAGGATTTTGGGGATAATTTCGGTCCAGCACTAGAGTGTCGTGATGAGATAGTGACGAGGTTTTCGCGGCGATCTTGTTCACGTGATCAGTATGGACCAATGGAAAAGCGCCTCTGACTCAACCTTTTGTAAAATGCTAGACGCTCTTCATGACGTCATCATACGTATGACTTTTAGCCAATGGCAATGCGATATTTATTTCAGCATTTTCGGAATTGTTAGAACAGCGAGATAGGTATAACCTTTTTTGGTTTGCGGATCATGTTGTATTGTAAAACTCACCCTTTTCGCAACATGATAAATGGTGAAATAACATTTACATATTTCAACACTTAGAAAGTGTTAAAATCCAACATTTCAGTTTTTAGAGTGTACGCGATCGTTGATACACGTTGACACACGTTACTCGTAAGTTACTCATAAGTCGATGTACGTCGAGATAATATCCAGCGTACCCCAAAACTTCTAACCTATGAGTAACGTGCTTTGAACGTTTGTGTAACTTAACTCCAACGTATATTGACGTATGAAGACGTCCTCCGGATGACCACAAAACTTACTGAACGTGTTTATAACTTACAGGTACCGTATAATGGCGTATTGACAACGTTTATAGGAATTGGTATACAAAGGTGGGGTTCACAGGAGTTTTCTTCGGCATGGCGGTGGTGTTGATACGGTGATGTATCGTGCGGTTATGATTTGAATAGTCGAGGGCAGCCTTTTTATAGGCTATGACACGTGTTCGTCAGCGATACGCTGCCTCGCGCTATGCGTAAGTTAGGCTATCGTGGGGCATAAGTTGTGTACGCCAGCAATACGCTAAGCATTCGTTGGAATACGTTACTTATAAGTTAACGAAGCGTTCGATATAAGTTACTAATACGTTATGTATACGTCCAACTCTATATGAATACGCTAAGTATACGCCCAGAGTTAAAAAAAAATCAAAGTTCAGCGTATGCTGACGTTTTAGAGAAATTTTGATACGTCGGGCATACGCTGTCTAAAACGCCAAGGTGTGACACCACCTTTACGCATAGCGCGCGGCAGCTGACGAACACGTGTCGTAGCCTAAAAAAATGCTGCCGCTCGACTAACGCTTGTCAACGTGTATCAACGATCGCGTAACTTGCCTACAACTTATGACCAGCGTATGCGGGACGCATGAGCCATACGCTGGCATACATCGAAAAATTTTGTGCTTGCACAAAACTTTTCGACGACCTCGCCGCATGACGACGCATACCAGCGTGTTTTAGCGTACTCTCAACGTATGCAAAACTTACCCGTAACGTATTCGACGTACGCCAGCGTATTCGCCAAATTCCTCATACGTCGGGCATACGCTGTCTAAAACGCCAAGGTGTGACAGCGCCTTTATGTAGACATGTCTCATTGATACACCCAGTACACCTGGTTACATGCAGTAATGGTAAAATTGTCTGCTGACTTGGTTCAAATTCATCTCTCATTGTTTGAAACTTCATGAATTAATATCCTCCCTCTTGCGTTTGTTTCAGAAATATCTTTGATGAATAAAATGATTATGATACATTTGCTTCGTCTAAACGAAGTCCTGTCAAAACAATTTTAAGGTCATTCCCTGTTTTTTCAAAAAAATCAATTTCAAGCATATTGATGATATACATTGTATGTAAAGGCATTCTTGTAGCATTCAAATGGATTTCTTGTTAAAATTGTCCATCATGCTCTGGTCATCCATCTTTAATATCCAGTGATATACAACTTGTAGTGTTATGAAAGTATTAAATATTCACATGCATTGGGTACATAGTTACCAAGTCAAAAGAATGATAGTAACAAGATCATTAACAGTGTCTGAATTCCAATTTATTGACATATTTGTTGTATGAACAATAAATATTTCTTCAACTTTATTGCCATTGGTGGTCTAATATATATATTTATAAATATATATATGTATGTACACACATAAAAATATGTCTTATCACAAGAACTGGATTATGTACATTTCTGCTCTCTGATAAATAATTTAGGTACATGAAAATTCTGATGAAAGAACTTGTATGTTAAATACTTTCAAAAAGGCAAGATAATTAATACCAATTTAGGTGGCAATTGAGCATTGACTAAATGTTTTGAAGAAATGAAAACAAAATAAAATGCAAAAGTTCATTAGAATAGAAATAAGGAAGTTTGGATATTTTCATTTAGTCCTCGGAATATGCGGCAAGAGCAGCCTTTAGCTTCACCTCTTCAGTCTTCTTTTGAACTTTAAGGATTTCCATCCTATACTCATGTTCTATCCTCATGTATTCAAGTCGTATCTGGTGCTCTTCCTCTGCCAGTTCAACGAGTCTCTCCTCACTTGAATGGATATGTGGATGTTTGGGTCTAGTTTTTGGTTGGTGGGGAATGGTTGATCGCCTCTTCTCTCCACGAGGTTGAAGCTTTCGAGTTGTGTCTTGCCTAGGAGAGAACATCAATACATAACTTATTATAAAAAAATATATAAATGGAGGCATTTGAATGTGAATTGCAATTATTATATTCAGAGCTATACACACCCATATTGCAAATGTAAATGATCTTAAAAGTTTCTAGAAAACAAGTCGTAAATGATATGTGCAAGTACTTGTTTAGCAATCGGGTGATTTGTATAGAAGTTGTCCAAAGCAATTCAATGTGATAAATTATGTAATTCATGAAAATGAAGATTCATGAACAAGTAACGCTTGTTTATATGGTGCAAGCATTTTTCTTTTAACTTCTTTAACAGACTGTAAGATTTTTAAAAAAGATTCTATTCAAGGCTGTGTGTTGGTATTTATTATAGGATCAGGTTCAACAGAGGCATTTAAACAAGGTATACAATGTAGGTAGTGTGGTTGATATAGTTCCATCAGGAGTTGGAAAAGGAATTATTTTATAAAAATTTTATAAAAATGTAAATGTTGAATAATGCTGACAATCTAGTATTTATATAATATATCAGTATGTCAAATGAATTATAATCTACACATGAATATTGATTTTCATGACTGTTTTATAAGCATGGGTGTGTGAATTGAATTAATGTTAATAGAGAATTGTGATTTTAATGCCTGTATTCCCCTCAGATGATTCACTTTTAAAGTAGATTCTTTTATAGACTAGATTTCTCTACCAACTGAGCCATCTGTTTTCAAATGTGTATCTTGTTAATAATAAAAAAGAAGTGAACTTACCTTGTTGTTTCAATGTCTCCATTCTGAGTTGTGGATGGAAGGGAACTGTTCTGCATGTTGGCTTGACTGAATTAATGTATATGTGTGAAAAAGAAGAATTATGCAAATATTACTAATGGAATGTAAGATCTGAAGTAATTCAGGAGAGTGTTAAATGTTGCTTATCACCCCCCCCCCCCCCTTTTTTATTAGGGGCAAGGAGGAAACAGTTAAACTGAAGCTGAACATTACTTAGGTTTATTAAGTTAGCAGCACTTAAGGAGATTAATTTGTAAAAAAAATGATTACATATAATTTCATGCACTATTCACTTTATTTTGTATAGCACGTAGGCATTTACTTTTCAAATGTGTGTATTGTTGGTGAGGAAAACATGGAACTTACCTTGTTGATGCAAGAACTGGTTTATGACTTGTTGATGGATGGAGACTGTTCTGTTCGTCTTGCCTGAATAAATGTAAAAATGTGTGTGAGAGAGAAAAAAAGAATTTATTTTTTTTCGAAATGAAGAAGTACATCTCATGTGGTATGATAAGGTTATCAAGGGTGCATTCATAAAAAAAGAAAGTCCACCTTTAATAGGTGTAAGGAGGGAGGGGGTACAGTGAGGTTCTACAACTTACTTGAATGTATTGAATGTGCATCAATGATGGAGTTGAATTCTGAAAAACACACAAGTGCCCATCTTGAATTCAAAAAGCACCATTCCTTTTCCTTTCTCAGTTTCTCCCCTTTTTTGTATAGCAGGTAATAATTGAACACTCATCCTATATGTGGCTTATCCGGTTTCAAACACATGACCCACACACCTCTTTTGGAGCAAATCCTCCCCCCCCCCCCACCATGAATAAAGGATAAAACATTTTAAACAAGATAATTCATCCACCTTCCAAGTGGGTTGGTTAGAAAATATTGCATAAGCAACTAGGCTTTTACTTTCCAAATTTGTTTATTGTTAGGGAGGAAAAACATGGAACTTACCTTGTTGATGCAAGAACTGGTTTATGACTTGTTGATGGATGGAGACTGTTCTGTTCGTCTTGCCTGAATAAATGTCAAAATGTGTGAGAGAATTATTAAAATATTACTAATGGAACGGGACATGTTAAGTAGTATAATAAGGTTATCAAGGTTGTATTCATAAAAAAAAAGAAAATCCACCTTTAATAGGTGTAAGGAGGGAGGGGGTAATGTGAGGTTCTACAAATTACTTGAATGTATTGAATGTGCATCAATGATGGAGATAAACTCTGCCAAAACAAAAGTGCCCGTTCGGAATTTTAAATCACTATTCAAATTAAAGTTTTATTTTATATTAAAGAGCAAGTAATAATTAAAAGCCCTTACTCAATCTGATATGCGGCTTAGCCGGTTTCAACACATGACCCACACCTCTCTTGGGGCTATTCAATATGACATCCCCCCCCCCCCCGATGCTACCTTTGAAGAAGGATAGTTAGATGATATTGCTTTAGCAACTGGGCTTTTACTTTCCAAATTTGTGTGTTGGTGAGGAAAACAGAAATTACCTTGTTGATGCAAGAACTGGTTCATGACTTGTTGCTGGATGAAGACTGTTCTGTTCATCTTGCCTGAAAATAAATGTAAAAAATGTGTGTGAGAAAGAAAAGGAATGAGTAAACTATTACTAATGGAGTGGGTCATCTAAAGTAGTATGATGGGGTTATCAAGGTATGATAGGGTTATCAACATTCATAAAAAAAGAAAATCCACCTTTAATAGGTTTTAGGAGGAAGGGGGTAAAGTGAAGTTCTACAAATTACTTGAATGTATTAATTGAACACCAATGATGGAGATGAAGTCTGCCCCCCCCCCAAAAAAAAAAAAGTGCCCATTTTTAATTTTAGAGAAACATTCAACATGATTTTTTCATAGCAGGTAATAATTGAAAGCATTTGCTTAATCTCATATGTTGCTTAGATGGTTTGAAAAATTGCCGTAACTACTAGCTCTCCTATGACATTTTTTAAAATGTACCAGGCGATTTTCGACACCCCCCCCCAAAAAAAAAAACCTTTCAAAGGAAAGTTAATTTGCCAAAAAAAATCATAACGTGCTTTTTTGTATAACTTGGAAGTGTGAAAGGACTTAAGAAGAATTAACCACCCCAATCCTTTTTTCTTCACATATATACTGGTACATATATGATGAAAGTGATTTGTGATTTAAAAAAATAGATCTGCACATTTTAAAGTTCGGCTTTAAATTAAAAAGGGCCTACGATGAAAGAGGTAGGATAGAGGTATGGGGGCAAATTTCTTTATGGTATGCATCATCGGAATTGATTTTAAAAAAATAGAAAACCATGACTATTTTTTCTTAAAATAATTGTTTGATTATTGGTAGTAGGAATATCCACATGGCCTCGTTTTTGTTATATTTTGTCTTTTTTATAAAAAAAAAATGGTCAAGAAATGCATGTTGTGAGCTGAGTTTGTAATTTTTTCACGCTGGATTATGTGTAATTGATTGTCGAAGTACAGGGGGAATTGCAAATCGGTAGACTGAGAAGATAGTAGTTTATAGGCCCTGCATGTGACCTGTGTACAGTAGATCGAGCCTCTGTTCAAGTGAACAACTCAAGCTGACATTTTCCACGAGAAAATGCAAAAGAACAGCCAGTGCTCTTTGTTTATGACACTCCATACAGCGAGATGTCAGAGTTATAGCTTTATGGTGGAGAGAGAGGGAAAGAGATATAGTTGAAAGAAATTGAATGAACGGGGTTCAAAAATGGATTATCAAATTATACAATTAAGTGACGGGAGAATTGTGGGTTTGTGTTTTGTTGACACAGTTGGAAATTGAATTTTCGTCAATGGTTATTGAAATAAGAAATGAAATTGGCAAAGCTTCGTTAATACATTTTTTCATGAACTATTTTGCGCATTTCAAGAAAATGTGCAGATACTGCTGGCGTTTCATAATCGGAATTCAAAGTAAACAACAACAAATGCCGGCATGTCATTTGCAAGACGATATGGACAACGAAGAGATTTTTCTTTCCGGTATTTTTGCTCATTTCTTATCATAGGAGTAAAATTGTGGAAACATTTTATTGCACAAAAAAGCTTTCGGGCTTTGGGGTAAGTCTCAAGCTATTCAAAGTATATTAGAGACTGAAATGAAAAGAAAAAGGGATACTCTGCGATCCCTAACACAAGTACAGATGGACATGAGGATGAACTTCGATATTGAACCGTCACGTCCGTAGAGTATGCGCTATAAATGGCTTTTCCAAACACAAATTACTACGTATGGGACTAAGTTGAAGTTACGCGGTGTCGCAGACGACAAGAGAACGCCGGTAATAAAAATTCTTTGAAATAAATTTGAAAGGGATTTCAAGATTTGATGAATGGGTCATATTTTGACTTTTTTGCATTTTTCTGATGTTTTATTTGTAAGGATTTCAAAAATAGTACCAGTTTTACATGATAAACTATTTATAGATATAAAATAATGAATAATTCTAAATCAAACTGTTATTAAAATGAACTTACTGCAAACAATCATCGCCTGTGGTCAGACCTCCATGGCTTAGAAATTCCAGGGCTGTGACAGCCTCATTATTCAGCCCGGCATCATCGTCATATGGGTTAGACAACTGGATAAAGTCACTTGGGAGAATCTCCTTGATTAATAGAGTTACTGATGAAGGAGGATCTGGAGGTGGCCCTCCTCCCGTCATACGGGAGCGTCTCTTCCACTCGCCATACTCCTTTTTTGCCTGGCTGCGAAGTTGTTTCCACTTGGTCTTTATTTGCCCGGTGGTCCACTTGTTCCCATATCTGGCAATAATTGCAGAACAAACCTCATCCCAAGCTAGGTTTTTTCTTTTGTTGTTTAGAGCATCATTTGCTCTATTAGCAAAGATGTGGGCACGGTCCTGCACGAGCTCCAGAAGATACGATCGCTCGCTGTGATGCCAGTTGGCAGATCTGTTTTTTGCAGACTCCATTGCAAACTGGCATCACATCACTTCTGAGCATGCTCAGTACAAGCAGACAATCATCTCACTACTGAGCATGCTCAGTGCAGTGTTATAATAGTATGCTAGCTTCAGTTCATGATTTAATCCATGGACTAAAGTTATACCCCGGGTATAACTCAGCCATGGACTAACTTTAGTACCCGGGTATAAAGTTAGTCCATGGATTAGTTAGTCCACCGTTTGTGAATAGCGCGGTGGACTAACTTTATACCCCGGTATAACTTTAGTCCACCTTTGTGAATTCGGGCCGAAGTTGATCAAAATCGTATTTTTATTGGAAATGAATGCTTGAGAACAGTGCAGAAAGCTAAAATACTAGGTATAATTGTTCAGTCTGACTTGAAATGGGAAAGTCATATATCAGACCTTTTATGTCGTAGTAATAAAAAGCTCTATATGCTTCGTTGTCTCAAAACGTATAAATTACCACTCTGCGATTTAATAACAGTATATAAGGGTTACATTAGGCCAATTTTTGATCATGGAGTACCAGTTTTTAACGGAAACCTAACACAAAACCAAATTTCCTGATTAGAACGTATTCAGTCAAGAGCATGCAAAATTATGCTCGGTGAAAAATACACTAATTATACCGATGCTTTAGAAGTGTGTTCTTTACAATCTTTATCTGAAAGACGAAAACAATTGTGTAGGAACTTTGCTGTATCCCTTGCCAACAGTCCACTTTGTAACCATTGGCTACCAATGAACAACGATGTTGATTACTCATTGAGGAAAAGACTTAAATATCGTCAGTTTCATTGTAAAACCAAACGTTTCCAAAACAGCCCATTACCTTTATAAATTTATTAAACGCTAACTTGAAATAAGTTTGTGTTCCTTGATATAGCTAGTTACCCGGTTGATATACATAGGTCTACAAACATACTGTGCAAGCTGTGTTTTGCTAATATATCGCGCCTAATACTAATTTGTTATTATTATTAGCTCACAAGCTTCAGATGAAAATTTTATTTTTTTTAGAACTTTTTAAACTCAAACACAATTGAATAGGTTTACAGGTTTTTATTAGTCATGATTTTAATGCATGTATTTCACATTGTAACAACTAAAGGGAAACAATGTTTTTTATGCCAATATTTTACTCATTTTTATTAAGATTTCTCATGTGGTGGAAGATGTGTTATTTTACAAACTGCGTCATTCTTCAAATTTTAAGTAATCGTTCTCAGGATTGAGCAGGACGGTTTCTTGGGACGGGCGACCACTCACCCCCCCCCCCTTGGTTCTTCTTTTTTTTATCTGTATGCTTAATGAGTGTAAGGTGTGAGGGGTGACTACTGGGTTGGTGGGTGCAGTTGTTTGATTTAACGTGCTTATGGTTGTTGGATGAATGAGGAGTGTGCTATGAATGTGAATGTGAATGTTTTTTTTGTAAGAGATTGTTTGTCGGCCCTATTAATGCATAGCTCCAGTGGGGTTAGCTGACCCTAAGTTCCGCCTGAGCGATGGATTTGAATAACCAATTCCATTGCCCAGGTTGAATGGTGACATGTTGTTGAGGGATTGGCATTCCCTGGCTGGAGCTGTGCATTGAACTTGACTGCTCGCTCGTCCCCAGACACCCTCCTGTCTTCAGTTCTTTTGTTACTTGCTTAAAGCCCCTTTTACACCTTCACGGAAGCAACACGGATCATCCCGGATGGTCAATCCGGGGTCATCCGTGTACAGTCCGGGACTACCGTGTACACTCCGGCTACTCATCCGGCGCCGGCTACTCATCCGGCGCCATCCTTGATGTACCGGCATGTCCGGGAGAAAAATTGAACATGTTCAATTTTTCATCCCGGAGTACACGGACTGATAATCATCCGTGTTCATCCTTGTAGCCTCCTTGTACATCCGTGTAGCTACCGAATGCATCCGGGAGGCTCCTTGTAAGAACCGGGTGATCCTTGTTGATACCGGTTTTATCCGGGGTCAAATGTTTGTATTGTTTGCGTACATGAACAATAGTCCGTATTCATAACCAAGCACGAGCATGCTCCAGATGCTGCAAAAAGGGACGAAACTTCATTCTAGCAAGATGCCGGCGACAAGAAGTGGTAAGGTCCGTGTAAAGACCCAGTAACATCCGTGATCATCCGGGTATTCCGTGTTGGCTCCGGGAGCATATCAAACAGGATCCCTATTGCTACCTTGCCTATCCTTGTAGACTCCGTACTTTTCCGTACATATCCGTGTTAATAACCAGTTAACTCCGTACTCACTCCGGGAATGCTAGGAAAATACAAATTTGGCACCCCGGATCATCACGGACTGAGATCCGTGATGATCCGTGTTGCATCCGTGAAAGTGTAAAAGGGGCTTAAATCTATGTTTTTATTGTTTGAATTTGAGTGGCGATGTTTGTCAATGAGCATTCTTCCACCACCACCACCTTTCAGTCTACTATTTGTTCTTTTGTTAAGTTGCATTATATTCTCTTAATCATTTCAAGTTTTGATGTTTTTAAATCACCTATTTATCATTCAAGGAAACTCCCGCTTTTGCGAGAGCGACAGAATCTCGAATAACAGGGATTTATGGTCGCATAACGTAATCTTTTAGGATCTCACCGAATAGACCTCCTGTACAAAGTGAATGGGGTTTTCTGACATACCCTCACTAAAAAAAATCATATAAAAAAAGCACCACGGTGGCGGATTTTTATTTTCAAATATGTTAAAGAAAACTAAATTTCTCATCTATATTCGAAAAAAGAGAATTCGCCACCGTGGTGCTTAGATGCTATTGAAGAAAGAAGACATATTTATGATGAAAAAATGCAAGTAAAAGTTCTCGTAGAGGACGTTAGTCTCTGCGTTCAGCCTTTGTGCCGCGATACTCCGCTGCATGTTGTAGCCGAACGTGTGGTGTGTGTGTGTACTGCGTGTACAAAGTGTGCATAGAGCTATGGTACTACCATGGACCTTCCATGATCATGCTGAAAGTTATTTTGGGTACGGCATTACATAATATCTGATAAGAAAGACTTGGAAAATATATTCGTTCCCATGGTATAACCTCTAACCAGCTCTCCGGCGGTTAGTGCTATCATGGGCTAAATGGAAAATGGACATGCAGTTTTCGATAATGTTCATAATCTAAACCATTGATCTCACACCTGTTCACTGCTAGCATGGATCATGTCGAATGGAGAATGGTCATGATCATAATGACATGACATCATGATATTGCTTTTAACTCATCTGGGCTGGACGTTTGGGGGAAGTTTGGACATGGATCGAGCTGACAGGCAGACTTTTATAATGCACTTTATTTGGTGACCGCTAGCCCCAATACTTGGCAGTATGTTTGTTTTGAAGGTGAATATAGTATACTTTTTTCCAATGTGTGGGCTTTGTCAACCAGCCAATGATTGCATGTTTTATACGACGTACAGACCTGTATTTTGGCATGTTTTAAAATTGCATATCGACTTGATAATTTCCATGACTTCCGCCGGCACTAGTGGAAATAATATTATGTATTGATCATGGATTGTGCAGCAGATCATAAGCTGAAGATGAATGCTCAGGAATTAACATGAAAGTTGGATATTACGGATATACATGACGGTGGATCCAAAATTATGGTTAAGGGTAAGTGATGAACGAAAATCAAATTGAATGCTTGACAATAAATGAGAGAGAGAGAGAAAAAGAGAGAGGGGAGAGAGAGGCACATGTTTTACAGATAACAACAATGCACAGTTGTATACACGCGTACACATTTCCACCGCTCTTACCGAGTGTTTCGCACATAAGGGTCTGAAAACAGTCGAGAAAGACTACACAGGGCGAAGGTTTTCAGCGGTGATTCACGCTTCGGTGAACGCAACTATCTCGAAAAAGGACTTTTCGAACGATCTCGGAAAACCGGGAGTTTCCCTGACTGTTTATACATGTATATACCTGTAAATTGTACACAATTCAGCCTTTTGGCTGCAACGTGCAATGATTTTGAATAAAACCTTTTCAATTCAAATAATACCAACATGCTTATATAGCGCATATCACTGCCAAATGCGTCCCTATGCGCTGTTGAACGAGACAGAAAAGGCAAAGAAAAGATGAGGAATTTGCTGGAAATTGTGGCTCTAACTCATTTAAAAGTCTCTTTGAATAAATATGTCTTCAAAGTGGATTTAAACTTGGATGGAGAAGAGTTCATTACATGTGATGGGGTGGTATTCCAAAGTGAAGGGGCAGCATGGGCAAAGGATCGTTCTCCATAACACTTGGTGTGAACACTAAGACATTTTAAAAGATCTTTCTGAGCTGATCGAAGATTACGAGAGGGCACATACTTAACTAAACAATCAATAAGATATTTTGGAGCCATTGCATGGAGGCATTGATAAGTTACAAGCAGTACTTTAAACATTACACGTGACTGGACTGGGAGCCAATGTAGTAATTTTAAGACAGGTGTGATGTGGGAATGTTTTTTAGTACGGGTGACTAGTCGTGCTGCAGAGTTTTGAATTACTTGTAATCTGTTAATTTGGGAATCGGGCATCCTATAGAGTAAACTGTTGCAGTAATCTAAATGACATATTACAAGAGCTTGGACAAGCTGCTTCGTAGTCTTTGCATCTAAGAATTGACGAACCCTACCAAGTTTACATAGAGCAAAAGATGCTGATTTATATTTTGCAGAAACAAACTTGTTCATGACCATATTTTCATCAAATATCACACCTAGACATTTTTTTCTCTATTACTCTCACAGTTGAGGTGCGTGATTTTTTTTTAAACATATTGTCCATATCTGAATGTGCGATAGGGCATTGTTTTAGTTATTGTTACAGGGGTAGCGAAACCGGCCAAAAAAGAAGCTCTTAAATCACAAATAAAGGGAAGGGAAATTGACAAGCAAAAAAAAAGTCTTCAAGCTTGCCATGGGGTGCTTTAAGCTCGTCAAGGGGGGGGGCAAAAAGGTCTTTCAAGCTCGTCTGGGGGGGGGAGGTCTGTCAAGCTCGTCGGGGGGGGGGCAGGGCTACGTCTTTTGCATGGGTTGTGGTTTGTCAGCGGGAGGGGGGGCATACTGCCCCCGCAGGTACGTCAGTGATTGTATGAATCTAATGTTTGTTTTGATTTTTGTCTCACCTGCATGGCAGAGACTATTGGCTCCGCTTCCCGACGGCAACGGCGTCAACACCAAATCTCAACCGAAGATTAAGTTTTTGATTGCTGAATTACCATTATAACTTTGAAAGTTTACGAATCTGATTCATGAAACTTGGCCAGAACAATTATCAAGAATCACTAATTATCCTGTGCAAGATTCAATTCACGTGATTAAGGTCAAGGGTCATTTAAGGTCAATGAACTTTGGCAAAATGTTTTTTTTTTTTTGGGGGGGGGGTGAATTACTATCATAGCTTTAAAAGTTTATCGGGCTAGTTCATAAAACTTAGACATAAGGATAATCAAGTATCACTGAACATCCCATCCTCGTTTCGGGTCACATGACCAAGGTCAAAGGTCATTTAAAGTCAATTAACTTATGCCGTGTTAGGGATATTTTTTCAATTACCATCATATTTCTGTTAAAGTGTATAGGTCTAGTTCATGAAACGTGGACATAAGAGTAACCGAGTATTACTGAACATATTTTGCGAGTTTCAGGTCACATGACCAAGATCAATTAACTTTGGCCATGTTGGGGGTATTTGTTGAATTACCATCATAACTCTGTAAGTATATTTGTGTAGTTCATAAAACCTGAATATAAGAGGCATCAAGTATCACTGGACATGTCATGCGAGTTTAAGGTCACATGACCAAAGTCACAGGTTACTTCAACTTTCGCTCTTTTAGAGGTAATTATTAGATTGTTGTCATAACTTTCAAAGTGAATAGGTGTAGTGTATAAAATATGCATATAGGGGTAATCAAGTATCACTGACGAGTTTTAGGTCACATGATCAAGGTCAAATGTCAATGAACTTAGTATTGTATCATTATATTAATGGTGTTTTTGGTGAATAATTTGTATAGTAGTTTTCAAAGTCAGCACTGCTGCTATATGGAATCGTGTGATGCAGGTGAGACCGCCAGAGACATTCCACTTGTAATGAGTGCTTATTGCGAGCCATAAGTTAAATACTTACTTACACACGATTCTTTTTATAGGGCGCTGCACTTCAAACAATTTTTGTTTATGCTTAGTGCTTACTGTTTGTTACTATTATCAACGTAACATTCTATTTGCAAATCTATTTTTTATTATGCAAAGTGAAAAATAAAGCAAACAAAAATTAACAAAATAAATTAAAAATATTGAAAAATATGATTGATGGGGATGCATCATTGCCAAAATGCCATTGTAATACTTTATTTTCAGATTTTTGAAAGAGACACTCTCTAAACGTTTTTGTATATGCTTAGTGCTTACTGTATATTACTATTATCATTGTAGCATTATTCAAATTTATTTGAAATATTTTATGTTTAGATTTTCGAAACAGAATCTCTCTAAACGTAATCTTCTTTGATTTTTTAATATATTGTGCAGACGTTTTTTATATTAATAAATATATATCTGTGTCTGTGAAAATATCTGTATTATTTATTCGAAGCATTTGTAAAGCTTTGGTGAAGGGTCAGAAATGTGAACTTAACTCGGATATCTTTTAAATGTTAATATAGTTATTCAATACATTTTACCAATGTACATTGCGTCTAAAACACTATACACTTTTGAAATGGATGCCAAACAAACAAAAATGTCACTTTGGGGAAAACGTTAAAGGTGTCGTGATAAAATAATGATCAATCATAATCAATGTAGTTGTTTGAACAACTTTCATGAATTATTGAATTGGTATTTAATGCATAAATGAACATGAATTTCAATTTTCAGTGCAGCATTTTGACTTTTTCAATTGGATCTGAGCAGTGATTTTACATGGGGAGTCAGAATAGGGGTGAAGTATGATTGAAGACGATGGAGTAGGTTGATGGAATAAAGGTCAACAGAACATTTAGCCACGGTAACCTCTCCCCTCTCTTCCCCCTTCTTCCCTCCTGACAGACTAGGATTTCGGTATGCTTGGCAGGAATTAGTCTTCCTATTTTTTGAGAGGTGAATCCTTTGGAACTTGCAAAGTTAAGGATGTTATGCTTAATCAGAAATCAATTGAGATCAGTTTGTGTTCTTTTACAAATTATAAATCATTTACCCCCCCCCCCCCTTCTCTCTCTCTCTCTTTCTCCTAGCTGGTATTTGATATTTCGCTGCCAAGTGACCGATGGTTGATGGGTCAGTTGTTTTTCGTTGAATGATTACTAAGAATCGGCTGATTACGATAATTTATTATTAGGCGGCTTGTCAAAGGAGTGCGTGCGTCTTTACCTTTATATTCTGCGGCGAACCCGCTCACCGTGCCATTGTCCATTTTTCTTACCTATGGGGTCAGTGCTCTTGCCATTCAAGACGCCACCGTGCCCTTTTGCAGCGAAAACGGAAGCGTGCGCTTTGATCTTTTCTTTTGACACTGGTCCACCCGGTTGGCTCTCCGATAAGATATTTCTGCATGAGCGCCCTCTATGTCCACGATATCGGCATTTAGGCAAACTATTAAACGCCCGATCTCTAGTCACTGATCTGAATATTGTATCGGTGTGCGTAGTCCAGTGGGGTATATATTTTCAAAAGATACGCTTTCACATTTTGGGTGGATCATTTTTCGTTTCGGGTTTCAGTATATGACAAATTTAAATTAGATTTAGATTTCATTTCTTTAATAGAACAATTAGGCTTTAGCCCGAGCATGTTGTTTTATTTTGAAGAACATACCGTTAAGATATTGAATTTCTGAAAGTAAGTGTTCAGGCGAGGGTAAGATTTGTTTTTTAATCACACCGAGCCCACGCAGTCTGCATTGTCGGGTGAAAAGGAAAAATATGGAATTGTCCTTAACATCTTTGTGAACGAAATGCAAAAACCCACGCAAAAGATGCAATATAAATCATACCTGAGTCCAAAAATGATGGCATTTTGAAGTAATACATTGAAACGCTACCGTGACAAAAAATAACAATAAATACATAAAATGCTAACTTTTTTTCTGGAAAAAAGGCTGAAAACTAAGGGCAGCGTTGAAATTCAAATTTGAGCTTAACATAGGCCTATGTTTAATTTACCCCTCTTACTATATGTATGTTCACTAGCGTACCTACGGGGGGCAGACTCCCCCCTCCCCCTGACGAGTCACAACCTATGCAACGTACCTATCCCTGCCCCCCCCTCCCTGACGAGAAGTTGAAGACCTTTTTTTTGCTTGCCAATTTGTTTTAGCTGTGAAATGTCCTTTATATCCTGTTGAGGACTCTTTTTAGGCGATTTTGCCCACTCCCCTCCCCCTTGTGGAAAATCCGAGGTACGCCACTGCATTTGTTTAAACATTGGAATTCTAGAAATTTATATATTCGCACATAATACAGATGCCGTGCAAAACAAACGAATAAAATATCAGTAATTTGAACTTTAAAAAATAAATTGGAAGCTCAAGCTGTCATATCGGTAATTGTACCTTAAATGCACAATTCTTGAATTTCATTGCCCGAAATTCGGAACAAAAAGTACTTTCGTTACTTTTTAAGACCATTACAAAAATCTTTACATTCGAACGAAATCAAAAGCACTTAAAAATATATATTGAAATTATCAAAGTTGAGGTAGTCTTGACCATGAATAGAGTTGAGTGTTTATAAAGGAATTATAGCGTCTTCTATTAAATCCCATTCTAAACTTTGAATGACCGATGAAAAATATCGTGTGAATTAAAATGAAAACTTAACACATTGAAGTGACTCCGACATGACACTGGACAGGAAAATTTATACTTTTTACCTGGGATCCGTCTTTATTCTCTTATATAAATTTCCCCTGTGATCTAGAGTGCTCCGTGACCTAGTGTTCTTGATTACCATCCAGGAGCCACAGAACCGAAGGGGGTCTGGGGCTGAGGCCTCCACAAGTACCATGATTTTATGCATGGTGACCCCACCCCTTCAAACCAGTCCGCTCGGGGGAGGGGAGGGGGACTTAATTATTACTTTCAATTTTCCTGTTCTACATACAATATTCAATTTTGTCAACTTAATTCTGATGGTTCCTTTTTTTCATCCAACTTCATTTCTTCCTTTGAATTTTTCTAAAACTTTTCTATACCTATTTTTTTTAACCTTCACGTTTGACTTGAACAATACGTGTATATTGCCGTTGATTTCTTCTTCCTATCAAATATCTGAATTAATCTGCAATGTGTGTGTGTCAAATTATTGCAAATTAGATTCCCAGTGTCTAAGGTAAACATAATTTACCGACGTAAAGTTAGTAATACGAAAGCCTCTTTGGCCTAGTTTCCCTTCCAACTTTGTACCTCACCTCTTAATTGTATAGCTGCATTCTGTATAGCTTGCATATTCAAATATGCACCAAAAATAAATTAACGTACAGGAAATGGTAATACCTCGGTCATATTTGCTTTACGGCGGCCATACAGCGAGTCGAAAACAGCCGTTTTATTCATTTTATTCAAATTTCCTATATTTAGCTGGTACAAAAACTGTTAAAATGACTGTTTTCGACTTGCCTTAGAACAAATGTGACCGAGGTACTTAGCATACTAGATCAACAAGGATGGAGTGCATGCTGGTGCGGATCCTGCCGGAGTAACACAATACAATCCAATAAGCGCCGTATTTATTTTGAACAATAGTTGGGCTCTCAAAAGTATTGTGGTCTATTTTGTGACCTCTACTAAAAGAAGTAGTGGGTCTATATTCTGCACACGGAGGGGACACAACCTATCCGGCCCGTGTGCCTGCCCCCTTTGAGAGCCATTATCAATTTTGTTAATGTAAATATGCCATTTTACACAAGTGTGCCCCCTTTGAAACTCACAACATGTATTTTAATGAGAATATGTCGTTCATACCCAAATGAGGACCTTCACTTTAGCCTGGTAAACACCCCTTTACAAAATATATTTGGTTATTAGAATGCACAGAGAGATGGTAGGCAATAAATATAACTCGAATATTAACATTAAGA
The DNA here is from genome assembly GCF_018143015.1 of Lytechinus variegatus. NCBI lineage: Eukaryota > Metazoa > Echinodermata > Echinoidea > Temnopleuroida > Toxopneustidae > Lytechinus > Lytechinus variegatus. The sequence goes on along the minus strand of NC_054745.1, from coordinate 34,399,776 downwards.
GTAGACCTATAAAGAAGGAAGTTACATGCTTAATTAAAAATGTGTTGATAAAATATCATTTCATAAACGTTATGTTATAATCTGCTTCGACAAGCAGGTTTTTATGTAATATTGCTCTTCATAAAGGCATGCCTTAAACTACATTAAATGTCGAAATGTTGAGAAATATAATGGGAACCATATCAAAATGCACATTACCAAAAGAAAGAAAATCAAGGTTCTAATATGGGGACAAAATGAGAACAAGAAAACTAGCCATTTGATGCTCATTTTAAATCCCCGAAAGCAGGACGTTGAAAATGACATGGGCCAGTGAATTGCAAGCTGTATTTAACGGCTTACCCCATTGTCAAGGTAGATTTAAATTACCCCATTCTTGATTGCGGAGATTACCCTATATTCTTGAACATAGAGGTGGTCTGACTGGTGGCGGATTTCAATAGAAAGATGACCTCTTGATTGGTAGGGGTATGTCAAGGGGAGATTATCACTCTGTCAGCGCTGGTGACTGTGTTGTTACTTTGATGTTCCCCGATGTGCCTTCTATTCGAAAACCGTGTTTGCAACTAATCCCAATTATGAGACTATTTGGCATCAAAATGAAAGCCTAACTGCACCTTTTTCATAGATTTCGTTTGAAAATAAAATACTTACGTTTAAGGTAAATTGGAATATGGGAAGGCGCTTTATAATATGTAAACCAAATATTGCCACTTTTAAGCTTTATTCTTTTAAATCAAATGTAAATAATCTCACAAGCCTAATCTAAATAGTGCGAGCGCGAAGCTCGCGCTATTTTTTAAATTTTTATTTCATGTATTTTGTCCTAAAATAGCATTCTGGCAATGCTTCTGATCCTAAACGAGATGAATGAATTTAGTACGCATTGATCGTTCTGATAAAAAGGAATCTGTTAACGGTTGCTTGTAATTATCCGTAAATTAAAGTGTTACATATTTCAACAATTAAATAATGCGAGCGCGAATGATTGCGTGAGCTGAAAATGTTTACCTTTCTACCTGAAGAATGGATTCTAAGAACAATATTCCATCATATGAAAATTATGACTGTCTTCCTATTTCTCTTCTTATCAAATCGCGAGATGAAACTTTTCGATATTCCATTCTGAAAAAGGGACAATTTATCATTAAATTAATTTATTAATCTAATAAGCCTAATCAGAGCGCGAAATCTGTCAATATTATATATTTAAAGCACTTCTATAATTATGAATGAGATGCATGATTTTGAAATATTTTCAAAAATAAATGTGCGTGCAAATCGTCAGCCGAAAATTGTTGATAAACTGTCATAAAATGGAGATTTTAATTAGTTTGTAATATAATTATTATTGAAATTTTCATAACTCTCCAATCAAAATGCGAGCGTGCAGCGCTAGCTAATATGTTTTCACAATCTGACATGAATATAATATAATAATAAGAATAGGTCCATTTATATAGCGCAGCTACTATGTGCATATACTCTACTGCGCTTTGATAATTGGTATCATATTATTACCCCGGCTGTAGCTGAGCCGCCATATTAATAGGCGCTAAAGCGTTCAAGGAAAAATCCTACCGGGTACCCATTCACCTCACCTGGGTCGAGTGCAGCCCAGTGTGGATAAATTTCTTGCTGAAGGAAATTACGCCATGGCTGGGATTATTTATATGGATAATATGGATATTTTGATAACTAAAATGGAATACAGGAAAATAATAGGTACCTGATAAATTAAATTTTGTGAGCGCGCAGCGGGAGCAGAAAATGTTAATATTCAGACAATAATTTTTTTTTCAGAACACTTTTTAAAAATGAAAGTTCGATTTCCGAACTGAAATATGTTAGTATTTTGACTTAAAAAATTATATTTAAGTTCCATATGTGTAAATCACCTAAAAGGCAATGCGAGCGCGAAGCATGAGCGAAAATTTTGATATAATGACATGAAAGAATTTTTTAAAATTGTTTTTCCCTCATCTTATTTATTCAATTGTTTTCCTCCTCCTATGTTTTTTCTCCTCTCTTTTCCTTTTTTGGTCTTTCTTTCCCCGTTTTTTTTTTTTGCTCCGCCAATAGAGGGAAGAGGAAGGGGCGGGCCCCTCCCCCTAGATCCAACTCTGGAACAATCTAACAGAAAGTATTAAACCAGCAGATTCAAGAGAGAAATTGAAATCCATGTTAAAGCTTCGTTTTTTTTTTCTTTTTTTTTTTGGGGGGGGGGGGGAAATAGCCTTTCCCGCCGCATGTGAAGCCCCCTATCGTTTACAGCCTACTGTGAACTGTGCAACTACTTTAATTTTTGGTGAAATTCATTCTCTCTTTCTATTTGTTCCGTAGCGTTTAGATACATATTTTGTGCTTCACTTGTAAGTGGTATACAAATAATGTAAATTCCTATTATTATTATTTTTTTTAACAAGTGCACATCTAGTTACCAATAATAGCATTTCCATTTATTTGAAAGCAAGATAAAAGAGCATTAGATTAAATGCTCTGCTCACGGGCATAGGTGCCGCGGTCGGGGATCGAATCTCGGAATTTTCATGTATAGCCAGGTGCCTTAGACCACTCGGCCACTGCACCCCGGATTAATGGCGTGCGTTTCCCGATCTCCTTATCGAAATCAATATTAATGAAAGAGCACAATATTGTTCTCGCTCTAATGGAGGGGGGGGGGGTGTCAGTGTTCTATCAAGCAAAAGACGTAGGCCTATATGTGCATAAGTTCATATCATTGGTGTAATGATAAAGAACCTGATGAATTCTGTTTTTGTATATCAACGTTATCATAAAGTTAATACAAATGGCAATCAATATGATTCAGGCGTACACCGCTTTAACTAATATAACATGCATCCAGAAATCGAAATATCCGATGAATTCAAAACGTACGTAGCAGGAATGCCATGCAGTTCGGATGTTACAGCACTCTAAAATTAGAATAATCTCGTATTACAAATGTCAATTTTGCTAAAAATGCACATAAACCCATAACTTGATAGAGTCTGGGGATGATATCGTTGATATGAACATCGCATCGATATACAATCATTTTTTATACTGCATCGGACTTGACATCCCGCAAAATCTTTTCCATAATTAGATTGCTATCCATTCTCTTTCTTTTCAATCTAAATATAATCTATGTCTTTCAGGATCATGATATGAAAACCCTTTTATAACAAACATGATAAAGGAAAAACGCGTCTCAAGTTATACATGGTTCATTGCCGCAAATATACCAATCATCTTCGCTTGTTAATGTTTAATCATCAACATTATCACTGATGTTATTATTCGTATTATCATGTCCATTAATATCACTTCAAAGTTCTAATTATCACCATCACTGTTATCATCATCATTCATTCATTATCTATTTCCAATCGTCCTCCAGTATCAATTTTATAGTTTATATCATTAAAAAATATGAAAGATAATGGTAATGATTATGGTGATGATTATGGTGATGTTGGTAATCATGAACATTAGATCTGTTATATGTGAAATAATTTATGCGATTTTACACGCTAATCGCTCCTCGATGATGGTGAAAGAAATCTTTTAAATAGCACAACAGAAGTCGGGATGGTAGTTACTGCATACACGTACTTTAATACACTACATTATTACAAAAGATTCCCCATCGGGCGGGCCAACGGTCTTTTGAAGTAGGTTTATCTATTGAAATTACGACAATAATAACGACAGCGGATATGGGGAATTAAAGACTGTGAGCGTCTAGCTGTCCCATTGTTTTATGTGTCGAACCCGCTGAGCATGCTATTGTCAATGATTCTCTACTATACGGGTGAGTGATCTTGCTTTTTCATGATCATGGGCCTGGGCAATGACTAAGAACAGTTCGATGAGTATCAATGGCAAGCAATCCTGAAAGGTCAATAATGTTCAATTTTCTTGATGGAGAAGCTTATATCATGGCCCTATTTGCTTTTGCTTTTAGGCCAGTAAGTGTACTAACTAATATTAGTTATAAATAATCACATTCCATCTATTTTAGAGTAATGATCTAATGCTAATATATCACTCTACATATCTCCCTGCAGCTTACGGCCCCATATCCTCACCCGTGAAATACAGAATTTTGAAGCTTAAATTATTGAACATAATGGCATCCTAGTATTGTAATGATGTAATCACTGCAATATATATAGATTGAAACATTAATTTAATTCTACTCACTTTGATTTTACTTTAGAACAAATTCACTACCCTCTTCTATTTCTTCTGTTTCTCCGTCGTTATTCTTCTTTTCCACCTTATTATTCTTCTTGTTCTCATCCTTCGCCCCTTCTTCATCTACTCTTCTTACTCCTCCTTTTCTTTATCTTTTTTTTCTTCTTCATATCCTTAGTCGTCTTTCATTATTCTTTTTTCTCCACCTCATTCTTTTCTGCTGCTTCTTTCTTTTCCTTCCTCCCCTTTTTCTACGTCTCCTCTCTTCTTGTTCTTCTGCCCACCTGCCCTTCTTATACGTCTCCTACTGCTTTTCCTTCGTTCTTCTTTTTCTTCTTGCATCTCCTTTTTTCTCTATCTTTGTTTTTCCTGTCCGTATCCTTACTTATCTCTCATTATTCTTATCCCTTTTTACTGCTCCCCCATTCTACATGTACGTCTACTTCTTGGTAATTCTCAGTCTTCTCCCACCCCATCGATTTATGAAGATAAAATTATAATGAAATAATAGAAATGTTAACGAAGATAATACTTATAATAGAGAAATGAAGATGATTGCGATAGTAACAGCGGTGATGACGATATCGATAACTATGGGAGGTTATAGACCATGTACAGCACAATGTATCGGGAGCAATTTTAAATATGAATACATGACGATTTCGATACGAAATATTCATCATAAATCTAGATCTAGTACATTAATATACACTTATCTTTGTAGAATAATGAAATCGCCGCTCAATATCGATAATTCTGATGATCGCTAAAACATAAAAGCATACGTGGTACAGTGTATTATAATATTGCCTCAAAAATACCTGACATTCGATGGAATTCTGTGCTTATATCGCTCATTTCTCAGCACTTTTACGATTTTTCTTTCACAGGGTTATTTGGCAAATATTTTTTATTTATACAAACAAACACTTCGTTGGTAAAATTCATTGGATTCTGATCGAACTCGTTTTCTGATCGTTACCACAATTGGTATTTATCTTCAATTCCGAACATTACATTTAATGCGTTAGACCAATTAAATGAAGTTATAGTTTAGACTGTTATATGTTTTTATGCTGTACTCTCATACCCCGAGAGGGGATCGATAGTGTGAATAAAATGTAAATCTAAATCAGGGTGGATCCAGCCTCCGCCAATAGGGGGAGGGGGTGATTTTTTTTCACCCATATTTTCCCCGATCGGCCGCCCAAGGTTGATATTTGTTTATTTCTTTGAATTGTCCCAGTAGCGTAATGATTATTAAAGTTATTTTCTAAGTCTTCGCCTTATCTTATTCACTCGACTTCCTCCTCTTGTGTTTCCCCTTCTTTTTCTCCTCTCTTTTTCTTTCTTTCCTTTTTTGCTCCGCCAATAGGGGGGGGGGGGCGGGCCCTATGTAAATGTAAATACAACCAAGAATTGTGTCTATACAACATAAAGACTAAAGGTCGGGGCGGATCCATGACAGGGAGAAAACAATTAGGTTCGCTTTCAAGGGGGCTGGGGGCACTCTTCTGTTTTGGCTGCAGTTTGCATTACAAATTTTAATTGTGCCTCTCATAATGGGGGGGGGGGCAAGGGGCAGACCCCCCCTTGAATCCCCCAGTGATAGAAGGGTACCGGAAATTTGAGGATGCTGATTCATTCATGGCATACAATTTTCAAAATAGACGACCACAATTTCATAAATATCCAGTCCACGCGCATGCGTGCTGTCATTCCGAAGACGCAAGTCATAAATTTGGGGAAGAGGTTTGTAACCCCCCCCCCCCCCCACCTGATCACGAATTCTGCGAGAACACAACTCTGCTTTCTCATGAATATTGATTTCGATGCAGAGGCAGAAATCGGGATGCGCACGCATTTGGTCAAACAACAAAAAAAAAAAAATATTAATATTAATCGATGACAGTCGTTTTTAACACAATCGGACATTGACGTCGAGGGACATGGAATCGCTTATCTGGAGAACTCCTGTCAAATTTCCGAGTTTTTTTCCCACTCTTTGAACTGTATTTCCTCCATGTTTTTTTTACCATTCCTCCTGTTCCATCCCAATATTATTTTCTTATTTCTCTCTATTTCCCCTTCCTTTTCTATCCCTTTGACTTCTTAGTTTTCTTTTTCCTCTTTTCACAATCCCTTTTGGTCCCGCTTCTTTACAACATGGAGATAAAGAAAATTAAGAGACAATATGTTATCCTGGGGAAATGGTTGCCCGTCAAAAATTTTAATAAACTATTTAAAACAGTTTCTAATAAATCTTTGTAAATCTTTGATCTATCTATGCCTAATAGTGTCAAGCTGTTCCGGTCATATTTATTTTACCATTCTATTTCCTTTTGTTTTTTTCGGGGGGGGGGGGGCTCTCGACACTTGTTTGAGATGCGAGTAATAATTAATATTCTAAGTCGACGTGAATTCTACGAATGGCTTGGGCCTACAAAACGAAAATATGTGGAGTCTTATTTTCCCACCTAAAACATCATGAATTGACTCTCTTCCAATTGCAAAAAAAAGAGGTTTTCATGGTTATTGCAGCAAATTCGTAAGATCAGTAACGATTTATGACATGTGCGTGATTTTTTATTAAGCTACCGTGGCTTTATAAATGCACCCGAACTTCCATTATAGATGCGAACCACAGTTCAGAACAGTGACCCGAACTCTAGATCCGACAGTTAATATGAACACGATGAAGGCACACATTTGTTTTGGTCGTAGAGGGAGCTATTTAGAATAGATTCTTCGGCCTTTCGACAGAAATTAAGACTTGCAGGAAAGACGAACAAAAGAACGGTGGCATCAAAGGGCCTTTGATGGCGGCCGTTCCTTTGAAGACAAGGGAACGTTGGGCGGGAAAGCCGAAGCGAAAACACGGATGCGGGAAGAACGATGAAGAACGGTGCATGGACTTTTGACAAGCTCCCTTAGACAATCTGAATGTTTGATTGATCACATTGGTTGAGTTGATTCAGTAATAAATTGTGGATTGAATTATTGATAGGTAAAGGCTGATGACAGAATTTTCAAACTTAAATTAACAGTCCACTGTGGACTTCATGCGTACCTGGCAGTCATTAGTCTCGATCTGAACAGGAGGGAGACTAAATGTTCTGTTCAACCTTTCCCATCAACCCACGTCACCCACTTAAGTCATGTCTCACCCCCTATTAGAGTTAAAATGATGCACTATACATTGCAATGTATGTTGACACTTTCTTCACATTTCAATTATTTAATTCGTAAAGTTTGTTCAAACAACCTATATTGATTTATCACAAGATCACAACTTTGCATGCTCAAGGGACTCAACTCACAAACATTTAAAGAAATTGGATGGCTAATGTTGTGATGGGGAATGGGATCGGTGATAATTGAAGCGTAATGGACGAAGCTTTGGAGAAAGTTATACAGTTCAAATCACAAAGCATTTTATTACCAATATTCAGCTACAGTTCGAAGTACATGAAGATTCAGATATAACAGGAGACGATGAATATAATAGTTTCGAAGTATAAGATTGAGATTCGGAGTGAAGTTAATATAATATTCGAAGGACGTTTAAGTCTTGAAGTCAGTCAGTCTATCTGGATGAGTGTGGGTCTCGTATTCTATGGTTGGTCTTCTCTATATTTTTCTAATAATCAAGAAGTCTTATTTATATCATTAGTTTTGGGGGTGTAACAATTTAAGATGGGAGTGATCTAATCTTGATCTGATTGGTCTACAGGTCACTGCCTATCAAACTTTCTCTGGTATAAGGGGTGTGGTGATGCTCTGTGCAAGTGACTGGGGCTGGAGTGTGAGTCATACTTCTTCCATGAAGTTAGCTGACGTCACTGAGGGTTGGTCTTTTTATGGTCGAGGCTTAGCAGTTAAATGGCATTGGGTGTTTTGGGATTCTAAGATGACATTGGGGGAGTTTGTAACGAGTGAGGGTGAATGACTGAAAGGATAACAGGAAGTTATATTCATACTACATAACATACCCTTTCTTTGGAAAATGAGGCTCCCCTCCTCATTTGGGAAACGAAATGTATACAAATAGATACAAAAGATATTTTGAAAAGTGAGTGAAACCAGAAAAGTGTATCTTAATTGTCCACTGTACTTTCACTCTCTCTCTCACACACGTATTATTTATACTAAGAGGATTAAACTTATTCAACTTCTTAGCTAATTTCAACTTAAACTAAAGGTATAACTAACACATCGAATACATTCACTAAATATATTGCAATAAAGTAACACACAAGTAAATTAATCAACTGATCAACCAATAATGATACTATATACATTAACTCGTGCAGACTTATGCACTTTGAAACAATCAGCAAATATTATTAAATCAATGTTCATTAATTACATAGTACAAACTCCTTCAAATCAAATGAAGAATACAGATCAATTTCACTCTAACTATAACACTAAATTAGTTCAAGCAATAACAGTAATAACAAGAACAAAATTGTATGCTATATAAATCTTAGCATCTGATCAACAGGATAATAGGCGGAAAGTTAACAGGTGCGCTCTAGAATTGACAGTCCCGACCTTTCGTTTGAGGACGCGGACGCTTATTTACAACGGTCGTTGACTTTGGAAGGGACTTTTTGGGCCCGTCATCATGGTCGTAAAACTCAGTCCTGCAATGCAAATTGTGTGACATGAGATTTTTTTTTCGTTTCGCATCTGCGACGGAAACATTCAATATGCGTTTCGTGTGCAAAATTCTGGTTGCTACTATGGTAACAGCGATTTATCCGATTGAGGACGACTTTCCAAAGCCACATTTGACTCCTCCTAGAGCTCGAGAGGCCGCCCGGGGGGCCCACTTCCATTGATTAGTGGATACCAGTAGCGACCACCTGTAAAAGGGGATAGAGTGGGCGGGTACGTTACGTATATGGGCCTATGTAACGTAAAATTCTGAAATAAGGGATATATATTCAATACTTGTAGGGTTTCACAAGCCAAATACTTGTTAAGAGATGCATTTTCATAATCTGGAAAAGAATTGCTTCCCTTGTTTAGCATGTTTAGGGTACTTTTCGAAACCCCATGGTCGTGCCTGGTATCCACTCATCAATGGAAGTGGTCCCCCCGGAATTTGAATCTAATCCCCATTTCTTGGGAATGTAAAGCATAATGCCCCTCACATCGTGTGCGAGAGGCATATCGTTTGTGTATAAGGAGTAAACAAAAGAAACAAAGAAACAAAAGGAAACGAGTTCAAAGGTATCGCATATGATGTGTACATATCAACGCATGCGAAATGTTCGGCTGGAGAGGTTGATCTTATCCATGAAATCAATTGCCAGTGATCCACCAATAATCCACATTAAATGTAATATCGATTCGATGGACTGTAATGATCTATATTTAAGCCTTCATTCAGTAAGTTTTTCCTCACTCAATATGTTCTCGATTTGTTTGAAAAACCACTTTCTTCTCCATGTCATAAATCTATTTTAGGTCCTGCATTTTGAATATCTCCAGCCATCAGTCGTAATATACATGCATGTATGCGGTACGGGTGTCGCGAAAGGGATTTTGCACACGAAAAGCAGATTTGTAGGGCCTGTAACCCCTCTGTTACACAAAGCTTAGCATTGATCGTAGAGCAGTTTTCTACGTTTGATTCTATTGACTGTAATGCACAATCAATCTTAAAAATCAAGTGTATGATTAAGCGTTAACTTTTGTGTTAGGGGACCCTAATACTAGCGTCCGTGATGATTGCGAAAGGTCCCAAATGTCTCTATGTTAGGAAGGCCTATATGTACTTCAAATGAAGCAATCAACATAGAATTTAATTATTACTATCATTCCTGTTATGTAGGAGAATATCTTTCCTTATTCATGTTATAAAAGAACAAAATAAACAAGTACTTTCAAACTTGATAGATATCATCATATGACAAGTATAAATTCAAACTTATCTTGGTAATCAACCTTGCGATGATAAATATTTGTTCAATAAAATATATACCGTTCTAAACTTAATTAAACACGAAGTCAACAATATTATTTAATCACATACAACATTAAACATTAAGAAATTACTATTTACATCAAATACAATTGTCTGAAAAATCTCTGTGGAGTACCTGTCACAGGAATAATTCTTTCAGTAAGTATCTGTTTGATCAATGTCTCAGTGTCTTTGTACATTCCAACGTTCCACCAAAACCTAATTTCTGTGGGTTTATCGTCACATACTTTATCATATGACGTCAGGATCTGTAACTGTCCGTCCTTGAATCGTCCTCTGTGTATTTTCATGTGTCCATTATTGGGGGAAGTCATAAGGAGGTCAAGTTGCCTATCTAGGTCTGGTTTTGTTAGAGGGGTGGGTGAAGCTAATCCATTATTTTCTTTCATAGCATGCAAATAGTCTGATGTATCAACTGAGTTTAGTCATCTGGCAACATTCTACTGGTGTAACATGGAATTCGGGCAATTTTTCATCATTTTCATCGATGAAGTTTATTGTGTTTATGCACCCTTGTTCCTTGTCAGTAGTATTTCTTCCTAATGCCTCTCTCAGTTTCTGAATATGTGTGATATTTTTCTTATTATTGGAAGCTCTCATGAAGCAGGGTTTGAGTCTGTTGTAATTGAAGATGTCCCGGAGGATTTCTCCTTTCATTGTGGCAAGAATATAATGGGTTCTATCAATTACGTCATGAACTACTAAAGGTCCTACCCATTCTGCTGCAATTTTCTTTGAATTTGCAGTAAAAGAAGATGATGTCGGTTTGTAAAGATAAACAAGCTGACCAATGGAGTAGATTGGGGTCTTATCCAATTTGTTTGAGATCTTTCTATTTTGTCTCTCTTACTGTTTTCTCTGTAATGACAGCATTGTGTTTGACAATCGATCAAATTTCTTTTTGAGATGCCCTGCATACTCATCATAAGAAGATAAAAGACCAAACATTGGATTGAAAGATAGATTGGAAAGATTAGGAGGTTCTCGGCAAAACACTAGCTCGTATGGGCTGTGGTTTCCAAGATGAGGGGAAGAAAATGAGTTGTATGCATAACATGTTGTAGAAATGAATCTCACCCAATCGGTGCCAGATTGATTGAGGTTAACTTTCAGAAAGTTTGAAAGGGTCTGAATGTGTCTCTCTGTGTGTAGACTCCCATGATTTTCTACACTTATCACCTTGCGTTCAATGTTCAGAGTTGTACATAATGCAGTAAGTAGCTTACATGTAAGGGAAGCCGCTGCATCAGTCACAAGACATGATGGTGGTCCAAAAATGCAAATGACTTTTTGGATGAGTGCCTCGAAAATTGTCTCAGCATCAAGCGACTTTAGAGGCGCGCAAATTACAAACCTTGTAATTTCATCGCAGATAACCATCAAATGTCTAAATCCAGTACATGAGGTCGGCATTGTCTTAAAGTCTAGACTAATGCGGCCAAATGGTCTGTATGAGTCCGGTACCCTAGTATGAAATGGTCTAGTCTTATCAGGCTTGCCACGGAATTGTTGGCAACGTAAGCAAGCTTTAACGTAATTGTTAATTCGTTCAAACATATTTGGCATGAAGAAGTTGCGTCTTATTGTCAAATATGTACGCTGGGTCCCTTGGTGGTTACTAAGTAGGTTGTCATGGTATTGGGATATGATAGTGTCAGTCAGAGTCTCAGGTATAGCAAGTTGCAGTCTGAAGTCATCATCTTTCGTAAAGAAAAGTCTGAATAGTACACCATCACAAAGGATGTACTCTTCTGCCTTTAATTTGACTGTCTTTGCCGCCTTCTTATCACTTGGTAATATGTCATGGGCAAAATAGTCATAGACAGGTTTTAAGAATGGTGAAGTTTCTTGTTCTGTTTTCAGTTTTCTCAAATTAACAGGTAGATTGTAGTCCCTAATTATCTTTCTCTTTATCAACTCAGTGATCTTGTCTAGTTCTTGCTGCTTTGGAATGTGTTTAGCCTTAATGTTGTTTACCTCTGAGGTCAGCGGTCTCGAGGGGGTATACAGTTCACTGGGTACTTCATGATAATGGTCATTAACTGTGTCGTTACATCTGTCAACAAGTCTGGGCTCTGTGTTTGGAACAGGTGGGGTGTGTCTGGGATGAGGAAAAGTTTGGTCATGATTCTGTGAATGGGAAGGCTGGTTATCATGTTGTGGGCGTACAGGAGGTGTGTCCTGTTTTGGGGGTCGGTGAGTGGTAGATAGTCCGGGATGTAGAGACGGGGTTTTGTTTTGGTTTGTCGGCTCGCTTTTGTGTAGGGAGATTGGCACTTGGAGGGGATTGTTCACACTTGGTCAGGTTTCTTTGGATGGATTTCAGGAATGGGGATACCCATTTTCTTTGCATAGGCTCGAGTAACTACACGATCAGTTTGTTGGGTTGAGTTTAAGGTGTTCATGTCAATCAAATCGCTCTCATCAAACAAACAATAAGCAATTGGGATTACTCTATCTATTTCTGACTCACCAGTGGTTGGTGCTCTAGAAAGAAAGTCTGCCAATACTAAATCAGTACCTTTCTTATATCCTATCTTGAATGAGTATTGGGATAATTTCAGGATCAATTTCTCTAATCTGTTTGTACATGGGGCTTCCTTAGATTTGAGAATTTGAACTATCGAACTGTGGTCAACGAATGCATCAAATTCACATCCTTTTAGCAAATGCTTAAAGGCTGTGACGTTGATCAACAATCCAAACAATTCCAATTCTGTCACACTATAACGTTTACATGCGTCTGGGAGTACTTTGGAATAATATCCGATTATTTGTTCTTTTCCGTTAATAACCTGGGTTAGGTATGAACCTGTTGCAGTACGAGATGTATCACTATAAATCGAAAATCGTCCAGTTGATTGGGGCATGTGTAAGATGGGTGGATTAGTCATTAGTTGTTTAATCTTATTAAAGGCATTCTCATGTTCATCGGTCCAATGGAATTAGTACTTCTTTCTAGTTAGTTGATGAAGGGGCTTTAGGATAGTCTGTATGTTGGGGAAAAATCCTGCTACATAATTAACTGCTCCAACAAATCGTCTGACTTGTCTTGGAGTTTTGGGCCTAGCTAGATTAGCAATCGCTTTACATCTATCTGTCATTGGTTTGAAACATGCTTCTCCCTGAGGAGTAATCATGATTCTGTGTCCCATGTATTCTACGTCATTCCTAAAAAGTTTACACTTCTTGGGGCTTACTTTAAGACCATTGCTTGATAGGGCTTCTAATACACTGGTCAAATGGGTCTTGTGGGATTCTTTGTCAGGGCTGAAAAGGATGATGTCGTCATGATGGGCAATACAAAAGTTCCTAGAATTGGGTATAGTGGCCAATATTTCATCAATTCTTGCCTGGAAAATGGCAGGGGATACGTTTAGTCCTTGGGCTAGTCGTTTGTAGTAGTAATGCTTTCCTCCATGATAGGAAGCAATGCCTGTGTACTTTTGAGCGGATTTTGAGAGGGGGATGCAATGAAATGCAGATTTCAAATCTATTACACTTAGTACTTTTGTGTTAGCATTGCCGATTCTTTTGAGAGTTTCCGAAAATAGTGGGAAAGGGTGATTCCTTCTTTTGATACGTGAATTCAGGAATCTAAAGTCTGTAACAACTCTCTTTTCAGATGTGTTCTTCTTCGATAGGAGAAGAACTGGAGAGGTGTATGGTTGATGGCCTATTTCTAATATTCCTAGTTTGACAAGTTTGCTCAATTCCTTTTCGATGGTAGTCTTGCCATCTTCAGTAGCGAAGTATGGTCTTATGAAGAAGGGGTCGTCATTATTCAGTTCAATGTCAACTTCAAAGTCAGGACAGCTAGAAATTTCACCATACAAGGAGAAAGCATCTCTGTTTTCCTTTAGTATGTTTCTTATTTCTTGCTGTTCGGGAGGAGTGAGAACGCTATGATTAAGGTCAACTTGTTTACGGATAATTTAATCTTCTGTCACGTTAGCAATGGGGTCATAAGGGTCAAGATGAGGGTATTTCCTAAGATTATTCTGTTTGACTGAGTCATCATGATCATGTTGTTGTCCAATGTACAGATTGTTTACTGAATTCATTGTCATGTTCAAGCAGTCCGTTGGGAGGTCTTGGGTGGCATTAATTAGTCTTGTAGTATCTAGGAAAGCTATTGGTCTACCTTTAGAGAAGGTTACAGGTCTGTCAGTCAAGTTAGTTACAAGGATTTGAGCTCGTCCTCTATGCAGGGAAACGATGCTTGTCGTGGGGCAATAGCGGGATAGATATTTATTAGACTTTATCACAATGTCAGAGTTTCGGATGTGGGGTGGGGTCTTGCCTTGCAAGTAAGGAATGTTGACTCACCTGGGAAACTATCACTGTATTCGGTGGGGCAAAGGAAATGTGTTTTGACTTGATCCTAAACCTGTTATTTCTGAAGTGGAGTGTTCCATCTAAATCAGAAAGCGTGTTAGTGCCTAATATTAGGTCTACGCCTACAAGATTGGTGGCGATTAGTGCTGTGATTTCAAATTTGAGACCCTGAATTTCTAGTCGAAATTTTACCGCCTTGTCTGATGTCAGAAATTGTCCATTGCCTAATTTGAATCTAACTGGGGATACTTTGGTTGGTGTCAATTTAGAGAGATAGGGAGAGGATTTCAATAGTCGTCCGGATATAATGGATTTGGATGCACCACTGTCAAAAAGAATTAATGCAGTTGTACTATCAGGTAGTCGTCCCTTAGTAAAGTTGCGTTCCGTTAGCTGTAACTCAACTTCGTCAATCCCTAAATGAGTAGATGTCATGTCATTGTCAGGCCTATTCTTAGTCGGGGAGAAAGAACAATGAGCGCTATTGGCTCTCTCCCGTCTTAAAAATCCTGTGGGCGTGGTTGATTTTGGGGTTGTTGGTGGTGGGACTGGTGATATTGGGGCTGCTGTGGGTGTGGTGGGTAGTATTGGTTGTTGGCATAGCTACCGTATGGAGGGGCATAGTAGTCATTATAGTCAGGGAAGGGGGGTGGTGGGGTCGTCATGTCCCTAAGTCTTTTTCGACATTCTCGCCAAATATGGCCAGGAATGCCACAGTAGTTGCATGTAAGTCTGCGTGTTGGCGGTCGGTTTGTCCGTCCGATCGATAGGGGCTCCTGTTTTGCACGTCATTGCGCCTTTCGTCGCGTCTATTGTGACTGATGTCACGTTGGCTTTCGCGGCTTACGCTGCGACTAGCACTGCGTAGTCGTGGGGTAGGGGGTCGTTGGATGGGGGATTTTGGCCTTTTATCATTGTCTCTGTCTGTCTTGAGGTTTAAATAATGTATTTGCTCCTTCAATTGATCTATTTCCTCTTGAGCAGAGAAAGATAACTCCTTGGTCGGCTTAGTCTGTCTATGGTTGAGGTCTAGAAAAAGTTGGGCTTTCGCCGCTATTTCTTCTGAGGTCAGGTCAGGGGCGGTCATAAGTATGGTCGCGCGGCAGTCTGACGGCAAAGAATCCAACAACTTATGCCTAATCTGGGTTTCCCCATAGTCGATGTAGGCTGCTGTTGTTCTCAACCTTTGCAAGTACGCGTCTGCGCTCTCGTCATTTGTCATAGTCATATTTTTAAAGTCCGTCACATGGCTATATGACGATTTAGCGGGACTAAACCGTCTTATGAACCCATCTTTCAGGTCGCTATATGTATTGAATTGAAGTCCGTCAATCCAAAGTCGCGCCTGCCTTGTAAAGTCCGTCTAAACTTTCGCAGTATTGTCTGGAATTGGTCGGGGTCGGCTTTGTCAATGTTGCGCATCTTGACAGTCGTCGAAAGTCAAGAAGTGCGCAGTCGAGTTGTCCCTATCAAGTTTATCACCCGAGAAACGGGATGGTAGAAAGTCAGTCTGTCGCAGGGTTTGTCGGGAGTTGTTGGTTGAAGTCATGATTATATAGGGTAATTAATTAAAGTGATAAAATCAAATTCGGTTATCAGAATTGAACCGTAAAATATAAAATATTGATAAACTTCTAATTAACAGTAATCCTGGCAGTTAAATTACTATTTAATCACGATTCGGCAAAACGAACAGAAAACGTTTAAAAATTAATTGTTGCTGGGCAAATAAACAATCTGAGAACTCAATCTCTCACTCACTCTCTTTCACCAGTGGAACATAAGAGAAATGGTTTCACTTACCGAAATATGTCTTCCAAAATTAATTAAACAAGTGCACAATTCAGCGAAAGAGTCAGAGTCATTTATTTAGTTAAAGAAGGGTCAAGTTGATAGTCACTCGATGCGATGGCGATCAGGCAGTCGTTGGTGTAGGTGTCTTAGTTTCAGGCTTGAAATCGTCGTTGTCTTTGTAGTATATGCTCTTTCCTACCGTCTATATCCTCCGTCTGAGTCTTCCGTGTGCTCTATCCGTCTGTTCTGTCCGTCTGTATGTTTAAATTTCTTCTTTTCTTTCTTTTTGTTGACTCGAGTTTATGTTGCTGTAGATTGAAGAAGTCTGCTCACAGATTCAATTTTTAAGTATGAAGTTTCCAGTTCGTTTGCAAATTTTGTAGCTGGTTGGCAAAGTCGTAAGCTTTTTGGCTCTGCAATTTGTTAATCTTGCACTCTTGAAGTATTTTATTAAAGCCGGTTCTCCACCATGTCGTGTTGGGGAATGGGATCGGTGATTATTGAAGGGAAGCGTAATGAAGAAACTTTGGAGAAAGTTATACAGTTCAAATCACAAAGTATTTTATTATCAATATTCAGCTACAGTTCGAAGTACATGAAGATTCAGATATAACAGGAGACGATGAATATAATAGTTTCGAAGTATAAGATTGAGATTCGGAGTGAAGTTAATATAATATTCGATGGACGTTTAAGTCTTGAAGTCAGTCAGTCTATCTGGATGAGTGTGGGTCTCGTATTCTATGGTTGGTCTTCTCTCTAATAATCAAGAAGTCTTATTTATATCATTAGTTTTGGGGGTGTAACAATTTAAGATGGGAGTGATCTAAACTTGATCTGATTGGTCTACAGGTCACTGTCTATCAAACTTTCTCTGGTATAAGGGGTGTGGTGATGCTCTGTGCAAGTGACTGGGGCTGGAGTGTGAGTCATACTTCTTCCATGAAGTTAGCTGACGTCACTGAGGGTTGGTCTTTTTATGGTCAAGGCTTAGCAGTTAAATGGTATTGGGGGTTTTGGGATTCTAAGATGACATTGGGGGAGTTTGTAACGAGTGAGGGTGAATGACTGAAAGGATAACAGGAAGTTATATTCATACTACATAACACTAATTCCCGCCCAGCCTGATTTCCATGCCCTTTTATTAAGTGGGTAGTGCTCACTCAGGCATGAATGGTTTTCCAACTGTTTGGTGTTATTTTAAAATTGATTTTATTGGATGGCATGTTTCTTGTTTGGCAGCCAATTCACTTTTTTGACGGACTGGTAGAATTTAGGTTTGGCATTTTTCTCTGTCCTTTTTTTAACAGCCGTTATAGAGTACCTACCTACTAAGGTAGAATGTCTTTTATATAAACAAATTACTAATACGCAAGGGGTGCAGCCGTTTGAATAAAAGTTTGGTGTAAAATTTGAGAATTTGTTTAAAAAAAAATTTCATCTTGCAACCTTCACACCACAACCATTTTGGGTGCACATGTACCAATACAATATCGTAATCAAGCAGAAACGTTACTTACGATTTTGAGGGATTTATCCAAACTAGAGATACGCTTCCATTTCAATTTGTTTTTAGTGATGAAAAAAATATGTTTATACCACTCAGTTTTTTCGTTTATAATTTCTACTCCGACTTTATAATGCATTATCTTTAACTGTCTGAATATTAATATAAAATCTCAAATTTGTTGTTGGGTTTATCCCGTTTTCCCCCCTCAAATACATTGTTTTTCACGAACTGCATGAAAGGTGTGAAGAATAAATCTGATACCGAAATTGTTTCATGAACCAAATAGGTTTTACGCAAAATAATGGTTATCCACCTTTCTTATTTATACTTTCCTTCAGATAACCAAATGTCATCTGTCTTCTGAGATGACTTCTAGAATGTGGACTTGTGTCAGATCTTTCACCTCACTGATGCGTCTTACCATCTCAGACTCATCTCTCAGTTTCCCTCCATCACCTCCTGAGTTACCATCCGTCGAGAAGCTATCAGCTGTAAGAGTGACGTCACAGTGCTATGAAGGTGTGATCTCATCGCTCCCTGGTGTGGAAGATATCGCTATAACTATGGATGATGCGGAGGAAGACATTGCTCGTTACACCGCTGTTCTTCGTCAGAAAGCAGGGCAGAAACTTACAAGTATCTCTCTTCATTGTCCATCATCACTTTCACCAGAGAGGGGCCGTGTATCGAGAGAGACAATGAGAGGACTGGGTCTGTTTATCAAAGAACATACAAAGAACTTGGTGTTGCTCTACCTGGAATGGGTGAGGTGTACAGACGAGGATGACATAGTTTACCTGATTGAGTGCTGCAGACGTGTGAAGACATTGCAATACGTTTGGTAAGTTCTTGCTTATACCCCCAAAAATATTTTGTTACAATTTTAAATATCAATCCAATGCAATGGTTTAATTCCTACAGTGTTCATAATATGTGTACTATTTTCTGTAAATATTCGGATACATCCAAAAATGAAACGGTTCCATTCTTTTTTAGCCAATAATAGTGTCAGGTCCTCAAATACATTTTTTGTACTTTAATAAAAATCGGTATAATAGCATTACCCTTTAATTAAATGTTACTGTTAGATAATAGCACCAGCATACACATTTGGATTTAACTGCCAGTTCGATTGTAACTCTTGTATAAGCTCCAGTAGCCGACTGTCAATAGTTTCTCATACCTAACTCGTACTCAATGTGTAATAATCGATTTGTTTATTGTATTAAAAATGTCCTTTTCAATATTTCTCAATATTTCGTATGTACTTATTTTCTTGTATTACTTTAATAGATGTTACTTCGGTCATATGTTTTGTTATAAAGATTGCAATCCCGATCATCATAAATCTCAAATGTATCAATATATATCACAGGTACATTATTCTTATAATGAATTGCAAAAATAAGTAACATTTGGGGGATGATAAGCCACACTTATTTGATACTCTCACCTATCATCCTGCATTTTTCATACCTCAAAGTCAAATTAAAGATATTGTAAAAGCTGTTGATATTATGATAATTTTTCATTCGGGGAGAGTAAACAAAAAGGTATTCAATCATAACGACAGTGTTACATACTACTAGCGTTTTAGCCTGAAACATACAGACACGCAAACACTTGGATACACATTTCCCCATCTTTTGATTTCTTACACCCATCCTTATGTTTCATGATCACAGGCTCTGGTTCTGCGGGACGATGAAGAATGGCAGGCTGCATTCTCACCTCGCTCACCTTCACCGTGGATATTCCGAAGGGCTCGATGTGGATGTTAGGCATGTAAGATACACTGCTCTGCTTCTACACTGTGTAATTTCAACGTCACATTAATGCATACCAGCACTAAAATTTGAGGTTCAAAAAGACGTATAACATATGAGTCTATCGAAAGATTGTTTGTCATTCATACTGAAAGCGAACATGAAGTACCAATAAAAATATAATAGGCCTATGTATAATTTTATTCATTTTACAATTTAATAATACAATCTAGAACAAGGATCCGAATACGATTTACAGTGAATCATTTAAACATCTTTGCTTTGGTCTAAAGAAAAAAAACACATTGTTTGCTTTTAACTTTCATAGAAATGCATTGTCCCCAGATGGTGTAATATTGAGTGATATGACACCGTCGAACTGCAGCATAGGTTTGGATCAATGAAGACAGACAAACATCAAGTTCATGAACGGGATAAGAGAGGACGTGGTTAATTGTTTTAGTGTGTAATTTGTATTTATTTAAAGTGCACCAAAAATGAATACGTTTTTTGTTTAGTTTTACTTAAATATAGCTTCTGTTCTCGGGCTTCAAAAATAGGGGGGAGCAGATAATAAAAAAATCAATCATGACGTCGCCGTCTCGAGTCCGGTGACGTCACGGTTTTTTTTTCCTTTTTTCCAATTACACATTTTAATTTCTTCACTTTTATCACTTGGCGATATCAATACACATATTCTCTAAAAGCTTGAATATATGCACTATACAGCTTTTGCCAAAATTTATTCCCTGCATATTTGGCGTAGCTTTACTATTCTATATGCATTCAAATTATATAAAGAAACTTTTCCTAACATAGCAATTTAGGCCCAATGAGAGCCCCAAGCCAAGCAATCGCCCCCCCCCCCAAAAAAAAAATTAATAATGATAAAAATAAAAATAAAATGATAATAATAATGCAATACAAATATGTTAGCTATTTGTTGAATAAAGTCTTCTATCGCTCAGCTTTCCAGTCAAATCTTTCCTGTTCAGTGATTTCATTTAAAGACGCACTTCGTACATGCAATTAGAAGTCGCGTTCAGCTCCTATTCGGAGTAAAATTTTATTGTACATGGATTAAAATTCTTAAAAAATATATATATTTCATCAATACCCAGACGTAGTTTGTCGGAGGAATCCCAGTTTTCAGAAAGGTCGGAGTATTGCCGTCTTGAGACGGTCTGGACAGACTTGCTGTGGCTATCCTCTGACCAAGATACTCCTTCCACCGACCAAGACACTAGCTACTGTCCTGTCTAGTTTTTAAAGCAACACAGTCGGGTTTTAGTGTATTATTATTATTCAATCTGCAACAATGTACCCCCCATCTAATGAAAAATACTTGTTTATTCGTAACTGTTGAAATTCTGGTACATAAAATGATATCCATGCGTTTCATCAGTGTATTATTGTAAATTATGCTTCATTTATTTACCTCAATTATATATATAAAAAAAAACCGGGTACAGTATGCATATAGTGCGTATTAAAACAAGGTTACACTTTGTATAAAATTCAATGAAATAAGATGTCGGTAATATTATTAGAGATATTCCAGATATTATGAAATGGTACACGTCTCATAAAGGAAATGGTAATGTGGGTGTCGACATAAGTTTTGCCTGGGTTAACCCTTATGGAACAAACACAGTGTTACCACAGTGTGTACCACAGTGTGTAACACAGGGTGTACCACAGTGTGTACCACAGTGTGTAACACAGTGTGTACCACAGTGTGTAACACAGTGTGTACCACAGTGTGTTCACAGCGTGTACCACATGTGTTTAATATATTATTTTGGGACGTGTGGTAACACTGTGTTTACAACACTGTGTAACACAGTGTTGCCACACAGTCGCCACATAGTCCGAAACACATATTAAACACACTGTGTACCACACGTTTATAACCACATAGTCCTTTACACTGTGGCATTCACCACATAGTCCACCACACTATGACATACACCACATAGTCCACCACACTATGACATCAACCACATAGTCCACCACACTATGACATATACCACAGAGTCCACCACACTATGACATATACCACAGAGTCCACCACACTATGACATGCACCACATAGTCCACCACACTATGACATACACCACATAGTCCACCACACTATGACATATACCACATAGTCCACCACACTATGACATATACCACATAGTCCACCACACTATGACATATACCACAGAGTCCACCACACTATGACATATACCACAGAGTCCACCCCACTATGACATATACCACAGAGTCCACCACACTATGACATACACCACATACTCCCCCACACTATGACATACACCACATAGTCCCCCACACTATGGTGCTCATCTTACTGTGATGTCTACCACACAGTCCACCACACGGACATTGACTACACAATCCACCAAACTGTGGTATGCATGTGCCACTAGCTCATTTACCACATGCAGTCCACTACATACCCATGCAGCACATACCATGTAGACCACTGCAACACAGGCCAACTGGAACGAAGCACAGTGTCCTGCAATCTTGACCACAAAAGTATACCATCATTGCCAATTAGTGCTGATCTCAATAGGAGTGGAAGCTAATAATAGTGTCACCAATTCAAATCAAATTTTAGAATATATCTTTCATCATTTTGCATACCCAGTTGTAAAAAAAGAAAAAAAAATCAACACTAAAAATTTCCATCCTCCTGATCACAACATAATTGATTTGAGAATTTGTCTGTTGTCACTGGCTGTAGGTACTTGGGTGGTTGTATCATGGTAGACATTGTGCTTTGGTCCCAATCTGAAGAGTAGGGAGAGCAATCCACAAGACACAAGAAAATATAATTAGAAATAAAAAATGAAAAAATTCATTTCGTTCAGTTTAATAAACAGTAATAAAATAAAAGCAACATGAAAATAACTTGGTCATAAATACCAGCACTGTGAATACAAACATGAATTTTTCTCCTCGATTTTCACAAGTAAACATACGTTGTGGAATGAAATTGTTTGGGAAAACAAGCCTGGTATGAAATATTTCTTAAATGTAAACATATTAACGGGGTACTCCAGGCTGACATAATACAATTTTAACAAATAAAGTAAAATGAGACAAACAAAATACTGAAAATTTCATAAAAATCTGACAAGGATGACAAAGTCATTACATTTTTAACTTTTGCATTACTAGGGCAAAACAGTGCTATGCATGTCTTCATGAATATGCAATGAGCAAGCTGATGATATCCCCACGTAATCTTTTGTATTTTATTTCAAAAAATTATATTTAGTCAAATTTTGTCACCAAATATAATTACAAAAATTGGATTGACAACTGATTTAGTTTGTAAGAAAATCATTGTGCCAACTTATTTTGTTACAAGGGAGACATGTCGTGTACACATGTAGGAAAATATGAAATGATCATGATTTTATTAAATAAAATAAGAAAAAGGAAGGTGGGGACATGACATCATTAGTCAACCTATTGCACATTCATGATGACTTGCATATGACTATTTTCACAAAATATTGCTAAGCTTGAAATTCTATAACTTCACTATTTGCTATCAGATTTTCAGCGTTTTGCTCGGTGGATTTTACTATATTTATTTTGATATGTACCCCTTTCAGGTATCTAACATTTATGAGTCTATATTCTGACAAAATTGAGGTTGTTCTTTCATTCAAATGCAAGTATCTTCATTCGAAACAAGATTTGCAAGGTTACAAGTGATGAAAACACCGAACTAAAATAACCTGTTTAACCTTAAAAGAAAAGGTTACTTGAAAAAAAAAAACAAGTGGAACGCCTCTGACAGTCTCGCCTGCGTCACGCAATTCAATATAGCAACAATGCTGACTTTGAATAAAAACAGTGATACTTGATTACCCTAATGTTCAAGTTTACTTTCAAAGTTATGAAGACATTTCTAAAATTACTCCCAACATAGTCAAAGTTAAATGACATTTGACCTTAATCATTTGACTAAAAACTAGTGCAAGACTATCAATGATACTTGATTACCCTTATATCCAAGTTTCATGAACCAGATCCATAATCTTTCAAAGTTATGACATTTAAAAAAATATCTCGAGCATGGTCACAGTTCATTGACCCTAAGTGACCTTTGACCTTAATCATGTGACCTAAAACTCATGCAAGATGATAAGTGAAACTTAAAGCTTGTGTATAGTTTTGGTAAATCCACCAAAATGCACCTATCACTATTCCAATTCATTGCTAGCTAATATGAATGGATATGCCCTATAACAGTTATGATGTGGAGGATATGAAATGAAAATGTGTTTTACAGGATAAATTTTGCAATTTTACATGGAAATTTAACTTGATCGGGTCACCCGATCAAATTAAAATATCTGTGCGTTTTTGTCTTTCAATTAAATCCTATTCCAAATCATGGAATGGGCTTAAACTTTCAAGATATGTTCTTTGTCTGTAACTTTTGGATATCTAATCACTAAATTTATAAAATAAGCGCTTGAATGCCCATTTTTTTAATTTAAAACAAGCATCGCCGAGAGAGGGCGCTATATATCCAAGATTTGAATATTTGAAATTTTCTCAGAGAAGTGCAGTTGGAAAAATATCTAACGGTCTCTACGCTTCAGTAAGACTGTCATATTAGATGATATTCGATTATCAATCACATTATTGACCCTTTACCAAAGCTATACACAGGCTTTAAATACTCATGTCCAATTTTCCTAAACTAGGTCGATAAAATTCCAAAGTTAAGATGACATCTCAAAAACTTTGGTTAAAGATTTCAATTTTGATAACCAAACATGGTCAAATTTTATTGACCATAAATGATCATTGGCCTTGACAATGTGACCTGAAACTCATTGTCAGTGGTACTTGATTACCCTTATGTTCAAGTTCATGAAATAGGATCATGATGATGACAGTTAAAAAAATTAACAGTTCAGGTTTCAGTGATGTGACCTTTGACTTTGATCATGTGACCTGACAGGCTGACACTAATGTAAGATTATCAGCAATTTAACTTTTGTACAAGTTTCATAAAATAGGCCCTTATATTTTTAAAGTTATGACATAAAAAAAACTTAGACCCTAAATGAACTTGATCATTCAACCTGGACACTCATGCAAGATGATCAGTGATACTTCGTTACACTTATGTCCAAGTTTCATGAACTAGGTCCATATACTTCCTAACTCCTAAGTTATGACATTTCAAAAACTTAACCTTGGTTAAGATTTCAATGTTGACGACGACGCCGCCGTAGTCGGAAAAGCAACGCCTATACATGTAGTAAAGCAAATCCCTACCATCACAGAGAGTTGTGAAATTTCGAAACAGGAACAAGTAACCAACATTTATTTTTCAAAAATAAGAACACTTTGCATATATATTTTGCCTTTTCACACCTATATACAAATATCAGAAAAATATGAACAAGAGCCATAAAATGTCCACAAATCTCTTGCATGAAGTGCATATACTAGCGTCCATATAGCTGCATATAAGTATTCCTTTGTATTAGTTGGAACTTGGAAACAGTATCAAACGGAAGGCACATGGCAAGAAAATGATTTGTCATAGTATAAATATAAAAATATATCAATCTGAGTTTGATGAATATCACAAGGTGATAAAGCAGGAGTTGGAATGTCATGATAAATTTTGAAAGCACACACTATATAAACCCGAGTTGGCTGTATTAGCAGACATGTCATAATACATGAAAGACATTTTCGTGTAATATATACCCATGATCAGAATAAAATGGGTTTTTTAATGACTCGTATGAGGCAATATTAAGGCTTATTTCCAAACAAAAAAAAAGGTATCACACTTAAACCTGCTTTTCTGCACGTCTTCGAGATGCACGGACATCTTTCAGCTTCTGGCCCATGTGTGCACGTACTTGGCCCGTGGAAGTGCAGGGAAATTGTTGTCATGCTTGTTGTGTGTGCTGAATATAAGAAAATGAAAGGACACAAAAACTGGCTCAAAGTCTCAAACTTTTATCAAAGACTCTACATCATATATAAATATTAATTAAAGCCAAGTCAAGTTCCGTCTGTTTGTGACTGTTGGTTACTCAGCTGCAGTGGAGTATCTAAGAGTCACAAACACAACAAAAAAACCATGCATACCCATGAAACAGGATTATAATATTAGGGGCAGATAAGTTAAAGCAAGAAAATCAAGATTTCAGGCTCGGTAATCTTATTTCTATAGTCCTACTTGATTGAAAATATCTTATGAAATGACAAGGAAGTGACTTAAAGGAAATTAAGTTCTTAAACTGGTTGATTGTCTAAGCCTTTGACTCTGTGAATTTCTAATTTTTTTGGTCCGCCGCTCTGGAAGAAATTGTACCGGTGACAGGCAGCATCATTGTAAAATGTAAAATGACAAGACATTTGTGAAGATCAATCACTTACTTAAAACATTAAAATGTTTTCTATGGTTACGTAGATTCAAATCAAAGTCGGTGTCCTTTTCCTCCGTTTTCTGTTAGTTTGTTTTTGTTTCCACATCAAAAACTTATTTTCACCGTAGATTACCATTTGGAGAGACTGTGCTATTCTAGTACATGTAGTTTCTCTTTCAGGGAGATTCACCCTAACCCTCCGCCTTGAAATTATTGACAAGCTTGGTAATATGAGAAATTACAGAGCATCTTCCTATTTACAGTAATTGTGATATTCTGAATTCATTTGTAGATTCACGCAGAGACAATCATTCTTGGCAAAATACACAATAAAATGTAAAAGCTATCAAAGGGGAAGTTCACCCTGATGAATAATTGGTTGTAATAAGAAACAAAAAAAAATTGAGAAATATATCAGTGAAGGTTTGATAAATATCATTAAAGAACAGAGATTTTTTTAGAATATGATTTTATGACATCACAGACGATATGAATTGGCCAAAATGCAATTTTTTCAAAAATTGAAAGTGATTTTTTTATTTTTGCGGTGGATATATCCTCAGACACATCATTTCATAGCCCCTTCTACTGGAATTTACCATAACGCAAATCTGTGTGTGAGACACAGTGTTATTTGTGAATGTTGATATGCCAGGGCTAGCAATGGAAATTCATCCATTTAGAGTGCCAATATCCTACAATGATATACCAAGAGAGTCAGAAAAAACTTTAACATTTAAAAAAATCACCAATTTAATGAAAAAGCATGTCCGGAAAACATAACTCTCATCTCATATAGATGTATGTCCTGAAAGAGCATCTACTCCATCATAATTTCAGATACAATTTTTATGTGGTATATGTTTAACCTTCGATAATTAAGAGGTATTCTTTGTTGTGATGTAAAATTCTATTTGCACCAAAAGCATGAATGCAATGCTCTGGAGAAGATACTCTTTCTGGACATATGAGAATTTTGTTTTCTGGTCATGATTTTTCATTTAATTGGCCACAGAATCTTGCCGTAAATAATAAACTTTTAAACTGACCTTTATGGTTCCGCTGGTCTTCAGTCTTTTTCTTCTTTAGAAGCTCTGCCATAGCAGATCTGTCAGCTTTCCCAACCTGCAACCAAAAATGGAAATAAAATTTGAACAGATATGGAATATGTTTAGAATTTTCAAAATTAAAATTCAATGTAGCCCCCCTCCCCGCTCAACATTTTTCAAGACCATCCAGCTACGATTTTTTGGGGTGACCGCGCCGCGCCACTCACATTTAAGTCTCGCATATCTTCTGAGTTCAAATTTGCGACACCTGGGTACGCGGTCATGTGCAAATCCAATGCAATTCTGTATCTAGACTAGGAATCCAGACAAAATTCATAAGTGTATCATTATTTTTAGTTTTTCTAATGAATTTTCTTTTATTGAAGTAGTACCACCAATACTTTCCAATTCCATCAATTTTTTTTTTCAAGTAGAAATTTAAGAGCAATTTTTTTAATCACCACTGGCAGCGATATCAAGTTATGTATAAGTCATTTTTTTTTTGCAAATCACAGAATAAAGTCTGGCCTGCTTCAGGTAAACACTTATCACTTTGGACTAAATTTCCTGGCTAGTATGCTTCAAAATTTCCTGATCCATGCACGTCTTAAAAATTTAAGTTGAATGTAAAGTTTCAACGTACCCTCTTTCTCACATCTTTTTTTGAGGTTGAAGCCTCATCCTCCATGTCCTCATCTGTGGCATCAGACTCATCCATAGCCTCATCTACTCTGGTTGCGGTGTTTAGGAACTCCTTCTCTTTCTTTAGTACATCAACTTTTTTTTCTGTAAGGGACAGGCACATTACGGACAGACATAAATAATCAGAGTAATTTCAAAGAGCCATTTATGAAATGCATTGTAAAAATGGGGTTTTAGCATTATTAGAATTATTACTACAGAGTATATATAGACAAGTTATCAAATCAGAATTCAGACACCAGTTTTTAAGTTATACATGTAGACGTAAATAATTTTATCTGAATTCTGTACACACAAACTATTTTGAGTTGTAGACATATTTTTCAGTAGATCTAAATAAGATAATTATTATTTAAAAACTAGTAAGAATCTTTCACATCATTAAATTTGTCCCCAAATTTGTTAATTAGCCGATGTAATGCTAATCCAGTCTAGCCAGGAGGCTTCTAGAGAGTAAAAATCATTTACTAACGTAACTTACTCTCATACGAAGCCAGGGCTTCTATTGTATACATGTGCATGTAGGCAGCCAAAACCTGAAACTTTTGCCCCCGAGATTTCTACTTTCTCTCTAAAAGATCTAGCCCTAAATCATGTACCTGGGATACAACTTCATTTCCGACATTTCTATGCTATGGATTTTATTTTTAGACAAGAATTCATTAAAAAAATGAAAAATTGTCATGAAAAAAAAAGAGACTTGCCCGATGTTTACACCGCCATCTTGTTTTCTATTGTTCTTCACCCACGATACGGACGCTTGAGTCGCGTAACGTGGGTGAGAGTAGCCAGGCGGCTTCTAGAGAGTAAAAATCATTTACTAACGTAAGGTTACTCTCATACGAAGCCAGGTCTTCCTTCTCATAGACGCGTGCGTTGAGTAACGTTGGCGAAGAACAATAGGAAGTAAGATGGCGGCGTAAACATCGGGCAAGTCTCTTCCGTCTTTTCACAATATTTCTCTCATTTTTTTTGATGAATTCTTGTTCAAAAATAACGAGAGCGTAGAAATGTCGGAAATGAAGTTTTTTCAATGTACATGATTTAGGCCTAGATCTTTTCTATTAAGGAAAGTAGAAATCTTGGGGGTGAAAGTTTCAGGTGGTTTGGCTTCCGTCGTGTGGGTCAATGAGAAGGAAGACCTGGCTTCGGATGAGAGTAACCTTACGTTAGTAACTGATTTTTACTCTCTAGAACTAGAAGCCGCCTGGCTAGGTGAGAGTAAGGCCGTGTTTATGCTTCCACTTTTCAGGCCAGAATCAGCGTTTCCAAACGTGATTAGTCCAAAACACGGTTGCGTCCATGCTTACTTTCATTTAAACGCTGTTTCAAAACGCCGATCGTAAACTCACAAAAAGGTGCGTTTGTAAACGTTGTTTGACCAGAATCAGGCTTTCTGGGGAAGTATAAACAGAACCACGATCATAAACGTGTTTAAATGACGTCACTTGGTACATGCTTCCGGTGAGATGGAAATCCGCGGGCAAATACAGTCGTATTGCTCCTTGTTATCTCTTCGTAAAAACAACAATCGGAAAAAAAAAACTTTTGAAAAAAGGCGCGCCCAATTTGACCTCGCTTTACGATGCGAAGCCAGCTGGAGATCATGATATGCTCTGAAAAGTTAAGCATAAACAGCACTCCCAGAACCACGTTTACGATCGGCGTTTTGAATCGACGTTTGAAATCGCTGATTCTGTCCTCGCAATGGAAGCATAAACACACCATAAGATACGTTAGTATTAGTCTTGAGGACGCAATGATGATGATTTTTTTTAGATATGTCATATACTTCTTCATCATTGACGTCTTGACACTCTCTCCATAGTGTCTTAAGCGAAGGACCAAAACAAAGATGGATTTCCCTAGAAAATCCATCTTTTTAAACCAAAATCACAAGAATTCTATTCATTCTTACATCTTCCTACGCCTAATGCGTAGGAAGGTTTTAAATATTATAAAAAATATAAAAAAATGAAGATTTCTTACCTAACTGATGCCGCGTAGACCCCCCGTTCCACATGTAAACAATGGAAATACAATAGCGTAGACCCTTGAACCGCTTATGTATGACGTACTTCCGGAAAGCAATCCCGTCTTAACAATTTTGAGATGAAAATTCTTATTTAACAAATCATTAACTAACCCATTAAAATTTATATTTTCATTATAAATAATTCATATTAATATATATAAATTATTTATGATCACGAAATAAATTTTAAGATTTGTTGAATAAGAATTTTCATCTCTTATTTCTATCTCTAAATTTTATATTTTTATATAATAATATTTAACACCTCCCTACGCATTAGGCATAGGAAGGTGTAAGAATGAATAGAATTAATAGAATTCTTGTGATTTTGGTTTAAAAAGATGGATTTTCTAGGGAAATCCATCTTTGTTTTGGTCCTTCGCTTAAGACACTATGGAGAGAGTGTCAAGACGTCAATGATGAAGAAGTATATGACATATCTAAAATTAAAAAAATCATCATCATTGCTTCCTCAAGACTACGTTAGTATAGTATTAGTAAATGATTTTTTACTCTTTAGAAGCCTCCTGGCTAGTAGAAAAGATGGAAAGAGCTTACGGCCGTGTTTATGTCGCCATCTTGATTTCGTTGTCTTTCGCTTGGCGACAGCACGCAAATCGCGCGATTCGTTTTATGAATTCTTCTTTAAAAATGAAATCAATATCGCAGAAATGTTACACCCGGTAATCTACTTCACTTGGAAAATAAGTTGAACCCCATGACAGGTAGGCCTACATGTTTTAGGGCTAGATTTAGAGGGAAAGTAGAAATCTCGGGGGCGAAAGTTTCAGGTTTTGTACCAGTACGTGGGTGAATATAGCTCGTGATCCCAGGCGTCAGTGGGGAGTAGCCCTACGACTACGTAGAGTACTATGTACAGCTAAATTCATAGTAACCCAGGCCAGGAAACTCCCGCCCGCGTAGCGGGCGGGAGTTCCCTGGGTTAAATTAAATCATGACTTTCAGTTTCAGACGCCTCCAGGCTAGTCGAGCACCACATAGCCTATAGATCTATATACATACGGTTCTTCGGCAATTACCCCTGGACAAAGGGAGAGCATAAATAATTACATATTAGGTACAAATCAGGATATAATAATGTATATTTACCACTGGCCACTAACACCTTGGCCTTCCACATCCCAGCCAATGTTTCGGCCGTTTCTCTGCGGGGTTCCGGACTCCACCAGGCCCTCAAACTTCGGGTCCACCAAGTTGACCGACATCTTTTTGTTTGTTACAAAATCGCTAGAAGTAACAGTTCCTTGTTTCCACCCAGTGTACTAAGACGCACATGGTTGATATCCTTATCAATTCAAGAAGATTAAGACAAAGTGCAGTAAGATCAGATTCTAACGGGCGTAAATATTGGATGAAGCGATAAACTGTAACGGGCGTCGGTGAGCTTTAGCGAGTGAATTTGAAACGCACATGTATTACACTAGCGCGCTAGCGCTAGCATGCCTCGCCGAAAATAGATTTCCGAGGCCGAGATTTACCGAAGAGTTCCGGATATCTAGTATAGATCTATAACTCTATTAACGTTATAGCCTTTACTGATAGTTTATCCATTGCGATGATGATCTTAAAAGAAAATAAAAAAATCATCAAATATCAAAATTACCGGCAAAATTTCAGTGTAAATTAAAAACTAAATGGAGATTGTATTGGGAATAGTGCATCAAACAATTTTTCAAGTTTAGTACTCCTCCCTGCTCCCCCCCCCCCGCCCTGCGCGAGCTTGAAGACCCTTGTTCTTGCTTGTTAAATTTTTCTCGGGTATGATTGAAGGGTTCCGGGACAGCCCGACCACCGGACAGCCCGACCCTGGACAGCCCGACCCGCTGCCCTGGACAACTCGTCCCGGTCGAGTTGTCCAGGGTTGGCTCTGAATCGGACAACTCGACCACTTGAAGAATTCTTCAAAATTTCATGAAATAAATTTAAAACTTTACTTCAAAAGTATTTTCCCGCATAATCCATGTTTCTTAAATACATTCTCGACAGAAAAATTGACATTTCAGTCCATTTTGAGCTATTTTGAAAGAAAATAAAGCGAGTTCCCTTGCAACGAGAATAATCCGATACCGCCGGCGAGCCGTGTTCATTCAACTTACAACTTGCAAATTTGAGTTGATTTTTCCGTCACTTTACATATTTTGATGGTGAGTGTGTGCTATTTTGTATTTTCATATTCCGTTTTCACATTTCCTGTACTTATTTAAAGCTATTGCATTTCACAAAACTGATACTTAATGCAAACTTTTTGAGATAGTTCACCTGGAAAGGACACCGATGCGGTGCTTCGCCTCGCCGGCCGGCCGGCCATCTGGGCGACCGGCTGTGCAGTGCTGTGATTGAGTGAGGCAGTCAGCTCAACTAGCTATGCGAGGTCAACTTACTTATTTTGGTTAATTTTCCGTCTCTAGACATATTGCTCATTTTCCAGTGGCGAGAGTGTGCTATTTTTGTATTTTTACGCTTCTTCCACATATTAAAATTTTGTTTTTTATGTCACTAACTAAAAGGAAATAGATTTGAAAATGTCTCAGTAGCTGGCATATGTACATGTAACTAGTTATGAAGTTTACAATTTTTGTAGGAAAGTGTCATTGTTTATTTTTGTTCTTGAATAACTTTAATTTTTTGTTTATTGTTTTCGAAGTTTTGAAGGGCAGTGGGGGGGGGGGGGTTAACAACTGACAATAGATTGGGTATTTATAATTATCAAACTTGAATAGTTTATTGAAAAATGAAATGTATTCTGCCGAAATTGAAAAACTTAACTTTTTATCAAAATCTAAGAACTTGCTTTTCATTATCGATTACTGTCGCAGCTTTTTTAATGCAACATCCATTGGTAACAGTGGGTCTTCTGGAGGATACAAGCACTTGGGCTGTACCAGGGATGAGGAGAAGAGGTTTCATACTCGACAAGCGAAGGCCTTTCCATTTCTTTCACAAGCAGAAATATTACCGAGTTCCAATGACTTGGGCATCAGAGCGGCAGTCCCCTGATCGATGAGGTAAATACAGCTTTATAGATACAATAAATCAATTTTTGCGCACTTCATGCAGGCATATCAAAGTGAAATTTAATTTTTTTGTATTGTCAAATTCTTTAAAAGAAAGAAAGGACAATTGAATTGAATAATGAATTTACTTTTTTTTCTTTATACATTGTTTGAATTGAACAAAAAATTTACTTATAGGTTTCGAAGAAGTTGTAACATTTCAAATTAATTTTTGGGTATGGTAATGCAAAATTTATGTGGATCCTTTATGTTATGTAAATCTTCCAGAAGATACCAGGTATGGTTCTAGTCATCTAGTGTGTTTAGCAAATTAACGTAACTGTGATATATTAAAATTGTATTTGCTTCTAAATTGTTCAAGACAAGGTGAAGATTGAAAATGGTCTAATTTCTTTTATTAAGAGGTGCAGACTGCAGATCTTCAAATATTTGAAATTACAATGACTTTGTCAATAATTCATTTCATACCCCTTCATCTTTCCAGCTGTTTGACTTAGTTGAGACAACATGGATTTCAAACCGTACTTAGCTTGTTTTTATTTATAAAACAAAATTGTAAGGAAGTGCTGAAAGGACAAGTCCACTCTAACAAAAAGTTGATTTGAATAAAAAGAGAGAAATCCAACAAGCATAACACTGAAAATTTCATCAAAGTCGGATGTAAAATTAGAAAGTCTTGACATTTTAAAGTTTCGCTTAATTTCACAAAACAGTTATCTGCAAATCCTGGCTGGTATGCAAATGAGGAGACTGACATTATCCACTCACTATTTCTTTTGTATTTTATTATATGAAATATTCTAATTTTCTCCTCATTGTCAAGTGATACAACAATTAATTTCTCCCTGAACATGTGAAATTATCATTGTTTAACGCTAATATGGTTCAGTCAAGTTAGTCCTTATTGTCAAATCAAATCTATTTAAAAAATGAAATATTTATTATTCAAACAATAAAAAAAAAATAGTGAGTGATGGGCATCATCGACTTACCTATTTGTGCATATCACTGTTTTGTGAAAAATAAGCGAAAATTTAAAATGTCATAAGTTTCTTATTTTAAATCCGATTTTGATGAAATTTTTAGCACTATACTAGTTTGATTTTCTCTATGTATTCAAG
Source organism: Lytechinus variegatus (assembly GCF_018143015.1). Lineage (NCBI taxonomy): Eukaryota > Metazoa > Echinodermata > Echinoidea > Temnopleuroida > Toxopneustidae > Lytechinus > Lytechinus variegatus. Next base: position 34,365,797 of record NC_054745.1, on the reverse strand, counting down.
TTAGCATTTTTCTTTGGTGGACTTAACCTTGAAAGAGCCCTCTACGTAAGTTAGGGTTAAGTTAGTTGTCATGGTAATCAAATATATATGCAATAAATTTTGAAATGTATATTCTTAAACCAAAAGGGGCAATTAATTATTACATGTTAATTTGTATGGTTACTATTGTAGTTTTAAGATTGTCTATATTGTTACATTCGCACCCAAAGCAGATGATATTGTTCTCAATCAGAGTTACAAATCAACAAATATAGTATGGGCATACATGAATATGTGAATATGTACAAATAGTATACAAATATAGCAGGCTTTAAGGAAGTATAGCAGGAATTATTTGTCTGAAGTTGGACTGGCAATTGCTTTTTATACTAAGAGGCAAAAGTATGACTGGGCACACATGAATTTGTGAATATATAAATAGTAAACAGATATACCAGGAATGGTGCACTATTTGATTTTCTTTATGTATGTTTTTTTTCAACAGCATAACAAGACCATGTTTTGTAAGATATAACAGAAAATTATGTGTTACTTAGTAATTTTAGTTGTGATCAAGTTTATCACATTGTTATATAGAAAATAAAGAGTCTACTAAAAAGTATTGTGAATATTGGGTTCTATTACTCCCATGTATTTTTTTCTGCTGAACATTTCACTGTTAAGTGCTGTGGTGATCAGGTGGACATTTTGGGAGAGATGAAGTTGAAATTGGAGGGATGGAGACGGTGATGTGAAAAGGATGGTAATGAAAAGTGGGTTGGAGATGAGAAGAAGGATGGAGATGATGAGAGGAGGGATGGGGATGAGAGGGATAGAGATGATGAGAGGAGGCATGGAGATGAAAGGAAGGATGGAGATGAGAGGAATAGATGATGAGAGGAGGGATTGAAATTATGAGGGAAAGGATGGAGGGGATGACGATGAGAGATGAAGCTGAGAGCAGAGATGAGGAGGCGATGGAGATGAGGGGATGTAGAGGAGGAATGGAACATCATCACCAGTTCACCACCAACATCATCTCTATCATCGCCACCATCACGATCGCCACAATCATTGCCATCACCACCATCATCACCACCAACTTCTCATCCATCATCATAATCATCGCCATCACCACTATCATCATCGCCATCATTATTATCACCATAATTTTCATCACATCACCATCATCGCCACCATCATCACAACATCATCCATCATTATTGTCATCGTATCACCAGTATAATCGCCATCATAATCATCAGCATCATGATCACCAATATCATCATCACCACCATCGTCACCGTCATCACCAATGTTCATCATTATCACCATCGCCACCAACATCCTTTTCATCATCTCAGGAATGTTATTGAGAACCTCTTGGAAATGATGCAATCCATTGACTCGATCTCATCAGTGCATGAAGTAGCTGGGTTTATTCAGCTTTGGGTGCACTGGGGGCCTTGAACTTTTGTAGGGGGCACCAAGATAAATATGTTGTGGGGATAGTCCTGCAGACCAAAGTTTAAGAAAATCATAATTTCATTCTCAAAAACACGATTAGGTTATCTCAAAAGGCCTAAAGTAGGACCGTCACTCTCCCTCTTTCGCTTTTTTCTTTTTTTTTTCTTTTTCCCCTTCTTTTTCCTTTCTCCCCCATTCCACTGTTTCATTCGCTCTGTCTTTCCACTTTTTCTCTACTTCTTTCCCTCCCTTTTTCTCTTCTTCGCTCAAGCCCTACCAAGATTTTTCGACCACAAAGAAAAATAATCGCTATATATGTGGGCCATAATTATGTATTAATGTACTATTCCATTCATGTCATCAATTTGCTCTAGAATCAATTAAGTTTTTACTATTCAAATTCTTCAAAGATTTTCTCCCCGGTCACCACATTCCCTCATAACATTTTTAAGGGTGTCATTGATATTAAAGCTGTATAGTTTTGGTAAATCCACCAAAATGCACCTATCACTATTCCAATTCATTGCTAGCTAATATGAATGGATATGCCCTATAGCAGTTATTGTGGAGGATATAAAATGAAAATGTGTTTTACAGGATGAATTTTGCGATTTTACATGGAAATTTAACTTGATCGGGTCACCCGATCAAATTAAAATATCTGTGTGTTTTTGTCTTTCAATTAAATCCTATTCCAAATCATGGAATGGGCTGAAACTTTCAAGATATGTTCTTTGTCTGTAACTTTTGGATATCTAATCACTAAATTTATAAGTGCTTGAATGCCCATTTTTAAAATTTAAAACAAGCATCGCCGAGAGAGGGCGCTATATATCCAAGATTTTAATATTTGAAATTTTCTCAGAGAAGTGCAGTTGGAAAAATATCTAACGGTCCCTACGCTTCAGTAAGACTGTCATATTAGATGATATTCGATTATCAATCACATTATTGACCCTTTACCAAAGCTATACACAGGCTTTAAAACCTTATCCGCTGCCATGTTCTATCCATGTAGGAGTGCAAAATTGATGTTTGAACTAAGGGGGGGGGGGGGGATTGATGATTGAACTAGGGGGTGCAAAATGATTACCAAGAAATTGACTGATTAGGCTGATGATTATTGAATAATTCATTGAAAAAATGAATGTTTGATCAAGCATATTGCACATTGATTGAATTGATAAATTTTTGACAGAAGGATTGATAGGTAAAAGTTGTTGCCCCAATTTTCGGAACTTATCATTAAATTCCGAAAATTCTGCTCTGGACTTCATACGTACATGTAAGAGCAATCAGTCTCCCAACAGAAGGGGAGGCGGGTGAGAGGGAGGTTTTTTTTTTTTTTTTTTTTTTGGGGGGGGGCTAAATGTTCTGTTGAACCTTATTCCATCAACCTACTTTTCCCACTTAAGTTCCATCTCACCCTCTATTCTCCCGACTCCCATGAACACATTGCTGAGATCCACATAATAAAGTTAAAATGCTGCCCCCAAAATGCAATGTGTGTTGAACTTCACTCATGCATTAAAGTTCAATTTAATAATTTATGAAATTTGCTTTAACAACCAAAACTGGCCACGATTGATCATTAATTTATCACAACACTCTTAACTTTGCAGGTTCTAACGGATTTGCCTTTCAAAAACTGACTGAAATTGGAAGGCTATTTCCTGTCCGGCCCAATTTTCATACCCTTTGTTTAAGTGGGAAGTGCTCGCTCAACACATTTTGGTGTCATTTGAAAGTTGGCTTTATTATATATGTAGGTCCCCCCCCAAAGTAATATATTTTTTATTCGGCAGCCATGTCAAAAGTTGATAGATTTTGGGGAGCTACCATCAAGTAGATAAAACTAGTATTGTACCCAGGGCAGTCAGGGTCGTATCTAGGGGGCACATTCAGGGGGCGCAAAGAAAGAAATGAAAAAAGGAAAAAATAATGCAAAGGAATAAAAGTGCAGAAAAGGGATACCACTGAACTGAAGGAAATTAATACCCTGTCTTGTTATTCCCATGGTAATGCCGTTTCCAACACAATTAGAAAATGAATCTTGCATGTCTTTATCAAAAGATGAATATTCGTGCCACTTTTTGATTAAAGGGGCGGTCCAGGCTGAAGGTATTTATAGCTTAATAAATAGAGTAGAATTCACTGCCAATTTCATCAAAAACGGACAACAGATAGCAAAGTTATCGGATTTTAAAGTTTAGTAATATTTTGTAAAAATAGTCGTCATGAATATTCATTAGGTGGGCTGATGATGTCACATCTCCACTTGTTCTTTTGTATTTTATTATATGAAATTAGGTTTATTCAAATTTTTTTCCTCCAAGAAACAGAAAAACTGTATTGACAACAATTACTGATTTAGTACATTAGATATTTATTGCTGCAACTTATTTAATCATAAGGGAGACATATTATTCTCACAAGTATGAAAAAATGAAAAAAATATGATTTTATGTAATAATATAAGAAAACATAAAGTGGAGATGTGACATCATCAGCTCGCCTAATGAATATTCATGACGACTGTTTTCACAAAATATTGCTAAACTTTAAACTTCAATAACTTTATTATTTGTTATCCGATTTTGATGAAATTTTCAGTGTTTTGCACAGTGAATTCTACTCTGTGTATTAAGATATATTTTCAGCCTGGACCACCCCTTTAATGATAATCATACCAACTCTCTACAAGAATTCCAACAAACAGCTTTAGCTTGAAATATTCCTTTTGTCAATCGCAAATACGCTAGCTGCGACTTTGAATCTTGACATTTTACTTTTCATTAATTCTCATTAAAAGTTATGAAATACATTATTATTTATCTGGTTCCCTTTTCAAAGCGTTTTCAACACGCGCTGATTTGATAAGGGAGATATAAATCCTATTTATTCATTTTTACTAACAATGATTGAAATGTCATTTTTGGGTGATATGTAAAGTCCATCTTACAGTAAGAGATGAATAATGTGACATAAGTACTAGTATCTGTGTATGAAATCACTGATAAAATAATTATGATGACGATCAAGCTGTTGTGGTGATGAGGATAATGACGATGTGATAAAGATAATTATGGACTGGTGATTGTTATGAGATGGGAGGTGGTGATGATAGTGATGGTAATGATGTCGATGATGGTGGTGGTGACGTTAGTGATGGTAATGTCGATGATGGTGGTGGTGACGTTAGTGATGACAATGATGGTAATGAAGCTAGTGGTGTTGATGATTATGATGATAGTAGATGGTGTTGGTAATGAACAGTGGAATACAGGTGGTGGGGGATCATGGTCTTGGGGGCAAGATCACCCCCCCCCCCTCAAAAAAGAAGATAAAATACCAAAAAAAGAATGAAAGAGAAACGAAAAGAGAGAAGAGTTTTAGTATGATGTCATAATAAAAAAAATGAGTTTGTGTAATAAAAATGTCAAAAATTTTACTCATTCACAATTAAAAAAAATTACTTTGGCATGATGGGCCATATCTTACCCCTCAAAATCTTTCACTCATTACGCCAATGATAATGATGAAGTTTGTGGTGATGATGATGTCATAATGACGATGATGGTAATGATATTGATGATGAAGTTGGTGGAGGTAATGTTTGTGATGATGATCACCCCCCTGCCCTTTTATCTTTCTTCTCTCATTATCAACACGCCGCCTGACATCTCCACCCCCATTATCTCCATTCCCGTCTTCTCCAACCATTTTCGCATCTCCATCCCTATTTCATTTCAATCTCTCCTCTCATCTCCACCCCCTACTCCTGTCAACCCTTCCACATCATCTCCATCCATCCTTGCATCATCCCATCCCTCTCATCATCTCCATCCACTCATCATCCACACCCCTCTCAACTCCATCACTCCTCGTCATGACCATCCCACCTTTCATCTCCATCCTCCCCCCCCCATCTTCATCTCTCCAATCATCTCCATCTGATTACCATGTGACACAACATTTGCTCCTGCGACAATTGCCCCAGGCTTAATTTTGTCTAAAGCCCTTTTCACAATTGGCTGCGCAACTACTTACGACCCTTCACAGTTGCAATTCTGTGCAACATATATTGTGACCAAGTGATCGCAAACAATCGCACGAGCAATTGTGAACTGAAAGCCCCTTAAGATAGAGGTTCAGGGTTGCAATATGGTTTTAAGTTAGGTTTAGACCTTGCTGGTTGAAGCCGTTCATAAGATTATGGTGTGGAATTTGCCAGAGCAAATGTCATGGAACCCGTCACCGCAGCTCTCAATAAAAGGTAAATATTCAGCGAGAAAAGAGATACAAAATAGTGCAAGAACCAAATATTCAAAATACTTCTTTGGAGTTAAGTGGCTTTTATTAAGTAACATTAAGGTAAACTTGATCAGATCTAAAATTACATAGTAACACATATTGAACTTCAGTGTATATAAAACATATTATATCCCACATTTATACTGGTTCAAAATTTCAAATAGGATTACATTACCACAATTATGATAATACTCTTATGATAATAAATATGACACAATTCCAACTGGGAACAATATCCTCTGCTCTTGGGGTTTATGTAAAGCTAAGGACGATCTCAAAATTAAATTAGTGCCAATATAAATTAACATTTATCCAACAATTGCACTTTCAGGAATATACAACCTGTTATACGTTACTATATTTGGTTTCCATGGCAATTACATGATCCCTAACTTAGCTGGAGGGATTTTCAACCCTTCCTCATCTTTTATTTTGTCACACATAAACTGGCCATACAGAGCTTGCAATTCAGGTGGTCTCAAAGAGCTGAAAAGATAGAAATAAAATAAAGTAATTTCAACTATTTGAAGCTCTGCACCTCTTTTGCTACTGAAACAAATCAAACCATTTCAACCTTCAGTTTAGAAGCAAATACATTTTTCAAATATATTAAAGTTAAATTAATTGCAACTAATTCAATAATAAAGGAAAGTTCACTCTGAAAAAAAGTTGGTCGTAAAAATAGCAGAAAAGTAATACCAAAAAAATATTGGTGAATGTATGAGGAAAAGTTTCAAAACGTTATTAGAATTTTAAGTTTTAGATTTGTGGCGTCATAAACGAGCAGCTGCCCCATATGTTTTGTCATATAAAATTCATGAATTCAATTTTTTTCAGTAGTTCCTGATGACTTATTTTTCTTTTCTTTTCAGGTTTGTGTGTGAAGTGTTTTGTCTTTTGAATATATACAAAAGGCATAGTAAAACCAGTTTCAATTTTCTTACAAAATTACAATTTCTTGACTCTTTACCATTTATTATGCAGAAATGCTGCTCGCACATGACATTACAAATCCAATAATTGAAATTCTAATAACTTTTCAATTCTTTGATGGATTTTCCTCAAACCTTTGGCAATATTTTTTATTTTTTCTGCTGTTTTTTACAATTAACTTTTTGTCAGGGTGAACTTCCCCTTCAAGCTCACTTGAACGATACTTGGTATCATCTAGATGTGTATGACATAAATGTTCCTCATGAATTAAGCATAACCCCTACATACCCAAAATTAATTCAGAATGTTACAACTTTTACTTCACCTAAACATGTAGTAGTTACTCACATTTTTAAGAAGCAATTTTAAATTTTTATGAATACAATGTATATAAAAAAATAAGTTAAATTTTTGTTCAATTCAAACAATGTATAAAAGAAATAAGTAAATGTTCAATTCAATTGTTCTTTCTTTCATTCAAAGAATTTGAAAATACCAAAAAATAAAAATTGAAATTTGATGTGCCTGCATGAAGTTCACAAATTTGATATTATCTAAGAAGCTGTACTTACCTCATCAATCAAGGGACTGCTGCTCTGATGCCCAAGTCATTGGAACTCCGTATCATTTCTGCTCGTGAAAGAAATGGAAAGCCAAGGCCATCGTTTGTCAAGTATGAAACCTCTTCTCCTCATCCCGGGTGTAGGTGGTTGGGACCAGCCCCAGTGCTTGTATCCTCCAGATGACCCGTTGTTTCCAGTGGAATTTGCATTAAAAAAAGCTGTGACAGATACTGACAGGTAAGAAAATAAGAGACATGTTTTTCGATAACGAAAAGCAAGTTTTAAAATTTAGATTTTGATAAAAACATGTAAAGTTTTTCAATTTCAGTATAATACATTTTTTTCAATAAACTATTCCATATTGTAAACTTCATAACTTACAAACTGAGACATTTTCAAATCTATTTCCTTAATTGGTTTAGATGTTGGTTGGAAGCACCCCCCCCCCCCCCCCCCGCCTGAAGGCCTCCAAAAAGGGGCGTCAAGGATGGTTACTTTAAAATTTGGGAAGGGCATTCCGACCACGCAGTCAATCAATTTCCTAAAATCAGCTTAATAGTGACATTAAAAAAACTTTTTAATAAGTAGAAGTGTAGAAATGCAAAAATAGCACACTCTCGCCATTGGAAAATGGGAAATATGTCAAGAGACGGAAAAATTAACTAAAATAAGTAAGTTGACCTCGCATAGCTAGTTGAGCTGACTGCCTCACTCAGTCACAATCACAGCACAGCCGGTCGCCCAGCTGGCCGGCCGGCTACCGAGACATTTTCAAATCTATTTCCTTTTAGTTAGTGACATAAAAAATAAAATTTAATATGTGGAAGAAGCGTAAAAATACAAAAATAGCACACTCTCGCCACTGGAAAATGAGCAATATGTCTAGAGACGAAAAATTAACTAAAATAAGTAAGTTGACCTCGCATAGCTAGTTGAGCTGACTGCCTCACTCAATCACAGCACAGCCGGTTGCCCAGCTGGCCGGCCGGCGAGGCGAAGCACCGCATCGGTGTCCTTTCCAGGTGAACTATCTCAAAAAGTTTGCATTAAGTATCAGTTTTGTGAAATGCAATAACTTTAAATAAGTACAGGAAATGTGAAAACGGAATATGAAAATACAAAATAGCACACACTCACTATTAAAATATGTAAAGTGACGGAAAAATCAACTCAAATTTGCAAGTTGTAAGTTGAATGAACACGGCTCGCCGGCGGTATCGGATTATTCTCGTTGCAAGGGAACTCGCTTTATTTTCTTTCAAAATAGCTCAAAATGCACTGAAATGTCAATTTTTCTGTCGAGAATGTATTGAAGAAACATGGATTATGCGGGAAAATACTTTTGAAGTAAAGTTTGAAATTTTATTTCATGAAATTTTGAAGAATTCTTCAAGTGGTCGAGTTGTCCGATTCAGAGCCAACCCTGGACAACTCGACCGGGACGAGTTGTCCAGGGCAGCGGGTCGGGCTGTCCAGGGTCGGGTTGTCTGGTGGTCGGGCTGTCCGGACCCCGATTGAAGAACTTACTGTGGTAACACTGTGTTTGTTACCCAACTATGTGGGCAATTATGTGATTAACAATGTGATCTGAAGTCTAACACTGTGACCACATAGTTTACACATAGTCAACTATGTGAACACACTGTGGTAACACTGTGTTTGTTACCCAACTATGTGAGCAAAATTTGTGATTAACTATGTGATCTGAAGTCTAACACTGTGTCCACATAGTTTACACATAGTCAACTATGTGAACACACTGTGGTAACATTGTGTTTGTTACCCAACTATGTGGGCAATTATGTGATTAACTATGTGATCTGAGTCTCACACTGTGACCACATAGTTTACACACAGTCAACTATGTGAACACACTGTGGCAACACTGTGTTTGTTGCCCAACTATGTGGACAATTATGATTAACTATGTGATCTGAAGTCTAACACTGTGTCCACATAGTTTACACATAGTCAACTATGTGAACACACTGTGGTAACACTGTGTTTGTTACCCAACTATATGGGCAATTATGTGATTAACTATGTGATCTGAAGTCTCACACTGTGACCACATAGTTTACACATTGTCAACTATGTGAACACACTGTGGTAACACTGTGTTTGTTACCCAACTATGTGGGCAATTATGTGATTAACTATGTGATCTGAAGTCTCACACTGTGACAACACTGTGACCACATAGTTAACACATAGTTTACACATAGTCAACTATGTGAACACACTGTGGTAACACTGTGTTTGTTACCCAACTATGTGGGCAATTATGTGATTAACTATGTGATCTGAAGTCTCACACTGTGACAACACTGTGACCACATAGTTAACACATAGTTTACACATAGTCAACTATGTGAACACACTGTGGTAACACTGTGTTTGTTCCATAAGGGAACACAACTGGTAAAGTTCGTAAACAGGGACTTGCTCAAAAATTAAGAGTTATATGGATGACATTGGATGTAAATGATGAAGAGCACACGCACTAGAGAGATTAGTTCAATCATATATTTTCGCCTTCTAACATTCTCACATGCCCATGCCCCCCCCCCCTCCATTCCCATAGGGGACATCCCGATAGACCACGGGTCCAATAGTCCGCGGGTCCGATAGACCGCGGGTCCGATAGTCCACAGTGCGTGTAAAAATTATGATCAGATATATCAAATGTCATCGAGAGGTCCAAAGGTCAAATGATACGAGACCATTGGGTTCTATCAGGTGCAGATCCCTGAGGGGGGGGCGAGGGGGAACTGTCTCACCCATGCACCCCCCCCCCCCCCGCTCAAAAAAAGAGGGGAAAGGAGAGAATGGAGAGAATAAAAAGAGAGAGGAAGATGGGAAAAGAAGATAATAGAAAAGAGAGTAAGAGGGGGAAAGGAAAGACAAAGAAAAAGGGAGAAGAACAGGGGAGAGAGAAGAGAAAAAGAGAACAGGGAAAAGGAAGAGAAGAAAAGAAAGCTAGGAGAAAGGAAAAGGAGGAAAAAGGAGAAAAAAAGGAAGGAAGAGACGAATATTTAAATAGAGAGGAGGATGGGAAGAAAGATAACGAAAAAAGAGAGATAGAGAAGATGGGGAAAGAAGAGAATAAAAAGAGAGAGAGTGGAAGGGGGTAGAGAAGAAAAAATCAAAAGAGAAAAAAGGGGAAAGGAAAGAAAAGAAACAGAAAGAGTGATAAGTAATGGGGGAAAGAGAAAAAAGAGTTAGAGGGAAAAGAAAGAAAAGGAAAGAAAGGAAAAGAAGAAGAAAAAATAGGAAGAGAATAATATTAAAAAGAGAGAAAGATGGGAAGAAAGATAAGAAAAAGAGAGATGGAAATGAATGTCGAATGTCCGATTGGGGGATTTGAAATCTCATCTTATTAGGTTGGAATATAAAAAAATTCAGTTTAATCGTTGAAATATGTATCATCTTAATAACTAACTTTTCGACCAGTCCATAATATTTAACATTTCTGCTTTGCACTCGTGGTAATTATCTAGTTACATACGCGTCCTGTTCAGGTTCACAAACATTGCCCAGAATGTTAAATTTTCAGGACAATATACATGAAATTTAATTTGTAGCTTGCATATGGCTTATGAGATTATAACACATTTAGTTGCTTATAAAGTAAATCTAGGAAATGACTGTTAGGACATGGGCGTTTGCCCCCCCTAACAAAAAAAAGAGAGAATCAAGGCTAAGAAAAAATAGAGAGAAAAGGAAAGGGATTAGGATGAGATATACTATTATTTTCCAAATATTATGTCAAAATGTATCACGACCTTGCATTTTTGTAAAAAAAAGTGTCAACATGTTTGCTTGCTCGATTCGCTCACTGCCAACTTCTTATTAATTTTATGCGATACGCCATATCGAGCCCCCTCAAAATTCTTGGCTCATTACGGCACTTGGACAAATCAACTTTTAGCAGCCGATCTGGGAAAATATGGGTGAAAAAATGGCCCCTCCCCCTATTGGCGGAAGCTGGGTCCGCCCCTGACTTAGGCTTTCAGGATAAAATACAGGAAAAATCTTTTTAAAAAATGAGATCGCGCTTCGCGTTTTCATTATTTATTAAGGCCTTGTGAGATACCTCATTGTGTTTTTCAAGAATAAAATCTCAGATTTTGTTTAACGTCTACTCCCCCCAATTCATTTATTTTTCATCTTGTTGCCCTCGCCCCCCCCCGCACCCATGCTGAATAAATACGCCACTGATGAGGATAATTAGTCGAGATTGCATATTTCCTAGAGGTTATTGAAGGGTATACTTAAACAACAGTACAGAAACTACAGCTCCCGTTCACAATATTCTAGTAGGGCCTACTCTGGTGAGAAGTTAAACCAAATTGAAACCCCCATAAATCAGTCGTGCTTCGCGCTCCCATTGATATTACATCATGGGCGGAAATCCCAGGGGGGACAGGGGAACGTGTCCCACCTACTCAAAATAGTAGGGCGGACACAATATCAAATGTCCACCTACTATTTTGGTCTTTGATAATCATAGAAATACATCATTCTAAATCGAAATAAAACATGTATTTTGGGACGAGATTACCTTACTTTGGCGATGATAAACTTTTTTTTTTTGCTTGTCATATTTTCCCGCCCCTTGTCCCCATAGGAGGATCCAGGGGGCCGAGCCCCCCCCCCCCCCCCCTCTTGACGGGGCAAAAAAAGGGAAAAAGGGAAAGAGAGAAGGAAAAATGGAGGAAAAAGAGAGGAGAAAAGAAGAGAAGGACGACGAAGGCATAAAAATATTTTTTTAATTTAGAAAAGAAAAATGTTGTTAATAAAAGAATATGCAAATTGATTACCAATGAAAATAAGGAAGTAACAACACATGAGGATATTACATCAGAAATTGTTTCTTTTTATTCACAACTATATGAAAGGCACCCTGTTATAAATACTGATTTAAATGCAATGATAAACAATGATGAACTAAATAAATTAACAAATGCTATGTCACGGAATTTAGAAGGAGAGCTCTCCACCGACGAGGTTTATTATGCCCTAACAAATATGAAAAACAATAAATCTCCTGGTCTAGATGGATTCACTGTTGAATTTTTAAAACATTTTTGGAAGGAAATCCATATATTTTTATCTGGTATGCCTTACATACAGAAGTTGGGAGTTATTACTTTAATCCCCAAAGGAAATAAAGATAGACACTATTTAAAAAATTGGAGACCCATATCATTATTAAATGTCGTATACAAAATAGGATCTACTTGTATAGCTAATAGATTGAAGAATGTACTCCCTCTTCTTATTCATGAGAATCAGAAAGGGTTTATGTCCGGACGCTTTATCGGAGAAAACATCCGCTTGTTATATGATATATTATTATATACTGAATTAAACGATATTCCCGGTTTATTGTTACTTATAGATTTTGAGAAGGCATTCGATTCAATTTCTCATTACTTTATTCGCAATGTACTACACTTCTTTAAATTCGGTCTGACCATTGTTAAATAGTTTGATGTGTTTTATGAAAATGCTCAATCTTGTGTTTTAATCAATGGACACCTGTCTCCAAGATTTTCAATAGAGCGAGGCTGTCGCCAAGGAGATCCATTGTCTCCATATATTTTTCTATTATGTGCTGAAATACTTGGCGTTTTGTTTCGACAATCAATGTCAATAGATGGTTTGAGGATGCCCTCTGGTAAATGTCATAAAATATCACAGTATGCAGATGACACTCTTCTGACATTAAACGGTTCAGAAAGAGAATTGAGTAGTGCTTTTGACATCTTGGAAAAATATAAAGCAATATCAGGTTTGACTGTTAATATAACAAAGACACATGCAATATGGATTGGAGGATACAAGAAACAAGAAAGACTGTGTTCTTGCCAACAGGAATTTGAATTGGGTATTTGATGAATACTTCAGATATTTAGGTATAGATTTTTGTACAGATCTTCAGAAAATGACAGTGCATAATTACAATGAAAAGTTTAAAGAAATCAAAAGTGAAATGACTTCATGGTTGAGACGTTACCTGACGGTCCTTGGAAGAGTTACGGTTGTCAAGTCATTGTTTGTGTCTAAATTGAACTACTTAATTCTTTCTCTCCCGAATCCAAGTGAGTTATTTCTAAAAGATGTAAATTCCCAATTTCATAGATTCATATGGGGAGAGAAACCAGATAAAGTAAGTAGAAATCAAATGTCTCAGAGTTATTCTGAAGGTGGAGTAAAAATGATAGACATAAATCTGCATTGCCAGTCATTGAAAATTTCTTGGATGAAAAAAATGATAAACGGTTCCATTGACGGTAATATTATTTGTCTTCTCCAGTCTTTTTTGCATAAAACTCAAAACTTGGATCTTTATATGGGAAATAGCTATTCTTTTAGACTGGCACACGAAATTAAAAATACTTTTTGGAAAGAAATGTTCTTAGCGTATAGCACACTGTTATCTATGCACTGTAATGATATACCTTGCCAACCCTTATGGAACAATGATTTTATCAAAATAGGTAATAGCTCAATTCACAGTAGATCTCTAAATAATAAGGGTGTTCGTTTTGTAAATGATATTTTAGATGTACATGGCAATTTCCTCTCTTTGAATGACCTTCAGGAAAAATACAATGTTCAAATAAATTTTCTTTTTTACCGTGGATTATGTGATGCTATAAGAGACGGTTTTAGCAATGGCACACATTTTAGCAAGTTCCAAGAACCTATTATCCCTGATACAATAGCACTTGTTATGAAATATGATAAAGGTTGTTCACACATCTATACGATTTTTAAAAAGAAAAGAAAAATGGAGTGTAACATTTTTCTTAAGTGGAAGTGTATATTTGATATGAATGACAAGCAATGGCAGTCGTATTGCTCTATTGGATTCAGTTGTACTACCGATGTGAATTTACGTTGGTTTCAGTTCAAACTAATGCAACGCATTTTATATACAAATGAAATATTGTTTAAAATTAATTTAGCTCAACAGAAAGAATGTACTTTTTGTAATGTACACCGTGAAACAGTCACACATCTACTTTGTGAATGTACATGTATTAAACATATATGGGACAGGTTGAGCAATGGATATTTCTTAAAACTGGAAATAGAATATTTTTCTCTAATAAAGACAAATTATTTGGCTTAAGAGGTTCAAGTAATCATGCATTAAATTGTTTATTGATAGTGATACGGCTAATGATTTACACTTCCAGAGTAAAACATAAATTACCTGTTTTTGATAATATCAAATTTGCACTTCAGAATTATTTCAAGAATGAAAAATATATCGCAGAGTCAAATTGTAAAATGGTAAAGTTTACAAAGAAATGGTTTCAATTACGTGCCATGTTTACATGAGGTGATCTGTTGAGTTCCCTTTCCATGTACAATTATACATATGAATATTATCGTTCATTTACTCCTCGCTTGTTTCTTAAATTGTGTACTATTATGTGAAGCTGACAGTTCAATTTATATATTTGTTCCAATTACTGTTGTACTGTATTTCGTTATTAATTTGATTTGTCATTGAAGAGATATCTTGTTATGTTTGAATAATAATAAAATCCCTGTGGAGGGGAAACAAATTGAAACAAAAAATATGGTGAGGGGAAGACTTGGAAAATAAAAAGAATCTTTCGTGCAACTATATAAAACTTTCGCTCTCGCTTCGCGCTTACATTGCCTATTAGGTGATTTACATATATAGTCAATGTGGAGTTCGAATATCAAGTTTGGAAGTCAATATGCAACTCATATTTCACCTCGGAAATCGAACTTTCATTAATTTGTGTAATTTACAGATTGGCTTTTAAAAAGTGTTCTGTAAAAATGTCAATTTTATGGTTCGAATGTTAACATTTGTTGCTTGCGCTACGCGCTCTCAAATTTTCATTTATCAGGTACCTTTATTTTCGTGTATTCCATAAAGAATAATTATAATTGACTCTTTTTTTCAGATCGGACTATCAAAGCTTCATGATTTTCATGATTAAAGTTGTATTTAGAATGCCTAGATTCTAGGTCTAAATATGAAACACGCTCGCGCATGTTTATTCAGATACCCAACTTGTTCTCTAATTTAAATCATTATCCAGTTTCAGATCACAATATCAAAAATTTTCTGCTCGCGCTTTGTGCTCGCATTATTAATGTAGGAAGACCCCATATTACTCATCCTTTTGATGATTTACAAAACATAAACAGAGTGGCCCACTTTTAGGTCTAAATCTCGATTTTTGTTCTGCTCGCGCTTCGCACGTACATCAATCATGAAATTACATAGCTATCCTGTTCACGATTACAAAAACTGATTGAAATTTTCCATTCTTTCTTTTAAAAAGTTTAAAACTGTTCTGCTCGCGCTTCGCGCTCGCATTTTTTGATTGTTGAAATATGTGACGCCTTCATGGCTAAGTGCAAGCAGTCCTTAACAGGTACCAGTTTAAAACGTATATTTTTTGTGCTCGCGCTTTGCACTCGCATTATTAATACTCATATTTTTTTAGGATCTACAAATCATGAATAGAGTGTCTCGTTCAGTAAATATTATAGGACTAAATCTAGAAATTTTCGCGCTTGCTTTAATTGTTTACTCACATACCGATTCTGCTTGAGTTAAAAAAAGTGGTTAGAATTTCCTATCTTTGGCTGAAAATTTCAAAAAGATTCAGCTCGCGCTTTGCGCTCGCATTATTTGATTGTTAAATACTACTTTAACAGGTATCTTTTTCATCAGTTCATTTCCCCTCGCTCTTTGCGTTCGTAGTAATTATTAAGTTATATACACGTCTTTTTCAGGATAACAAACATTGCCCAGAATCAGTTCAAATTTTAGGAAAGAATATATAAAATTTCCCAAAAAATTAGCTCGCGCTTCGCGCTCGCATCACATAGATGAGGATTATGATATTATGTATTAATTTATAAGAATAAAGCCAAGAAGTGACTAATGAAGACTACCCCTTCAAAGAAACAAAAAAAAATCATCTTCGAGCTGCCGATCGGGGAAAATATGGCTGAAACAAATTTCCGCCCCATCCCCCTATTGGCGAAGGCTGGAACCGCTCCTGTGTCCCCCCTACCTTTTGGTATTAATGTATTCATGGAATTTTTTTCAAGAACACATTAAAAAGTGGTCTTTATTTTTTTAATGTGATTATAAGATAATTTAAGTTAGCCTGGCCGGGAGGGCGTGGGCGTCATTTTTCGAAAAGTACACATGGGCGCCAATAAAATCAGCTCGAATTCCCTCCCCTTGAAATCCTACATCCGCGCCTGGGTTCTATAACAATAACCCAATAAGGGCAATCACCCCCTGACAACTACTTCAAGGAAAATGTTATCCCAATATTTATTTTACCGCCGGGGACTGTTACCCCCCCCCTCCCCCGGAAATTTTCTCTCCAGACAATTACCCCAGATAATTATGAAAATGCCTTAACGTGACGACATGGCGTGGTACTTTATCTTACCATGTCTTAATAAACCATTGGCGGCCGAAGGCAAAACATTTAGGGGGATCCACCTGAAATTTTGGGATGGACACAGGTAAAAAATTGACAAGCAAATCAACCAAAATTTTAGGAGGGACCACCAAAATATTTTGACAAGGAAAAAAAAGATGGTTATCAACCAAAATTAGGGGGGGGGGGATATTTCAGTGTGGTCTACCTCAATTTTGGGGGACGTAGAAAAGAAATTGACGACCCAAAAAAGGATCTCAACTAAAAATTTAGGGGGACCGTCCTCCCACCTCAAATTTAGGGGGAAAGCACCCCCTTCCCCCCCCCCCGCTTCCCCTGCATAAGTAATTAATGAGCTTCTTATTTCGACATAGCGGTATATTCTATCTCGATATGTCAACATGGCGAGATATGAAGTGAACAAGTCCCGACAAGAATCCCAATATATCGCCATGTTGACATGTAACATAATTATTTAAGTCGACTTGGCAAGATACAATATCTCGCCATGTTGACATAACTTTTTATAAGTGGACTGACTTGGCAGGATAACGTATCTCGCCATGCGGACATAATAAGCTTATTTAGTCGACATGGCAAGAAAAAGTATCTACCCATGTCGTCAAGTCGATGGCATTTTAGAGGCTCCGTATGGCGTCTGGAGGGCATATTTCCGGGGGGGGGGGTGTTACACCCACAAATGTAATAATCGCCCACAAATGTAATAACGCCCACAAATGTAATAACACTTTACCCACAAATGTAATAATGACTTTACCTACAAATGTAATAAATTTGAAGTGATTTTTGGCGAATTCGTTCTAAACTAAAGTCTTTTTTCCAGACCCGGTTAATGAAATATTACAGTACAAGTCCAAGTCTTTTTCCAGACCCGGTTTTTCAAAATTATAATATACGTCCAAAGTCTTTTTTTCAGACCCGGTCGTTTCAGAAGTTATAATATACGTCGAAGAAGGGTAAAGACAACACTCTAAGCCCAAGCATTTTAAGTGGTTTTAATTTTGAAGATTGGTCTCATCAGTCATTTTTTCCAATATTTCTTTATATTTTAAATAACCGGGTCCAGACGAAAGACTAAGCATAATACTCGTGTTATTCCACAAGAATAAGAATATGAGTCTTTTGTTTTTAGGATTGTTTAAATCATTTTTAAATCACCGGGTCTGGAATAAAGACAACGCTCTAAACGTGTGCTTTTCTACATGCATGGTCTTAATTTGGAGGATTGGTTCTTAGAATCGTTGTTGGGGGTTGACTTTATTGATTTTTTATTCCTAAAATAATTGTGTCTTGAGGAAAGTCGATCTTCGACAATCGGTCTTCATGTTGTTCCACAGTAATTAGATTGTTGTGTATTCGTTTTAGAATATTTGTAAAAACTATTTTATTTTTCAAATAGTAACCAAGTCTGGAGAAAGGATGTCTGCTTTACCCACGCGTTATTACAATGTTTTGTAGACGTAGTAGTATTATTTAAAAAAGACATATTTTTACTGGGTGAAACTTTGGAAATTTGGTCTTAGATTCGAAGTTTTTCAGTTACTTTTTTTTTAATAGCCGGGTCTGGAGGAAAGAGTACGTTTTAAAAATTGGGGTTATTCCACGAGAATAAGAATATAAGGTCTTATGTTAGCATATTTTTTTTCGTAACTGTTTTAGGTCTGGAATAAAGACAACACTCTAAAGCTCTTTTAAAACAGGTTCTTAGGTTGAAGGTTTGTTTCGTCTTAAACTTTGATTTTTTTAATTCTTACTATTAGCGTTTTTTTTTCAAGAAAAAAATGGTCGGGCTGAAAGACTACGCTATATATCCAGCATTAATAAGATTATGGGGTCTTTATACTGTTTTAAACTGTTATTCATAATGTTTAAATAACAGGTAACCGGGTCTGGAGAAAAGACTACGCTTGATTCTCAATTTACTCTTATAGTGCATATATTCACAATATACACCGTATAAGTTGAAACAACAACAAAGACATTAATTCCCCAGTTTTAATTAACTTGGTCTATAGAAAAGACTAAGCTCGATTCCCATTTTTTCCACAGGAATATCATTATCGTATCTTAGTTTGGACTTATATTATAAATTTTGAAATAACTGGGTCAGGAAAAAGACTTTGCACTTATTAAAATTCTTGAAACAACCGGGTCTGGAAAAAAAGACTTTGGATTTATATTATAATTTTTTAAACAACCGGGACTGGAAAAAAGACTTTGGATTTATATTATAATTTTTGAAACAACCGGGTCTGGAAAAAAGACTTTGGACTTATATCACAATTTCTTAAACAACCGGGTCTGGAAAAAAAGACTGGACTTTTATTATATTTTTTTAAACAACCGGGTCTGGAAAAAAGACTTTGGACTTATATCACAATTTCTTAAACAACCGGGTCTGGAAAAAAAGACTTTGGACTTTTATTATATTTTTTAAACAACCGGGTCTGGAAAAAAGACTTTGGACTTGTACTTTGATGTTTTATTAACCCGGTCTGAAAAAAAGACTTTGCACTTTTGTGCTATATGAACGCATTACTATAGGATTTTAGTTTAGAACGGATTCGCTAAAAATCCCTTCAAATTTATTACATTTGTGGGTAAAGTCATTATTACATTTGTGGGCGATCAAAAATTATTACATTTGTGGGTAAAGTGTTATTACATTTGTGGGCGTTATTAAATTTGTGGGTAAAGTGTTATTACATTTGTGGGCGTTATTACATTTGTGGGCGTTATTACATTTGTGGGTGCAACAGGGGGGGGGGTAACAGTTCCCGACGATAAAAATATGGAGATAGACCGTTACGATACATCGTCTTCATGGTATTCTCGCGAAGTTGTGCAAGGCATGGAAGTGGCTTTATTCTATATTCATTGAAGTCATTATTCGGAAACAAATATAATAATGTAGATTACCCCCACCCTCCCCCCCCAACAAAGGATAGATTTTAACGACAAATGCATGAGAAGTCGAAAATGGACATTGATCTGTTTCATTTTGCCCATGTCCTGAAATCCAGCTAGCAAAAAAATGCATTAATCTTTACATGTAGGATTATAATGTGTGTGTATGTGTGCGTGGGGGGTGATAGCAAAGGATTACAATTAAATTTAGATTTGAATTAAATTGAGTCTGTTTGATTTACAACGACTTAAAAATATGCAGCACGGTGATTGTGTTAATTTTTCTACTTTATCGACAAAAAGTAAAAATCAGTGTTGATAACAAATTTCTGCCTGCTTTCCAAAAGTTGGCGGTGCTCACTCAATCCCAAAATTCTGTAAAACATAAAAAATGTCATCCCATTAAAGAGACAGACAACCAAAAATATGTCAAAATATAATCCCCATTTCGTAGCTAGGGACATTTTTCAAAGTTGAAAATTTTGATTGATTTGCGCTGTAAATAGTTTGAAGCTGTAATATAATGTGAACATAAAATCGCAGCACATACCCATCTACAATGCTAAACTACAATCCGCCATACAATGATGGTAGAAACTGTAAACCAGACAAAAACGAAGGGCCAATCATTGAATACACATTCTTTGAAAACTTAATTCATGGAAATCGAGTCAAATTTTACAGAATCTGAGCATTAATGAAAAAAGGCACTTTTATATATGTTTTTATTTCTTGTTATTTGTTAGGACAAAAGAGGACGCCATTTCTTTTCCATCCCCCGCACTGATCATGTTGATTGAGCAATGGCCATCACAGAGAATCCTCATATCCCGCAGCCATTATGAGTGAACTCATTCAACTGGAGGGGAATGAAATTGAACCTGAAGACACACCATGGTCAAGTCTACTTTATGTTTTTTTTTCATCCCGGATTTAAATGATGGATGTTAGGACTAGGACTACTTCGCTTCAGCTGATAGCACATTGAACAGCAACTCTTGAACCTTGCTGAATGGAATAAAACATCCAAATGTCACTGGTACACCAACAAAACCAGTTGGTTAAATTACGTGATATCGGTCTGGCGCTGTAACAAAATGCCATACCGATTAATTGCGAAAGAAAATTTGTATCAAATCTGTCGTTACATATGCATTTTGTTCAGTATACTGACTAGGAACCAATTAGAATTGATCTTTCACATTATACAATCTCAAGACCGTGACAGAGTTAAGCTGCCAAGATATTGTTACAGCTGCAAGATCCTTCTGAAAAATATTCTCTTCTTATTTTAACTACTCTATCAAAGCTGGATGAGTTATTACCGACTAAGAAAATTAAGATAAAGGCTAATGACAAACCTTCAGTTGACTGGATGACACCACAGATAAAGGCAATCATAATTGAAAGAGAAAAGGCTTTCGAGAAGAATAACAAACCTCTGTGGCGTAGTCTCAGAAATAAAGTAAATAGAATGATAAAAAGTGCAAAAAAACATTATCATAACACACGTGTATCTCATCTTAAATCAACAAATCCAGCAGACTGGTATAAACAAATCAAGATTATTACAAAAAAGAATAACACATCTAATGTTATTGCTGTACCTGGTGTTGAACCTAATGATAAAGATCGGAATGAGAAGACTGCTGATACCATTAATAAGCATTTCATTAATATAGCATCGGATTTGGCGCCGTTGGATAGAAGTTGCTTACCAGCTTTCTTACCTTCTCCTTGTGTTTGCCCAGAAGTACAACCTTATCAGGTTTATTCTATGCTAAAGAAAATAAAATGCAGTAAAGCAGGTGTAACAGATGACTTACCCCCTCGTGTAATTCGTGAATTCGCATGTGAACTAAGCCATCCTCTTGCCAATATCCTTAATACATCATTTCAACAAGGGTTAGTACCTTGGCAGTGGAAGAGAAGTCATGTTGTTCCCATTCCCAAGTCACAACCACCGAATATTAGAGAACTTCGACCTATATCTCTTACATGTCAATTCGCTAAAATTGCAGAATCATTCATTACAAAATGGTTACTGGAAGATATTTCTAAATATATTGACATCCATCAATACGGAAACAGACAAGGTCTGTCAACTACCCACTATTTGGTAAAATTATTGCATTGTGTATTGGACAACTGTGAAAAATCTAAATCAGTATCCACCATAGTTTGCACAGACTTTTCCAAAGCCTTCGATAGACTTGACCATAATATTCTGATTCGAAAATTAATTGGATATAACGTAAGACCTTGCATAATTGAGTGGATTGTTAGTTTTTTAGAAAATCGTTCACAATCTGTTAAATATCAGGGCGTATTGTCTCCGTATATTACAAATCATGCTGGAGTGCCGCAAGGAACAAAATTAGGCCCGATATTATTTTTGATCATGTTTAATGATGCGTGTCAGAATGATTCTTTACCGCACTTTAAATATGTTGACGATCTTACTATAGTTGAGAATCGTTCAATAGAAACTCCTTCTGTATTACAATGTCATCTAAATGCACTCGTTACCTGGTCATCTGACAATCATATGAAACTAAATCCGAATAAATGCAATGTAATCAGAGTTACTTTTTCTAAAAATCCACCATTACCTAATCTTTTGCATATTGGTGACACTTCTCTGCAATATTCAGAAACTGTTAAAATACTTGGTGTTTATATTCAGTCAAACTTAAAATGGGATAAACAAATTTCAGATATTATAAAAAGGTGTAACAGAAAATTGTATATGTTCAGACTTGTCAAACAATATAAACTCCCTATGTCAGACCTTGTTCAAATTTACATTGGATATATTCGTCCAATTTTGGAGTATTGTGTACCGGTTTTTAATGGAGCACTAACTGCTAAACAGGTTAAAGACTTAGAAAAAATACAAAAAAGAGTTTGCAAAATAATTCTTGGCTCAGATTTTATAGACTATGAAAATGCATTAACAAAATGTGGATTAGAATGTCTTGAAAGAAGACGAAAAAGACTGTGTTTGGAGTTTGCTAAATCTCTTTTAAAAAACCCTCACTGTAATAACTGGATACCAAAAAGGAAATATGTCTCAATCTCATTAAGGAGTGTTCCAAACTTTGCTCAGTTAAAATGCAAAACAGATCGCTTTAGAAAAAGTGCAATACCATATTTCATTGACTTACTAAATTCTAAATAATTTCTTCTTTTCACATCTTGAAATCAACTCAAATGTTTGCCATTGTTTTAGTCTCCATTTCAATCCAATTGATATTTGAATTTTTAATTGTCTAATATTCCTCACTTTTTTAATATTGTATTTCCTTTTTCGTTCTATTTATTATATTTAATGAATTTTTATGTACACTTGCTTTTTGAAATTTATTTATTATCTTTGTACATCGTAAATTGTAATTGTTTGCTTTTATCCGTGACTTGTGAACGTTTTATTGTAAACATGTTAATTTCAGCCTTCTGGCTTTGTAACATGTATTGTTTTTTATACGAAATAAACCATGATTGAATTGAATTGAATTGAATTGAAAATTGTCTTCGAGGAATCATCGATGGAAAAGTGTCAATCATTCTATCATCCCAAAATGATTTTATTGGTTTTAAATGATATTAAAGAATAATGATGGTATTCTTCTTTAGGGGATGATGAGGTATACAGAACAGTAATTGATAAAAGAGAGGGTCCCTAGACTTTAATTTGTTCAATAAGGATATAATATAAGTAAGAGAGATTGAAAGCATTCACACAATGCTCTATTTGTTTTGTATCGAATTGAAAAGATGTTCCATTGAAAGTCAGTTACACTTGTAACAATTTAGTTCGAAAGGTTGAATTTCGTGTTTAGAAATGGATGGTCAGGGCTGAATATAATTATATTCCAATAAATAGAGTAAAATTTAGAGAGCAAATGCTGAGAATTTCATTAAAATCGGATAACAAATCACAAAATAAAATTTTTTGAATTCTAACCCCTTGCATTATTTCTATAGCACAGTTCGATGCACGTCTTCATGAATATTCAGTAAGTGGACTGATGATGCCATATCCCAACTTGCATGACTTGTTCGTTTGTATTGTATTATATGAAACTAGGTTTACACACAGTTTTTCTACCAAGAACTAAAAAAATGATTGACAACTGTCTAAGTGCATACGTTATGCATTGATGCAACTTATTTCCTCATACTAGATACACATCATTGATGCATGTTTGAAAAAAAAAAAACATTTATGATGTACTAACATAAGCAAGAGGAATGTGAGGATGTGACAACATCAGCCTAGCTATTGAATATCCATGAGGACGTGCACACACTTGTTTTTTTCAAAAATATAGCTAAACTTTAAAATTCGATAACTTCGTTATTCGTTATCCGATTTTGATGAAATTTACAGCATTTTCGTTTGTGAAATCTAGTCTGTTTATGTATACGATTTAGATCTGAGTGGAAGATGACGGCGTTATAAGGACAAATTATTTGTGAAGCCAAGTTGGTTAGGGTAAGGCCAGAGAAAACGTAACAAAAATTGATTTAAGATTGCTTTTTCCCTGCCGTGACATGCAGATGTTAGACCTGCATGAATTCTAATATCCATACTTTCGCGGTTCGTGGTAACGAAAAGTGTTTTAAAAATCCCATATTAGCACTAGTGTATACACGTTGAGCAACATTGTTTCAAGGGAAGGTCCGGGCTGAAAATATTTATATTTAAATAAATAGACTAAAATTCACAAAGCAAAATGTTGAAAATTTGATCAAAATCGGATAACAAATAACAACTTCATGAGTTTTAAAAACTTGTATTACTCCGGTGAAACAGCTTTAGGCATGTCTTCGTGTATATTCATTGGGTGGGCTGATGATGTTATATCCATACCCGCTCTTTTGTATTTTATCATATGAAATTAGGTTTATCAAGAATTTTCTATCAAGAACTAAAATCATTGGATTGATAAATGATTAAGTGCGTTAGTTACGTATTGCTGCAACTTATTTAATCATAATGGAGACCATCACTTACACATGTATGAAAAAATGATTAAATTATGATCTCATTTGATAACATAAGAAAACGGAATGTGGAGATGTGACACCATCAGCCCACGTAATGAATAATCACGGCGAAGTGCATATATTATTTTCACAAAATATTGTAAAATTCAACATTCAATAGATTCTTTATTTGTTATCCAATTTTGTAATGAAAGTTTCAACATTTTACTTTTGAATGTTACTCTAGTTACAGTGTATTTAGATTTAAATATTATAAACCGTTTTGTGTTAAAAAAATATTATTATTATTGAGGGAATGTTTTCATGTATTACATTCTTATATAACATGAATTTTATTTAATGAGCTGCTTGGATACAATGTCACGTATTAAAACAGTTATTATATTCTTTGATCGAATGCAACACTGATAATTAGGGCAACGCTATTTCGGGTAAAAGAAATCATGATAAGATCAGATTTGACCCGAATCGCACACCAATCTGGGGCGAACGAACGAATGGACTGATTTCAAAGTCAAAATTCTTCGCCAACATCAACAGATCAAGTGTGTGTGTGTGTTTCTCTAGAGTTTTACTCTTATAAATGCGAACAAAGCCTTATCATTTGTTAAACTTTCCGTTTAATTTCTGACATCAACATTTCAGACGTTTTCATTAGAAGTAACGTTTGTCCAGTTACAAGCTAAATCAGTGGGTTGTCATACCAGTTATCATAATCTATAAACACACACAGTAAACGTATATTTGTAGCAGGAGTGGTCCTAGAAGAAGAAGAAACGGCAGCAGCAGTGATGCATAGGCGGATCCAGGGGGGGCCCCGAGGGGCCCGGCCCCCCCACCCTATTGGCGGAGCAAAAAAAAGAAAAAAAGGGAAAAAGAAAGAAAAAAAGAAAAGGAAGGGAAAAGAGAGGAGAAAAGAAGAAAGGCAAACATAAGAGGAGGAACATGATTGAATAAAATAACATGAGGGGATGACTTTGAAATTTTTTTTGAAAAATCTATTTGTAAGGATATAAGATTTTCGCTCGCGCTCCGCGCTCGCATTATCAAACTGTGAAGTCAATATACAAAACATAATAGCTGGGAAATTGCACTTTCATAAATTATTTTGTTTGATTTACAAATAAATTTTTAAAAAGTGCTCTGTAAAAATGTCTGTGTTATAGTCTGAATATTATCATTTTCTGCTTGCGCTGCGCGCTCGCAAAATTTGATTTGTCAGGTACCTATTATTTTCCTGTATTCCATAAAGTTTTCAAAATATCCCTATTCAGGTCAGATTGTCAATCAGCTAGCGCTGCACGCTAGCATTTTGATTAGTGAGTTATGTACATCCCAATATTAATTCTAAATCAAACTACTTTGATGACAGTTTATCAAAAATTTCGGCTCGCGATTTCCGCTCGCATTGATAGATATTCCCGACCTTTCGTTCGAGGACGCGGACGCTTATTTCCAACGGTAGTTGACTTTGGAAGGGACTTTTTGGGCCCGTCATCATGGTCGTAAAACTCAGTCCTGCAATGCAAATTGTGTGACATGAGATTTTTTTTTCGTTTCGCATCTGCGACGGAAACATTCAATATGCGTTTCGTGTGCAAAATTCTGGTTGCTACTATGGTAACAGCGATTTATCCGATTGAGGACGACTTTCCAAAGCCACATTTGACTCCTCCTAGAGCTCGAGAGGCCGCCCGGGGGCCCACTTCCATTGATTAGTGGATACCAGTAGCGACCACCCGTAAAAGGGGACAGAGGGGGCAATAGGCCTATGTAACGTTATATGGGTGTCAAAACGATGTTTAAAATGCTGAAAAAGGGATATATATCCAATACTTGTAGGGTTTCACAAGCCAAATACTTGTTAAGAGATGCATTTTCATAATCTGGAAAAGAATTGCTTCCCTTGTTTAGCATGTTTAGGGTACTTTTCGAAACCCCATGGTCGTGCCTGGTATCCACTCATCAATGGAAGTGGTCCCCCGGAATTTGAATCTAATCCCCATTTCTGGGGAATGTAACACATAATGCCCCTCACATCGTGTGCGAGAGGCATATCGTTTGTGTATAAGGAGTAAACAAAAGAAACAAAAGGAAACGAGTTCAAAGGTATCGCATATGATGTGTACATATCAACGCATGCGAAATGTTCGGCTGGAGAGGTTGATCTTATCCATGAAATCAATTGCCAGTGATCCACCAATAATCCACATTAAATGTAATATCGATTCGATGGACTGTAATGATCTATATTTAAGCCTTCATTCAGTAAGTTTTTCCTCACTCAATATGTTCTCGATTTGTTTGAAAAACCACTTTCTTATCCATGTCATAAATCTATTTTAGGTCCTGCATTTTGAATATCTCCAGCCATCAGTCGTAATATACATGCATGTATGCGGTACGGGTATCGCGGAAAGGGATTTTGCACACGAAAAGCAGATTTGTAGGGCCTGTAACCCCCTGTCACACAAAGCTTAGCATTGATCGTAGAGCAGTTTTCTACGTTTGATTCTATTGACTGTAATGCACAATCAATCTTAAAAATCAAGTGTGTGATTAAGCGTTAACTTTTGTGTTAGGGGACCCTAATACTAGCGTCCGTGATGATTGCGAAAGGTCCCAATTGTCATGCATCTTATGCATAATTACAAAAGTGCTTTAAATGTCGAGTTTCTCAGGCCATAATATTAACAGATTTCGCGCTCTCATGAAGAGAGCGCGAGGAAGAGAAATAGGAAGATAGTCATCATTTTCATATGATGACATGATGCCCTTATAGAATATGTCCCGGTCCTATGTAAAAACTCAAAGTAATAATAATAAAATACATCAGCTCTTTTTTAACTGTGATCCATCACAATTCACAATTTTCCCACAAAGTGTTTGCAATACAGAGCTTAAATTGACCCTTTGTTAGATCGGAATATCATATATTTTTAGCTCGCGCTTTGCACTCGCTTTATTGATTTTCATGATAAGAAAGGTACTTAGAATACCCAAATTCTAGGTGAAAACACACGTTTATTCAGATACGCAAATTGTTCTCTATTTAAATCATTATCCAGTTTCAGATCACAATATCAAAAAGTGTCTGCTCGCGCTTTGCGCTCGCATTATTAATGTATGAAAATTGATAATAACTTATCCTTTTCATGATTTACAAAACGTGATTAGAGTGTCCAGAATTTTTCCGCTCGCGCTTCGCGCTCGCATCAATAAAGTTTAGTTTATATACATAGAGTCCTTCCAAGATTACAAAAAGTGCTTAGAATTTCCATTATTCAGGTAAAAAAGGTCAAAAATTTTCAGCTCGCGCTTCGCGCTCGCAATATTTGAATGTTAAAATATGTAACGTCTTCATGGATAAAAGCAAGCAGTCCATAACAGGTACAATTTCGAGCACTGCAAAACGTATACGAGAATTTTCTCCTCGCGCTCTGCGATCGCATTATTAATGTAAGGAAGATCCCCACTTACTCATCCTTTTCATGATTTACAAAACTAATTTAAGAGTGTCTTGTTCAGTAGGTCTAAATATCGACATTTTTTGCTCACGCTTCGTGCTCGCATGTTTAATTATATACCTATTCTGTTAAGTTACAAAAAGTGCTAAGAATTTCCATTCCTTAGGTAAAAATGTCAAAAACTTTCGGCTCGCACTTCGCGCTCGCATTATTTGATTTTTTAAAATATGTAACGTCTTCATGGCTAATTGCAAGCAAGTATTTAACAGTACCTTTTCCATCACTTCATTTCTGCTCACTCTTTACGTTCGTATAAACTTGCATACACATCTTTTTTTTTCAGGAAAACAAACATTTCCGAGAATGTTCAAAATCATATGAAAAAGTACATAAGATTTCCAAAATATTTAGCTCGCGCTTCGCGCTCGCGTTATATAAATAAGGGTTATGGTATTACACATTTATGTTTCATAAGAATAAAGCTAAAAAGTGACCATTAGGACTACCCTTCAAAGAAACAAAAAATCCCGGCAAAAATCATATTCGAGCGGCCGATCGGGGAAAATATGACTGAAAAAAATCCGCCCCCCCCCTATTGACGAAGGCTGGATCCGCCCCTGGTGATGGTATCAGTCGGTGTTGTAGTAGCAGTAGTAGTACTAATGGACTAAAACTACATCAACTACTACTACAACTGGTATTAGTATTAGTAGTATGAGTAGCAGTAGTAGTATATGAAGTAGTTTTAGCAGTATCAGCAGAAGTTGATGTAATAATGCCGTAATAGTTATACTTACTGATTAGATCAGCCTTAGGCTAAATGGCATTTAGTCCACTCTCTGAATTCCTTAGATTAAATAACTTGCAATCAGTTATTAATTCAAAGTTGGACTGAAGTTTTCAATCTGATACTATATATTTAGACTAAAATTTTATTTCATGGAAACTTTTGATAAGATTTTGAATTGGTCTATAGCCACAATCTATTACATTTACTTTCAATCTATATGGATGTTAGAAAGTGCACAGGGCATAGATTGCAATCGATATAGACTATAATTGACACGATCAACAAATTATGACTAACATACATTCAGGATAATAATTGCAGAGCAGGAATACATACATCCTACTTCGTACGCAAATTTAGAGAAACGCTGACGTCATCCACTCACTATTTATTTTATCTCAATTAGTGTATTCCATTCATTCTTGTTCATACTGGTCATTAGTTATTCTTGCGAAATGAGGAAAAGAAGCCAAAATTCCTAAAACTATCATGGTGCAATTTGTAAATACATCAACATTAAGTGGCGAATACCAATGTAAAGTAAGTAGTATAGAAAAAATATATATATGTGCGATTGTAGTGATAAGAATGAAGTTTGATAAGCAGTTAGAAAGGCCCGGTTTCGACAGAAGTATGATGTTAATATACTATTTATTCATATATTTTATGCAAATTAAGTATTTTTTTTCTATTTTATACATCGATAGAGTAAATGAATCTTATCGTAATTACTGCATATTATTTGTGTCTATTCTTTAAAGTGGCGTCATACATTGTAACATAAATAAAAATATTTGTAGATTACCTTGACCATAAACACTGTACTTTCAAAACAGATTGTACATATTAAACTCTTAAATATGTATATTTACATAGACGTGCTTTAAAAATATTTGCATGATGTGCCGAAATATATTGGTAATGGTTAATTAACGAGAATGATAAAAATCAAGAATACTATAATATAAATATATCATAGTATAGAAAAAACAACGTAGTGCAGAAGAATAAAATGTAATACTTTAAAAAGTATAACATGGTGAATAAACATAATAATAAATGTTCCTTGTGTAAGAAATTTAACTGAATTATGATAGCGTAAGATTTCTTACTCAATGAATATATCTACTTTCGCAAAATTGAATTTTACGTTCACATAATTTGTAAAAGCTCGGTCTAGTGCTGATAAAATTATGATCCCATTTTAATTCGCAAAAGATGTCAATAAATTCCATACTCAAGTAATACTAATTGTAAATTTCTAATCTGACATTTGCATTTAATGACAATTTACATGACGTACGGCTGACAATTGAAAACACATTTTCTGCCCTTTGATAAGTTGTGAAATTAAAAGAGAGCATTAAGCAGTCGTTAAGGAATGTGGGAATATAATAATAAATTTGAAATGATAAAGAACATTTACTAAAAAAATGTTAAAGCTTGTTTAGCATTATTCTATTTTAATAAAACTATTCAAACACATGACTACCTCCTACATGCATTTGTCTATTATATGCTCTGTTCTCTAAAAACTTTAAGTATAGATTAAGCAGACAATATTTTAGGATTAGATTAAGCAAGCAATATTTTTCAAAAAGAAGTAGCTATAAATAATATCGACAGTCAGTCTTTTATTTAAAACACGTGAGACAATGTAAAAAATGATACACTCTGTCATTTATAAACCTTAATCGGTTACACTTCGTAATTCCGAAGCTTCGTAATTCCGAAGGTTCTTTATTCCGAAGGTTCGTAATTCCGAAACACGTAAATTGCCTATACCTCGATGTTCGTTAATCCGAAAACGAAAAAAGGTTCGTTAATCCGAACATTTGTGGCGTAATTCCGACGATTCGTTATTCCGAAGGTTCGATAATCCGAAAACGAAATAAGGTTCGTTGTTCCGAAGGCTCGTTAATCCGAAAACGAAATAAGGTTCGTTGTTCCGAAGGTTCGTTAATCCGAAAACGAAATAAGGTTCGTTGTTCCGAAGGTTCGTTGATCCGAAAACGAAATAAGGTTCGTTTTTCCGAAGGTTCGTTAATCCGAAAACGAAATAAGGTTCGTTGTTCCGAAGGTTCGTTGATCCGAAAACGAAATAAGGTTCGTTTTTCCGAAGGTTCGTTAATCCGAAAACGAAATAAGGTTCGTTTTTCCGAAGGTTCGTTAATCCGAAAACGAAATAAGGTTCGTTAATCCGAAAAAAAATAAGGTTCGTTAATCCGAAAACAAAATAAGGTTCGTTAATCCGAAAAATGAAAACCGGGAAAGCAGAGGCAGAGGGGAGGGGGGCGGGGGACACTGTTGCCGTTGAATTATTATGAGGATGGGAAGGCAAGGGCGGCCGAACGAATTTTCGTTGGGGGTAAAGCCAAAAAATGAAACTCATACGTCAAAATGGGCACTTTGGTGATATTTTCATCTGCTTGAAGTCATTGTGTGTTTGATAGTGATTAAGTAGAGAAAAACTTTTTTGAAGTGACTTCTTATTATGGCAAAATGTATATTTAGGCTTTATTTTTCGGGAGAGAGTATAATGAGCGAGCGGCTTAGTAAAACAAATTCAAAGGTGAAGTTGTATAACGCTTTTTGTGGTCAATTATTCTTAAAATGGCATTATTGCGAGGTGTTGCGAGCGTGAATCACAAGCTAAAACTTTAGGTTATTTCAATAAAAAATGAAAATTAGTTTTTAAAAATCCGAGCAGATTTCTGCTGTCATTAAAAAGATGTGCATCTAACTAAAGAATTAACTCGAGCGCAAAACGCGAGCTTAAACATACTGACCAGAAAAGGAACCTGTTAAAGAAACCATTTAGTGACCTCTTTAGGATGCATATTTCACCAATCGAATGAGAGTGCGAAGCGCAAGCTGAAAATTTTAAATATTCCAGCCTGAAAACTTAACTTAACTTGTATACTTTAAAAAGAGTTTTATTTCGAAAAAAAAACATGAAAAACGGCATATTTATTTTTGAAAAAGGAACTTTCCCATTTTGGAAAATATTAATTCCCTGTTTTTTATTTCATTTTTGATGCTCCCTGCCTCCCTCCCGGCGGATCCAACTTTCGTCAAATAGAGGGGGGGGGGGGGAATTTTTTTTAGCCATATTTTCCTTGATCGGCAGTTTAAAGTTGATTTTTGTTTGTTTCTTAGAAAGAGTAGTCCTAACAGTCAATAATTAGCTTTATCCTTATAAAATAAAGTAAATATGTAATAACATGATAAACCCTTTTTAAATAATGCGAGCGCAAGCTATATAGTTTTTTTTAATATGATGGGCAATGTGTTTGTGATCTTCAAAGCGAGATGCCTATGTAACTAAATTTAGATAATAACTGCTAGCAAGAAGCGCGAACAGAATTTTTAAATATATAAGCTCTGACCTGATCTAAGGGGACATTTTAAGAACTTTTTGCAGTTAGCCATGAAGACGATGCGTGTTTTAACCAATGGCGGCGGAACGTTTTTTTTTTGGGGGGGGGCAAAGCAAAAAAAGGGGCCAATAGGGGCAATTTGGTGCAAACGGATATTTTCACCATTAGATTATCATCTGTGTGAAGAGGTTGTCTTGTAGTAACTAAATTGAGCACAATTTTTTCAGTGATCACTAAAGTTATATATTTACGTTTCATTTCTGCGAGCGTAGACTAGAGAGCAAGCGGTTTGGGGGAAAAAGTCAAATCTGAAGATGTAAAATTTACCTTTTTGGTCAATTACTGTTAAAAGGGCATCCTTGTGAGATGTTGCGAGCGAATCACGTGCTCAAACTTTTGGAAATTTCATGTGGGCCCAGAATGATAATATTGATATAGATATTATTTGCCCAGGGAAGCCACTTCAGTTCTGAAAACTATTCTCCCAGCTATTATTTATTTTTTTTACAAGAACGCTTAGAATGTCCAGTTTTGAGGTTGGAAAATCGGAAAAATTTGGCTCACGTTTCTCGCTCGCATCAAGTATTGTTTATTGAGGAACTCATTCTATTCCTGGTTACAAAAAAGAAGTATGAAATGTCAAGTTTTCAGGTTTGAATATCACAAATTTTAAGCCTGCGGTTCGCGCTCTCATTATTTAGTTTGTGAGATATATTCTATTCATGAGTCACTAAATGTAGTCCTTAAAAGATTACTTTCTGAAGCCTGTTGCATAAAACTTTTTACCTGAGAAAACTCTGGTAAAAACTGAAAACTAAGGTTAGTCTGATTTCCGCCATTGACTTTAGCACAGCTCCTGTAAAAACAGCACAACTCCTGTAAAAACAACCTGAGTTTTCTCAGGTAAAAAGTTTCATGCAACGGGCCCCAGGTCAGTATATAAACAAATTACAGTTCGCCCTCGCATTAATTCTTTTAGAAAGATGCACATCTTTCTCACGATTAAAAAAAATGCTCCGAATGCTCACTTCGCATCTTGTTACATGAAATGTCTACTAGTTTGAGCTTGCGATTCGCGCTTTCAACATCTCACAAGGATCATTTCTCGTATTATTTTTATTTTTATTACCAGCAGAAGCTGTTATTAAAAATGACATCCCCTCCAATACAAATCCTATTATCTAGAGGTTGCTCGCACGCTTCCAACACACTTGATCCCCTGCATCTTTAATTAAACCATTTGCTTAGGCAGCAATTGCTCAGATAAAATCGAAATTAGCCTATGCTTGATCAGGGCGCCTATATTCTTAATGAAATACATGCTTTTGCCCCAACACACGCATGTATCATCGATCGTTTTTACTATCATTGCATAATATCGTTTAATCTTGTAATGACAACATCGTTTTTGTTACCAAAATGAATTATTCTCATTTTCGGAAATACGAACCTTATTTAATTTTCGGATTAACGAACCTTATTTCGTTTTCGGATTAACGAACCTTATTTCGTTTTCGGATTAACGAACCTTCGGAATTACGAACCTTATTTTGTTTTCGGATTAACGAACCTTCGGAATTACGAACCTTATTTCGTTTTCGGATAAACGAACCTTCGGAATTACGAACCTTATTTCGTTTTCGGATTGACGAACCTTCGGAATTACGAACCTTCGGAATTACGAACCTTCGGAAATACGAACCTTCGGAATAACCGAAGCTTCGGAATTACGAAGCTTCGGAATTACGAATGTATGCGACCTTAATCATATTTGGTTCAGTTATTTGAAGCAAGCTAGTGCTTTCATCCTTCAGATATTTCACAAATTGTATCATTAAGTTTTCTTTAATCAGCTACAGAGTGTTTTGTTTTGACTGAGGTGGTATCACACTCATCACTTTATTGAAACCCTTCGTGCAGGGGCGTTGATCCATGATTCGGATGTTAGGGGGGGGGGGGCAGAGTTAAACAAGAATGCCAACGTTTAAAATGCATATCCGATACATTTGCACGCGTCATGTATTCATGAGCTGTGTAAGAAATAATTCAACGTATCAGTAATTTATGCGCGAGAGGGTGAAGTGTAATGAACCCATTCCTGAGACGGATACAAATAAAGACATACACTTCAAAGTAAAAT
Source organism: Lytechinus variegatus (assembly GCF_018143015.1). Taxonomy (NCBI): domain Eukaryota; kingdom Metazoa; phylum Echinodermata; class Echinoidea; order Temnopleuroida; family Toxopneustidae; genus Lytechinus; species Lytechinus variegatus. The sequence continues at coordinate 34,331,359 of NC_054745.1, read as the reverse complement.
TCATGCATGTTTTAGCATTTGTTTATTTGTGTACGTGCATGTGTGTTAGTGTGGGTGTAAGCACAATGGAGTGTGCGTAGATGTGCACAAGTCGGCAAGTAGCAGAGAGGGTGGGAGTGTGGGTGTGTGTGTATTACATTTCGTATTACATGCATCAGGGTTTTATTAGGGATGATATGATGAGGTACAATCCAAAATTAATGATTCCCTTCAAAATAACCCCTTGTTTGTAGTTACATGTACATGTTATTTCCCACAGCTTAATTCCTCAAATCAGACTCTCACATCCTTGGGTCTTTTCAAAAAAATAGACTGGGTGAGTACTTTCTGCCTGGGGATACAAATCGCTGTTATTGAAATCCCTGATTTTAAAGGTAAAGTCTACCTCAGAAAAAAATGATTTCAATACATAACAAAAATCAAAGTAGCACAACACTAAAAATTCCATCAAAATCGGATGTAAGACAAGAAAGTTATAACACTTTTAAAGTGTTGCTTCTTTTGTAATAAAACAATGATATGCCCAACTCAGTAACATGCAAATGAGACAGTCGATGATTTCCCTCACCCACTATTTATCTTGCCTTGTTATTGTTTAATTATGCAAATTTCATTTGCTCAGATATGTGACAATAAGGACCAACTTGAGCGAACCATATTGAATCAAACAATCATTACTACACATGTTCAGAGAGGAGGAATGATTCCTTGTTTCGCATAAAAATGATGATATTTATTGTTATATTTAATTATTAATATTCAATACTTTATGTTATTTATTTTCCCCCCAATGAAGTCTTTATGGTATGGTACTTATTATTTATGCATCAGAGTCCGAAACACTATATTTCACATGAGTATACATTGTAAAGTTAAAAAGGCGGAGAGTGTCTGACATTTGGTAATAATTACATAAATCCAAAGTACGCATATCAAATATGTTTTACTAGACTCAATGAGATTTACACAAATATACCATCTTCCCGAATATAAATGTGAAATATATTCAAGTGTAAAACGTTGCAGAGAAAAAAAAGAGAAAAAAAGGGATGGAAAATGAAGAAGAAAAAAAGAAGAAGAGGTGGAGGAGAAGAAGGGAGAGCAAGATGAAGTGGATGATGAACAAAATAATTAAGAAGAGATATATGAGAAGATAACAAAATAAGAAGGAGCAATGAAAAATCAAGATACATGTATGAGGCATAGAATAAGGTGAAGAGAGAAAAAACGGGTAGGGATCAACAGAATAGAAAGAAAGAGGAGGTTCGTCACTACAAATATACTTACAAGGATAACAGAAAAGTTAAATTCTACAAGGTTAAGAAATAAGAAGGATAATACAACCCAGGTAGTGGTAAGTATTGATACAATATACATTCACAATTTAAGAGACCGGGGGTCTAGGTGATAGAAATGTTAATAATTATTCAACCTCCATTTGTGAAGGTACCACTACATCCACTATCATGAAAATCATCATATTTTATTTTATCGCTCATGAGGTACCTCATCGGCATAACACGGCGCACTTTTGACTTGTGTGCTTATAGACTCTTAAGGCGGTTTTCCACTAGGGCGCGGACAAGACCAGGAAGGGTTGCGGAAGCTACTTTTGTCATTTCGGCATGCTGTCCGCAACCAAATTCCGTAAAAGATTATGCAAATGATCTTGTCCTAGGACACAACCAGGACTGTCTGCGTATTGTCGTAGGTCACTCCTAGGACTGTCCTAGGACAAGATTATCTAAATAAATTTGTCGGCGTTCGGTGCGGACAGCATGCAGATCGTATTAGGACAGAACCGGAGACATTTAGGACAACGTCACGAGTGGTAAATACAAGGACTAGGACAATCGGACAACTTGCGAATACTCCATGAAAATTATCATCCATACATTTTTTAATGAATTTAGGGGTGTTATTTTGGTTTTCTTCGACTACAAAGACTATATAGGATTTTCTTTTATTTCAAATCAAATTGCATACATTGGTGGACATCCCAGGGGGACAGGGGCGACGCGTCCCCTCGCTTTTTGGAAGGGGCCGGGGCATTTGATATCAAATGCCCCGCTCCCCAATATTTGGAACGAGAAAAAAAATAAAAAAATGGAAAGAGAGGGAAAAGAATCAGAAGGGAAAAGAGAAGAGAAAACGAAGAGGAAAAAACAAGAGGATAAAGACGAGTGAATTATATAAGATGGGGGGGGGGGGGGATTTCATGTCACTATGTTGAATTTTCGCTCACGCTTTGTGCCCGCATTGCCTAATCTATGAGATGTATAACTTGCTCAATAGACTTATATTGAGCTTAAAAGATCAAGTTTTGAAGTAAATATACAAAACATTTCTCGGAAATTAAGTTTTCAATTTGTTTGATTTACAAATAGATTTTATAGTTTTCTATAAGATGACTATATTTTATGGTCTAAATATGAACATTTTCCGCTCGCGCTGCGCGCTAGCATTATTTGATTTGTCAAAAAAACTATTCTCTTCGTGTATTCCATATTTTTTTTTTTAAATATCCCTTTTTAGATGGTCTGCATTGTGAATAGTATCAGCTAAAGCTGCTCGCTTGCATTTTGATTGGGGAGTTATGTATACCTGTATCAATTGTAACAAATTATTTTAAATTCCTCTTTTATGACAGTTTATTAAAATTTTCGGCTCACATTTTGCGCTCGCATTATTTTTGTTAAAAATATATCAACCCACGTATCCTATTCATGATTACAAAATGTCCAGTTATCTGACCTTACACTCTAAAAAATGAAGTGCTAATTCAGCTCTTAAAGAGCGTGTATAGTGACTGCACTTCGGAGTGCTGTTTTGTCTAGTTCAAATATGAACGAGGAAAATCAGCACTCCGAAGTGCAGTCACTATACACGCTCTTTAAGAGCTGAATTAGCACTTCATTTTTTAGAGTGTAGTATCAGTTTCGAGCCCTCATTTGATTAATAAGTCATGTAACAATATTTTCATGATTTCCTAATAATCATTGTCCGTTTTTTTTCAGAATGGAATATCGACAAGTTTCATATCTCGCTTAGGAAGATAGTCATCATAGTCATTTGAAGACAAAAAATGACCTTAAAATGTCCCGGTTGCTACTCAAAATATATGTAATGATAAAAATATAAACTTGAGCTTCGCACTCGCATCATTTATTAAGCGAGATCAATATCCAATTCGTAACTGCGCTTAAATTCTTTTTTTTTTAGATCTGAAAATCAAATATATTTAGCTCGATCATCGCGCTCTTACTATTGATATCATAATAAAGAATGTAATTGGAAGTTCCTGATTCTAGGTCCGGATCTAAACACACGCACGCATGTTTATTAAGATACGAATCTTGTGCCAGTTTCAGATCAGATTACCAAATATTATTATAGACGTAGGAATATTATCAATCTATCCAATTATCCATCCTTTTTCTGATTTACAAAACGTGATATGTCGAATTTCGTTTCGGCTCGCGCTTCGCGCTCACATCAAGTGTATAGTCATACTCCTTTCCTGTTCATGCTTTTAAAAGGTGCTTAGAATGCCCAGTATTTAGGTAGGAATGTAAAAAATGTTCAGCTCGCTCTTCGCGCTCGCATTATTTGATTGAAATGTGGAGGATAAAGGAAAGTGTGTTAGCGTTAGCGGTGTAATGTAGTATTCACTTTTTGAAAGCAGATTTTGTGCATTTTTATACATAACAATAAATTATCTCGGATCTTGATTTTTTTTCAACTAAGGTAACTTTAAAAAGACTGCATATGTTCATAGCAAAGTCGGGGCTCTCTTTACAACATTACTTTCTTATAATTTTTTTTACAATTTAATACGTAATCATATATTACAACAGAGGAAGAAAACAGGAAGTTAGGATGCAAATTGCATTCGACAGGCACATGCGGATCAAGGGGTGAGGTGGTCTTGCTCCCCTTTAAAAAATACAAACAGAAGAAAAATAAGTGAAATGGAAAGGGAAACTTAAAAAAATGATATGGTGGAAAAGAAAAAGGGGGTGCCTTGCTGATGCGGCCCTCCTCTCCCTGCTGCTGGCTTACCCTCCCAGTATTAAATAAATATACAAACAGCACAAAAGAATTGAATATGAAATGAACATAAACGAAGGAGATGAATGAAATAAGGTAAAATAGAATCGAGGAAAAAAAATCGCGATAATGAACAGAAAATAATTGGTCGAGATTATGAAAGTGTAAGATTAGAAATATCAGTTTTAATTTATAGACGAAAATGTGAATCCAGTGTCTAATCGCCTTTGCCTCCTCTTGTACCAATTGAAATAGACTAAGTAAGAAAATGTAAATGGGCAATTCCAGGAGGCCGAATGCGAACGCTACGCCCTATTGACTGCGTAAAAATAGGAAAAATGGAGTAACCAAAGAAGAGGGGAAAAAAGGAAGAAGAGTGAAGAAATTGACAGACCTGCAGACGGGGAGAATATCTGCGTTTCAGCTAGTTCAATTTGTAGAAAATAATGGTCCATTTCACGCTTCATACTTTCAATAGTTTAATCATATGAAGATTGTGCACGCTGTTCATTTTTTACGAAAAATACTTAGGTCTTTTCTTTTTCGTCCTTGATGTTTGAAAGAAGTGAGTTCGCGCTTCGCGCTCATATTTTATGTTTATGAGAAACATGCTCTGTGCGCGATTTTTTTTCAGGAAGGCCTATTTTTTTGTTAATAGTCGTGGTGTAGTGGTTCTGACTCCCGCCTTGTAAACGGAGAGTCGTGTGTTCGATTCTCACCGCGGTCTAAACCGTCCTTTGGCAAGACGTATTGCATACCTTGCCACTCTCCACCCAGGTGCTAAATGGGTACCCGGTTGGAAGCGAAAGTTATTGTATGCTTGAATTTGCCAGCGCAATTTTTAGACCGGGATAAATGCAAGGAATGCTTCCCAGGGTGTGGAAATTGTGCACTTTTCATGCGGGATTGAAATGAATCCTGGGGTAAATCGTTTTGCCCCTGCTGTAAATCGTTTTGAGCCGTTCTGATAAAAGCGATATTTATAAACTTGCTACCATTTATTATTATTTCTTATTAATGACACCTCATTCATGATCAAACAAAGTGCTTAAAATGTTGACAATTGACAAGTGAAATTTTCCCTTCCTTGCATCCACCAGCTTTTGCTGAATCAACCTGTATGCAGCCATTATGTGTATAGGCCCTATGCAACCATGCATTATGTGATTATACCACGCATATCCATTGTGGCACCACCCTTTGGTTGTACATGACATTATGTGCTAATTTATCATCATTTTCACGAACTATTCTTCTTTCAGAGGTCATGAATCAATTTTGAAATTTTGAGAAACTTGTGTTTAATTTCTAGCTTTTAGAATTTACTTTTTTATTTTGAATACCAACACAAGTGATCGATCATGAAAAATAAAAGACTCTGAAATTTAACGAGATATTTAACAATTTGCATCTCATTAGAAATTAACAAATTAAAATTTTTCTTTGATTCTGGATTGACTCAGACCTCTGAGACACTTCGTGATGCCGAGGCCCAATTATATCAATATATATAAATGTATATTTTTTCGATAGGATCGAAACCTTTATTTTGTATCCTTATATTATTACAGTGCCACTGACATTTCGTGTTTAAAAGGTTCCTTCATATACAAATCATGGCTTAGACACTCAGAAATAAGAGTGTTCATTACATTTTGATTATGAATATTCATCAGATTCCGGTTGTAGGATTTGAATTCTCCAATCATCAACTCCATCATCATTGTCATCATTGTCATCATTTTCATCATCATCATCATCACCATCATCATCATAATCACCAACAGCAAATTCTATTTCACATTCATCCTTTTCTAGTTTTTTTAAACTTCATCCTCTCTTCATCTCATCACCATCTTGCTGTCACGACACAGAAAATTTACACACAAATCACATGTCATACCAATAATCTTAAGTTTTTGGTAATATTAAATATTCCTCCTGAGTAATGACATGGACATTTTTTCTATTTTCAATACAAACAATATATCATCTGATAATAACTATTACTCAACTGAAGATTTTACTTCTAGATTTAGAGACATGGAACATAAATTCAGTTTGCTTCATATTAATGCTCGAAGTTTGAAGAAAAATTTTGAGTCATTGGAATCATTACTTTTCACTTTAAACAATTTCAAATTTTCCATTATTGGTGTCACGGAAACATGGCTTCACAATACTTCACCTAACATATTCAGTTTGCAAAACTATAATCTCATTAGGCGTGACCGGGAAGAACAAAGAGGAGGAGGTGTAGCATTTTACATCAGTGAACATTTACAATTCAAAGTAAGGAAAGAATTATCATTAAAACAGAGTGAAACTTTATTCATAGAAATCACGAAGCCAAAAAGCAAAAATATAATTATTGGATTGATTTATAGACCCCCTCATGATAAAGTAAATTTATTTTGTGAAGACCTTGAAACATGCCTTCATACTATTAGAAAAGAAGAGAAACAAATATATTTAATGGGAGATTTTAACATCAACCTGTTATCCCAAAATAATGAACACGATTTATTCCTACACACAATGCATTCATTTGGCTATTATCCCCATATAGATAAACCGACCAGAATTGATAACCGTTCATCAACACTTATCGACAACATTTTTTCAAATATATTAAACAGAGATATTACCAGCGGATTGTTAATATCTGATATATCGGATCATTTGCCGGTTTTTTCATTTTGCGATAACGATATTCCAAAAGAAAAAATACTCAAATCGACAATGTATAGAAATGAATCTCAAAATAACATTGAATCGTTTAAAAGGGATCTTGCAATTGAAGAATGGATGGATGTATTTCATGAGTCTAATCCAAACATTGCTTACACAAATTTTAACAATAAATTGCAGACATTTTACGAGAAAAATTTTCCCCTGACATCACAGGTCAAAAGAAACAAGGCAAAAATGCCATGGATTTCTCAAGGAATTTTAAGATCCATACGTACCCGAAATAAACTTTACAAGGCATTTTTAAAGAACCCTTCTATTCAAAACAAAAATAAATACAAAACTTATAGAAATAGACTAACCAATACAATTCGAGCTTCTCGCAAATTATATTATTCCGAGAAGCTTTACAAAGTCAAATCAAACATGAAAGCAACATGGGAGATTATAAATGATTTGATTGGTAAGAAACCCAAAACATTACCCAAAGATAATTTCACAGCTCATAATCTTGCAATAAATTCAGAAGATGTAGCTGATACCTTTAATTCTTTTTTTGTTAACTTAGGACCCTCCTTGGCAAACAAACTTGACAGAACTGATGAAAATTTTGGAAAATTTCTTCCCACACCCATTAACTCTTCTTTATTCTTTAACCCAACAAATGTTCAGGAATTAATTGAAATAACAAAAAATCTAAAATCAAGCAAATCACAGGGGATTGATAGAATTAGTACTTCCCTTCTTAAGCAGATCATACACTATATTGCCTCTCCTTTGTGTCATATTTTCAATCTCTCAATTAGCACTGGAATATGTCCTGATTCCCTAAAAATTGCAAAGATAAATCCTGTTTTTAAAAAAGACAATCCGCATGAAATAACAAATTACAGGCCTATTTCTATTCTTCCCAGCATTTCCAAAATATTAGAGAAGATTATTTACAATAGACTTTATAAGTTTCTAGATACTTTTCATTTTCTAAATTCTAACCAATATGGATTCAGGAAAGGACATTCGACTGATCAGGCGTTAATACAAATATATGATAAAATTACAAATGCAATGGCAAATAAAGAACATATAATAGGCGTATTCATGGACTTAAGCAAAGCCTTTGACACTCTTGACCACCAGATATTACTTACAAAACTTGAAAATTATGGAATTCGCGGAATTACACTATCTTGGTTTAAGAGTTATTTGTACAATAGAAAACAATATGTAATTCACAATAATATTTCTTCTGATTTTCAGTTAATACAATGCGGAGTTCCACAAGGATCAATCCTAGGCCCCTTGCTCTTTTTAATATATATTAATGATTTGACTTCTGTAACACCTTTATTATCATTTGTATTATTTGCAGATGACACCAACATTTTTTGTTCACATAATAGCTTAAAAACTTTAGTAGATATAATTAACCGTGAGTTACCAAAACTATCTTTGTGGTTTAAGTGTAATAAGCTTTCACTCAATATAGACAAAACAAACTTTATATATTTCAAGCATACAAACTTACATGGTAACGAATTTCCTTATAATATAAACATAGACAATATTCCTCTCAAAAGGAAAAGAGAAACAAAGTTTTTAGGTGTCACAATAGATGAAAATTTAAATTGGAATGAACATGTACGTTGTATAACTACTAGTATTTCTAGAAACGTTGGTATACTTAACAAAATGAAGAATATAATTCCACATACAACTCTTGTCATACTATACAATTCATTAATATTGCCTTATATATCGTATTGCAACATAGTTTGGGCAACATGTGCAAAAACTAAAATTAATACAATATACTTATTACAGAAAAAAGCAATTCGAATCTGTACTGATTCTCAATATTTATCACACACAAATCCATTATTCCAGAAACTAAAGACTCTAACAGTATTTGACATAAATACTCTTCAAAGCTTACTACTTATGTTTAAGTACGTAAATAACATGCTCCCACCGTCATTCCACAATTTTTATACTCTGAATACATCTATTCATTCATACCCTACCCGTAACTCTTCAAATTTCCATTTAATTAACCCCAAATTGCTTATTGCGCAGAGATCCATAAGACACCATGGTCCAGATTTGTGGAACTCTCTACCAGAGCCTGTCAAACAATGTTCGTCTCTTCACTCATTTAAGGCAAACGTTAAATCTATGTTATTATCAGAATACTTGAAGTAAAATTTCTGTGTCGTATCCTTTTTATCGTCAATTTATTCCTCCTTCGTTTTAGTCATTACCAATATCTTCATCTTGACCATCATCATCTCCATGGCCTTCATCATCATCAACATCATCATCATATCACCATCACCCTCAGCTATTTGAAAGAATATGCCCATTCTGCTTTATCAATGTTATAAATGTATTAATTCAATTAGTATAAGTTTGGGATTGTCATTTTTTTTCAAGCAATCTGCTTATGATGACAATCCTTCTCCTGCAAATTGTTAACATCATATAGTCAATCATTTTTGTCTGGAATTATCTTTTTAGTAATCTTTATTTACAATTTATGCCAAAAATGCTAACATATTATGTTTATTATGTTATGAAAAATGTATTATACAAATGTTATGGATGCAGAAGAAAACAATAAATCAAATCAATCAAATCAAATGTAATAGGAATATACACTTGAATTTCAGTTTGGAATCTACACCTGTATTATTAATTTTGTTATGATATTTGTCCTATTTGTAAAGTCAAGCGCTGCCTATAAGGTCCTTTTTTCAGTCGAGTACATTAAAATAATCTAGTTCATAATCAAACGTTGCATGAAACATCTTTTCATGTTCAGTACAGAATAAAATAATCTGCTCACATCATTGCCAGTTTAACTATTGCAAGAAATATTTTAAAAGTCCACTTTTCAGATCAGTAGAAAATGCTTGAAATATTCCTTCTTCAAGTCTGTAACCCCCCCCCCCCAAAAAAAAAAAAAATCAACTCGTGCTTTGCGCTCGCGTAATTATGTTTAAAACACTGCTTGAAATACTAGGTTCTCAGGTTTGTTTAGTATATACTAATTAGGCCCCTTGACCCCGTATTTCTTTATTTTTTTGTAATTTTTCTTGTCTTGTATTATCCCGTTGCCCCATCTAGTGCTTTTGCAAATGGTTTTTGCTACTAGTGTACTCGTTCCATACATATTAGCATTGGATCCACACATTCCTGAATCACTCCGCTTGCCTTCCTATTCCAGTCCGAACGTTCCTGAAACAGTCCGCTCGCCTTCTTATTCCTGTCCGCACGTTCCTGAAACTGTCCGCTTGCCTTCCTATTCCAATCTGCATGTTCCTGATAAAATCCGCATGGCTTCTTCTTTCCTTCTTGAAGCTGACCTGATTGCGGATGGTTTCCGGAAGACGCGGAAAGGTTTAGGAAGGGCAGGACATCATCAGGACATCGTCAGGACAGGGTCCCGAAGGTGTCAGGAATTCATTATCCGCGTCCAAATTTTGGTCTCGACCAAAATTTGGATGCGGACAAATTTTGATTTCCCGAACACCAGGAAGGGTTTAGGACAGCGTGCGGACACTCCTAGGAATGTCCGGACAGGTTGCGGAAGGGTCGCGGATTGTAATTACTACATTCCGCGCCTTGTCCTGACGCTGTCCTGGCCCTAGTGGAAAAGGGGTTATAGGCGCTAAACTCCATCAATCACAGATATGCCTTCGAGGTGTCTTGAGACACAGAGGAAAACAAACGATAATTGTATAAAAGAAAAAACTTTCTGAATACCTGCTCCGTTCTCCTTTTACCAAGAGACAGGAATATTGAGAAGATGAAAACTGGCCATCTGTAAACCAATAAAAACGAGGGGGGTGAGAACAAGCCCAGTTTTGGTAACGATCTCAAAATGACTTATTACAGAACCTAATATAATCACCACCCAAGTGTATGTATGTATGAATAAAAAATTATGTGCCAAAGGATTCTGGAAGACATTGTGTAATTGCTAAGAAATAAGCGCGGATTTGGTCATTTTGGTCGGGTCTTTATTTCAGCAATAGTAATGCACTGTCCCACGTGTACCTATCTGTGTTGGTGATCTTCAGTGTGAACATTTTTCAGCGTAGATTTCAAGATTTCACAAAGTTCAGTTCATGTAACTGTACCAGATCTAGATCCTCGACGATATACTGACAATTAAGCCTTGTTTTATAGACTTTCTGATGAAATCAGTGTATACTGCAACTACTGGCACTTCTCTTTAAAACTACTTAAAAAAAAGAAAAATATTTACAAATTATAAATTTTACTTATATCAATTAAGTATTGAGAACTGATTTGTATACATTTTTTTCTTACAGTGTACGTATCGTCTTCATGTGTAACTGCAAACAATTCTTAACAGGTCTCATTTTCATTATGCCAGTATTTTATTTTTTTATTTTTTGCTCGCGCTTGCCGTTTGCGGAAATTATCTAGTTACATATGCATCTGGTTCAGGATCACAAACATATCCCAGAATAGTAAATTAAGAGCCGTTAATATGGGGCGATAATAATTTGTTAACAGATTTTCGGCATTACTCCTATTCCTTTAAGATCGCATGCTCGATTTGTAGTGTAAATCATAAGTCAGAAAAAATGGAACCATTGGGATTCGAATCCAGAATGTTTAATTTGCAGGACAAACTACATGGATGTTCAAAGGGGAAATTTAGATCGCTCCTCACGCTCACACATTTTATATAGGGTTTATGACATTATTTCACAATTATGTTGTCTTATTAAAATAACGCTGAGAAGTGTCTGTGAGGACTACCCCTTAGATAAACAAAAAAATCAACTTTGACCAGCCGATCGGGAAAAATATGGGTGAAATCAATTTCGTCCCCACCCTCTATTGGCGAAAGCCTGTTCCGCCACTGTTAGACACACACACACAGAAAAAAATGTTGACCCCCCACTCCATTGAAAAGAATGCCCCCCCCAAAAAAAAAATAAATAAAATGAAATAAATAATAATAGCTACGCCACTGAATACAAAAATCTTTATAAAGAAGTTACACATCATTTATTCTAGTTTTAATGTTCTCACATTATACATCCCCGAACCCCCAGCCCCCCCCCCCCCTCGTATCATCGGGAACTAAATTTCGGTATCGGTATGAACTCTTCTGAGCTTAATAGACCTCATGGCAGTCATGAAAATCACCTTCTCAAAAGTCATTACCCTCATATCAAGATTGAGCGAACAAATATAAAGCACTTGGAATTTATTAAATAATCCAATTAGAAATAAAAGATTTTCAATATCTTTTTCTAAATGTTATGTTCACAGAAATTATGCCAAGTAAATATAGATAATCGTAATTAATTTAATCTTGAGTGCTTTGCTGAGACTGGCACAAGTACGTGCTCCAGGCTTTTGCCTATGATTTCAAGGGATTGGAATAGATAATTTCTCTGTTTAATCTTCTTCTTTTTTTATTGGGGGCAAAACAAGTGGTTTGGACGGGACAGAAGATGACATAATTACCAATTAAAAGGGAGTCATGACTATTTTGTTGCATAAAAAAAATAAAACTACATGCCTTTCATCGCAAACACATACGTTTATCACTTAAAGAAACATTTCTGAAGAAATATCCGGCGAAGACAATTCATAATATAAAGCAAGAATTCAGAAAGGTGGAAAGGTATCGCTTTCATTTTATTGGTGTATCATCGGTTTTCATAGGGTGTAATGAAGTTTCAAGATTTCTTTGAAATATTAGCCGATTTTAGTACGTTATGCAACAGTCAATATACATGAATATCCTTTTTTATTTTGACATTAGCTCAATTTATAAAACTGCGTAGGTTTGTGTTTTACAATAAATGTCCAGTCCAAAGGCAGCATTCAACGGCGGAAATCTCCAGCTCCCCCCCCCAAAAAAAAGTTAGTGGAACCAGGGGCTGAAAAAAAGGTCTCGCCCAAAATACATGCTTTATTTAGATTTGGAATTATGTATTTTTCCCATTTTAAAAGACAAAAAATAGTAAGGGTATATTTGATATTTCGTTCCCCTACTTCTTTCGAAACGGGAGATCCCCCCCCCCCGTCCCCCTGGGATATCCGCCCATGGCAGGACTTAATATAATATTCAAGGTATCAACAAGATGCGTGTATCTGTTACACATTAAGCACACACAATTCCTTATAAGGACTTTTTATTTGAATACAATACGTTCCGAATTCTAGAAAAATAGGGCTTGGAAAACATTGCAAATAAAAGAACGAAAAAAATGAACAATATTTTGCACACGTCATCCAGAGGGAATATGCAAATTCCTCCTTGTTGTCATCCAATCAGAAAAGAGGAGAGCGTTGCCAAAAAAATTCGTAATCGAGATCCACAATCGACATTTTTACCTCAAACAAAACTCCAAGTCTCACTGAAAACCTGATTTGCTGACGGATGGGAAACATGATATCCGTTTTGCATGCTTTTCTTACATGACTTTGCATCTTATATTCCAATAAAGTGCAAAATACCACATGTCCTAGAATTCTACACTGTTAAATGTATAGGACTGTCCACTGATACACTGCTATAGTCTACATGAATACATGGAATTTCGATCACGTTGTCAGACAAAGAGAAGTCGTGCTTCATCTCTGGTGAAGAAGATCCATTAAAAGCGCCATTCAGGAGACAAACCAGATTTTGTACTTCATTTTGTTTAACATCACTTTGCAAGTGAGTATGCATATTACTGATGATGGTGAGTGGGACGAAGTAAAGATACATTTGTAAAGCGCACGATATTTCACCCTAATCACATCACCTCCCCTCCCCCTGCTGTTTATAAACCAGCAAATTTTTTCGCATTCAAGTTGGGGTTGACCAGAATCGCTCACGTTTGGGATTTTGTGTGGGTGTGTGTATTTTTTTCAGTGATATTTTAGTGACCATATTTCCATTATCATCTTAGAATTTTGGTGTTGGGGATGCTTTTGTTAAACAAATCCGCTCCTCTTTTTTCGAATTCGTTCAAAGACCTTTGATGACTAGGAGTAACATATTTTAGTACATAAACGATACAAAGGTGGAAAGATCAGAAGTATGTAGCTTATGAAATCTCGACAAAATAATCATGATAACAATTCTTCTGTCCAATATATTGTCTTGATTTGCAGGTTAAACAAATGGATGCGTGTTAGATTTTATAAGCACATACATTAAATTGTCATTCAGAAAGCCGTGTGTTTTTTTATTTAAAAACAGGCTGGTTAAGTAATTGACAAATTAATATTAAAAATCAATTAAAAGACACATAGCATTGGCTATTGAAGTAAAGGTAGGAGAGAGAGAGCCGACCAAAATACCTAAACCAGACGGTTACACTTCGTATTTCCGAAGCTTCGTAATTCCGAAGGTTCTTTATTCCGAAGGTTCGTAATTCCGAAACACGTAAATTGCCTATACCTCGATGTTCGTTAATCCGAAAACGAAAAAGGGTTCGTTAATCCGAACATTTGTGGCGTAATTCCGACGATTCGTTATTCCGAAGGTTCGATAATCCGAAAACGAAATAAGGTTCGTTGTTCCGAAGGTTCGTTAATCCGAAAACGAAATAAGGTTCGTTGTTCCGAAGGTTCGTTAATCCGAAAACGAAATAAGGTTCGTTTTTCCGAAGGTTCGTTAATCCGAAAACGAAATAAGGTTCGTTAATCCGAAAAATGAAAACCGGGAAAGCAGAGGCAAGGGGAGGGGGGCGGGGGACACTGTTGCCGTTCAATTATCATATGAGGATGGGAAGGCAAGGGCGGCCGAACGAATTTTCGTTGGGGGTAAAGCCAAAAAATGAAACTCATACGTCAAAATTGGGACTGTGGTGACATTTTCACCTTAAGATTATCATCTGCTTGAAGTCATTGTCTGTTTGATAGTGATTAAGTAGAGAATAACTTTTTTGAAGTGACTTCTTATTATGGCAAAATGTATATTTAGGCTTTATTTTTCGGGAGAGAGTATAATGAGCGAGCGGCTTGGTAAAACAAAATCAAAGGTGAAGTTGTGTAACGTTTTTTTGTGGTCAGTTATTCTTAAAATGGCATTATTGTGAGGTGTTGCAAGCGTGAATCACAAGCTAAACTTTAGGTTATTTCAATAAAGAATGAAAATTAGTTTTTAAAAATCCGAGCAGATTTCTGCTGTCATTAAAAAGATGTGCATCTAACTAAAGAATTAACAGGAGCGCAAAAGGCGAGCTTAAACATACTGACCAGAAAAGGAACCTGTTAAAGAAAGCATTTAGTGACCTCTTTAGGATGCATATTTCACCAATCGAATGAGAGTGCGATGCGCAAGCTGAAATTTTTCAATATTCCAGCCTGAAAACTTAACTTAACTTGTATACTTTAAAAAGAGTATTTTATTTCGAAAAAACATGAAAAACGGCATATTTATTTTTGAAAAAGGAACTTTCCCATTTTGGAAAATATTAATTACCCTGTTTTTATTCCTTTTTTGATGCCCCCTGCCTCCCTCTCGGCGGATCCAACTTTCGTCAAATAGAGGGGGGGGGGGGGGTTGCCATATTTTCGTTGATCGGCAGTTTAAAGTTGACTTTTGTTTGTTTCTTTGAAAGGGTAGTCCTAACAGTCAATAATTAGCTTTATCCTTATAAAATAAAGTAAATATGTAATAACATGATAAAACCTTTTTAAATAATGCGAGCGCGAGCTATATTTTGTTAATATGATGGGCAATATGTTTGCGATCTTCAAAGCGAGATGCCTATGTAACTAATTTTAGATAATAACTGCTAGCAAGAAGCGCGAACAGGATTTTTAAATATATAAGATCTGATCTGATCTAAAGGGGACATTTTAGAACTTTTTGCAGTTAGCCATGAAGACGATGCGTGTTTTAGCCAATGGCGGCGGAACTTTTTTTTTTGGGGGGGGGGGGCAAAGTAAAAAAAAGGGGCCACTAGGGGCAATTTGGTGCAAACGGATATTTTCACCATTAGATTATCATCTGTGTAAAGAGGTTGTGTGTTTTTGTAGTAACTAAATTGAGCACAATTTTTTAAGTGATCACTAAACATGCTAAAGTGAAATATTTATGTTTCATTTCTGCGAGCGTAGAGAGCAAGCGGTTTGGGGGAAAAAGTCAAATCTGAAGATGTAAAATTCACCTTTTTGGTCAATACTGTGAAAAGGGCATCCTTGTGAGATGTTGCGAGCGAATCACGTGCTCAAACTTTTGGAAATTTCATGTGGGCCTAGAATGATGATATTGATATAGATATCATTTACCCAGGGAAGCCACTTCAGTTCTGAAAACTATTCTCCCAGCTATTATTATTTTTTTTACAAGAATGCTATAGAATGTCCAGTTTTCAGGTCGGAAAATCTGAAAAATTTGGCACACGTTTCTCGCTCGCATCAATTATTGTTTATTGAGGAACTCATTCTATTCCTGGTTACAAAAAAGAATTATGAAATGTCAAGTTTTCAGGTTGGAATATCACAAATTTTAAGCTTGCGGTTCGCGCTCTCATTATATAGTTCGTGAGATATATATTCTATTCATGAGTCACTAAATGCAGTCCTTAAAAGATTACTTTCTGAAGCCTGTTGCATAAAACTTTTTACCTGAGAAAACTCTGGTAAAAACTGAAAACTAAGGTTAGTCTGATTTCCGCCAATTACTTTAGCACAGGGCAAAAACTCCTGTAAAAACAACCTGAGTTTTCTCAGGTAAAAAGTTTCATGCAACGGGCCCCAGGTCAGTATATAAAAAAATCACAACTCGCCCTCGCATTAATTCTTTAGAAAGATACAAATCTTTCTCACGATTACAAAAAATGCTCCGAATGCTCACTTCACGTCTTGTTACATGAAATGTCTACTAGTTTCAGCTTGCGATTCGCGCTTTCAACATCTCACAAGGATCATTATTAGTATTATTTTTATTACCAGCAGAAGCTGTTATTAAAAATGACATCCCCTCCAATACAAATCCTATTATTTAGAGGTTGCTCGCACGCTTCCAACACACTTGATCCCTGCATCTATAATTAAACCATTTGCTTGAGGCAGCAATTGCTCAGATAAAATCGAAATTAGCCTATGCTTGATCAGGGCGCCATTCTTAATGAAATACATGCTTTGGCCCCAACACACATCATCGATCGTTATTACTATCATTGCATAATATCGTGTAATCTTGTAATGACAACATCGTTTTTGTTACCAAAATGAATTATTTTCATTTTCGGAAATACGAACCTTATTTAATTTTCGGATTAACGAACCTTATTTCGTTTTCGGATTAACGAACCTTATTTCGTTTTCGGATTAACGAACCTTCGGAATTACGAACCTTATTTTGTTTTCGGATTAACGAACCTTCGGAATTACGAACCTTATTTCGTTTTCGGATTGACAAACCTTCGGAATTACGAAGCTTCGGAATTACGAATGTATGCGAAACCAGACAATATGTAAACGTTGGAAACTATCTTTTATATTCAGTGATGTTTATGTTATTCTGAAAGAATAATATTACTGGTAAGCTTTACTGCAGACTTACTAGTTGGACCTATAACCCCACACCTAAAACAGATGATATTTAAGCGGCTGAAATATTGCTGCCGTTTAGGTTCGGATAAAACTTATGCATCATTTGTGCAAGAGCAATATAGTCATTTATTGACATCTAATTCATTCCATTAAAACATATTTTTGGTCGAAAAGCTCTACAATTAACCGCTGAATATTATTCTAGTAGTTCTTTTAGAATTGAAATTTGATTGAGATATCATAACACAAAAGGTCTTAGAAAGCAAATGTTAGAATCAAATGAGATCTAAGAAATGTAAAAAGGTATTATTTTTACTGAAATTTTGATATTATAATTGCCTCATAATTTGTCGATTGACGCGCACGCAGCAGAATATAAATATAAAAGTGGTTTCAGAAGCCATGGGTCTATATTAAAATGCGATTCTCCTAAAGAAAAAAAATCAGAAAAGGTTCAATAGCGTGAATAGTATAAATACAACTCATGATACCCATGTTTGCAAGATTTTTGATTTTCTGGATAAATGTACAGTTTTCCCAAACACATATTCAGACCTTGAACAGAGCGTAATAAATATTTCTTTAAAAAGGGTCTGGAGCCATGTCTGGGACGATAGTTCTGATGGCCAAGGCCTGCGAGAGGTTCCAAACCTGTCGGGTTTAGTAAATGACCAGAAATATATGGCCTAGTATGACCAACTTTTCGAGTTTTTACCTACTGTTATCTGTGCTATATCTTGAAATATAATATTATTTTACGTAAACCAACACTATATTATGCCCTTTCCAAATGAAAATTAATCAATTAATGAGCAAAAAATCTAATTATTGCAATAAGTGTTCACAAAAAATGAAATGATAGAGCAAGTTAAAATAAAATGACCAAAGCAGGGGCCATGGGACGGTTTTTGAAAGTGTGTGCGGGGCTGGGCGAAATTAATGTAGGGGGTGGGGCTGACCATGGAGCCCCTACCCCGTTTATCCGGCCCTTAATAAGTTAAAGGGACCGTTTCACTTTGTGAGTAGCTCATTAAACAATTCTCAAACTGAGATGAAATATGTATATGAATGCCTATATTTGTCATCGAATACACTAGAATATATTTGTTTTTGCCTTTTTAATGTGGCACTTGAATAAATGGGTTTTGAATATATAGTTTTTTATCTTTTTAGAGAACCAAACGCCGGCAAAATCATATTAAAAAAATCTTCATCTACACCTATCGGTATTGTAATGGAAGACTTCTTTTTTTACTCAAAAGGAAAAAAGCTAAAATAATTATAGGTATTGCCGTCGCATTCCACTGATTCAAATCAAAAAGAAGATGTCAGTCTGAAATCTTTAATCAGAATTATCATGCACATGTACCAACTCCGAAACTAAACCCAATTTAGCCAAGAGATGTACTTTTAAGTTTTTAAGACCTACTTAAAGTCAAAAGTCATAAATTCGTATATTTACCCATTGACTTTATTAAGAATTTCTCTCCTCGTTTTTGTTATCTAAAATTCACCTGGTATTTTTTTAGGGGGGGGATTTCGTTGTTCATGTATTTTATTCATTAATCTTATTAGTGTTTTTTATTAATTTTTTATCATCGTTAATATGTATAGATATATTTTTTCATGGGGGGTGGATGGATAAATTGCACAAAAAAGTATCAACATTAATCCATACCTGTCGATATTGAGCACATGCGCGTATCTGAAAATGTGTGGGTTGCCTCATTGGCTGATACTTTGACCAATCAACATGTCAAAAGCTTTAGCGGGCAAAATGCAGGAAATAGACCTTTTTATGAGATATAGCTTTCTTTGATTTTAAATAAATAAAAAAGTATATAAAGTAAATCATGAATAATCTAATGGACACATTTTTATTGACATGCCCTCTATTTTCGGTGAAAAGAAAAAAAAATATATACAGCGCGTCCCAAAAGAATACACACTTTTGAAATGGCTGCCAAATAAAAAAATATATCTCTTTGGGGGAAAATGCTGACATATCATAGAAGTCAATAAGACCAATTTTCAAATGACACCAAAAGGTTGGAAAACCACTCATGCTTAAGCGAGCACTACCCACTGAAACAAAGGGTAAGACAATTAGGCTGGGCTGGAATTAGCCTTCCAATTTCTGTCAGTTTTTGAAAGGCAAATCCTTTGGAACTTGCAAAGTTAAGGGCGTTGTGAATGATCAACCGTGACCGGTTTTGGTTGTGTCATACATTATCAAATTGAACTTAAATGCATGAGTGGACACAAATTACACTTTTTGGGGGCAACATTTCAACATCATCATATCGATCTCAGCAATGTGTCCGTGGGAGTAAGGAGAATGGCGGATAAGATAGCACCTCAGTGGGAGAAGTAGGCTGATAGAATAAGGTACAGAGCAGAATGCAGAATTAATGATAAATTCTGAATAGAGGCATCAACTTTTTCCTATCAATCATGAATCAACAAATTATCAATAAATCAACTTTTTCAATGTGCATTGTGATTAATGAAATATTCAGTCTCAAATAGATTATTTCATAAATCCTCATAATCAATCAATTTATTGGTAACCATTCAATAAAAAAATGACTATCAACCACCGGTCACTTAAGCGGCAGTTAAGTCTTGTATAGGCTACAATCCAGGAAATGAGACAAAAAGAGAGAGGGGGGGGGGGGCTTAGAAATGGACGTGAAGACGGGAATTTTAATTTGTAAAAAGACAAATAGAAGAGGAATGCCCTTTTAACCAAGTCTTACTATATCTCACCCACTAGCTTGTAACAGATACCATCACATTACTCTGACTCTCACGGACATAGTGACGAGGTACACAAGATGAATATGCTAAACTAACATGACTAAAATTACAATTTATGTTCACTTCTGCATTAAATTTCAATTTCCAATTCAATTTGCCTAAGAAACCAAAACTTATCTCATTCATTAATTTAGCATATCACCCTTAGCTTTGCAAGTTCCAAATGACTAACTACTACAAAAAACAAGTGTAAGGCTAGCTCCTGCCCTGCCTAGCCGAGTTTAGTATCTCAGGAGGAGAAACGTGGGGGGGGGGGGTAGAGATGGAGGGAAAGGTTGCTTTATGTTCTGTTGACCTCTATCCAATCAACATACTAAACCTACTTAAGTCCTATCTTACCTCTATTCTCCTGACTCTGAGATCCACATGATATAGTCGAAATGCTGCACTCAAAATTGCAATTCATGATCACTCATGCAATAAATTTCAATTTAATAACGTATGAAATTTTCTCAAACAACAAACTGATCACAATTGATCATTAATTCATCACAAAACCATCAACTTTACAAGTTCCAAACAAAAAAAAAACCCTTAAAAATGTGGAAGGCTAATTCCAGCCCAGCCTAATTGTCATAACCTTTGTTTCAGAGGGCAGTGTTTGCTCAAGCATGTCATTTGAAAGTTGACTTCTTTCGCTTTCTATATACATAAGTATTTCCCCCAAAGTGATATATCTTTTTCATTTGGCAGCCATTTCAAAAGTGTATATTTTTTGGCCGCACTGTATAACTGAAGAAATAAAAGAGCAACCATCTTTGGCGTGATGCATGGACCACCAACGCGTATACATGACGCATTGTTGTATTTTCCCGCCAAATTGTACTCGCTTGGGGTGAATGGACATGAACATTCAAACCCCTTTTGTTGAAATACACTGCAAAGACACAAAGATAAGACTTAAGTTTATCATGCATTATCTTATGAAAAATAACTTATCTACAAAATGATATTTCAGAATCAGGCAAATCAAACAATGTGTTTGATATTGAAAACAAACAACCTATCGTATAATCTATTTTTGAAAAACAAAGCATAGTACCACAACAGCAGTAGATATCATCAACTAAGCATTGAATTGTTTAGCATTTCCCATTTTCTTACAAAGAAAGCAACGTGTTGATGTTAGCAAGCATGCAATATATTCAAAATAGAACGGTTAAATACTGTTAATGCCAAATTTTGTTCTTTTTCAACATTCATACGATAAACGTATTGCAAAGGGACATGAGCATCACACCTCTTTTAAAATGCAATAAAGTTTCTTTAGCCGCAATCTCACAATTACGTGTTACAAATATTGTAATGATTATGTGTACATTATAGCCAATGCAATCAATCGTAAGAAACGTACGATGTTTTACTAAGCTTTATATTACGGGTCCCAGATCGACAAAAGCTACTTCAGTATTTCCAATGACGAAGTTGATTTCATTTGTGTAACTGTAGCATTCAAGGACAGTACGTCCCTCTTTAATCTGGTCATAGAGAAGAGTCGAGTATACTGATAGGAATCATTATCGGGGATAATTCGAATCACTTCGCAGACGCTTTCTATAACGCAGAAAATCATTTGTCGAAAGCCCTTTCCTAACATATCAGCCTTTGTCGAAATCGGTGAATCAACACAGCAGTGTCTTCCTGGACTCTGGACAAAAGACATGTTTGCGTCTTTTTGTTGTCCGGTCCGAACCATAAGACGATGTGCTGTCTCGGTCCACCTTCTTTCGACAATGACTTCTTATCTGCCCATGTGATTTGACGGATATTTTCGATGGATTCCTAACGTTGCAGAAAGCGTCTGCCAAGTGGATGCCAAAATACGACATTATAATTCATTATGACGCTTCATATCATTTGACATCCCACCTAAATCTACTGATAATCATGAAGTAAGATAAGCATTTCAACCCTCGGTAAACACTTCAGCGCATAAGAACGATAAGAAATCACGTAAACAACCAATTCCGAAATACAGATTTATTTGAAGAAGAAGATGTCTCATTTTAAGAGCACATTAACAAACTGCTTATCGATACCTAATCACCTTTGGAGTTTTTTATGACAAAAATATAATAATATAAAGCATTTAGAGTGCGCCTTATATCTAGTTTCCTATTCAGAGGCGCAAATGTTATTTGGGATCTATTTCCAGAAAGCATAAATTTGCGTAAGGTGTTTCAACAGCCTGCACATGCAGACGACTTATCTCACTTGAACTGTATTTTTTTTTGTTCTGAATGGCTATTCGCATATAAATTTCTTTTGTCTTTGATTTCCAAATGTAAATCAACGTTATTGTGATATTGAATGATAATAATAGCAAGTCTTGAAAGTTAGATATGGGAAACCTTAGATGTTAAGAATACCATGTAACCTACCACCCCAAATCCAACAATAAATCACCAGGAAGGGTCTTTTGTAGATACTGGGTGTAACTTTTAAAAAAATCATAAAAACACCTATTAGATCATTATCCTCCATGTATCCTCTTAGTGCCTTACAAAATAAACGAGTTTTTGGACTACTTATAGAAGTTCCATCCAGATTGTAGATAGTTCGTTGGTTACATTACATGATTATACGATATGATAACATATCAACTGTATTAAAGTTCACGTAAAAAATAATGCAGGACTGCCATCATATACCTTTTATATCTATTTCGTTCGTTAGTAATGACGTTATTGATTAAACCTTCTTTGATTGAATAATACTAGAAAATGCTTAATACGTTTTTCTTTAAGAAGATGCCATGGATTAGAAGGACATGTAATTGGTGTTATATTTTGCTTTAATGATTCATTTTTGTTACTTTATATGCCCCATCTCATATGTAAACAATAAAAACTGTTTATTGAAAAAGTATAGCGTCATACTATTAGTAAAATGGACAGGAAGAATCATAATTTCATAATAACACAAACTCTGAAGGAAAGGATGTGAATAAAGACAGTGATGATAATGATGATAATAATAATGATAATAACAGTAATAATAACAATAATAACAGTAGCAATATCATTGATTATAATAAAAAAATGAACATCAGCATTTTTATCATATCAATGACAGTCATATACGGGTTCAAATACCGGGAGTTTTCAGAGAAATGAATACAAAACCCGACCTATTATTACCTAAACTTTAGTTTGGTCTGCTACTTCTTTATCAGTGCACATACATATGAAGTAATCAGCTTATTACCTTATTCTCAACTTATGGATGGCACAATACTTTTTCAAGTCGAGTGATACTATATTTTCCTTTTCCAATCATGTATCCAATCTACGCATTTAAATATAGCTAAGGTTTTTGAAGACGATGCACATTATTTCAGGTCATTAAGACTTCAATTTAATTGCATTTAAGAATTTACAATAACAAAATGGATGTAAATCAATTCAAAATATTATTTGTTTAACATTCCTAATATCTAAATTTCCCTTCTTGTGTTTACTAAATATTTATTAACGACAAGTCCATCCCTATAAACAGTTGATGTGAATAAAAAGCGAAAATCCAACAAACATAACACTTAATATTTGATCAAAATCGGAATGTACATTTAATGACTGCAATCACGTGTATTAATATAAACGCCGATGGCAAAAAGGGATCGTGAGGCTCGGTAATCACAAGATTGGAACATAATAACTCTGTAAAAGTAATTGATTAATCCAATAATTGATTAATCAATTAATGTACAATTCTAACCATTTACATTCATTTACTGACAATCACCTATATCAATGTAAGCTCTGATAGACAAAAAGGGTGATCAAGAGGGTCCCTAGTCATAATATTCGAATATGATGAATAGTCATGAAGTTCAATAAATGTATTGACTGGGATTTTTATACAAGCAAATACTGGTCTTGATTGTAACGTTAAAAATGGTCGATATCAAAAATCGAAGAAATGGATACTTGAATAGTATAGAGATAAGTTGACTTTATCACATATTCATGTGGATGAAGGTTTAAATCTCAAGATATCCAACACGCCCGCGTGTTGGATATCCACAGATATTATACAAACATAATATACGGTAATTAATAAGATGAATAATGACATCGGTTGTCACGAGGAATGATTCCAGGAATTGCTTCCTGCGTTATAATGCTTCTCGAAGAAAATACAATATAATGAAAATCAAATAAAGTACACACAAGTCTGAAATGGAGCCCCTTCATTTCTTTAATATATATAGGAGTTATAGCATGATATCTTAATAAACGGGGGGGGGGGGGGTTAGATTGGGAATGGTGATGCCACAAACTTCTCCATGGTTGCAAGAGATGTTGAGATAAAGATAAATGAAAGACGTATTACAAAAAAACATTTTTAGGAGATCACGTTAAAAGAAAGTGCTATTCTGCAATAAAAATATTGGCCAACCACTTCGGGGTCCGACCACTTGACCGAAGGTCCGCGAGACCGAAGGCCCGCAAGACCAACTTTTTTACCGGTCATCGGTTGCCGCAGTCGAGTGGGTTAAGACACCTCGTTGCAGCGGTGTAACAGGTGCCTGTTATCGGGAGAGGGGGGGGGGCAAATAATTCCAAGTAACTAAATAGAATCAGTGGCCTTGCTAAGATTTCATTTTAGGGAGCGATGGTGAGCACGCGAATCGTGCGAAACACGTACTGCACGCACGAAACGTCTATCTAGGGGTAGGGGTGACCTATCGGTCCGAACACAGAACCTTGGGGAAGGCCGATTGAATTATCAGAAACTAGTGAATGCTTTCCATTTATTTCCACACATGTAGACCAATCATCCAAATAGGTCTGGAACCAGTTTAAAGCTGTGCCCTGGACTCTTATCCGTTTTGAAAGCCGGGTTATCAAAATCTGACGATCTATCGTGTCAAACGCTGCTGATAAGTCTAACGACAAAAGCAAAGTTATTTGACCCTTGTCCATAGCAGACATAATGTCATTCTTCACCTTGATAAGAGCGCTCTCTATACTATGGTGAGATCTATAGGCAGACTGATGAGGATCCAACAAACTATTGTCCGACATATGATCCGTGAGCCTACGACAACCAATCTTCCCCAATACCTTCCCAATAAAACTGAGGTTGGATACAGGCCGGTAGTTGGATAGGCAATTATTGTCATGGCTTGGTTTCTTGAGTAGTGGCCGAATAACTGCTGACCTCAATGAACTTGGAAAGTCGCCAGACTGATGGGATGAATTTATGATATTCGTCAAAATAGGAAGAAGGTGTGGTAAGTTCTCTTTGAGGAACCATGTGGGTAACGGATCCAGACTGCATGACCTGCTGGGTGATCCTAAAATGATCTTCTTCACTTCATCTTCTGTAGCGAGATCAAAGCGTTACAGTGGCTCAAAATCACTTTGACAAATGTCAGGAGCTGGATCTGAATAGGAATGAGGCTGCACATCATCTAGGCTCCTTTGAATCTTTCTTATCTTTTCTTCAAAGAACGAAGAGAATTTATGGGACAGTGCTTCAAGAGAGTCATAAAAAGGAAGAGCTGGCAACTTCCTGTTCATTAGATAGTATAAAGTTTTATACAGCTCCTTAACATAACAAGAAGATAAAGCACTCTGATAATAGGCAATTTTTTTTGACAAATGCGATTGTATAATTCACATTTCATTCCCAGAAAAACTTCACGATCAGCATCAGAACCGGATTTCTTCCACCTTCTCTCAGCTTGTCGTTTTTAGACTGTGGGATGGTCGCTAAAATTGTGACTTTCCGTGGGGCGGCAAATGCAACCATGGTCTTTGGACATGATAATATGTAAAATAATATGAGTGAATACATGCAACATGTTGCCATCGCTAAATTCTGCTCCTGACCTCAAAATTAAAATAATAATATGCGAAATCGTACCATTGATTCGACTGGAATTCCGCCATTCACCCCATGTGTTAAGGACTCCCGCGAACGCGCGCAAACGTCTACAATGCATGTAACCTCGTTCGCGTTTATTTTTTATTCGTTGTAGAATATACGATGGCGGATAAGATGTCGTCGTCTTCGTCGTGTTTTGACAGCGAAAATGACGATTTACCAATAGCAAATGTATGCTACATGCACGTCTTACCCAAGGAAAGATGGCCAGTAAATTTCTTCAAGTAAAGAGCTAGAACAAATTTAAGCCTTTGCTGGATTCGTTGGTGTAGACTACCTGGGACTTCAGAATAAAAATAGCTATTCGTGCAGCAGAGCTGTTTGCGATTGACTTGCATGCAGCTCGACAAGCATTTCAGCAAGATCCGAATGGATCAAAATAAATATAGATGTACTGCGTTACTTTCAAAAGAGGGGGTACACCTCGAGTTGGTTTTTTTTTAATAAATCACTTTTTCATGACAATCTAACTGTTCTTCTTTCTTTCCTTTTCCAGTTTTCACTTTTTATGTCTTTTCTTAGTTCCCTTCTCCCTTTCCTCTTTTTTCCCTTTCTTTCTCCCCTTTTCTTCTTTTCCCTTTCTTTAATTTCTCGGGGGACTCCGCCAGGGGGCAGCTTGCCCCCCGGCCCCTGTTAAGCCACTGCTCCCTGGGCCGGGCTGCATGAAAGTCAATCGCAAACTTCTCTGCTGCACGAATAACTAGTTTTATTCTGAAGTCCCAGGTAGTCTACACCGCTTAAATTTGTTCTAGCTCTTTACTTTTAAGAAATTTACTGGCCCTCTTTCCTTGGGTAAGACGTGCATGTAGCATACATTTGCTATTGGTAAATCGTCATTTTCGCTGTCAAAACACGACGAAGACGACGACATCTTATCCGCCATCGTATATTCTACAACGAATAAAAAATAAACGCGAACGAGGTTACATGCATTGTAGACGTTTGCGCGCGTTCGCGGGAGTCCTTAACACATGGGGTGAATGGCGGAATTTCCAGTCGAATCAATGGTACGATTTCGCATATTATTATTTTAATTTTGAGGTCAGGAGCAGAATTTAGCGATGGCAACATGTTGCATGTATTCACTCATAATATTTTACATATTATCATGTCCAAGGACCGTGGTTGCATTTGCCGCCCCACGGAAATGAAAAACGAGAGACATTTTCCTTGTCCATCCCACAGTCTATTTCGTCGGCGTGCTCTATGAATGTCCTCATCATACCATGGCATTCTTCGTCGTACCTGCCGTTCTTTCACAGTAGGCGGAGCAAATGAATCAAGAAGTGACTGAAGGGTGTCCTTATACCATCTGAAACTGGCTTCAGCATTCCCATCGTGTGTAAAGTTATATATAGATTCACGCAAGGCTTTTACAAATGATTCCCTGTCAATTATCCCATAGTTCCGCATTGTATGGAATATCTTCTCTGATTTGGGCATCGGTACGTCAATAAGCAAAGTTATTATAAAATGGTCTGACATTTGTTCATCGGCGACTATACAACTTCGCACAACTGATTCCAACTCAGATGTAAATACTAAATCGAGTGTGTGTCCATGTGAATGAGTTGGGCCTGTGACATATTGTTGAAATCCGGCAGCAATAGTAGCTCGAAGAAAAGCACTAACATCAGCTTTTGTTGGTAAATCTACATGGAAATTGAAATCTCCCAACATGAGCACTTTCCCTGGACGGACAGATATTTCAGTTAGGAAACTGTCAAATTCATTCATAAAGTTAGGAAGAGTAAGACCGTTTGAAGCTGAGTGTGGAGGACGATATATCAGGATGAGATGTAAGGTCGATGACCCACTGACAATGTGGACATGTTCAAAGGTATCAAACTGAAAAGCTGGTTTTGTGGAGAGTTTCAGTTCCGACCTGGCTATCACTGCAATGCCCCCTCCATTGCCAGCCTTCCGTGGTGCGTTGAAGAATATGTACCCAGGTGGAGTACACTCCCCAATTGTGACTTGATCATCGTTTTTTAACCACGACTCTGTAATGATAAAAATGTCAATATGATTCTCTAAAATATAGTCGCAAGTATCTCGAGATTTTGATCTCAGTGAACGAGCATTCCACAGACAGACCTTAGCTCCGGAGTTAATGTCAGTGTTTGATCTTGGAACAACAGTAAGATTACTATAATTGATTCCACGCTTCATTCTGACATTATAGTCTGGTCTATTGGTGATGCGTGTTGGAATGCTTGTAGGTATAGGCTTTTCCTACCTCCTCTTTTTCCTCTACGAGTTGGCCGCTTATTCCTTATACCTAGAAAACAGACATTCTCCCAAACGTCTAAAGGAAGTTTTGTTACCGTGCGAAAGCTTCTGTGGGAAACCGGTGAAAACACGTTGTAATTATGGAAAAACAAGCATTGTTTCGAGGGATCATAACTTTCTTACTTCTCGACCATTTCTGTGATCAAGGTACCAAAGAAAAGAGCAGATATTTAAATTTTTAGTCATGTGGTTGTCTTTTTGAAATTCAGATACCCCCCGCCAAATGAGTTTTGGCATCCTTTTATCGAATTGTCTTTGCTCACTCATGTGTGAATGAGGAATAATCTAAGCAATACCTGATGAAAGAAAAGATTCTAAGCTTTACATACCTGTACGAAACGTCGAGTCTCTCCACTACTCATCATCTCCACTCGCCGACCCAAGCCGTCATCTCCTCATCAGCTCTACTGCTCAAGCTGCTCTCACTCATCACTTCCTTCTGGTTTACAGTCCTTTTCAGGACTACTTTCATGAAAGAATACTCTACTCACAAATCTCCACTTTCTCGCCTATCCATTTCTTCTCTTCTTCTATTCACTGTTTTCTACAACACTCCACATGGCCATTTGTCCTGTGTCTAAATAACTGTGTCCGATTGAGGGACTGTTGATGTTGTGGTTTACGTACACCATGTGGCGTGTTGTAGAAAACAGTGAATAGAAGAAGAGAAGAAATGGATAGGCGAGAAAGTGGAGATTTGTCTTTTTCTCATTTTCTCCGTTTTTTTTGGCCAGCCGATTGGGGGGGGGGGGTGGCACGTGCCCCCCATGCCCCCCGTAGTTACGCCACTATGACCTCAAACCCTTTGGGAACCTGGCATCCACTTGGACTAGCTGCATTGAGGTATTGCTCTTTAACGTATCACATTAAGCAGGGGCAGATCCAGGATTTTCCAAGGGGGGCACATTTTCCTGAAAAATGACATGCAAAAAAGTTCTCCGCCTACTAACTCGGAAACAAAATAAATAGCAAGCAGTAAAGGGTCTTGTTTTAAAAAGGGGTCACACTTGAGTTAGCATATTTGCTAAGATTTTAAAAATTACCTCTCAAGGGGGCCAGCTGTGCCCCATGGATCCGCCAGTGACATCACTAGCGGATCTATTCATCATGATCCATCATGATATGGAAATTAAAAAAAACCTTTTATTACAGAATGTTCAGTTATTTTTTTTTCCAGATAGAATTATGAAAGTAATTCGACGTAGACCCGAACTTGTTCGTTTCAGAGGGTTAGTGGCTGCACACATTGGTGTTTACATTTTAAAAATCGTTGGGTTTGTATGTAAAGCGTTGTTCTGCTTACGAGCTTAAGATCCTTTCATCATGCAGTCACTAATCGAAATCATTTTGGCAAGAAAATGATTGAGTTTAGATCTTAAATGACGAAAAACAACATAATATTTAATCAGTTTTATAGCCCATTTCGTCGACATGAGTCGGGTCATGGATGATAATCATTTTTACCTCTTTATCTCTTTATCTTTACCTCTTTATCATCTTTACCTCTGCCATTTTTACCTCTGCCAATTTTACCTCTGCCATTTTTACCTCTGCCATTTTTACCTCTGCCATTTTTACCTCTGCCATTTTTACCTCTGCCATTTTTACCTTTGCCATTTTTACCTCTGCCAATTTTACCTCTGCCATTTTTTACCTCTGCCATTTTTACCTCTGCCATTTTTACCTTTGTCATTATTACCTCTGCCATTATTACCTCTGCCATTATCATGATTATTACCTCTGCCATTTTTACCTCTGCCATTATTACCATTGCCATTTTTACCTCTGCCATTTTTACCTCTGCCATTTTTACCTCTGCCATTTTTACCTCTGCCATTTTTACCTCTGCCATTTTTACCTCTGCTATTTTTACCTCTGCCATTTTTACCTTTGCCATTTTTACCTCTGCCATTATTACCTCTGCCATTATTACCTCTGCCATTTTCACCTTTGTCATTATTACTTCTGCCATTATTACCTCTGCCATTATTACTTCTGCCATTTTTACCTCTGCCATTTTTACCTGGCAACGGACAAATAATGCTCTTACAACCAAACTAACTTCTCGTCAGCATCAGTAAAAATGTGAATACTAAAACTGATCTAAAATTGATCTTAGATCGATTTTAAAATTGATTTTAAAGATCGATTTTAAATCAATTTTAAAATCTTAATTGTACCTGTCCTAATTATTCCATCAATCCCTCTTTTCCCTCCTTTTTCAAAACCACTCTGCCACTTTTAGACAGTTATATTTTTAAAATCGATTCTATAACGTTATTTCATATCGATTTTAAAAGCTCAAACAAATTTAAGCCAGTTGGCTAGCATTGATATCGCCTTATCAATATCTATTATTGAGCAGCACGAATTATATCAGTTGGTCTATTTCCCTAAGTTTACTATTTGTTTTTGCTTTGGATGGAAGTGTTCTTTAAAAATGATATGTATAATTTATTTCAGGTATGTATGTATGTATGGATCTTAGAATAGCTGGATTTGTTTTCTTTTGGGTAGTATGAATATAGAGCTATTAACAGATGGTATGAATGTATGTTTCAAGGTCTTCACAAAATAAATTTGCATTACAATGGGAAGGTCTACACTGTAAAAATATTGGGTAGATTATTAACCAGCACAAGGATAATTATGTGTCCAACCAATTTGGGGCAGTATTATACCCGATGTGAGAAGCATATTGTCCAGTAACAGAACAGGTAGCAATCACTGTACGATGGAAATATTTTTCAACACACTGGGTAAATGAAAATGCCAAAAGGAAATGTGAAATGTTGGTCGGAATCATAATTATCCTTATTGATCACTTTCACCAAACATTCTGCATAGTGTATAAACCCATCTAATAATTATAGCTTGGTCTTTCGGCAAAAATATTGAAGCTCTTCTTAATGTTGTATGTCATAGTCATCATCATCATCATCATATCAGCCATGTTCAGCCCACTGCAGGGCGAAGGCCTCCTCAAGTTGGTGCCAAAGGTGCTTGTCTTGTGCTGACGCAATCCAATTTATACCAATGAATATTGTGAGCTCGTCACTCCATCTCAATTTCTGTCTACCCCGATTTCGTGATCCTAGCCATGGTCTCCATTCTTTGATGCGTTTGGTCCACATATTATCATGTGATCTTGCAAGGTGGCCAGCCCATCTCCATTTCATTGATTTAATTGCTTTGATTATGTCTATTACTTTAGTCTGGTTCCTAATCCATTGTATGGTTTTCCTATCGCGTTTAGATATCCCTAGCATTATACGTTCCATACTGTGTTGAGTGGTTTTTAATTTCTGTTCCATTTTCTTTGTTACAGACCAGGTTTCGGAACCATAGGTCATTGCCGGTATAACACATTGATTAAAGACTTTTCTTTTAAGGCAAATTGGCATATTGCTCTTCATAATGTCATTGAAATTCCCAAAAGCGATCCATCCAGCTCTTGTCCTCCTTTTAACTTCTTCCAGTTGTTCATGACCCATTCTGACATGTTGCCCAAGGTAGATATAATGATCTACTCTCTCGATTTCAGAATTATCCATTATGATTCTTTGCTCCGTAGCAAATTTGTTGAACATTACTTTTGTCTTTTTCATGTTGATCTTCAGCCCTACTTTGTTACTTTCAGTGTTGAGATCGTTAAGCATATTTTCTAGCTTGAGGCCATCATCAGTGATTAGAATGATATCATCGGCAAACCTTAGGTGATGGAGACACTCGCCATCAATGTTTAGCCCTGTGCTTTCCCAGTGTATTTTACGTATTATTTCCTCCAGTGCAGCGTTGAACAGTTTGGGTGAAATAGTATCTCCCTGTCGCACTCCTCTGTTAATGTCATAGTGTTTATGTCCAATTACAACAATATGGTAAAAAAATTGTGATTTTGTGAATATACAGTAATGGCTGATCCACAATGCTAGAAATGAAAAACTTTGAAAAAAAGTTTTTATCACTGTTTTTTATCACTATTTAAAATTTCTTATTGTCAATATAGTTGTTATCATCGGCAATGATTTTGCGGTTGAAATTCTATCATTGCTTTGATTTATCCTTTATCATTATCAATACGGACGATATACGGAGACAATGGGCTGACCGCATACATGTAGTACGGATTAATGCGAGACAAATCAGGGTCATCAGAAGATAATTTGTTTGTTAGTGTAGGTAGGCCTAGACTAATTAACAAATACAAGATTTTGCGCACCTTAGGACTTTACGTTTTAAAAAGTGCAGTCTTTGGAAATGCCTTTCCTGCAATATACCGAACGTTCAAAGAGGAATAGAGGGACAGTAATATTGTTTGGCCTTTTCTGTCATCATTTATTCATATGTAGGTCTACCCTAAATGACAATGGAGGCATTGCCAAATTTACAGGAAATCGAGATTATACGTCTTGCCGAGGACATACCTTATCAGAAATACCAGGGACTCTGCCAAGCCTTAGGGTTCTCCATAACCAAGGGTCAAAACATTCTTGCTAGTCATCAAGGAAAATTCCAAGTAGCTACTACAAATGTTCTTAACGATTGGAATACGAAACAAACCGAACCAAGTCAGTCACGATCAATCCTGGCAGGAAATCTTAAAGATGCAGACCTTGGTCGATTAGGAGCAAGACTATCCAAAGGTAATCACACACTATGAAAAGACGTTATTTTATCCCTAATTATTCGGCATCTTTTATTCAAAATGTTTTTTTTTACCGTTATGTATTTGTGAGGGTTATTTGTTGTTTTTATTGTGTTATTGCTTGCTATTAGTATGACTGAGATATAAACCCAAAACATTTTTTTGGTATGAGAATTGGTTGGAAGAAACTTTGTCGTATGAATAAGGAATGGCATGAACGCATGGATCTGGTTTCGTGCATAATTATGTAGAAATTCATTATTTCTCTTGTCAATTTTTATGTTAATACAGACAATTTCAACAGCTACGTTATGATGGGAAAAACGCAATACTTTCTTTTAACTTACCGCGATAATTGCGATTCCTTGTTCTGCAGTAATCAAGACTCGTGAAAATCGTTTCCTCGTTCATGTAATTTCATCAATTATATCCTAAACACATTGCTATTTGAGACACATGTGTAATGTACCCGCAGTTTTGTGGCACAGCACTTCCACTTGTAATAGAATGCGCATAAATTTCATATTTTAAATTGCATCAGAATATTCGCAAAGGGTGTAGCAATTTTTTCGATTAATACTTCATTTGATACGGAACAAGGTTATACTTTATTAGATATGCACAAACATGTACTTTTTTCGGAGGAGTTTATCAAATCGTTAATCCTCACTAATTACGATGGAAAAAATAAATCTTTTCATCTGGACTTAATTTTATTGAAACAGAGGACAGTTTTGATGAATGGATGAATCAAAATATACATCAGTTTAATCCTCGTTAATATTAATTGTTGTACACATAGAACAAAATGATCTATAAACCATCATAAATCCGAACCAGAAAACATTTAAAGAAATAGATGGTACACTAGATTTGGTGTCTTGGTAGAAGCTTTATATTTTATGTGCACTGATTAGGGCCACATTATACAGTGCGTCCCAGAAAAAACGAAACCGAGATTTAGCGATGATTTATCATAACTTAATCATAAATAAAATAGACAAATGACCTATCAATGTAAAGCTTAGAATCTCCTCTTTCATCTGGTACTACTTAGATTATTCCTCATTCACGCATGAGTGAGTAAAAACAATTCGAAGAGAGGATGCCAAAAACTCACTTGGCGGGGGGTATCTGAATTTCAAAAAGAAAATCACATTACTAAAAAGTTCAATATCTGCTCTTTTCTTTGATACCTCAATCACAGAAAATGGTCTAGAATTAAAAAAGTTATGATCCCTCAAAATAATGCTTGTATTTCCCTAATTTCATTAAATAAACTTGTTTTCACCGGTTTCCCACAGAAGCTATTGCACGGTAACAAAAGACTTCATGCATGGCTGATCGTTAACAAAACGGAGTGTCGAGTGAGTTTGAACGCTAGCCTGTAAAACCTCTTCATTTCTGAAATTATTGAAATTCAAGCCTTATTTCAAATAACCAGAACTTTGTTATTTCTTGACCATTTTCTGTAATTGAGGTATCAAATTAAAGAGCAGATATTGAACTTTTTAAAAATATGGTTTTCTTTTTAAAACACAGATACGGCCCGCCAAGTGACTTTTTGGTATCCCCTTTTCAAATTGTTTTTGCTCACTCATGCGTGAATGAGAAATAATCTAAGTAATACCAGATGAAAGAGGAGTATTATACCCGATGTGAGAAGCATATTGTCCAGTAACAGAACAGGTAGCAATCACTGTACGATGGAAATATTTTTCAACACACTGGGTAAATCTCGGTTTCGTTTTTTCTGGGACGCACTGTATATACAGTGCGTCCCAGAAAAAACGAAACCGAGATTTAGCGATCATTTATCATAACTTAATCATAAGGAAAATAGACAAATGACCTACCAATTTAAAGCTCAGAATCTCCTCTTTCATCTGATATTACTTAGATTATTTTTCATTCACGCATGAGTGAGCAAATACAATTTGAAGAAAGGATATCAAAAACTCATTTGGCGGGGGGTATCTGGGTTTCAAAAAGAAAACCACGTTTTTGAAAAGTTCAATATCTCCTCTTTAATTTGATACCTAAATTACAGAAAATGGTCAAGAAATAACAAAGTTCTGGTCATTTGAAATAAGGCTTGAATTTCAATAATTTCATAAAATGAAGAGGTTCTCCAGGCTGGCTTTTAAACTCACTCAACACTCCGTTTTGTTGACGATCAGCCATGCATTAAATCTTTTGTTCACCATGCGAAAGCTTCTGTGGGAAACCGGTGAAAACACGTTTATCTCATGAAATTATGGAAATACAAGCCTTATTTCAAATGGCCAGAACTTTTTTATTTCTTGACCATTTTCTGTAATTGAGGTACCAAATTAAAGAGCAGATATTGAACTTTTCAGAAATGTGGTTTTCTTTTTGAAACCCAGATACCCCCGCCAAATGAGATTTTGGTATCCTTTCTTCAAATTGTTTTTGCTCACTCATGCGCGAATAAGAAATAACCTAAGTAATATCAGATGAAAGAGGAGATTCTAAGCTTTAAATTGGTAGGTCATTTGTCTATTCTATTTATGATTAAGTTATGATAAATGATCGCTAAATATCGGTTTCGTTTATTCTGGGACGCACTGTATATTGATATTTTTTAGACAAATTTATAAAGCATTGGCTGTGATTTTTTGAACTTTGGCCATGTTGGCTACTTTTTGTTGAATAACAAATAATATCTCTGTAAGTTTATTGGTCTATTTCATAAAAAGTGGACATAAAAGTAACCATGTATCACTGAACATCTTGTGCGAGTTAGAGTAGTTTACAAAGTCAGCACTGATGCTATATTGAACTGCGTGATGCAGGTGAGACGGCCAGGGGCATTCCACTTGTTTGTATATGTTGGTACAACCAAAAGACGGTGACGACAGTCCCCAAAGTATGAAATAATAATGATTAAAATAACAATCATCATCAATATTATTAATATATTAAGATTTAATTCGCTGTCAGACGTCAAACGCAAATGTTTTCTCTTAATATTAAACAGCAGAAAAGAAATTGTTAAATCCAAACTGTATATCCACTGTTTCTTAAACCAATTGTATGCTGACATGTTTATACGTGAGATTCCCAAATGTTGTATCGTTGCTCTGTACATTATTCACAATGTTTATAGGATATTATCAACGGAGTCAAGTTGAACCACAAGACCAAGAGTCAGGTATGCAAGCTCTTTACAAGTGAGGGATACTCTTACACATGATAACTCCATTCATAATAGAACATGAAGAAATTCATTATCTTGAAATTGCATTAGATGATTCGCAAAGGATATAGCGAGTTCGTCTGTTAAAAAGTATCGACCGCGATTTTTTTTTCTTTAAATGGGGATCGCTAAAAAGGCTCTCTCATTTTTTTTTTATTTGTGGGCGTGTCCTGGTTTAAATTTTGACTCTCGCCTTTTAAAAAAAGGCTCGTCAGTTCGAATTCCAGCCATGATTTTTTTTCCTTCAGCAAGAAATTTACCCACACTTCGCTGCACTCACCCAGGTGAGGTGGATCGGTACCCGGCAGGAGTAATTTTTTGGATTCTCGAGTACCCGCAGTTTTGTGGCACAACACTTCCACTCAGGGGCGTAGATAGCGGGGGGGGGGGGGATGGGGGGATGCATCCCCCCAGAATTTTAGGTGGGGGGATGGTGTGTACAATCATCCCACCCATTTTTCTGTGGGGGGAAAAGCAAAACTATACAGTAATAAAGCAATGAATGCTAGTTAAAATCAATCACTAATAATAGCAGTAATAATCATAACGTACAGCAATGACAAACATGATCAAAATTGGACTTTTATTCAGAGTCAATCATCTTATATGCATTTACAACTTGCAAGTTTTAAGTAATAACAACTGTCTTGCGTCGTCATATACATTTAAGGATCGTTATTCAGAGTTTCACCAAGTACATTTCCTTATAATAATTATGTATTTGCAAAGGAGATAAGTTCAAAATATTTCATTACAGATTTAAGAAAGTGTCGCTTAATCACTCCCTTTCAGAGCAATTGCTTTCATAACACATTAACACTGTTCAAACGAATTAATAAGAAATTACCTATACACATACACTGACCCTTTTCCCTGCTGGCCATGTCCTCAACCCCTACTTTGCAAAGTCTCTAAGGAGCGAATTAGTAAATGAATGATTTTGGAATGAAATAATCCTTTACTGTTAAGGACTGTTTTGCATAACTATATTGGGTGAAAATAAACGTCTTCCAGTTTCAAGAAGAAGTAAGTCGAGGCGCAATGTATTTTGGAATTACTTATACCAGTGATTTCTGTACGTGCGCAGTCTTCTAGGTTTGAAGGTTATAAACTGTTACATTTCCTTACCTATGTTTTTATCATAATCATCATAACAAGGTACATAAAAAGAAATGAATCGAAATTATAACAAGTTACTATCTATACAGTTTACTTCCGACAACCCGGTGAGGTTTATTTCATTTCCATACTTAATTCAATCAAGCATTTGTAATCATGGTAATTTAAACAGAGTGTGCTTATCATTTTAGTGTCCGCATATCTGCACGTGGATAAGAAATATAATGTTGTGCTTTTTTTATTTTACCCCTATTACTATAATTGTAATTAATATTTTTTTTTAGTTATTTGGCTGTTTATTTGTTTTATTCCTTTAGTTGTTGATTCATTCGTTTGGTCATTAACAATATCGCTACTTTTAAAAGAGTATACTACTATACTAGTAAAATAAGGAATACTAGTTATTCCAGATCATGTTTAGCAGGACTGTCATGACCAAGATGATAACTGGACATCCGACAAATGACATTTCTCTTATGATCATCTTTACTCATTGTCATTAATCAAACAAAAGATTACTGCTTGAAAAATGTGCAAGGAAGTTTGTTTATTACTGGATGCCCTGTTTATTGCTGAAAGCAAAGTGATTAAAAGACACACGAGATAATCCATGAGGCAGATCGTGTTATTTTGTTATCTTTAACTCGTCTGCTTTGGCCCTTGATATTTTGTTTTTATCGAGTATGTTATCTCCTTCATTCTTTATATTTATATATTAATTATATATATATATATATATATATATATATATATATATATATATATATATATATAAAGTATGACCCAGCTAGGGATCATCCCCCCAGGTCTAAGGACCTGTCTACGCCACTGCTTCCACTTGTAATAGAATGCGCATAAATTACATATTTGAAATTGTATCAGAATATTCAGAAAGGGTTTAGCAATTTAATCGATTAATAAGTCATTTGATACAGAACAAGGTTATGTTCTATTAGATATGAACAAACATGTCCTTTTTTCGGGAGGAGTTTATCAACTTGTTATTCCTCATTAATTACGATGGAAAAATAAATCTTTTCATCTGGACTTATTTCATTGAAACAGAGGAGAGTTTTGATAAATGGATGAATCAAAATATACATCAGTTTAATCCTTGCTAATATTAATTGTTGTACACATTGAACAATATGATCTAAAAACCATCATAAATCCGAACCAGAAAATATTTAAAGAAATAGATGGTACAATCGATATAATCTCTTGGTAGAAACTTTATATTTTATGTGCACTGATTAGGGCCACAATATATATATTTGTCAATTATTATTATCTAGTGGCTTTATTGATCAAAGTACATGATGAGAATGATTAAACAATAATATCAAGACTCCTAAGAATAGTTTTCATTTAATGTCATTTTATGTATGATATCCTATATATATTGATATTTTTTAGACAAATTTATAA
This sequence comes from Lytechinus variegatus, assembly GCF_018143015.1. Classification (NCBI taxonomy): domain Eukaryota; kingdom Metazoa; phylum Echinodermata; class Echinoidea; order Temnopleuroida; family Toxopneustidae; genus Lytechinus; species Lytechinus variegatus. Next base: position 34,292,651 of record NC_054745.1, on the reverse strand, counting down.
AGCATTGGCTGTGATTTTTGTATATGTTGGTAAATCAAAAGACGGTGACGACAGTCCCCAAAGTATGAAATAATAATGATTAAAATAACAATCATCATCAATATTATTAATATATTAAGATTTAATTCTGTGTCAGACGTCAAACGTAAATGTTTTCTCTTAATATTAAACAGCAGGAAATAAATTGTTAAATCCAAACTGTATATCCAGTGTTTTTTACACCAATTGTATGCTGACATGTTTATACGTGAGATTCCAAAATATTGTAACGTTGCTATGTATATTATTCACAATGTTTATAGGATATAATCAACGGAGTAAAGTTGAACCACAAGACCACGATTCAGGTATGCAAGCTCTTTACAAGTGAGAGATACTCTTACACATGATAACTCCATTCATAATAGAACATGAATAAATTCATTATCTTGAAATTGCATTAGATGATTCGCAAAGGATATAGCGAGTTCGTCTGTTAAAGAGTATTGACCGCGATTTTTTTTCTTTAAATGGGGATCGCTAAAAAGGCTCTCTCATTTTTTTTTTATTTGTGGGCGTGTCCTGGTTTAAATTCTGACTCTCGCCTTTTAAAAAAGGGCTCGTCAGTTCGAATTCTAGCCATGAGTTTTTCTTCCTTCAGCAAGAAATTTACCCACACTTCGCTGCACTTACCCAGGTGAGGTGGATCGGTGCCCGGCACGAGCAATTTCTTGGATTCACGAGCGCTGAAAGGCAGCTCAAGCTAAAACTGGGGTAATAGTAATAACAGTGGGACTCGCAATAGATTTTTTATATATAGATGGCGCTATACAAACGCCTATTATTATCATTATTATTTCATTTTTGTGTGTGGTATGACACGATAATAGCATTTAAAACCACCCATAAGGTAATGCATTGTCTCTGAATGAAATCGGTACTTTTTTATGTATACAATCCTTATTTTCCTTGAAAATTGAACCAATGTACCAAATACAAGCAGATTGCGAGTATGCCTATTTTGTGACATAGGTACATCATTTTTTTATCCAATTAAAGCATAAAATTGATTTTTATTCGCTTTTCAACTTGTCAATTAATTTCATATGAAACGCATATGACTATTGACAAGTCCGGGGATTGGTGCTTCACATTTTTGAGAGAAAATTATAATAATAAAAAAATAATACATATGGCTGAGGGATGACTAGAAAGCAATTGAGGGAAAGGCTTAATTAGGCCGTTGTAAACTTATATCTTTTAAGTGAAATTAAACTACATATTTTCTTCATCTGTCCCTTTGTAGTTAAAGTTCATCATCAACAGTTTTGATAAATGTTCAGAATATTTTCTCAACTATCAAAATGATTTAATGATCGATATCGAGAATTGAACATCGTTTTTTCATTCAGTTTAATCAATATTGAGAAATAAATTTTCTGCATAATTATTGTATTATTTTGTGAATTCATATTGATTATAAATGGTTATTATTTTGTTACTGAATATAAATACGTTAAGCATAGCATTTTGTATGATTATTTGTATTATAAAAATTGGCAATTATTTGACTTTTGTGAACAGTGTTTTGTTAATATAGAATCGTTAAATTTTAAAATGTATCGTACACACTTTGATTTTGAACTGAATGATTAATAAATATTATTACAAAACAAAAGTTTTGTCCGAGGAAAAACGTGTGATTTTTTTCAGTGTTATTGATAATGTGTGTTTTATATTTTCTTCCCTAACAGGCTCTCAAATATCCGCCAGGAAGATATCGGAATCGTTGACTGTTGGACAATGTCGTGATAAATTGAGAAACAAGTACCTCCATAAACTGTGCAAAATTCAACTGAAGCCCTGGGATAAATCAGATTACGCTGAGCTCAATGATTTGCATACGGTTGTAACAATGATGAGGAAGGACTCGAGTGGAAGAGATACCAAAAAGAAAGTGGAATTGGAGGGCTCTGTTGATAAGATATTTTCGACGGAGGTTAACGGGAAACGACCATCTAGAATCCTCATTTCAGCTCCAGCTGGAGTTGGGAAGACAACAGCTGTTGCAAAAATAGCTTATGACTGGGCTCAAGAGGAAAAGGGATCGGCATTGCAACAATTACCACTTCTTTTTGTTGTTAAATTTCGCAACACAGGCCAAAGGACATCAATTGGGGAAGCCATCAAAACTCAGCTTTTAAGCGACGTCCATGATCTCACACCGGACGGTATAGAGAGTTTCATCCGTGAAAATCAAGGGATCTGTCACATCATACTTGACGGACTGGATGAATATGCAGGCATTTCTTCACGGAACAATATTGTCAGCGTCATTCGATGTGACGAGTTTCCCCAATGCCGCGTGCTTGTAACAACACGCCCTCATCTAGAGAACTACTTCAATCAAGATGACATTGCAAGGGTATATACCAAAATGTGGATCGAAGGATTTTCACCGAAAAATTCAGAAGAGTACATTGAAAGGTTCTTTACACTCAATCATGATGGCGAAAAGGGGCAACTGTTACAAGAATCGCTGAAGGGATACCTAAGAGAACAAATACTTATCTATGAACTCATTAAAACACCTCTCTTTTGTCTAATGATCTGTCATCTGTGGAATGAGGACCAACTGGGTAGTAACATCAGTACCCAAACGGAGTTGTTTGACAGTGTAAATATATTTTTGATGCACCATGCGAATGCTCGTTCAGGGTCAACTACGTCAAGGGTCCCATTTACTCTCGAAATCCTAAGTACGATAGTTAACGAGTTAGGCAGAGTTGCGCTCTACGGTTTACTGGATGATGCCAAGAAACTAATCTTTACGCTCCAAGATTTCCAAACAGCTCCTGCTATCCTTGATACCGCATGCGCTCTCGGAATAGTATCTAAGACGACTCTCCCAATTGCAAACCTTCCTCAGTCCGACGAGACGACCTCAACTCTCATTGAATTTTATCACAAATTAGCACAAGAACATTCGGCGGGTAAATTCCTCGCCAATGAAACATGGCGCATACTGTTGTGGTTAAGAGTATCTAAGTTGGACCGAATATTGTGGCAAATTAATTTAAACATCGGAGACTATGAACAACTCATCCGGTTTGCTGCTGGCACAGACAGGAATCTAGGAATACGAATAATGGAGGCTCTCCTTGCAAACGAGCATTTAGAAGAGAGTGAGCGATATCGCATTCTACTTGACTGTTCATCAGAGACCAAGGATAGTGGAGGAGACATGTCTTCGTTGGTTTAAAGATGCATCAGTGCACAGAGTATGATTTTAAAGGCACCAACTATTTACACTGTCGTTGGACTTCAAAATCTTCCCAAGCAAATGCAACTTGAGGTATTTTAAACCATTATACACTCCTTTATTCAACAAAGAAATAGTCACTTATTCTGAAGGTCGTTTAATTTTCATATTTCCTTCAGAATCCGTTCTATGTATTGCCTTCTTTCTTAACATTTAAATTCTACCACCATGTGTTTTCTTCCCATCTCCTCTGATACTAGGTAAGAATATTGATGTTCAAGGAGTCCATACTTACGGCTGACGTGACAAGTAGATTGTGGTCGTGCCTCACATTATTCCCTAGCTTGCATACCATCAGCATCACAGACTCTTCTCTACTTTTTCCACCGTCTCTTCCAGAGCTCTCATTATTTACTCGTGAGGGTTGTCAGCCGAGAGAATGACGCCTAGCTGTTACTCAAGCGTACTCTCGTCTATACCTAATGCGAGGGAACTCGATGTATCCATCGTAATCGAAGGTACGAACAACAATTTCGAGATCACAGTCGATTCTAATCCCACGAGAGAACTCTTAGATCATCAACACGATATGAACATGATCAACGTGACACTTCACAAATGGGTTTCACAGTCGTCAAATAGGATGAATGAATTAGAGCTGACATCTCGAGGGCTTACCCTCTTATTTCAAGATCAATCTATGGAGCAGTTGCGACTATCTGTTTCGGGAGATATGGGCCGATACGGAGAAACCCTGGTTGACCTGTTTGCCAAGACAACTAATTACTTGCATTGTATGTAAGTAGATTGTTTTATTATTATGAACACAACAAGATAAAAATTATAGTCTCTCTCGATCCACATATTATGTTCATCTTAGATAATAATTTACTGTATAAACATAATAGATACGTAATTGTGAGAAAAACGTCGCACAGTGGGCTAGGAGTGAGCAAAGAGCGCCAAAACTGTTTTTGGGTCATCAATTTTTCTAATATTCTAGGCAAAGGCAAGATCCTGTAAAATATCTTCATCCATTGTTTTGGTTATCATAAAACGGATTATTAGTTGCCCGTTGTTGTTCAATATTACCGGAAGATATTCGTTACTTGATCTTTCTTACAAAGCGAGTGGTTTAGAATAATTTGAATTAAGGGTAAATTTTGATATATCATTATTTCAAGTGATGAAATAGTTTGACATTTAGATTACTATTTAGATGTTATTACGGACGAAACCACTTAATAACATGGGGTAGCAAGACTTTTATTCATGAGCATTGTTTTACGAATTGCTTCCGATTGCTGCCTGTATATAAAATACTAAAGAAAGTTCAATCCACTAAATGTTTAGGTGTCATAATAGACGATAAACTTCTTTGGCATGATCATGTAGAACACGTTAGTAAAAAGTATGTGCTCCTCTCGCCATACTGAAAAGGGCTAAATCCATTCATTAATTTTACCACCGAAAAACTAATCTATTACTGCTTAATCCAAAGTAAAATTGACTATTGTTGTGAGGTATGGGGTTTACGATTTATCACACAAACAAATCAAATAAAAAAAAACTTTTAAAAAGTGCAGCCAGAATAATACTCAAAGCAAAGGTCGTCACCCCGTCTGATCAGTTATTCAAATTACTTGAATGGTTCTCCTATCCGCAAAGAGTAATGTATTTCCGATGTACATTTACATTTAAGAGTTTAAATAATTTATCTTCCGACTTTTTTAATGAAAACTTTAAATTAGTATCCGAAAAACATGATGTTAATACAAGATCCGCCTCCAATCTACAACTCGATGTCAAAAAAATGCAATATCGAATACTATAAATGCTCATTCATTATTTCCTCAATATCAATGTTCAATTCCTTGCCCCTTCATTAAAAAAAAACCATATCCACCCTCTCTAGTTTTAAAAAAGAACTCAAATCATATACAATGTCCAGCTAATGTGAAAATGTCAATGTTTTACCTTGTATGTTTTTATCTCTTGTACAGTAATAATAATGATAAGACAAGAAAAATAACAATAGTACAAAACAAAAAAGAATATCTACAACATAATTTGTTTCCACGTATACGTTTTCATAATAATTCTAAACGATGAATTAAAATATAGTTTACTACTCCTGCTAACTAGTATATTTTAATTCATCGTTTATAATCATTAGGAAACAGTTATAAGTGGAGACAAATGGACTTGTAGATATTCTCCTTCGGTTTTGACTTGTTATTATTCTTGTCTTATTTTCATTCAAGTTCAAGTTTATGTTTATTTAAACCAATCAACATAATAGACATATTACACAGTTTAACAAGAATACATGATAGGTATGGGAACCCATGGAAGCAGAGCTTGTGAGAGGGGCCCCTTATACAGTACATTACAACAACAACAACAATGAGATGAAAAAAATATTTACAATGATAATCTTGAGAGTAAATAAGAAAATACATACGAACACTGACGCACACACACATATAGTTTATCAAGAATCAATTTAAGATATTTTGCAATCTTTCAAATAAATATTATCGACATGAATTTTTAAATATGGGCAGTGTTGGACTGGATCTAAAGCTTTGTGGTAATTTATTCCATTCTTTTGTACAAGCTATAAAAAAAGAATTCAAAGCAATATTTGTTCTTATAAAGTGGTTGGTGGTTAAAAAAATTGTGCCGTACAAATGGACATTCAGAGTCAACAACAGATGCATCTGATTGTGATTTGTACATAAACAATTGAAGGAGACTAAATCATCAAGAGGCAATATCTTCAATAGCAGAAATAAAGGAATACTTGGACATCTGTAATTCGAATATGTTATGAGCCCCATAGCTTTCTTCTGTAGAACTAGCAGTTTTTTTTAGATGGTTCCTATGTATTTCCCCATCCAGCAATACAATAATTTTAAGTGTGGCACAATAATAGCATTGTAAAGAGTAACTAAGGTCTGGTGAGGTAGAGAGAAACGTAGCTTATAAATAACACCAATACTCCTTGATACCTTAATACAAACATAACTGAGGTGATTTTCCATGATGAGTGATCATCAATACAACTCACAAAAACCTTACATCTTGACTTTGATTGATCTGATGGCCTCCTATTGATAATGGATTGGTATCTTCAGGGACTCTTTTACCCCTTGTTCTAAAGACAACATATTGAGTTTACTAGCATTTGTGATCCTGAATAAAATGATGCGCTTGTAAAGGCGCTGTCACACCTTGGCGTTTTAGACAGCGTATGCCCGACGTATCAAAATTTCTCTAAAACGTCGGCATACGCTGAACTTTGTTGTTGTTTTTTCAACTCTGGGCGTATACTTAGCGTATTCATAACGAGTTGGACGTACACATAACGTATTAGTAACTTATATCGAACGCTTCGTTAACTTATAAGTAACGTATTCCAACGAATGCTTAGCGTATTGCTGGCGTACACAACTTATGCCCTACGATAGCCTAACGTAAGGCGCTGTCACACCTTGGCGTTTTAGACAGCGTATGCCCGACGTATGAGGAATTTGGCGAATACGCTGGCGTACGTCGAATACGTTACGGGTAAGTTTTGCATACGTTGAGAGTACGCTAAAACACGCTGGTATACGTCGTCATACGGCGAGGTCGTCGAAAAATTTTGTGCAAGCACAAAATTTTTCGACGTATGCCAGCGTATGGCTCATACGTCCCGCATACGCCATGTACGCGGGCCATAAGTTGTAGGCAAGTTACGCGATCGTTGATACACGTTGACACACGTTACTCGTAAGTTACTCATAAGTCGATGTACGTCGAGATAATGTCCAGCGTACCCTAAAACTTACTTCTAACCTATGAGTAACGTGCTTTGAACGTATGTGTAACTTAACTCCAACGTATATTGACGTATGAATACGTGCTCCGGATGACAACAAAACTTACTGAACGTGTTTATAACTTACAGCTACCGTATAATGGCGTATTGACAACGTTTATAGGAATTGGTATACAAAGGTGGGGTTCACAGGAGTTTTCTTCGGCATGGCGGTGGTGTTGATACGGTGATGTATCGTGCGGTTATGATTTGAATAGTCGAGGGCAGCCTTTTTATAGGCTATGACACGTGTTCGTCAGCGATACGCTGCCGCACGCGGTACCTGTAAGTTATAAACACGTTCAGTATTGTTTTGTGGTCGTCCGAGCACGTCTTCATGCGTCAATATACGTTGGAGTTAAGTTACACATACGTTCAAAGCACGTTATAGGTTAGAATTAAGTTTTAGGGTACGCTGGACATTATCTCGACGTACATCGACTTATGAGTAACTTACGAGTAACGCGTGTCAACGTGTATCAACGATCGCGTAACTTGCCTATAACTTATGACCCGCGTATGCGGGACGTATGAGCCATACGTTGGCATACGTCGAAAAATTTTGTGCTTGCACAAAATTTTTCGACGACCTCGCCGCATGACGGCGTATACCAGCGTGTTTTAGCGTACTCTCAACGTATGCAAAACTTACCCGTAACGTATTCGACGTACGCCAGCGTATTCGCCAAATTCCTCATACGTCGGACATACGCTGTCTAAAACGCCAAGGTGTGACAGCGCCTTTACATCAAAACCATTTAAATATATTTATAATTTAATTGTTAGTTGAGAATATGAGAGTTTGCATATATATTGATGGGAAATTTAGCAAGTGTCATCAGCGAATAGTGAATAAGTAAACAATTTCGATGAATTCATAATGAATAATTAATAATTAATTCACTATAATTTATAATGAATTTATTTATTATTACGCTTACTATATTAATTTTGGCTATTGCTAGAATTCTATGTTTTTCACCTTCTTGTGTAATAAACGCCACGTACTGCAAAAGTATGTTCGGATTTAATTCAAGCGGCTCTCTGTACTTGAAGGGCTTTGGTCGTATACCAACTGAACTCTGGAGATTGCATGCGGGCGTGTGGGAGAAACTAGCGACGTGTGTAGACTCTTCACTAGTCGCTTTTGGTGCTGTCACACCTTGGCGTTTTAGACAGCGTATGCCCGACGTATGAGGAATTTGGCAAATACGCTGGCGTACGTCGAATACGTTACGGGTAAGTTTTGCATACGTTAAGAGTACGCTAAAACACGCTGGTATACGTCGCTATACGGCGAGGTCGTCGAAAAATTTGTGCAAGCACAACATTTTTCGACGTATGCCAGAGTATGGCTCATACGTCCCGCATACGTGGGTCATAAGTTGTAGGCATGTTACGCGATCGTTGATACACGTTGACACACGTTACACGTAAGTTACTCATAAGTCGATGTACGTCGAGATAATGTCCAGCGTACCCTAAAACTTACTTCTAACTTATGAGTAACGTGCTTTGAACGTATGTGTAACTTGACTCCAACGTATATTGACGTATGAAGACGTGCTCCGGACGACCACAAAACTTACTGAACGTGTTTATAACTTACAGCTACCGTATAATGGCGTATTGACAAGTTATGACAACGTTTATAGGAATTGGTATATAAAGGTGGGGTTCACAGGAGGAACCCATCAGAACTCATGAAGACTTCATGGTGAACAGATACCCATGCCATTCGAGAGACACGTGTTCGTCAGCGATACGCTGCCGCTCGCTATGCGTAAGTTAGGCTATCGTAGGGCATAAGTTGTGTACGCCAGCAATACGCTAAGCATTCGTTGGAATACGTTACTTATAAGTTAACGAAGCGTTCGATATAAGTTACTAATACGTTATGTATACGTCCAACTCGTTATGAATACGCTAAGTATACGCCCAGAGTTGAAAAAATAAATCAAAGTATAGCGAATGCCGACGTTTTAGAGAAATTTTGATACGTCTGGCATACGCTGTCTAAAACGCCAAGGTGTGACAGCGCCTTTTGTTGCTTTTTCTGCGGAAATTGCCTTCGCCAGGGTGTAAAACGGAAACGCACGTGCAGGCCGCAGGAAACGTCACGCCCATTACAACCAAATAACACCTCATTTCAGTGGCTTCATTTGGTCTCTATGCAATGTTTTTAAGGGTGAAGTAGTATATTAGGAATAGTTACAAGGACAGCCAGTGGTCTGATGGGTCCAAAACCCTAAGACGGCTTCATAAAATGAAGTTTGAAATGGCTGTTGATATACAGTGCGTCCCAGAAAAAACGAAACCGAGATTAAAGGACAAGTCCACCCCAACAAAAACTTGATTTTATTAAAAAGAGAAAAATTCAACAAGCATAACACTGAAAATTTAATCAAAATCTGATGTGAAATAAGAAAATTATGGCATTTTAAAGTTTCGCTTATTTTCATCAGAATAGTTTTATGAACGAGCCAGTAACATCCAAATCAGAAAGTTGATGACATCACTCACTCACTATTTCTTTTGTATTTTATTATATGAAATATGAAATATTTTCATTTTCTCGTCATTGTCATGTGAAATGAAGTTTCATTCCTCCCTGAACACGTGGAATTCCATTATTATAACGTTTTGTGCTTCAGGCAATGAGGTCCTAATCATCAAATTCGTAAAAATTGAAATATTGTACAATTCAAACAATAACAAACAAAAGAAATAGTGAGTGAGTGACGTCATCGACTCCCTCATTTGAATGTAACTGGCTCGTTCATATAACTATTTTGTTGAAAATAAGTAAAACATTGAAATGTCATAACTTTCTTTTTTTACATCCGATTTTGATGAAATTTTCAGCATTGTGCTTGTCTGATTTTTTTCTATTGATTTAAATCAATTTTTTCTGAGGTTGACTTGACCTTTAAGTAACATTATAAAAACCCATTTTTCAAGCCATTTTTGATTTTTTGGACGCAATTTACCCCTGATTGTCCTTTCAACTTGACCAAATGTACAGTTTATATTACTTGACCCTTTAAATACTAGTGTAAAATCATATCCCAATAGTATATTATCTGTGAACTATATGCCCATATTGAAGTAACAACCGTCAATTTAGACCCCTTTTTGGAAGCCATCTTGGATGCATACCAGTCCACTGACTGTCCTTGTAACTTGTTCTTATGATATAAACCATGGTTTTATGTTTCTGGTTTAGGCATTAAAATCATATTCCCCAGACAGATATTGAACAAACTATGTCCTAATTTATTATTTGACCCTTGAAACCATGGTTTAAATATCAGAATCACATCTCACAGGCAGATATAGAATGAGCTATGTCAATTTTTAAGTAACGACAGTCAATTTTAGACCCAATTTTTGTAAGCCATCTTGCCTTTTTTAACATAAGAGACCACTGAATGTCCTTGTTACTTTTCTTTATACATTACTTGACCCTTTAAACTATGGTTTTGAAACTGAAATAATATTCCCCAGACAGATATAGATCAAGCAACATTAGAGATTGTTTAACATCGTTTTTTAGAAGCAATCTTGAAATTTTGGACACAATAGACCACTGACTGTCCGTGTATATGGTGTAGCATGTCCTAATGTATTATTGGTCTTTGAAATCGTAGTCTAAACTCCAAAAATCATATCTTACAGGTGAGTATGAAGTGAGCTATTCCACTTTTAAGTATCCGCACCCATTTTTAGAATAATTTATGGAAGTCATATTGGATTTTCGGACATACCTGACTGTCGTTGTAACCTGTCCTAATATTATTAGACTCTTGAAACCAATGATTTAGACACCAAAATCACATCCCCCAGGCTAATATGAAATGAGCTACGTCCGCTTTGGGTATCAGCAACCATCTTAGATTCAATTTTTTGAACCTATCTTGATTTTTTTGGACATTCCATACCACTGGCTGTCCCTGTAACTTGGCCTAATGTATTACTCCTTAAAACCAATGAATAGAAACCAAATTAAAGCCACTTTATCAAGTAATGGATGAATTGTGGACTTTTAGCCTACGGCAACCAGTGAGGGCACCATCTTGGATTTTCCTGTTACCCTGGAGTGCTTAAACTCTTTTCAACCTTTCAACCAATAAGGGTATTTTCGATCGTATATTGACCGGCCTACATATCATGTAGAATAACCAATGAACAAATTACATTTCATGTTGAATAGATTCATATGTTATCTAAAAAAATATCACAGTATTTCAACATTTTCTTTGTCAAAATCAGTAGTGTAGTTTTGAGGGGCCAGATATATTGAAATTGAAATTGAAACTTTATTTACCACAATCTTAAAAAACATACAAATCAAGAAGAATAAATATTTCAATAAAATACATTATAACAAAAGTGAGTATATTCAAGAATAGTGGAAGGATCACTGAAAAGTTACAAGGAACTTATAAGTTAGTGATCCTGAAATTAACACAAAACAACACAATAAAAAAAATGCATCAGGAAATACAAAACAACAAACATAACATAAGTATACAATTGTATCTATATCAGTATTACTATTAGACTTTCTGCATGAAATGTATTTTTAAATGTCTTTTAAAGCTTTGAAGGGTTTTGCACTGCTTGATATTTTGAGGGATCTTATTCCAAATAATGGGTCCCCTACATAAAAATATGTTGTTTGAGAAAGAATAATGGCCATATATTGCACGAGTATCAGCTGAGTTTCTAGTATTATATGTATGTATATCTCTACTGGTTTGAAAAATGTTGTCAAAATTATTAGGCAAAAGGTTATTATAATAGGAATACATAAAAACAGATAATTGAAAATCATGTAGTAAAGAAATTGGGAGTATATTTAATTTCAAGAAAAGAGGTCTGCTATGACTTAGAAAGGGTTTATCGCATATTATACGAACTGCTCTCTTTGAAGAAAAAAGATGCGGTTCATTAAGTATTGCTTGCAGGATCCCCAAACAATATTGCAATAAGATATGTAAGGTAAAATCAATGAATTATACAATGTAAGAAGAATATTTTGTGGTAAAATGTCTTTAAGTTTACTCATTATTCCTATTGTTTTGGAAACTTTCCTTAAGACCTCATAATCATGAGTCTTCCATTTTAAATCCTTATCTATACTAATTCCTAAAAATTGTGTAGTATTTACATGTTGAATTAAGTTGCCATTAACATATATATTTACTTCTTTTGCACTATTTTTTGGAGCATTGAACAGCATTACATGGGTCTTTTCATAATTAAGTTGTAATTTATTTGCTTCAACCCATTTGCTAACCTTTGAAAGTTCAGAGTTAAAGTTTTGAGTAAGACATTCCACATCACTATGTTTATAAAATATATTGGTGTCGTCTGCAAATAACAAAAATTTAATAGTGGAGATACTGAATTTAAATCATTAATGTAAATCAAAAAAAGTATGGGACCGAGGATTGATCCTTGCGGAATACCGCAAGAAACAGTTTGATAATTAGAGTTTATAGAATTGAACACTGTAAATTGTTTACGGTTACTCAAATAACTGTGAAATAAATAAAAGTAACACCACGGATTCCATAATGAGAAAGTTTTTTTAATAGTATTTTGTGATTAATGGAGTCAAATGCTTTTTTAAAGTCTAAGTACAGTCCAATAATAATATCTTTGTTTTCAATTGCTTTAGACACACTTATTAAAAAATCTAAGATAGCATGATGAGTGGAATGTCCAGCTCTGAAACCAAACTGTTTATTAAAAAGAATTTTGTTTTTATCAAGAAATTTTTGAAGTCGTGTATAGATGCATCTTTCAAAAATTTTCGAAAATAGTGGAAATAAGGAAATAGGTCTATAATTTTTAAATAAATCTTTTGGTCCTTTTTTATGTATAGGAATAACTTTAGCAACTTTCAGACCTTGAGGTACAATACCCTTTTCAATACATAAATTAAAAATACTGCAAAGTGGTTTAGAAATAATATGTATAACTCTTTTGACAACAGTGCAATCAATAGAGTCAAAACCAGGAGCTTTTCCATTTTTGAAAGATAAAACAATATTAACTATTTCTTTTTCTGTAATAGGTAAAAAATAAGCTGTATAGGGACAACTTTTACCCAAGAATGATTCAAAGTTGTTGCAAGTATTACTATTATTCATTCCAGCTATTTCATGACCAATATTCTTAAAATAATCATTGAAACCTTCAGCAATTTTCTTAGATTCACTAATAAGTGAACCGTTACATTGAAATACAGAGGTGTTTTTATGGAGTCTTTTTCTTTGTAACAGATCATTAATTGTTTTCCATGTTTTATTAATGTTTCCTTTAAACATATGAAACTTAGAAAAGTAGTAATCTCTTTTTGCATCACGTATTTGTTTTGTATAAGAATTTCGAAATTTAGTATAACATTCTTTTCTGTGAGACGTAGGATTTTTAATATACCTTTTATATAAATTATTTTTTTAGAACACATCTGTTTAAGGTTTTTGTTAAACCATGGTTTATGATTTTTCTTTATTTTTAATCTTCTGAGAGGAAAACATTTATTATAAGTCTCAGAAAAAAACTTTATAAATTGTTTATACATATAATTTTGCTCTTCCTGATATCTGCAAAGCAGATTATCAAAATCAGTTGAAGATAATACATTCAGAAAACAGTAAATATTGATATCATTAATTTGATGTTTATATGTAACAGGTTCATCTCCATATATACCTTTAAAATCAAACATGGCAAATATTGGCAAATGATCAGATATGTCACAGGTTAGTATTCCTGTGGAAATATTGCACATACTATTTGTAAATAAATTGTCAATCAATGAAGCTGTGGTGTTAGTTATTCTTGTTGGTTTTGTAATACAAGGAAAAAAACAATATGAGTAAAATAATTCAAGCAACTCATTACAAGAACTCTGTGCATCTAATTTCATTAAATCAATATTAAAGTCTCCAAGAAATATACATTCTTTTTTCTCATTATGAACTGTAGACAAAATATTACCTAAAGTATCCGTAAAATGTGCATGTGATTTATCAGGTGGTCTATAGAAGACACCAACAATAATATTCTTTCCTGGTTTTAAAATTTCAATAAAAAGGCTTTCACAATAACAATTGAATACTGAGATGTCATTACGCATGATGTATCTTACATCATTTCTAATGGCAAATGCAACTCCTCCTCCTTTTCTATTATTTCGTGATTTACTCTCAGTCTTATATCCATTGATATCAAATTCATCTTTTTTACCATTGTCCAACCATGTTTCAGTAAATGCTATAAGACCAAAAGAATTATTTAAATGTGACAGCAGAGACGTTATATCATCATAGTGTTTTGGCAAGCTACGGCAATTTAAATGGAGGAGTGAAAAACCATGTGTTTTACCAGAGTTTTCATTTGAAAATTCTTCTGGTGTTTACATATATACAGTCATTATCAGCCTCTTCTTGTAATACATAACTCTCATCGTTCACAGTAGGTATTGACAGAGCAGAATGCTAAGTACATCTAACAGTGACAATATAATTGTGTATCTAAGAGTAAAACAACAGAAAAAGGATGTAAAAATGCAGTGCAAATATTGAATATGAGATTGGATATGAGATCCAGATATCGTGCAAAAATTATTTGAAACAGTTGTCAGCGAGTCCAGCGAGAGAGCAAACTTTCATTTTTTTTTCAATACAACAATAAACTTTGCTAAAAGATTTTGGGCATAGTATTCTAAAAATAATCATATTTCATCAATCTCTCTTTCACTTTCTCTTTATTGGTAATGAGTTTTTTTTTATTGGGGAATAGGGTTGCACAATTTCCCACGAATTTCTCATGGGAATAAAAGGGAATTTTGTGGGAATTTCTTGAATTTTCGGCAATTTTCAAGAAATGATGGTTATTTACAAAAAGTAAAAATTTTCTGATATTTATAGGCAGGCATTCAAAGGCGTACCATGGATAATGATGCTTTGCAACATTGTTTGTTATTAAATTCAAATCAAGCACTACAAAGGCAACATAATTTTTATCTTCATAAAATCAAAACTTAAGCATACATATTAAGTCAATTCCAATTGTATTTTCCACCTGTCCATTGTCTTGTCAACCATGCTACTTTTTTGTAAATTAGAAGTTATTTGGTTGTCATGGCAATGGCTGCAGATGTTTTTTTAACGGTTTTATTAAGTTTAACCATCTCATACACATATCACAAAAAAATTTAATAACAATATAAAATAACAGTGTACAGTATGGATAAGTTACATTTTGATAAAAAAAAACAAAAGGAAAAGAAAAGAAACATAGAAAAGCAATACAGGTCTGTTCGTCTACATTACCCAAAATCTAATAGATTCCATTTTTTAACAAATCTATACATAGAAGTGTCCCTATAAGCAATACATTTTTTCTGTTTAGTACACTTGTTTTAATTTACTGATAAACAAGTCAAAACAAGGTAGGATATTAATATATCTACACATATATAAAGTTTTCTTTGCTACAATAAGGCAATGATTTAATAACACATCTTGCTTGTTTTTAATTTCGAATAAAATCTCTTCATCCTTTACTTGGATAGTTTCCTTTTTAAATTTAGTATGCCACTATCTTAGAAATTCATTCCAGAAATCTCGAGCATGCGAACATTCTACCAGTAGGTGTTCAATTGTTTCCTGTTCTTGTTTACAAAAAGAACACATCTCATTTTCTACAACTTTCATTTTCTTTAACTTTGCATTTACTAGTAGGCATCTTGTATTTATTCTATATTGAAATATTCTTGTTCTTGTATTTGGAAAAACTTTAAAAGGCTATTCATAAACAAAACTAAAATCTTCTTTACTTATATCATACCTTGATCTCCAATATATTTCAGAAGTTGGGGTTTGGTATTTATTTTCCTTTAATATCATATTAATGATCTTGGTTGACAATTTTGATATAAACATTTTTTAAACATTTTTATTAACAAAAACTATAAAAATATCAAATTTTTTAACAAATGTCTCCTCTCCAAACAACGAGCTTTAACTATCTGTGGAATAGCAGAAACAATTGAACGCCAAAGAAGATAGTTTTTAAAGCCAATTTGTTGCCATTTTAAAAAAGGGACTATTTGACCATTTTCATCAAATAAATCTTGTATAAACCAATTACCAATATTGAACAATTCCTTCACAAAACAACTCACACCAGCTTTTTTATTTTATCTATTATTCCAAATAATTCTTTCATGAGAAAATGCATCATGGTTACTCAGATCTCTTAACTCAAAATAGGCATATAAGACCTTTTTATAAAAAGAGGGTACAAATCTTAACTTTGAACAATCTTTTTTTATCAAAATTACAATAGAGTAAAAAGTGCCACCATATTTTCTTATAAAATGATTAAAATATATTTTCCATGAAGGAGATCCTTCATCAAAAAATCTTACTATCCATTTTATTTTGAGTGCCTTAATCATTGAACGAATATCGATCATATTCAGCCCCCTTTAGAATAAGGAGCAATCATGTTGACTTCTTTACATAGTTCTTTTTTCCATTCCATAAAAAAGTATGTATAACTTCAGATGTAATCTACACATTTAGCAACCACAATACATTTGTTAAAGAACTTGAAAATTAGGGCAAATTTAAGATAAATCATATTCGTTTTTTATATTTTTTCCGAGGGAAAACAAGCCGTTGCCATGGCAACAGACCAATTGGAACTATCTTGGTGATCTTGAATATTTTTTAATTTCATATAAATTCAATTGGGTACCAGAAAATTATTATTTTCGTCGTCTGTATCAAGTTAATTTCTTATTTTGGAGAAATTATTCCGTTGCCATGGCAACAGCCGAAAATGGCATTTATAAATTTACCTCCCATATTTAAAATAAATCTTGCAGCATACTAACACTTGTGAAAGTTTCAGGCTTTAGTCATAATTTGCACAATTGTTCGTCTTATCCGCTCTTCTATTTCACTAAACTGAATACAAACACACTTCACGGGCTCAATAAGTGATTAGCCTGTTTTACGTGATTTTAGGTTCAGCAGTAGTTAATTCGATGATGCTTTCAGAATGGTTTTATATCATAATTAGTCCCAGGTATGCACATTCTCTTTAATTCTCTTATTCCAAATTAATATCGCAATGATTTGATGACACATTATTTCAGATGACCATTCCTAACACTGTTAAAACTAAAAAACGAACCATATTCTTCCAGATTTTTATTTATTAATTTTTTCTCCTTTATTTATTATTGATATTATTTATTTATTTATTATTATTATTATCTTTTTTTTGGGGGGGGGCAATTCGAATGAAGTCTAATGTTGCTTTGTTTATTACATGTACCTCCACGGCAACGGCGACTTTTCTTTCTTCAAGATATATCTTTTCTTATATTTTATTGTTAATGGTTATGATAATAATGATACGAGTTACATACATTTATTGTTTGTAATGTGATTCGAGTTATATTTCTGAGCATTATAATCACGATGATAACTCTATCAGCGATGTAATATATTTTGATCACCAAAGACATCTTTTCTGCAGCATCACACTGTACGAAAAAAACGCTGTTTAAGATATTACACAACGCTGTTTACTACATGTACATGAACCTTACAGTATTTGTTTAATTGTTTAAACAATCATGTTTAATTTATTGACAATTAGATATTGAAAATTAAACTTCGTTGCCTAAGGTTTAAACAGTTGTTTAATCTGTTTAAAAAATTACTGTAAGGTTCATATAGTAAACAGCGTTGTATATTTTTTTTACTGTGTATGTATCAGAAACTTATAATTTTACTGCGCTGGAGCTAAAACAATATCAACGAATATATGGAGTAAAGATGCCGATAGACACCCGCCCAAACCAACACATTTTTTTTCTTCTTCTTCGCTTCTTTTACTTACTCATAATTATAATTTTAGAACATTACAAGAGCAACTGGTTGCAGTGTTTGTCACAATAACATTGTTGTTACCTATGATTATGATTAAAATAACTTTAACGCTTATAGTAATTTTCGTGGCACCTGGTTCACATCTTAATGGTTTTTCATGATTAATTATCATTTACGTTATGAATTCATCTTTTCTCTACAACACAGATCTCTTGATAAATGGCAATTCAACTTCGATACCAGCCCAGGTGCTAAGGTAAGCATGTGTGTACTACACATAATTTTGTAATGGAAGGGGGGGGGGGTATCTTCCACATGTTCCCGATATGTCCCTAAAAGCTGATGTTTTTTTAATGGGTATTCATAGCTAAAGACTGATTTTTTAAGTGCATCTTAACTTTATTAATGCGAGCGCGAGGAGTCAACTCATTTTTTTTTAATGCATTTAGACCTGGTAATTGATTATTCTGTACAATAGTGTGCTACGGTATGTCACTGACACAGCTCCCGTAGGACTAGCGTGGCAAAATTGATTTTTTTTTTGTTTTCGCTTCAATAGGGTCCCCTTAGACCAAAAACGATGGGGTTCAAATTTTCAGACCCCTCCTTCCCTTTGTGGGGGCCTTTTTGGCGCCATATTGGCCTGTAAAAAGCCCAATAGGATTATTCTTTGTGTTTAACCCCTTTTCTCAATTTTCTATATGTTTAAGTTGTCTAAGGTGTATGAGAATGAATATTTGATGATGTTGTGATGTCAATGATTTTTTGGGTTTTACCATATGGGGCGGACTTTACGAAAAATGCCCCCTAATTGTAAAGTATTGTCCCCAAAATATTATTTTTCCCTGTTTTGGCACTAACATTTGGACAAAAGGATTACAAAATGAAATGAATATGTCTTGTTGTACAATCCAACAACAGAGGAATATATCCAATGTAATGTATATCATTATTTTTGGTCAATTGATGCGAAATTCATCCCCATTTGAGGGTTTTATGCAGTGAAAACCTTACTACAACACTAGAGGGCGCCATAACTTACGATAACCATTTCCCTTAAAAAATCAAATTGTAGGCACTGTAATTTTATCAATAAATTTGAAAGCTGACACATTTTAAGAGCAATTATTTTCAATGCCTATTTATAGTATGGGCAATTTGTTTTGATTCTACCCCCCCCCCCCCGGGGGGGGGACCAAATGGCTGCCTTAGGCTAAAAATAACAAAAATCTTGGATTCATTTTTTTTTTTATTTAAGTGACCTTAATTTGGTTTCTATTCAAAGGTTTTTAAGGGTGAAGAAGTATATCGGAAAAAGTTACAAGGACCCAGAAATCCAAGATGGCTTCCAAAAATGGAGTTTTAAATTGCTGTTGATACTTTACATTGACATAGCACATTTTATATACCTGAGATAGATGGAATCGGTGTCTAGAGCATGGTTTCAACGATCAAAATTTGGACAAGAATACCGTTTCCTTTTTTTTTATTTATGTAATTTTTGGAGGCCATCTTGGACTCAACATGCCGGGAGAGTCGGTGGTCCGGTATGTTGAAAAATCTAAGATGGCTTCCAAATATGGAGTTTGAACTTGCTGTTGCTGCTTGAAAATCCATTATACTTTGTTCAATATCCGGGAATATGAATGTGTGTGACTACCATGGAAAAGTGAGTCTAATAATACATTAGAATAAGTTACAAGGAGAGTCGTTGGTCGAGTATGTTAAACAATAGAGTATAAAATAGTCACTGTTATTTACAAGTGGACATGTCATATCCATCAAGAATTTGGTTTGATGTCTAAACCATGATTTTTAAAGTCAGAAACTTAGTTACAACCGTTCGAGTGCTATGGCGCAGTGGGTTGGTCTTTTGACTTAGAAAGGGTAGTGGGTTCGAATCCAAGCCATGGCATAGTTTCATTCTGCAATAAATTTATCAAAATTATGCTGCACTCAACCCAGGTGATGTAAATGGGTACCCGGTAGAAAGACATTCCCTGAATGCGCGAAGAAATTCCTTGAATACTAGAGCGCCTAGGCAGCCCATATAAGGCTGGGGTAATAATACGGGCAAGGCCCGCTGGGAGAACAGTTTTTAGAACTGAAGTGGCTTCCCTAGGTAAATATACCTATATCATTAATATTATCATCTCATAACAAGGACAGTCATTGGTCTATGTCGCAAAATCCAAGATGGCGTGAAGAAATCTGAGTCAAAAGTGAATGTTGTTACTTAAATATGGACATAGTTCATTTAAAATTCACCAAGGACATATGACTTTAGTGTCCACTCAATGGTTTCATGATTGTAATGATACTTTCGACAAGTTGCATAGATATGCACTTGTCCATTTTGCCTAAAAATCCAAGAAAGTTTTCAAAATGCCATCTAAAATGATTCCTAAAACTCATTAATAATGGTCAGAGTTTATACGATATTAATATGTGAGGAATAAATTGGATGTCTACATGGTGGTATAAAGGGTCAGATAATACATTCAACAAATAACTTGGATATTTAGTTTTCCATTTTGTCTAAAATCCATGGTAGATTAAAAAAGTCATCAAATGGGTGCTATTACGAACTCATGATTCAATATGAAAACTTATCACATAAATTTTAGTGTAGGCACATTTCTCACAGGTTGGTATTTTTTTAATGTCTCCACTTTTAAGTAACAATAGTCCTTTTGGAACCCATTTTTTAAATCCAACTTGCATTTCGTGGCAAAATGGATAACTGCATAATCATTGTAGCCAGTCCTTAATAACTATTTTTAATTTCAACTCTTGAAATACTAGTGTAGACACTAAAATGATATCACCAGGTGTATGTTTAATGTTCTATATCCACTTTTAAGTAATAGCAGTCATTTAAGCAATCTTGGATTTTTGATAAACTTGACATCCGACTGTTCTTTCAACTTGGAACAATACTTGATCCTTTAAACTCTAGTGTAGACACCAAAATCAAATCCACAATGTGCATTTCTAATGAACCATGACTACTTTTAAGAACCACAGTCAATTTAGACCCTGCATTTTGGAGGCCATATCGCATTTTTTAACATACCAGACCACTGACAGCCCTTATTTACTTATCCAAATGTCTTATTTGACCCTTGACACCATTGGTTTAGACACCAAACTGGGGGCCGTTTAATAAAGCTGTTCGTAATTTAAGAGTGACTTTAAGAACGACTGGTGATCCTTCTTACGCGCTAAACCATCGCCTATGGTGTATACCATTTACCAATAGAAATGATCACCAGTCGTTCTTAAAGTCGTTCCTATCTTACGAACTGCTTTATGAAACACCTACCTGATTTTTGGACATACCAGACCACTGACTATCCTTGTAACTTATCCTTATATATTACTTGACCCAAACCAGTGGTTTAAAATTAAACATCGAAATCACATTTCCATGAACGATATGAAATCAGCTATGTCTGCTTTAAGTTTAGCAGTCATTTCAGAATACATTTTTTGAAGCCATCATGGATTTTTGGACCCACAGGGGCGGATCCAGCTTTCGCCAATAGGGGGGGGGGGGCGAAAAATATTTTGATCAACATTTTTCTCGATTGGCCGCTACAATCTGTTTTTTTTTGTTGGTTTTTCAGGGGGTAGTCCTAACTAAAGACTGAAGTTTTAAGTATATGTTAGTTTTTATTGCTATCAACAATATAAGGTAAATCTCACGTGATCTTGATTTATAATGCG
Organism: Lytechinus variegatus; assembly: GCF_018143015.1. Lineage (NCBI taxonomy): Eukaryota > Metazoa > Echinodermata > Echinoidea > Temnopleuroida > Toxopneustidae > Lytechinus > Lytechinus variegatus. The sequence goes on along the minus strand of NC_054745.1, from coordinate 34,270,888 downwards.
AGCGCGAAGCGCGAGCTAAAAATCTTCGATATTTTATGTCGTTAGAACTGAAGATTCAGAGCAGTTTTTATAATCATGAACAAAGATAAGTATCCAGCTAAAGAATAGATAGATAGATAAGATAGATAAATTTTATTTTCACACGGTAAAAAACCCAAACAGATACAAAGTCTGATTTACATTGGGGCCGTGCCATTAATAAAATATACAAAGTAAAAGGCACTCAAACTTACATGAATAAATACATAAAACATGATAATCCTAATTATTACCAGGTGATAATACAAAAAGTTAAGTTTATGAAAATAATAAAAAGAATGCGAGCGCGAAGCGCGAGCCGAAATTTTATCACAGTAACGTGAAAAGTGATTCAGTTAGGACTGTTTTTAGTGATTAATGAAGAAGATACAAGTATCACCAAATAAATAATGAGAGTGCGAAGCGCGAGCTCAAAATTTCTGATCTTCCGACTTGAACAATGGACAGTCTAAGCGCGTTTTTATTTAAATAAACAAGCTGTGTGTCTCAAACAATTAAATGCGAGCGCGAAGCATGAGCTTAATTTTTTGATATACTGACATGATAAAGGAGCATTTCGACAAATTTTGGTAAGAATTTCCAAAGAGGATAGGTATCTCACACATCAAACAATGCAAGCGCGCATCGCGAGCTGAACATTTTGATATACATTAACAATTTATGTAAATCAAACAAAATAATGAAAGCTTGATGTGCGAGCTGGAAACATTGTGTGCAAATTGATATCAGAACTGGATATATTGTTTATATATATATTGGTGTCATATAACCCTCTTGAATGGGATTCATTACACAGGCAATGCGAGCGCGAAGCGCGAGCGAAAATTTTTATATAAAGTCTATTTTCCAATTCTTCCCCTCACCTTTTTCTTGTTTCCTTTCGGGGTCGGGCCGGCCGTTACGAGGCTGTAAATTACACATCATGGGTATGATACCTCTTTCTTACTTTTCTTTCTGTTTTTCATAGTTTCTATCAAGGTAAAGAGTTCACTTTTTCTGCAGGTTGTCAAAAAATAGAGGGGGCCGGGGCCGGCTCGGCCCCCTCCTGGATCCGCGCCTGACCCACCAGACCACTCAATGTCCTTGTGACTTGTTCTAATTTACTACTTCACCCTTAAGATCATTGAATCAAAACCAAATTGCGGATTTTTAGCACAGGGCAGCCTTTTTTGATGCCATCTTATATTTTCTTGGGGTCCTTATATTCACTCTACCCTGTGTCAACAAATTATTTTAACTCCTAGAGACCTAGACCATGGAGTATGAAACTAATTAGGATTCTAGGGAGGATAATGAGTGAGTCGTATTCATTAATTTTAAGTGAATGGTGGCCATCTTGGATACTATCTTGAAAATAACCACTTTCCCTGATGCAGATTTTGGTACATTTTTAGTATATTATTCCTGAGGTCAATTAGTACTAAAAACTGTTAAAAAACAATGTAAGTTCGGAAGTTCTCTAAACATCACATGTTATGTCAATAATGATTATGCGCATGTAAGTGTGGGGGGGGGGTGGCAAAAAATATATTTCATGTGTTTTTTCTGTCTATCAGTAATTGGAAATTAGCCGAAAAGTATACAATTGACAATTCGAATAGAAGTCCTTTAATCGTAAATTTTAATCTAGAACGAGTGGCCGAATGGTGAAAGTGGTATGCCAGTCAATGCGGGGAGGGGTGTGAGTAGGGGATATAGTTGGTAGGATGCTCGGCTAACTTAAAGGCATTCTAGCTGTCTAGGGATCACCATAAAACAATTCACTTTTGAACCGGGCGCAAAATTACTAATACTCCTGATTTTAGTAGGTATTGAAATAGGTGCCCCCCCCCCCCCCTCCTCGAGCAGTGGGTGAGGGTGGGGAAAATTGGGACCCTATCATTTCCTGATAGATTGGACCCAAGTGAATCCAAAAACAAAAAAACATTTTGAAACAAAATGATATACCGTACCACACTAATATAATCATGATAAGTGATGGCGCCCTCTAGTGTTGTAGTTAGGTTTTCACTGCATAAAATCCTGAAATGGGGGTGACTTTAACATTAATTTACCAAGAATAATCACATGAATTACATGTGATGTATTCCTCTGTTATTGGACTGTACAACAAGACATATGCACTTCATTTTGTAATCTTTTTTGTCCTATTACTCTAGTGCCAAAAGAGGGAAAATTATAAGTTTGGGGTAGCATTTTACAATTTTGGGGCATTTTTCGCAAAATCGGCCCCCATAGGGCAAAAGTGAAAAATTATTGACATCACAACATCATCAAATATTCTTTCTTGTTCACCTCAGACAACTTGAAAATAAAATTGGCGAAGAAAAGTGAGAAATAAGGTTGAAAACAATGGATTATCCTATTGGGCTTTTTACAGGCCAATATGGCGCCGAAAAGGACCGCCAAAAAGGGAACTACGGGTTTGAAAATTTGAACCCCATTGTTTTTGGTCTAAGGGGACCCTATTGAAGCCAAAACAACCAAAAAATCAATTTTGGCACGCTAGTCCTACGGGATGACAAACCATACCGCACTACAATTTTGTAATCATGATCAAGGTGTATCTCATAAATAATATTTGAGTGCCCTAAGCTCTGGCAGAGAAATTTTATTTAAAATTGTTTTGAATATTTACTAACTGTATTAATCTAGGTTCGTAAATATATATTAAAAATGAGACACGATAGGTACTCAATGCATTTTTACCCTGTAGAATTTAAATCTTTGATTTTTTGTGATCACCATATTTAGATCTAGCGCCCAGTTTAGGTAATGTCCTCATGTTTATTCAAAATTAGCCGTTTGAGTACCTTCTTTATATATTTAATAATTGGATATTGGAAAACAATATAAACATCACATCCTAATATATTTAGCCCAACCCATGATTGAGAATGTGTTTAACATAAACAAGACAAAAATACACTTTGACAAAGGGATGCATCCGTTTGCGCTAAAGTGTGATGTAATTTTTTTTTTCATTAAAACAAATTATCATCTTAAAAACTTCACACCACTAGCATTTTTGGGGCACTTCAATTGATAAGATATCGTAATCAAGTGGGACAGTGACCAGGGGCGGATCCAGCTTTCGCCAAGGGGGGGGGGGGTGGGTCGAAAAAAATTACCCATGTTTTCCCGATTGGCTTCTTAGAAATGATTTGCATTTCTTTAATTGAAGGAGTAGTCCTAACAGTCACTTCTTACATTTATTCGCACAAACATAGATAAATAATAACCTCGTATAAGCCCTAATTGAAAAGTACGAGGGCGAAGAACGATCTGATTTTTTAGGAACTATGATCCTGAAAATTGAACATTCTGAACAATGATTGTGATCGTGAACAAGATGTGTATTTAACTAAATAATTACTCCGAGCAGATTTCTTTTTATCGGAAAGGGACCAGTTATTGACTGCTTGCAGTTACCCATGAAAACGATACACCTTTTAAAAATAAAGAAATACATTATGACCAAAAATGACATTCTAAAGCACTTTTTCTAATCATGAATAAAATAGGTATATGAATAAATAATGCGAGCGCGAACCGGTAGCCACATAAAGAGATTTTTAGACCTAGAAAAGGGACACGCTATTCATGCTTTGTAAACCATGAAAAGGATAACTATTTGGATGTCTTCCTACATGAATAATTAACGCGAAGCGCGATATTTTTTTATAATCTGATATGAATCCGGATAATTTTAGCACGTTTTAAATAAAGAACAAACTACATATCTCAATAAAAAAGTATGCGCATTTTTTTTTGGGGGGGGGGTGGGTAGGGGTTTAATCTTGGCACTCTTAATACATTTCTTTTAATATGAAATTTAATAATGCATGAAAAACAATTCACTTTTTAACCGGCGCAAAATTACTAATACTCCTGATTTTAGTAGGTATTGAAATAGGTGCCCCCCCCCCCTCCTCGAGCAGTGGGTGAGGGTGGGGAAAATTGGGACCCTATCATTTCCTGATAGATTGGACCCAAGTGAATAAAAAAAAAAAAACATTTTGAAACAAAATGATATACCGTACCACACTAATATCATCATGATAAGTGATGGCGCCCTCTAGTGTTGTAGTTAGGTTTTCACTGCATAAAATCCTGAAATGGGGGTGACTTTAACGTTAATTTACCAAGAATAATCACATGAATTACATGTGATGTATTCCTCTGTTATTGGACTGTACAACAAGACATATGCACTTCATTTTGTAATCTTTTTTGTCCTATTACTCTAGTACCAAAAGGGGGAAATTATAAGTTTGGGGTAGTATTTTACAATTTTGGGGCATTTTCCGCAAAATCGGCCCCCGTATGGCAAAAGTGAAAAATTATTGACATCACAACATCATCAAATATTCTTTCTTGTTCACCTCAGACAACTTGAAAATAAAATTGGCGAAGAAAAGTGAGAAATAAGGTTGAAAACAATGGATTATCCCATTGGGCTTTTTACAGGCCAATATGGCGCCGAAAAGGACCCCCAAAAAAGGGAACTAGGGGTCTGAAAATTTGAACCCCATTGTTTTTAATCTAAGGGGACCCTACTGAAGCCAAAACAACCAAAAAATCAATTTTGGCACGCTAGTCCTACGGGATGACAAACCATACCGCACTACAATTTTGTAATCATGATCAAGGTGTATCTCATAAATAATATTTGAGTGCCCTAAGCTCTGGCAGAGAAATTTCATTTAAAATTGTTTTGAATATTTACTAACTGTATTAATCTAGTTTCGTGAATATATATTGAAAAACGAGACACAATAGGTATTCAATGCATTTTTACCCGGTATAATTTAAATTCGTCATTTTTTGTGATCACCATATTTAGATCTAGCGCCCAGTTTAGGTAATGTCCTCATGTTTATTCAAAATTAGCCGTTTGAGTACCTTCTTTATATATTTAATAATTGGATATTGGAAAACAATATAAACATCACATCCTAAGATATTCAGCCCACCCCATGCTTGAGAATGTGTTTAACATAAACAAGACAAAAATACAGCTTGACAAAGGGATGCATCCGTTTGCATGAAAGTGTGATGTATTTTTTTTTTCATTAAAACAAATTATCATCTTAAAAACTTCGCACCACTAGCATTTTGGGGGCACTTCAATTGATAAGATTACGTAATCAATAGGGACAGTGACCTGGGGCGGATCCAGCTTTCGCCAAGGGGGGGGGGGTGGGTCGAAAAAAATTACCCATGTTTTCCCCGATTGGCTTCTCAGAAATGATTTGCATTTCTTTAATTGAAGGAGTAGTCCTAACAGTCACTTCTTACATTTATTCTCACAAACATAGATAAATAATAACCTCGTATAAGCCCTTATTGAAAAGTACGAGGGCGAAGAACGATCTGATTTTTTAGGAACTATGATCCTTAAAATTGAACATTTTGAACAATGATTGTGATCGTGAACAAAAAGTGTACTTAACTAAATAATTACTCCGAGCAGATTTCTTTTTATCGGAAAGGGACCAGTTATTGACTGCTTGCAGTTACCCATGAAAACGATACACCTTTTAAAAATAAAGAAATACATTATGACCAAAAATGACATTCTAAAGCTTTTTTTCTAATCATGAATAAAATAGGTATATGTATAAATAATGCGAGCGCGAACCGGTAGCCACATCAAGAGATTTTCAGACCTAGAAAAGGGACACGCTATTCATGCTTTGTAAACCATGACAATTATAACTATTTGGGTGTCCTCCTACATGAATAATGCGAACGCGAAGCGCGAGATTTTTTTTTAATTCTGATATGAATCCGGATAATTTTAGCACGTTTTAAATAAAGAACAAACTACATATCTCAATAAAAAAGTGTGCGCACTTTTTTTTTTTGGGGGGGGGGTGGGGGTTGAATCTTGGCACTCTTAATACATTTCTTTTAATATGAAATTTAATAATGCATGAGAGCAAGCTGACAAAAAAAATGATATAACGATCTGAAAAGGGGCCAAATTAAACACTATTTCAAGAATCGAAGGAGAATTGTGAAGTGAATATGGATCATACATTGTACTTAACAAACGATACAAGAGCGAGATGCTAGCCGATAACTTTAATTATCCTCCTGGGAAATTGTAAGGACGTTTTACCATCGTATGAATACAGCTATCTTCCTCATTACTTTTCCTAACCGCGAGATGAAACTTGTCGATATTCCATTCTGCAAAGAGAGACAATTTCATTATTAGGAATTCATGAAACTGTTATCTTTCTCATGTTTCTTATCTGTTGATATTAAGTCCTGAAGACCGGATATTTTAAGCATTTCTTTTAAAATATTGTTTTAAGGCCTACTTATGCACATATGGTAAGCAACATGTGCAGAGCTACTCGGCCGTTGATGGACCCTGAGTGCAAGAAACCCATGTGCAGTAGAATGCCTTTCATTGATGCGCACTCAGTTGCGGTAGCGTGGTTTGGGTATATTATGTGAACTAACAGAATGCGGTGCCACTGCGAGTAAGTCTTTCGGGGTCAGGCCGGTCATAACATTGCCGTTTTTAAACCTAGATATAATACCCCCTTTTTTCGTACTTTTTTCTCTGTTCTTTTTGCAGTGTTTCTCTCAAGTTAAAAATGATCCTTTTTTGGTTGCCAAAAAATAGGGGGCGAGGCCGGAGAAATGCTATTTGGGGGAATTAGCTAAACTACAGATACACTTCCATTTTAATTTGTTTCTTTTATTTGAAAAAAAATTATCACTCGGCATTTGTTCAAAACTAAACCACTGAATTAATTTGTTTTCTTTAAATGTCTAAATAATAACTGATATTAAAAATCACCTTTGATTTATGTATCATCGCATTTTTTCGGGGGGGGGATATTTATGTTTTCACAACATGCATGATAGGTGTGAAGAATAATATTATCCCAAAGTTATCCGTCTTTTCTATTTATATTTTCATTCAGATAAGCAAATGTCGTCTGTCTTCTGAGATGACTTTTAGAATGTGGACATGTCTCGGATCTTTCACCTCACTGAGGCATCTTACCATCTCAGACTCATCTCTCAGTTTCCCTCCATCACCTCCTGAGCTACCATCCGTCACAAAGCTATCAGTCAAGGGAGTGACGTCGCAAAGCTATATTGTTCTAATCTCATCGCTCCCTGGTTTGGAAGATATCAGTATCACGATAGATGATGCGGAGGGAGACATTGCTCGTTACACCGCTGTTCTTCGTCGGACAGCAGGGCAGAAACTCAAACACATATATCTACATGGTCCGTCATCACGTTCACCAGAGAAGAACCGTGTATCGAGAGAGAAAATGAGAGGACTGGGTCTGTTGATCAAAGAACATACACAGAACCTGCATGGGTTCTTTCTCGAAAGGATGAAGTGTACAGACGAGGATGACTTTGTTTACCTAATAGAGTGCTGCAGACGTGTGAAGACGATGCAATACGTATTGTGAGTTCTTGCTTATTAGAAATATTTTGTTCATAATATTTAAATATCAATCCAATGCGGTGGTTCAATTTTTACAGTGTTCATATTCATGATATTATATGTATAATATTTTCTGTAAATATGTGGATACATCCAAAACGAAACGGTTCAATTCTTTTTTAGCCATTAAGAGTGTCAGGTGCTCTTAGAATTGCCATGAATATGTCAGGTCCTCAAATACATTTTTGTACTTCAATTAAAATTGGTATAATGACATTACCCTGTCATTAAATGTTACTGTTAGATAATAGCACCAGAATGCACATTTGCATTTTAATGTTAGTTCGATTGTAACTCTTGTATAAGCTCAAGTAGCCTACTATCATTAGTATTTCATACTTTCATGTCTAACTCGTACTCAATGTGAAATAATCGATTTGTTTATTGTATTAAAAATGTCCTTTTCAATATATCTAAACATTTCGTATGTACTAATTTTCTTTTATTACTTTAATAGATGTTACTTCAGTCATATATTTTGTTATAAAGATTACGTTCCCGATCATCATAAATCCCAAAATGTATCCTGCATTTCAATTTGATTCAAATTTTGAATCATCCCCACCGCAATATATATCACGGGTACATTATTGTAATAATGAATTGCAACAATAACTGACATTTTGGGGGAGATAAGCCAAACTTGTTTGATACTCTCACCTATAATCCCGCATTTTTCATACATCAAAGTCAAAATAAAGATATTTTGAATACTCTAATATTTTGATATATAAATTTTCATTTCGGGAGAGTAAACAAAAGGTATTCAGTCAAACGAAAGCGTTACATACTACTAGCGTTTTAACATGAAACATACAGACACGCAAACACTTAGATACACATTCCCCATCTTCTTATAATTTCTTACACCCATCAGTTTGTTTCATGATTACAGGCTCGTTGAATGTGGGACGACGAGGAGTGGCAGGCTGCAGTCTCACCTCAAGCAACTTCACTATGGATCTTCCGACAGTCTCAATGTGCATGTTTACCATGTAAGATATACTGTTATGCTTCTACACTGTATAATTTCAATGTCACATTAATGCATACCAGCAATAGAATTTATGGTTAAAAAGACGTACAACGCGTGAGTCTATTGGAATAATTGTTTATCATTTACATTGAAAGCAAACACAAGGATGCGATATAAAACATCATAGGCCTATGTATAATTGTATTTATTTTAAAATTTAACAATACAATATAGAAAATGGATCCTAATACGTTTTATAGTAAATATCTACATCCTTGCTTCGATCTAAAGAAATAAATCCACATTATTCGCTTTTAACCTTAGTATACATAAATTTGCCTGCAGATTTTGTGATGTTGAATGATATGACAACGTAGAACTGAGGCATACGCTTAGATCAATGCAGACGAACAAAAAAAAGACAACAAGTGGTATAAACGAGGAAAAAGAGGACGTGGTTAAATTTTTAGTGTACATTTTTGGATATTTTTGAAGTGCACAAAAAGTAAATACCTTTTTTTTTTTGGCTTAAATATAGCTTCTGTAGTCGGTCTTCAACAATAGGGGGATACAAAATCAATCATGACGTCGCCGTCTTGAGTCCGGTGACGTCACGGTTGATTTTGTTTTTCCTCTTTTCCACCTAGACATTTTAATTGCTTCACTTGGAGATATCATACATATATTTATATATTTTCTGAAAGCTTCAGTTGATGCACTCTACAGCTTTCGCCAAAATATATTTCCCGAATATTTGGAGTAGCTTTACTATTCTATATGCATTCAAATTATGTAAACCAACTTTTCCTAACATATCAACTTAGGCTCAATGAGAGCCCCAAGCCAGGCAATCCCCCCCCCCCCCTCAAAAAACACATAGATTGGAAATTTTTAACAAAGTTTTCTATGGCACAACTTTTCAATCAGATCTTCCCCTTTCAGTGATTTGATTGAAAGACGCACTTAAGCAACATACATGCAATAATAGCCTCGATTAGATGTGGATACTTCCTAGTCGGAGTGAAATTCTATTGTGCATGGATTTAAATAAAAAAAAATATATTTATTATCTCATCACTACCCAGACGTAGTTGGTCGGTGGAATCCCAAATGGAGGAAAGGTCGAAGTAGTGTCTGTCTGGACAGAATTACTGCAGCCATCCTCTGACCAAGATACACTTTTCACCGACCAAGACACTAGCTATTGTTCTGTCTAGTTTGTAAAACAAGATGTAGCTGGTTTTAAATGTAGTCTCATTCAATCTGCCTACTGCAGTAATGTACATTCCCTAATCTGAAGAAAAGTACCTTGCATGGTTGTTTACTCGTAACTTCGAAAGTTTTAATATAGAAATTCATATCAAAAAATTTTCATTGGATAATTACTATCTCCTGTCTTTACAATGGTTATAAAAGTAAAGAAAAATGTACACAATACAGAGCGTATATAAAAAAGATTTTATCTTGCAAAAGTTATGGTGAAATAAAATATTTGTAATATTGTTAGAGATATTCCGCATGTATGTATTGGTACAAGTCTCATTAAGGGAGTGTTGGTGTGAGTGTCGAAATAAGTTTTACCCGAGTGAGAACCAATGGTAAAGTTCGTAAAAAGGTGACTTACTCAAAAATTAAGAGTTATGTGGATGAAATTGGACGTAAGTGATGAAGAGCACAAGCACTTTAGGCAAGAGATTAATCTAATCATATATTTCTCCCTTCTACCACTCTTACACGCCCCCCCCCCCCATATACAAGCCATCATAGACAAATAGACCACTCATATACCATTACGAAATTTTCTTCACATGAAGTTGTGAAAAACATCGAACTTTATTCTTTATTATGTTATTCCTTGAAGTCATGATTGGGAGCATGTACTTGTCAAAAAATGAAATGAAATGATTGATATATAACGTTGTCGTTTGTTTGTAATTTTTTGTAGCGAATTGGTTCAGCTAGTTTCAATGACTCTATTTGATTTACATGAACTAAGAAAGGCAAATGAACAATGAAAAGTTGTATCACGGTGCATGCGGGTTTTTTCTACGTCCTTGACAAAACGCGGAAATTAGGGTTCCCTGGCTTACTAATTTCAGCTGGCTTTCGTGCAAAACCTGTTAATTAATGAAAATGCTATCTCATTAAAGAGACAGAAACCCAAGAATATGTTGAAAAACAATTCCTATTTCATTGCTAGGGACACTTATCAAAGTGTAAACTTTTTAGTGATATGCACTGTTAACCGTTCGATAGCTGTAAATAATAATATATGAACATAAAATTGTTGCACAACTCATTTACGATGTTTTCTAAAGTGATCAACTATGATCCATCATACGATGATCGGGGGACATGTAAACCAGACGAAAGAAATTTATCCAACCAATGAAAACACATTCGTTGAAACATATAGTCATGGAAATTGAGGCAATTTTATAAAATCCCGCTATGTTTATATTTGTTGTTATCTTTTTAGGACGATGTTGGCTATGATCGCTATTTCATCCCCCACACTGTCGATTGAGCAATCCACAACAGCGGATCCTCATCTCATGGAGTCACAAAACACTATGTAATGCACTAGAGGAGTCTGCAATCTTTTTTTTCCATCCCGGATCTATATGATGGATGGATGGAGTAGGACGACCTGCAATTGCTTCGGCTGATAGCACATTGAACAACAATTCTGGAGCCTTGCTGAATGGAATACGACATCCAAATGCTAATGTTACACCAACGGAACCGGTTGGTTATTAATATCGGTTTGGAGATAACCTCGTCGGTGTACCTGCGATTCTTAGCTGCCAAAAGATTTTACGATATATATTTTATTGCTAAGGAAAATTTGCATATTTTCACGACTCACCAGCCGCAGAAATTTTGAAATTATTCAATAAAATTATTTTTTCCACCCGAAACGTTAAAATGATAATAGAAATAATGGTAGTAGTACACAGAGCTAACAGAAATAGAAGAGACGAGTTGTTGATTTCATTTTTTATATATAGTATAATTTGAGAAGTATATATTTAAAACATTCGCGCAATACTCTATTGAATTGAATTACAATTCATTTATTTTCCCTAAAAAAAACAATATGCTAAATCAAGTATACACAAACATTAAAATGTTTATACGAATGACGTATCATACTTTTAAAAAAATAAATGTAAAATACTTCGTTTTATATATATATATATATATATATATGTATATATATATATATATATATATATATATATATATATATATATATGGCAAATTGCATGCCGATGGAAACAGTATGCTGAACATATATGAATCAGTAAATGATATAATACATAAAACAGTTATATGGAATACTAAATGGATAATACTTCTATGAACGATATTGGTATGTCATATATTTATACGATACTTTATGGCTAATAACCTGACCCACCCACTTACCATAAACATATGTAAAGAACAGTTATGTACATATTAATAAGCTTTAAGGAGTTGCGTTTTAACTATTGTGTAAATGAAGATAATAAAGAGAAGTTTCTTTCATCCATTGGAAAAGAATGCCAAATGTCTCGACCTGTGTGGCAAATAGATTTATGTGCTGTGGTTGTGATTGGATTTGCTAAATGAAAATTGAATGAATTTCTTGTGTCGTAGGAATGAATATCACGATTTAGTGTAAACATGGTATAAAAATAGTTTGTGAACATACACAAAAATATTCCGGTCTCCAAATTATTAATATTGTGAATCTTTAAAAGATTCTTTAAAAGAACCAGATTTTTAGATATAGGATTTGTGTGTGCTAGATAATGATATTTTGTGCATAGTCTAATAGCTTTTTAGTAATAATATCGATTATAGGTGTGTTCTGCCTCTAGTCCCTCAGCGATGTTGCCATGTGATAAATGTGATTAAATAAATGATTTATATAAAAGTAGTATAACATTTTACGGGAGCAAAGTTCTTATTTTATAAAAAAAATCCGATAATGAGAGATGCAAAAATCGATATATTATTCACGTGGCTATTCCAATTCAGATTTTCGTCCAAGGTAATGCCCAAAAAACTTGACATGTTCTTTCTTTTCAATGACTCTATTATTAATGTTAATACTGGTTCGTAGTTGATTGTGTTTATTGCACGAAATAAATCAGAATGAGAAAATAAAGCGTCGTGTTATCTGCAAATAAAAAGTGGGATATTTTTCGGAATTATTAACAATATAATAAGTCAGATAATTATTGAACCAGGAGAGTGTTTCTTACTCCATAATCATGATAATGTTCAAGTTTACTTATCAAAATAGGGTGGTTGATGGTGTCGAATGCTTTACCAAGATCAATGAATAAAGCAACAGCAAACTGTTTACGAGAGATAGCATTGGAAATTCTGTTTTATAAATCAACAGTAGCTAATTCCGTAGAGTGGTGCTTAGGGAGTCCATACTGGCAATGTGTTATAATCTTATATTTTCGGGGAAATGAAATAATTGATTGTAAATAATTCTTTTTTGTCCATTCTAGAAAGAATATCAGCGGGTTGGCGTATTAATTATCATCTAAAACACACAGTAAACGTACAGCAGTAACGATAGTGGTGGTGGTAGTAGTAGTAGTAGTAGTTGTACTAGTAGCAGCAGAAGTAGTAGTAGTAGTATTAGTAGTAGAAGTAGAAGCAGTAGTAATGGTAGAAGTAGTATTAGAAGTAGCAATAGATCTCGAAAATTTTGCAATATCAGCAGGGGTTGTTGTAGTAGTGTTTCATAATAGTGATCACAGCTTCATGTAGGCTAAATTGCATCTCTAATTTTCTTACAATGAAAAAGATTGCGATCAGGGACGACTCCAAAGCTATCCAATCCTATGGAATTAGAATTCAGTCTTATTCGATTGAAAAGTTCGATCCAACATTGAATTGGTCCCTGACCACAAACTGTTAGATTGATTTTCAATCTACGAAAGTTAGAGAGTGCACAAGAATTGCTATCAGGGACCAATCCAAAGTTGGATTGAAATTTCTAATCTGATTTAGAATTCAATCTTATTCGATTGAAACGTTTGATCCAACATTGTATTGATCTCTGATCATAATCTGTTAGAATGGCTTCCAATCTATATAGTAGTTATAGAGTGGACGAGGTATAGAACAAACTTGCCATCGATGATACAGGCCCTAATAAACATGATCAACACAATACATAACTAACTACTACAACAGGCATGAAAACATCGTGTTCCTTACTTGAAACGATCACGTCATCCGCTCGCTATTTATTTTATCGCAATTATTATATTGCCTAGTCTTGCTCATTCTTCTCATGCTTCTTGCCAAAGAAGGAAAATAACAAAACTTCATGGTGCAATTTGTAAATACATTTTATCGTGGCGAATACCAACTGTAGAGATGAAATTACTTGCATGTGTAGTGGTTAAAAATTATAATAGATAAGCTGTCAGATATGCCGGTTTTCAGTTTCATTAAAGAAAAGTATTATATTTATATATTTTCTATTCGTGTGTTTCATGCAAATCATGTAATTTCAATCTTTTCTTAACTCTCATAAATCGAGAATAACCGTTGGAGTTAATGAACAGTATCTTATCGGATATTGTTTTTCTATTCTTTATAATGGTGTCAAAAAGTTGTAACATATTGTGTGTAGTACGTCATGATCATAAACATGGCTATTGTAACGAGTTAAACTGTCATATACTTGTATATTAAGACATACTTTCAAGTTCTTACATGATGTATCCAATTAAGACGAAAATGTTTAGAAAAATGAATATTTGAATGTATCAATGTATTAAAGTAGGCTCCTATAGAAAATAATATTTATAATATAGAATAATATTTAACGGTAGAATGTTAAATAAATATGATAATAGAATGTGCTTCGTAAGATAACGCAAATGTTTTCTGAAAATGATAGCTCTTCTTTTAATAAGATACATTCAATGTTGAATTGTCTTTTGTGTTGGGAATTAAATTATGATGGCAATCATTTTCTCACTAATCAATATGTTTACATTCTCCCAACTGGAATTCTTATTTCAGCTGTATGTAATGAAATTGTTATTTCTGAATAAAAAAAGGCAGATTTTTTTTCTGTTTTGGGGGTTATATTCCCATGATTTATTATGATAAGTTTGCTATTTAAAATCAATTAAAAATAAATACTTTAATTTTCCCAGAATGGATAAATATGGACCCAACCCCACTTGAAACTAAATTACACTTTCCTAGCCACTTTGAAATATTTTTGCGGGTTATTACTCGCTACAGATCGCTCGTAGATGCCGTGGCCGAATGCCGAGCGGTCCTACAGACCTCTACGCCAGACGCACGTTCTGCGAACCGCTTCGATCAGTAAATTATAAAAGCATTTGATATTATTTTTTCTCTCTTAGTTTAATGATTTCTAATGTGTATATTTTGAATGTTTTACATAGTAAAGCGCTTTGAAATGATTTCATGAAAAGCGCTATATAAGTTTAAGTTATTATTATCATTATCATATAAACCGTTCAAGCTATAAAGTCTGAACGATGAAAGTTGCAAAAAGTGGATTTAATATATCAAAATCTAAATTCCATTCTATTTCGGGCTTCGTTTTAAAACAAAACAGATAAAAACAATCCAAATTTTAATGACGTCATCATCGGCTGTGACCACAAACTTATGCCGAATTTTAATTTAAAGAAAATGATTTTAATTTAATTTCAAAAAGAGAAAATTTTCCAAGTACAATTTATATTCTATGTAAAGTGCTATTAATTTAATCATTGTCATAACATATGTGCTTATTGTTGTGTAATGTAATAAAACCTGGCTATAGGCATACATGTCCATGAGTACTGTATACTTATGTTAATTTTAATATGGAAATAAAGTCAAATAAAACAAAATATTTGTTTGCTAACTGGTAGCACAATTATTGAGATACGAATGATTGGAGTAGAGAATTGGACAACTTTCACACTTTCATAATCAACTGGTACATAACCGACAGGAGCAGTGTCCTTTATCAAATCGAGGCTTTGTGAACAAAAATAAACTATAAATTTTCTACACTGGAGATGCTTTTCCTGAGTTATATTCGTTCACTCGTAAATAAGCTATCCTGTAATGTGATTGGTTAATTAGTAATTACTTGCCAATTTAGTGGGCATAGTGATTAACTTCACCTAGAATGTTTTTATTCAGGAATTACACAAAAGACCTCACTGAGAAGAATAATAACAAATTTCTTCAGAACATGAAAAGAAATCATATCAATCATATTCCTTTGAGTGATTGCTATCAATCATGATGAGTAAAACGACAATGCGTCTCCAAAATGAGGCGTTGTCATCTTAATCCGACAAAACATATTGTTCAAAATAGAAGAGTGTTAAACCTGTGTTTAGTAGATCTTCTTTATTTTATTTATTTGTTTATTTTTCATTTATTTATCTGATTATTTCTTTCATTCTTTTATTTGTAGCCAATCTTTATCTGGAGCAGCTTGTTCAATTCGATACAAAAGTATAATTTAGATAATCATATTTATTTGCATGTAATATTGTATAGGCCTGTATGTCTTGTATTCTAAGATTTCCTGTCGTCTGATAATCAGTTGATTGAAAGTTGGAAGATTTTGTCTCCTTACGGCGTTTTTTTTACGTTTTTTTTTCTTCTCCTATTTGGTGTTTAGAATATAGAGAGGAGGGAGGAAAAAGAAGATAACAGAGAGAGGGGAGGGAGAGAGATGCTAGATAAAGGTAGAGGAGCTTGAGAGAGAAAGAGGATAGATATTGGTATTTTAGAATGCTCCCTGGGCAGCTTTTCTTGCATTCATCATAGCCTTATAATGGTGCTGGCAAATTCAAACATATAACTTTCGCATCCTACCGGGTACCTATTTAGCACCTGGGTCGAGAGTGGCAAATTGTGGATTAACGCCTTGCCAAAGGGCGCTAGACCGCGGCGGGATTCAAACACACGACCCTCTGTGTACAAGGCGAGAGTCAGAACCACTTTACCACTGCTCTTGCATAATTCTTCCACAGAAACAAGCATGGACTAGAGAAATTTAAGGCTGTCAAAGAAGCTTTAGACCAACAAACGTAAACCAAAAGTAAAGTTTTTCATAGATAATGTGGTCTTTTACGTTGGTGGGCAACATTCTCCGTTGGACCAACGGACGTAAAATCGACTTTGCAAAATCAAAGTATTTTTTCAAGACGTTGGCGGGCACCATTGCTGCCCTGCATTGCAGAAACGATATTGCCCCCCCCCCCTCCTAATTTGAATAACACGAGGACACGGATTTACGCCACTTTGCCTAAATAGAGAGTTTTCGCTTTTACTACGGGGACAATCTTTACCACGAATCGATTCCTTTGAAAATGCAAGTAAACCACAATAGAGAGCTGATGGGCTTTGGTCGAAAGACGAAGGACTGCGTCAGCAGGTCATCTGAAGATTTCAACCGGACGAACAATAGCAAATATGTCGTTGTCAGGAGATACCGATACAGTCCCGGTCAAACAACTTTCGACAAAACCCTTTAAGCCCTTCTGTGTGATTTAACTTACATTTACACAGGAATTTTGCGTCGTTTGTAAATGCACGTTGTAAATGCGAAAAAGTCAGGATATCCCCTTTTACGACGGCAGCCATTGTCGAGGGTGTGGACAAAATACATTTAGACATGAAATTAGCGTAGAATTTTCAAGACGTTTGCGGGCACCATTGCTGCCCTGCATTGTAGAACCGATATCGTTCCCCCCCCCCCCCCCCTCCTAATTTTAATACCATGAGGACACAGATTTACGCCACTCTGCCTAAATAGAGAGTTTTCGCTTTTACTACGGGGACAATCTCTACCACGAATCGATTCCTTTGAAAATGCAAGTAAACCACAATAGAGAGCTGATGGGCTTTGGTCGAAAGACGGAGGACTGGGTCAGCAGGTCATCTGAAGATTTGAACCGGACGAACAATAGCGAATATGTCGTTGTCAGGAGATACCGATACAGTACCGGTCAAACAACTTTCAGCTCTTCTGTGTGATTTATTTTACATTTACACAGGAATTTTTCGTCGTTTGTAAATGCACGTTGTAAATCCGAAAAAGTCCGGATATCCCCTTTTACGACGGCAGCCATTGTAGAGGGTGTGGACTAAATACATTCGGACATGAAATTAGCGTAGAATTTGATTTTAAAAAGGGGAAGTTCTAAAAAAAATATGTCATATGAATTATTAATTATTGATTTACTCATCGACACAGGTGCCTCGACCTGGCTTCAACTTTGTCCACTGCAGTTCAGATCAGAGAAAAGATTCCACAATCATGAAACTTAGCGTGGGAGTCGCTGAGGGTGCTACACGGATCGCGGCACGAAGCTTGAATATCTTCGAGCTCTTTTAGTAACTCGCTTTTAATCTTTACTAGTATGCTAATGTCAAGTCCAAGGTTATTGCACAAATCCCGAAAGACATAATCTCATTTCTGCTTAAAACTGACAATCAAAGGTCAGTGAATAAAGTGATTCCAGAAATTTTTTAATCCATTAACTTAAACATGTAACTCCAAATATAATAATCAAAGATATGGTTCAAGTATAGTAAAACCACGAGGTTGGGCGACTGTGTCATAAAGTTCACGTGCAATCACGAAGTTGACTCCCCGAGATCACAAAACAAGTGCAGACAAAGATATTTTCACAGAAACGGTTGCGATCAAGCCAGGCATTGAAATAAAAACGATAGGTTGAACGAAAGTTGGTTGACCATAAAAAAACCTGTCACTCGTCCGTAGTTTGAAAGCAAAACGTGATTGGCCGGTCAGAAAATCGATAAGGCGTTGAAGCTTTGGAATGCGCGTTCCGTGATGTTAAAGTAATACAAAATGGGAAATGTCTGTACGCTGAGAAAATATGTATATAAACACTCAATTTACATATGTGAATGGACGAGAAGTTACGTATATTGTACATTTGCTACTAGTACGTATGCCTTGATTGTCCGTCTAAACAATCGCTCGTGATTGACGCTAGCCTAAGTTTCCTTTCACAAATTGCTTTCCATAACATCGTCACCGCTGCATGCTACATTACAAACCTAGAAAGAAAAACATCCATCTCGACTCAACCAGGATCACCATCTATTTTCCCAGTTTGACATTGACAACGGTTATTAATTTGCCTTTTTCATTTATGAAATAATCGGAGATAATTGCTGGTAATTTCATTTCACCGCATACCCGTACGTTCATTCATTTCTTTTTGCGTCTTTTTTAGAGGATTGATGCATATCAAAATTAGGGGTTACAGAGTAAATCGCATTCAAATCAAAGGTTACACAATTAATCATAAATCATGAAAAATGTAAGTATTATTACAATAATTACAAAATCATATCTACGTTTAAATACATAGGTTGTTCTTACACGAATCGTTACAAGCCTTTGGGAAGTTCATCTTTTTCTTTGGTCATTTTACTAGCAATATTGTACATTTCTATCCGTGTTTTTAATTTCTTTTATAAATACATGTTTCAAAAAAAAAATCTTTTTTTTTCAATTCCTGATTTGTTCCTATCCAAAATAACTTTATATATTCACCAAAACGCAATAGTTAACAAAGATATTTGTTTTACTACCACTTTCAACTTCAAGTAATTGTTTGATGTTTACGTCCACTTTTACACTGTAAACCTCTCGCAAAATAATTTTGATTTATTAAAAAAAAGGATTTGTTTACCTCACAGTCAATAAAAGCATGTATGATATTTTCCTTAACCTTGCATGTTGGACACAAATCATCCGTTGCAAAATTCCATTTGAACCGGTTACTTGTGGGATGGTCGCTAAAATTGTGACTTTCCGTGGGGCGGCAAATGCAACCACGGTCCATGGACATGATAATATGTAAAGTATTTTGAGTGAATACATGCAACATGTTGCCATCGCCAAATTCTGCTCCTGACCTCAAAATTAAAATAATAATATGCGAAATCGTACCATTCATTCGACTGGACATTCCGCCATTCACCCTGTGTGTTAAGGACTTCCGCGAACGCGCGCAAGCGTGTACAATGCATGTAACCTCGTTCGCGTTTATTTTTTTTTATTCGTTGTAGAATCTACGATGGCGTATAAGATGTCGTCGTCTTCGTCGTGTTTTGACAGCGAAAATAGCAAATACCAATAGCAAATATATGCTACACACACGTCTTATCCAAGGAAAGACGGCCAGTAAATTTCTTTCAAGTAAAGAGCTAGAACAAATTCAAGCCTTTGCTGCATTCGTTGGTGTAGACTACCTGGGACTTCAGAATAAAAATAACTATTCGTGCAGCAGAGAAATTTTCGATTGACTTGCATGCAGCACGGCCCCGGGTGACCAGCCGGCCAGCATTTCAGCAAGATCCGAATGGATCAAAATAAATATAGATGTACCGCGTTACTTTCAAAAGAGGGGGCACACCTCTCTTTTACTGGCGTTTTTATATTACAAATTTTATTATTTTTGCTTCTCAAGGGGCGGGGGGGGGGGGGGGACAGGCAATGGCGTCATGATGCAAGATTTTGAGTGGCGATATGGTGTATAGGGTAAAACGAACGCGAGTGAGCAAAAAAATACATTTTTATTACAAAAATCAAATTTTAGATTTTGACATAATGTTAAAGAAGATAACATATTTTTCACCATTCTCTCTTTCCTTTTTCTAATTTTTCTTGGTCTGTACGCCACGGTAAACAATATTTCGTTTATGATTTTGCATGTTCGAGTCGATTTTGTAAAAATAAAATCACTTTTTCATGACAATCTAACTGTTCTTCTTTCTTTCCTTTTCCAGTTTTCACTTATTATGTTTTTTTTTCTTAGTTTCCTTCCTCCCTTTCCTCTTTTCCCCCTTCTTTCTCCCCATTTTCTTCTTTTCCCTTTTTTAATTTCCCGGTGAACTCCGCCAGGGGGGACAGTTGCCCCCCCCCCCCTGTTTAGCCACTGCTCCCTGGGCCGGGCTGCATGCAAGTCAATCGCAAACTTCTCTGCTGCACGAATAGTTATTTTTATTCCGAAGTCCCAGGTAGTCTATACCAACGAATGCAGAAAAGGCTAAATTTGTTCTAGCTCTTTACTTGAAATTTACTGGCCCTCTTTCCTTGGGTAAGACGTGCGTGTAGCATATAATTGCTAGTGGCAATCTTCATTTTGGCCGTCAAAACACGACGAAGACGACGACATCCATTCGCCATCGTAGATTCTACAACGAATAAAAAATACACGCGAACGAGGTTACATGCATTGTACACGCTTGCGCGTTCGCGGAAGTCCTTAACACACAGGGTGAATGGCGGAATTTCCAGTCGAATCAATGGTACGATTTCGCATATCATTATTTTAATTTTGAGGTCAGGAGCAGAATTTAGCGATGGCAACATGTTGCATGTATTCACCCATAATATTTTATATATTATCATGTCCAAGAACCGTGGTTGCATTTGCCGCCCCACGGAAATAAAAAAAAACTAGAGACATTTTCCTTGTCCATTCCAGAGTATTACTGGTAAGAGATTTTTTGTCTGCTGTGTCAATTGAGACGACAATCCTTCTAAATAAAGCCCCTGCTTCTTCATTTTTGTCTTGCCTGCATAGCAGAGCGAGATTATAGGCGCCGCTTTTCCGACGACGCACAGTGGGCCGGGGCGAAACAAAAGTGCGCCAAAAGTCATTTTTGGCGATTTCAGATTTTTAGTTTTTGTCATGCCCAGCTGAAAGACAATACTTTCAAGAATATTTCAGTAAAATATTTCATTCCGGAATTTGCATATAGGTTGTTAATTTCCTACCCCAAAACGTAAAATGTGACATTTTGCGAAATGTCGCGTATATGACATCTTATTTGAAAACAGGCCATTTTACAGGATGTTTTTCATGTAGGAATCTGAAATGACTCCCACATAATCCTGATATATCCCTTTTTTTTCGGGTGAAAGTGTTCAAAGTAGATAAAAGACACATTTTAAGAGGTTTATAGGATGATTTTTCTTCGAAATAGGGTGAAAATCCATGTTTTTTTGTATTTTCAATAGAATAGTTTAGATTTCCGTGGATTTCTGTCTAAATTCTATAAGCATAATTTTTCCCGATGTCTAAGCTTTAAGTCGATACCAAATTTAGCTGCCCGTTTTTATGTTAGAGCCGATTTTACTTGACACAACACCCTAAAAACCTGTTAAAAACTGTCATTTTTGTACTGCGCAGTCATCGAAGCGCATCGCATGGGGGTACATCGCCGTTCGCTTTTGCACCTCGAGGACGTTTCCCCTTCCATTCCATGAAAATGGCATGAATTCCGGGCATAATATAAACAAAATAAAGGTTGCTAAGGCAGATAAGAGCTATATCTAAAACTCTTCCAGGGATAAAACTTACTTGCAGAATAATTTCAGCCCCAAACCCTCCTTATAGTGATACATTCGTGGTGTTATATACTCTGCGTTTTACACTAGTCAACAACACAGCTTGATAAAGGAAGGTTCATATTTTTCAGATTTCAAAGTGTTTTTTTTATATTTTGATGCAATGAAAATTATTTTCGGCATCTCATAAACACTTTTTAGTCATAAACCAACATTCACTCTGGCCAATTTTAAAGTAGCATATAACACAAAGTTTATATACTACACAATTAGCTTAGCGTAATTTGTCTTTTCATAGATATTTTAAGTAACCAACCAAAATTTGGTATCAAGGTGACGTCATATCGGCTTTAAATTATGTTCAGTCGATTCTACGCCCAAAATTACTTATAAACGACATGCTTAAGTAAAAATATAACACGGAATATAATTTTGGCGCACTTTCAACTCATTCTGGCCCACTGTGCGACGGCGGCGTCGTCAACATTGAAATCTTAGCCAAGGTTAAATTTTGAAATGTCATCATAACTTAAAAAGTATATGGCCCTAGTTCATGAAGCTTAGAAATGAGTATAATCAAGTATTACTGAATATCCTGCCTGAGTTTCAGGTCACATGATCAAGGTTAAATGTCATTTAGGGTAAATGAACTTAGACCATGATGGGAGAATCAATATCGAAATCTTAACCAAGGTTAAGTTTTTGAAATGTTGTCATAACTTCAAAAGTATACAAACCAAGTTCAAAATACTTTAATAGACATAAGGGTAATAGTGTATCACTAAATATCCTGCATGAGTTTCACGTCACATTTTTAAGGTTAAAGGTCACTGAGGGCCAACAAACTTTGGCCATGTTGGGGTTATTTGAAAGATTGTAATCATAACTTTAAAAGCTAATGGATCTAGTTCATGAAACTGGGACATAAGAGCAACCATGTATCCCTGAATATCATGTGCGAGTTTCAGGTCACATTACCAAGGTCAAAGGTCACTTAGGGTCAACGAACTTTGGCTATATTGGGGGTATTTGAGGAATTGTCATCATAACTTTGATATTTTATTGATCTCATTCATGAAACTTGGACATTAGAGCAATGAAGTATCATTGAACATCTTGTGCTGCTTTCAGGTCACATAACCAAGGTCAAAGGTCAATTAGGGTCAACAAACTTGGGTTATGTTGGAGATATTTGTGGAATTGTCATCATAACTTTAAAATTCTATGTATTTGTTTGAAGAAACTTGGACATAAGAGCAGCGATGTATCCCTGAATACCTTGTGCGTGTTTCAGAAACATGGCCAAGGTCAAATGTCATTTAAAGGTCCATGAATCCTGGCCCTGTTGGGAGTATGTGTTGAATTGGCTTTATAACTTAGGAAGTTATGGTACTTGCTTTAATATGTAACATCGACGTACATGTAAGGGTAATCAAGTATGAATAGTAGTTTTGCACAATCCTGAGGACACATGATTATGGTCAAAAGTCATTGTGTTTGAATGGACATAATAATTTATTATCTTATTGATGTTTTCTTCTGTGAATAATTATTCATTAGCTGTTTTTTTCAAAGGAAGCAATGCTGCTATAGCGCATTGCGTAATGCAGGCGAGACTGCCAGAGGCGTTCCACTTGTTAATGTTTTGTTGTGGTTTATGTAGTGATGGCTCTGTAAGATAACATGATTTGAAATACCCATGCATGTTTGTTTGTTGGTTAGGTGTTTTCTTGTGCATGGGGAGGGCTACTTTAGCCTCAAAATTTTATAATTTATCCAGGTACTGACCTGGACCAATGAGTTGATAAAAGCGGTAACAGTCTACGAGGACCAGCAACATCCTTTTTTAGGAAGCTCCGTAACCATGGAACAGAGAAATTCTGAAACACGAAATTAGATAAGATAAGATTTATTTTATTTATACACGGTTAAAAAGCCCAAACAGTTCACAGACTGATTTCCATTGGGGCCGTGTCGAACATTGACAAAGTAAACATTTTAAAATCATTGTTTAACGAACAATATATATGGAATAGAATTAAGCATCAATTGAATATTACAAGGCAATCATTGAAACGTGAAGAGGAGGGAAGGAGAAGAAAAAAAAGGAAGAAGAAGGGAAAAGTGAGAGGGACAAGAAAAAGACAACAGAGAAGATAACAGAAGAAGAAAAGAAGAAGAATAAGAAGAAAAAGAGTAATAATGATAGTAAGAAAAAGACGAAGAAATTATATACCATTCTAAAAAACATCAATAACTTACAACATGAAATATCTATCTGTAAATTGGAACAAAGCGGTGCATACATGGTAACAGTAGATATGTACATGGTATTAAAGTAAAATGTCAAAGTAAATACATGTTTCTATAATGGATAACCGAGCAAAATAAAATGAATACAAGTCATGATTTATCAATGATAAAAGCTAAACATATAAAAATGACTGGAAAATTTATGATAACTAAATATGGACTGAAAATAATTACAAAGCTTGATTAATACTGATGCCATATAAAAGCAAAACATATGAAATGATTGAAAAATTAAGACACGTACTCGGGACAGAAAATAGAAACTGTCTTTTGATGTTTTATAAAAACAATTAAACAGAAAAAACAGTCATTGTAATCCATATCACACGGATAATCTCTTAAGACCTGTTTTGAAATTGTGTTTTGTTTGTGCCGCTTGAATATTAGTGGGCAATGAGTTCCACATACTGGCGCCTCTGTACATAAACATGCGCTTTGCAGATTCAGACTTTATTTGCATAATTTCCAAATTGAGATTCTCACTTCTTGCGTTATGTGATCTTTCTTTAAGGGAAAATCTATTGATTAGATATGAAAGGGCGAAGTTATTGAGTATGTTAAACATCATTATTGCAACACTTTCATTCATTTTCTTTTCAAGTGTATCCCAATTTAGTTCATTTAGATTATCGTTTCCGGATGAATCCCAGGCGGTATTATTGATAACGCGTGCTGCCCGATTTTGAATCTTTTGGTGGCTATCTTTTAAACATTTGCCGCAATTTCCCCATACTATATCACAATATGACAAATGAGATGAAATCAGGGCGTTATAGACTAGTATCATGGTATCCTTGTCAACCATACTTCGTATCGATTTTAGCATAAACAAACCGCTACTACATTTCTTCTGTACATTTTGAATGTGTTTTCCCCATGACAAATTTTCATCTAAAATTACTCCTAAATGTTTACACTGGGTAACTCTTGTTAGGGGGGTTACATCAATTGCGAATGTTTAGCGATTCATCTTTGAATAGTTTCAGTCGATTTCTAGTTCCTAGGACAATATATTCAGTTTTTTTGATATTCAAACTAAGCTTATTGTGATCAAGCCATCGTTTCACATTTTGCAAATCTTCATTGATTTTGTTTTCTAGATCAGAGTAGTTGTTACTTGCATAATATAAAATAGTGTCATCTGCATACATACTTATTTTGCAATTTCTAAGAACTAAAGGCAGATCATTAATATGTTAAATGGCATCTTCCATATAAGTAACTTGTAAACCATTCAATTGAGTGATCCCCAATTCCATATTGCTTTAATTTTTGGATAAGCAATTCGAAAACAACCGTGTCGAATGCTTTTTTTAAGTCCAGCATGACAGAGCATACTATTTTGCCTTCATCAAAGCTTTTTAGCCATTCATCTGTTGTATTAAGTAATGCCGTTGCAGTAGAATGTAATGGCCGAAAGCCAGATTGGTAGTCATTAATCAAATTGTTCCTGTTCAAGTATTCATACAATTGATCAAACACTATTCGTTCTAGTAGCTTAGATAAGATAGGTAATATCGAAATTGGCCTGAATTTAGAAGGTTCATTTGCACCGCCTTTATGTAAGGCACTAACTATTGCCTTTTTCCACTCCGTAGGTACACATGCAGTAGTAATAGACATATTTACGATATGTGCCAAGGGTCAAGTTATACATGGTATCGCTATGTTTATAAGTTTCACTAGTATCATATCACATCAATTCGATTGGCGGCTTCCAAGAACCTAATAACTGATAGGGTATATCATTTTTCGTCTCATATTTCAGAAATTTTACACATCAGAAGTTTCAAATGAATGTAATACTCTACTATGGATGAGTACCTTCAGAAGCACCTAAGCAACCAAGCTTTCAAATTACTATCGATATGCAGGACTGAGGTCTCATATCAATTTGATATTATTTTGTATTAATGTATTTTGTATATTGTATGATTATTTTGCCTTGAATTTACAGGCTTAGACGATATATTTAATAAGAATCCAATCGATTTTTGTTTCAATTTTGAAATTATTTATTTGTATATCGCCACAAAAAAAAACATTCACTGACAAATCTGTGACAGCCACATCGTATAAGACGCAAAAAAAAAATGGAAACACGTAGTACAGAAAAAAAAACAGGTTCATTCAAGCTGCCAACCGTGAACAAAAATCGAAAAGACATCACTCAAAAGCTCCCCAAAAGCTTCAAATTGTAACCCTATACAACAACATTCAATTATTCATATATTGACTTTAAACTTTAAACGACTATTGAACGGCTTTTAAACGCCCCACCAAAAAATACAATAATAATAATGATGATAGCCAGCCAGGGGGTATTTTATGAAGCCGTTAGCGCGACAAGCTTGATTCTATGTAAGACACCCACTGACAACACCCTAAACTGAAGAAGAATACAAAGGAGATATAATACATAGTTTAAGCTAGTGCAACAAAATAGTCATATTTGAAATCAGAGCAGTTAAAGATGACAGAAAATTAAATAAAAGAAAATATTTCGATAACATTATCTGACACAAAGGAACATGGAGTTGTTCAATTTGACACTGTAACTCATAAATAAATGTTAAAAATAAGAAGGTAATGTAGGTATATGAAATAAGTTTGAAATTAAATATAAGTTGCAGTTTATTGTCATTGATTAAAACATAACTATATAATGACACGGATATCATTGTTATGCTTTAATATTGGTGATCTGTATGTGCATGAATATATTAATAAACCCCTCAAAAAAGTATGGAAATCTATGTTTGGCAATTAATTTCTCCCCAAACTCCCAATTTACACAATGCCTATTTGATATTATTCAAAAGATAATTTAATTTTCATTAAGTTGATACCATACTTGTTTTGATTGTGTCATCAAGGAAAGAGGAAGATTCAAATGTTTCGGATGGGGTCTGTATTGAAAAGCTACACAACCAGCAGAAATAGTCATGAAGGGTCAATAAACAACATTATTCTTTTGTCTATTGTGTCAATTGAGACGAAAATCCTTTCAAATAAAGCCCCTGCTTCTTCATTTTTAATGTTTGTTGTGGTTTATGTAGTGATGGTTGTGTAATATAACATGGTTTAAGTCCTGGTTTGAAATACATGTGTGTTTTTTTGTTGGTTGGTTAGGTGTTTTCTTGTGCATGGGGAGGGCTATTTTAGCCTCAAAGTTTTTTTTTTTAATTTAGCCCGGGCCTGACCTGTACCAATGAGTTGATAAAAGCGGTAAGAGTCTACGAGGACCAGCAACATCTTTTTTTAGGAAGCTCCGTGACCATGGAACAGAGAAACTCGGAACCACGAATTCGATTGGCGGCTTCCAAGAACCTAATAACTGGTAGGGTATATTATTTTTCGCCTTGTACTTTAAGAATTTTTACACATCTGAAGATTCAAATGAATGTATTACTCTACGTTGAAGTGAGTACCTTCCGAAGAGCCTAAGCAACCGAGCTTTCAAATCATTCTCGATATAGAGGACTGAGGTCTCATATCAATTTCATATTATTATGTATTAACGTATTTTGTATATTGTATGACGATTATTTTGTCTTGGATTTACAGGCTTAGACGATATATCTAATGAGAATTTCATCGAACATTTCAATTTTGAAATTATTTATTTGTATATCGCCACAAAAAATACATTCACTGACATATCTGTGGCAGCCACATCGTATAAGACGCAAACAACATTGGAAACACGTAGTACAGAGTAAAAAAAACAGGTTCATTCAAGCTGCCAACCGTCAACAAAAATCGAACAGACTTCACTCAAAAGCTCCCCAAAAAACTTCAAATTCTAACCCTCTACAACAACATTCAATTATTGATAAATTTACTTTAAACGACTATTGAGCGGCTTTTTAAAGCCCCACCGTAAAAAGCAATAATAATAATAATAATGATAACCAGCCAGGGGACATTTTATGAAGCTGTTAGCGCGACAAGCTTAATTCTTATCAAGACATCCCCTGCCAAGACCGTGCACTTAAGAAGAAGGCGAACGGAGATATAAAACATAATAAAGCTAGTACAACAAAAGAGTCATGTCGGAAATTGGAGCAGTTCAAGATGACAGAAAAAAAAATCGATAACATTATCTAATTTAAAGGGACATGGAGTTGTACAATTTGAGACCGTAACCTATAAACAAATATAAGAAAATACAAGGAAATGAACAGTGCCCCCCCCCACACAAAAAATACATTTTTTAAACGGCTGCCAAATGAAAAGTATATCACTCTTGGGGAAAACACTTCTATATATGAAAAGCCAATTAAATCATCGCTCATATGACATCAAAATGTTGGAAAACTATTCATGCTTCAGTGAGCAA
This sequence comes from Lytechinus variegatus, assembly GCF_018143015.1. NCBI lineage: Eukaryota > Metazoa > Echinodermata > Echinoidea > Temnopleuroida > Toxopneustidae > Lytechinus > Lytechinus variegatus. The sequence continues at coordinate 34,242,321 of NC_054745.1, read as the reverse complement.
CACCCACTTAAACAAAGGGTATGAAAATTAGGGTGGGCATGAATAAGGCTTTCGGTTTCTTTCAGTTTTTGACAGGCGAGTCTCTTGGAACTTGCAAACTTGAGGGTGTTGTGATGAATAAATGGTCATTCGTTATCAATTTAAATTGCTAGAGCAAATTTCATGAATTATCAAAATCCATGCGTGAGTGAGCGTGAATAGCAATCTTTAATGCAGCATTTTTATTTTACAATGTGGGTCTCAGCAGTGTGTTCATTGGAGTCAAGAGAATAGTATCGATAAATTGACTTTAAACTTAAAGCGACTATTCAACGGCTTTTGAAAGCCCCATCACAAAAAAACCAATAATGATAACCAGCCAGGGGGCATTTTTTTATGCCGTTAGCGCGTCACGCTTTATTCTAAGCAAGGCACCCCCTGCCATCACCCGAAACTAAAGAAGAATACAAACGGAGATGTAATACATAATTCAAGCTAGTGCAACAAAAGAGTCATATTGGAAATCAGAGCATTTAAAGATGACAGAAAATGAAATAAAAGAAAATATATCGATAACATTATCTGACATAAAGGAACATGGATATGTACAATTTGACACCGTAACTTATAAATAAATGAAAAAAGTAATGTATATGTATCAAATAAGTATGAAATTAATTATAGGTTACAGTTTATTGTCAGTGCTTAAACCGTTACTATATAATTGTACAGATATCATTGTTATTCTTTCAATGTTGCCGATCTCTATATGCATGAATGTCTACATAAACCCCATAAAAAGTTTTGAAATCTGAACTTGCCCATTAATTTCTCCCAATTCCCAATTTTACACTATGCATATTTGATATCATTCAAAGATCATCTAATTTTCCTTAAATTGATACCATACTTGTTATGATTATACCATCAAACACTGAGCAGCATTCACAGGTATAAGATGAGTTTTTGTATTGAAAAGCTACAAAACCAGCAGAAATAATAATGAAGGGTATTTTAATAAAGAACATGATTATTTTGTCTGTTGTGTCAATTGAGATGAAAATCCATTCAAATAAAATCCCTGCTTCTTCATTTTTTATTTATTGTTTTATGTAGTGATGGTTCTGTGATATTATTTGTGAGCATCTGTGAGCATGGTTTTAGTCGTGGTTTGAAAGACCCATGCATGTTTGTTTGTTATAGTCGATTTCACATTTTTCGAACCTAGAAATGTTCTTTCTGATGAAGTTTTTTTTCTTGATTCGTGTTCATATGGGGTCCTAGAACAAAGTCAGCTTGGTTGCCAAAGGTGCCGTTTGGGCAATTTCGCATAAATCCAAAATGGCCGCCAGATGGCATTTTGGAAACCTAACTTTTGAACCCCGTTTCCCAAAATGATGAGTAATGACTCTTTTTAGGGTTTTAGAGGTGTGTAGAACCGACTTCTATCATTTTTGCAACAAAAAGCTCATCTTCAGGTCAAATCCAAGATGGCCGCCAGATGCCATCTTGAAAATTGACTTTTGATCCCTTTGCCCCAGAATGACTAGTAATACCTCTGTTTAGGGGATTTGGGGTGTGTAGATTTTGTCATTAACCGCTTACGTTAGAATGAAACCATTCAAGGTTTGGGCTATGATTTCGGGAGTTCTAATCGTTTTATTAGTTCTGCCAAACCATACTCTTCTAATGATACGACTTTAAAGTATTATTTGAATAAAAAACTGATTTATCCGTATTTCTTCAAACAAATTAGTTAACTTATTAAATTCATTTATAATTATTATTGGACTTTTGGACTATTCCTCCTGACAAGATCCATCGATTTGGTCAGCAGGAGTGCACTCTTTAGCCTCCTGCAGAAGATAGGCCTCCAAGACTGTTCCACGGTCAGGATGGTTCTCATTTGTGGAATGTTGTACGGAAACGATGTCGCCCCTGCCTCTCAAGAAGTGGGAATACAAAACCTAGTCATACACGACAGCTGCTTGTCTTTTGCATGTAAGGGGTTTGGATCACCCATCAGCCTGAAATCCTGATCGACACAAGACACTGACGGTCCTCCATATATCTATATCAACAACACGCACACGTTTGGTTGTGGTGGACTCCTCACCTATCTTGGATCGACTATTATGTCTCTAGCTCCCTTTCACTGGACAAGTATATATTAAGCACCTATTCGTATGATTAGAGCGACTTAAAGAACGACTGGTGATCCTTACTCTTGGTAAATGATATGCACCACTGACGATGATTTAGTATGTAAGAAAGGATCACCAGTTGTTCATAAAGTCGCTCTTAGCTTACGAACAGCTTTATGAAACACCCACCATGTTTCATTAAAGTTAAGAGCAACTTAAGGAACGTTTGGTGAACCTTTCTTACATGGTAAATAATCACCAATGGTTGATATCATTTACTGCAAGAAAGAATCACCAGTCGTTCTTATAGTCACTATTAACTTACGAACGTCTTTATGAAACGGCTCCCTGGATAGTAAAATCTGTGACAGTCATGGCCAGGCTCCTGATTGGAAGTAAGTCCTAGAAAACGTAAAGTGGCCAAACACCTTCCATGTCAGCTGACTCGGACGTATCATGCAAGTTAAATCGCAGGACAAAGTGAAAAATACAGACGCCCTTCAGCGTACGTGCTGGCATCCCAAGTTTATTCTCGCTCCTTAGCCAAAGGCACCTCAAGTGGTTGGGTCATGTTCGCCGCAGGAAACCTTGGCGAACCCCTTCTTGGATTCGCCAAGGTAAGGTGAGCTGTGTGACTGGTCTCACCCCCATCGGTAGATCACACCTCCGTTATAGAGACACCTGCAAATATGACAGAAAACTTGCCGGCATAGACACTAACACTTAGGAAGATGTAGATGATAGTCGCCATTCTATGGAGAGCTATTAAGTACAGGGCTCAAGACGTCAGAAAATGATCGGAATGCTAAAATGGCAGACCAAAGACCTAGGAGGATGGCTAGGGCAGAATCTCTATATAAACCTGTCTCAGCGCCATCCTGCTCCTGTACATATTTGCTCTCGAGACTGCCACTCTATAGTAGAGCTCTACAGTCACTCTCGAGAATTAAAGACCTAGCGCTAAACCATCGTCTTTTAAGGCGAATTGATGCCTACCAATCATTGAACACATTGAGTTAGAAAAAATATTGAGAAAACACTTTCAAGTTCAAATAAGACTCCAAAAGCCTCTTCCGTACAAAAGTATGGATGGACATAACAAAAAATACACGCAAAATGGATCATAGCCCAAACCTACAGAGGATTCATTCTAAGGTCAGCAGTTAATGCCAAAATCTGACATCTAATATGTAACTTCACCTTGACCTAAAACTTGCTAATTAATAAAAGAAATGAGTGTTCTTACTGAAATACATTTACATAAGCTCTTATACCTATAAGCCTCGGAAAGCAATTTTTGATGATGGCGGTTGGCGGCCATCTTGGATTTGATCTGAAGATTATCCTTTATGCAAAATTACAGCATTGTTATATATAAGAAGAATTGTAAGAGCAATTATATTCATTTATTTAGTGATCTTCTAAAGAACATTCCAAAATGTCTTTGTTAAAGCTTTTGTTATACAGGCCTCTGCTTATTTAAAGGCCAATGATTATTGTTATTTCTGAATAGGGAAAAGCAGACAATAGATTGCTACATAATAGCCAGCCTGCAGTGAAAAGAACAGTAGGATTAACTATGTTATTGACATGTTCACTGAGGTTATTCGAGAGTCTTCTGGAATTAGACTGCTCTAGAAATGAGCAGAATGTTCTTTATCAGACAATAATAGAGGTCTCTAGAATAGTGAATACTGGAATGATCTAGAATAGTTGAAATGTGCATATATAACTGACGGTTTCTTCAAGGACATCATCATATCATACCAGATCACTTCATCGGATCAGATCATATCAGATCAGAACTCAGAGTTTCACGCCAGGCTTTATGTCAGAGCAGAGTACATTTTCACCTGGAATATATTTATCTTTTGTGGAATTATTTATCCACCATCAATTAACTGTTTGCAGTTATTTGGAGAGAGGAATTATCAGTTCTCATCGAGATCATCAGCATCATCAACCTGTTCAATGAACGCTTTTCAACCCATGGATTGCTGAAATTGACTGTTAATCATCATCAAAATCGTCTTCATGGACATTTCAACTCGTTACAGTGACTTTTGTTATTCATCGTGCTTCAACATCAGTTTCATCATCGCCATCGTTGTGGACTCTTATCGGGAAACTATCATTTGGATTATTATCGCAATCTCAAGAGACGTAAGACCATTCTCAATTTATGATTTGTAAATGTATAATTAATTTCATGTAATGAAAAAGGAAATTCAACTTCAACACTCATAAATATTTCATTGTTATTTGTTGCAGTATCGTAAAAAATAATTTGGGGGGCTTGTCCAGTAAACGAAAGCCAATTTTCAAAGAAAGCCAATTTAAAATCGAAACCCAATTTGAGACGAAAGTCAATTTGAAACAAAAGCCAATTTTGGAATTTTTTGGAAATTTTTGGAAAGTTCTAGAATATACTGTACTGTGTTATTACTTGCTTCTATTAATGTATATTCCACCATGGCTACATTTGATGTTGAAGAATTTCTTGCAATGACAGAATTGTCATATGATCATTTGAAGTCACTGAAGAAAGATAGTTTGATAATAGTTTGTGATCATTTGGGTGTATCTCTAGCCCCGGGTTTAAAGAAGGCAGCGATAATTGACTTGTTTGCTAGTCACATGAAGCATACAGAGGAGTCTGAAACTTCTGTCATTGTTTCAGATGATGCTCAGATTCAACTTGCAAAATTCGAAATGGAAATGAAAATAAAAAAAAAAACTTGAAAAGGAGGAAATGAAAATGAGAGAAAAAATTGAAAAGGAGAAAATGACATTGGATTACCAGTTAAAGTTAAAAGAAATGGAGTTACTCATGCAAATACTAACTCCGCTAAAGGTAAATCTCCCCAAGGCTTTGACGTGGCGAAGAACATTCGCCTTGTGCCGATATTTGATGAAGAGGGAGTTGATGCATATTTTGTGTCATTGAAAAAGTGACCAAGAGACTAAATTGGCCCGAGGAATACTGGACTCTTCTCCTCCAAAGTGTTTTTTGTTGGAAAGGCTGCAAAAGTCTATTCTTCGCTCTCTGAAATGCAATCATGTGACTATGCTACAGTAAAAGAAACAATTCTCAATGCATATGTGTTGGTAAGAGAAGCGTACAGACATAAATTTAGGAACATGCAAAGACAATGAGGCCAGACTTATGTTGAATTTGCTATGGAACAAGAAATGATGTTCGACAAGTGGCATAGATCACTGAAAGTTGACAAAGATTTTGTTCATCTTAGGGAAGTTGTCCTAAAAGAATTCAAAAGAGTCTTCCTTTTGGCATTAACTCTCACTTTATAGATGTCCATACAGTTACTGAAGTCAGTAAAGCAGCCATAGTAGCTGATGAATTTGAGGTCACACATAAGGGTAATGGAGATAGGCCTCCTTTCAAGAATTATGGGAAAAAGAAAGGTAAAGGGTCATTTGAATCCCACAATAAACCTAGTGAGGGAGAATATGCTAGCAATAATAATAATAATGACATTCCGCATTTATATAGCGTTCAATACATCGGAACGACGTCTCTAAGCGCCTAACAGACATATTATTACCCCGGTCATGCACCTTCTTCACTCCCTGGGGAGCAATCAAACAAGAGTAGCAAGGACAAAGACACTAACAAGAATCATGCTAGTCGGGGCACAGAATCAACCAAAAGGTCTGAGAGTCGTAGTTCCAAAATTTGTACTCATTGTCATAAACCGGGACATTTGAAAGAATCATGTTGGAAATTGGTTGGAACGCCAACCAAAGTTAAGAAAGACATGGGTTTTGTCAAGCAAACAAGTGTTCCCTCGATCGAGTTTGTCCCATCAGAGCCCAATCGAGATGTTGATAGTGTTTCTCTGGTATTTGCTGATAAAGTCAAGCAGGTTGATGAAACCTTTAGAAGTTTTTGTGTGATGGTGAAGTATCCCCTTGTTCGACTGGTGCTGCTGGTAGGTCAGTGGTGATCCTTAGGGATACAGGGGCTGGACAGTCCCTGATGGTGCCAGGGGATTTGGCCCTTCCTCCGGAGAGTTCAGAGAATGCCAAAGTCTTAATTGAAGGTATTGGCCCAAATTTCAGGTCGGTTCCTTTGCATAAGGTCGACTTAAGATGAGACCTAGTTAGTGGTCCTGTGACTGTTGGTGTCGTTCCAGAATTACCCATGGAAGGTGTTGATTTCTTGTTACATGTAGGTAACGACTTGGCTAGAGATAGAGTTGTTGCATCTCCAGTGGTTTCGGAGAAGCCGGTCGAGGTAGCTGAAACTGAATTATTGCAGGAAGATTTTCCAGGGATTTTCCCGGATTGTGTTGTTACTAGGTCTCAGACTCGTAGAGCTCATTTTCATTTTTAAAACATTGATGACATAAAGCCATCATAAAGATTAGATAATATCATGATAAAAATGAATAAAAAGGGGGAAAACAGATTTGAGGTATAAAGGCCTACTGGGGGATAGCCTCTTGTCGAGGCTCTGTCGGCTGCTTTCCGAGCAAACATGGCGAAGCAAGGGATATAGCGAAGCAGAGCGCCGCGAGACAGGGCCCCTTGAAATCTGAGCCGAATTTCACCGACTTTCTTTTGTTTTTATTGTTTTTACCAATATTCCGACCAAAACCTGTTCAGTGAAAATCATCCAATGAGAGCGCGGGCTGCTATAACGTTACATTGAATATTCATGAGTTCATCTTGAATGGCGATCCGTGGATTTTTGGCGAAGAGTGACGACGAAATATCAAAGGCATTGAATATGCCTCTAAAATGCTAAAGATTGACCAATTTAAGGATTTGCAAGTCGATGAAATTAAATCTGCACGGAAAGGACGAGATGTTTTTGTAAATCTACCCCAAGGATATGGAATAAATGTAATTTTTCATGCGATTCCACTATGCGTCGATTATCGATCTCCACTGTGCAGTGAGGGAATGCTGGAGTTTAGTTGCTTCCCCTTGACTCGAGTCTGACCAGCGGCTGACCAGTATCTCCCGAGAAGTTTAGGGGGGGGGGGTAATGGGTCTGTTACGGCCAGTACTAGTAGTAGTAGTGGTAGTTGTACCACTACTTGTAACATTTTGCTGGTTATATACCCTTAACTGAATTAAATGAATCCCCTGCAGAATAGTGGACTACCATATAGTATTCCGAACCCAGGACGAAACAACTTTGACTTTTCATTGGTTTGCTAGGTGATCGTTACTATCATGACTCATGTATATTCATTAGGAAGATGTTCCTCGTGAATATATAATTCAGCTCAGATGTCAAGAGGCCCTGGCTCGCGCCAGGGTAGCCCGACAGACCATTAACCCAAATGGAAATTAAAATAAAATTTGAGCTCAAGTAATATTAAAAAAAAATACCAATTAGGCAATTTGGACTAAAAAAGACCATGGAGCTATAGCTCCATGAATAGACAAAATGTTAATAGAAGATGTTGAAATCAAACCAACTCCACATTAAACCAAATAGACGGAATTAATGAACACGTGGGTATTTAATTGACGAATTGGTATTACACAGGCTAACATTGGACGAACTACGACTAGACCACGTGCAATTAGATAAAGTCAAAAGTAAGACGAAAAGAAAACAAGACCAAGTGCCTAGTTAGACGAAATGAACATTTGACCAAGTTGCAATTAGCCAAAGTGGTTAATAGACCAAGTGGCATGTAGACTAAATGAAAGAGTGGACTAGGTGGGTTTGGCCCGGAATGTAGTTAGCCAATATGAAAAATAGACAAAGTGGTATTAGATATGAAGTAGCAAACCTTTTCAACGATTCTCGTGATTATTGAAGCACCGACTGTTTGGGCCTCAAAAAGTTACATATCTAGGGGCCTTCTCACACGAAAATCTTGAATCAACATCGTGATGATGATAACAATTCGTCTTTAGAATCAAATAGAATTTAAATAGAATTCCCACGTTCACTCGAAAACTGTGATTTGAATTCGAATTCCTGAGCGAAGGTGGTATTGTGTCCTTGGTGACTTGTCAACCAAACCCAATCAAAGCACTGCATCGCCAAAAAAAATACGATGAGTGTATGACAATTGTATTATCTACGTAAGTGTTTGAGAGGTCACGAAAGCTCCGACCCTCAAAAGATGTTAAGGAAGTCAACCCTTTCAGACGTAAGATACATACCGTAATTTGAATAAAACTCAACTGGAATTCATCTCCGAATTCGAATTCGTGCTTGGTTTGACATGTCATTAGACTTATTTTTCACTGGAATCATCTTTCAAATTACGATTTTGATACTGTGTGAAAGAGCGGAAAGACTTTCTCCCGCTGTGTGAGTTCAGTATAGACCCACATATGCAGTAAAAATGAAGAAAAAATACATTGTATTGATCGAAGTGACAACAAAGACGACTGGGACACATTATTAATGATGATGATAACAAAATGATGGCGATAATGAAGAAGATCACAATGGTAATGATAACAATGAAAATGAGGATAATATTCTAAAACTAATGATATTGATGATAAAGATGTCAATGGCGATAATGATGATGCTAACGTTCATGTCGTTGGTAATGATGAGAATGATAAAGATCATTTTGATGATGGTAATCCTAGTTGCTACTGAGTTACTGTTTTGAACATTTGATTAGATATGAAATGTTAACACTGTCACAATATAATTGGTCTTGACCATTGAACCGTTTGGTTTTATATGCTCATATCACATTTAGCCTGTTGGGAATCGGAAGTTAACATTTAAAGGACAAGTTCAACCCAACAGAAACTTGATTTGAATAAAAAGAGAAAAATTTAACAAGCATAACCCTGAAAATTTCTTAAAAATCGGATGTAAAATAAGATAGTTATGGCATTTTAAAGTTTCGCTTATTTTTAACAGATTAGTTATATGAACGAGCCAGTAACATCCAAATGAGAGAGTTGATGACATCACTCACTATTTCTTTTGTATTTTATTATATGAAATATGAAATATTTTTATTTTCTCGTCATTGTCATGTAAAATGAAAAGAGGTCCTAATCGTCAAATTCGTATAAATTGAAATATTGTATAATTCAAACAATGCAAAACAAAAAAGTGAGTGACATCATCGACTCTCTCATTTGGATGTAACTGGCTCGTTCATTTAACTAGTTTGTTGAAAATAAGCGAAACTGTGAAATGTCATAACTTTCTTATTTTGTATCCGATTTTGATGAAATTTTCAGCATTGTGCTTGTCTGATTTTTCTCTATTGATTCCAATCAACATTTTTCTGAGGTGGACTTGACCTTTAATCAAAATGGGTAGGGTGCATGAGAATGAACTAATAATTTGTATTTGGATTTAATTCTCTGACTAACATTTATCTGAATAAACAATTGGTAATTTCTGCATCTCCTTGTAATACAAACTTGTGTACGGCTGCCTGTGAGGTCTATCCCCTTGGCAACGTGGCGGAGGGGTGGTGATGGTGTGTGTTTTTGTGTGTGTGTTTGTGTCTGTGTTTGGTGTAGGGGAAAAACCCCTTTATTCTTTTATGGAGAATAATGATCACCGATTATACTGTTATTACCTAAACATGTATTAATGCGCATTAATCCGCAACGTTATATTAGTCATTAATTCTTATTTTTAAAAGGGGGCGTCAATTTACTGCCGTGGTAGAGCATGCCTTTATATGGTAAAATAATTGGTTCGTTTATTTTGATTGGTTGATAAAACATTTTGCTCGAGTTACTTGGAAGAAATGCCTTGTATATATTCAAGTGTTTTGAAGTCGATTCAATGAGTTTAAGCTCCGCAGGAGTATTCGAACACACTGTTGAACCTAATGATGTTGCGTTCTCAAGAACTGTTAGGGGCAGCTTGAAATTGAATTGAACTGAGAGGAGGATATTGTTATCCTGCATGGATGTCAGATGTATTTCTCCCAAACTCTTCGGGTAAATGCTTTCGAAGATATACTTTAACAACATACTATTTGCATTATCTGCCAAGTTCACATTCGACATCTAATTATTAGGTTGTCTACGGAAAAAATACAGGAAGCTAATCTCTACTCAAAATTCTGGAGCTTCACCGTGTTACGGCAAGTTTAATCCAAAACAGGTAAGGAAGGGGTTGTGAAATAATTGTACCAATGCTGATAAAGGGTTGATGTTCAGTCGATTTACAATGAAAAGGTCAACTTCTTTAATTGTCTAATAACACGTTGAATAAACCCGTTTGGTTATCAATTTGGTGTAGTTGATATCTTGCTAATTTATCTATTTAGTTTATCTAATGTTGCCTACCGATATATTGGTCTGTTTCCTGTTATTCATGTACCCCTTCATGGTTGTACCATCCAGAGGCGGACCAAGCTTGTGCCAATGAGGGTCACTAAACACTGATTTTTTTTTAGTGGGTGGTGCCAACAAAAGACTAATTTTGTTAAGTACATCTTATCTTTACTCTTACAGAAAAGATGGGACATCTTCTGAGGCCTACATTCATTGAGCATTTTTAATTATTCAGTATTATGAAAATGTTGCCCATTCTAAAGTAATTGCTGTTTATTTCTAACCTTACTGGACAACATGCTTCCGCATTGTTTAAAATACTGCCCTTAACTGGATCGTCATATAATTACCCTCGTGGTGGCCAAAAATTACCCAATGTTTGTTTTACAGTGTAAATAAACACTGTGAGTGCGAAGCCCAAGTTCCCCTTTTAATATATATTTTATGTAATTTGCGAATGATAACAAAAATCAATATTAGTTCTGCACTCAGTCCGACATCAAAATATTTATTATTCGAATGCATTTATATTACAATTGATAAGCGAACCAGAATAAGTAACCACTAACCTTCATAAATAGATTTCAATGTTTCGCTTATGTAAACAAAATAGTTATATAAACGAGCCGGATTTATCCAAATGAGTCGATGATGTCACTCACTCACTATTTCTTCTGTTTTTTTTTGTTTGAATTATACAATATTTCAGTTTTTACGAATTTGACGATTAGGACCTTCTTGCATGAAGCACAAAATGTTAAAATAATGGAATTCCACGTGTTCAGGGAGGAATGAAACTTCATTTCACATGACAATGACGAATAAATAAAAATATTTCATATAACAAAATACAAAAGAAATAGTGAGTGAGTGATGTCATCAACTCTCCCATTTGGATGTAACTGGCTCGTTCATATAACTTTTTTGTTAAAAAAAGCGAAACTTTAAAATGCCATAATTTTCTTATTTTACATCCGATTTTGATTAGATTTTCAGCATGTTCAGTGTTATGTTTGTTGATTTTTCCTCTTTTTATTCAAATCAAGTTTTTGTTGGGGTGGACTTGTCCCTTCATGCTTACCAATCAAGTGTTAACAACCAAAGCAGACATAATGAAACACTACCGATGATAAAACAGCTTGCCTTAATGGAAAAACACTCTTTATCCCACAATCAGGAAAGCTTTCTCTTGTTAGGCTGCAATATTCGTCAGACTAGTAGTAATAGTAGTTGAATATGACGGCGCTCCTAAATCTCTGGAGATTAAACGCGCCAGGTCGGTTTATATGGGAAATGAACGAGGCCTGTGATACCCATAGACTCGTGTGTAAAAGTGGCACTTTAATCAAAATCATGAAAAGGGATGCCATTCGAGGGCTCATGCTTACTACCAGTAGATAGGATTATGTGTGACATTCCATATCTGGCTCATTTTAAAAATAAATTGGCATTTATGAAGACTACACCTGGCGTGACAAAATTCATCAATTGAGAGACTAAAATGACCCTACGTCGTCCGCCAGTAAAAAAAATACTTCCAAAGTGATGATATATCTTCTGACTTTTGAAAAAAAAAGAAGTTCAGTAGTTACTCTCCCTAGAATCAGTGATAGATTATCAATTATATTCATTAATTTTTGTCAATCAGCAATATCTAATTTAATAATTGAGATTGGGTTGGCTCGAATGAATAGAATTTGTCTGCCAGTTGTATGTAAGTCCGTGTAATCACTTTCGTAAGTAGGGATTCGGAGAATGAAAGCGCATGTAACGTCAAACCATTCTGGGACGATTGAATGGATACGTTAAATTTTATTAGTCACCCATCCACTTATTATTAAGTCATACAGAATTTTATAAAATCTTCGCGAAAACAATTCACTATTAAAGTACAAATACTTAATTGTAAATAACGCGCGTGATATGATTGTTCGTGGAAAGGGCAATGGTGGATGGAATTTTTTAATTGGTATTTAATTTTACAAACCTCTTTTTGATTTTTTAATAAAACAAGATATTTCCAATATTTTTCTAAGACCACGAAAATCCAATCTGAACAATAGACTCGGAGAAATTCAGTATAAAACATTACACAATATACCATACACAAAAAAGTATTTGTATTTATTTAAAATGACAATAGATGATTTATATTCATTTTGCAGTAAAGAAGAAAAAACAGATGATCATATAGTTTTTTCATGTGATAGGATAAAAGCTGATACACTTTAAAGAAAGAAAACTAGCTGAAAAGAGAGGTCTATCAACAAAGCATTTCAGAAAATGGGACAAGTTTACTTTCTACGGATGCTGGGGCAAAGTAGGTTCAAGCATACAATTATTTAACACCCCAAATGCGAGGGAGGTCCCTATTATCGCACTGCTCTCGGAGTAGGTTGGGGCGGTCACTTTGAATGGGATTTGTGTCTCCGGGGTGCAATGTGGTTCCTTCTGGAGTGAAAATGTTTTTAAAAAATGTACGTTTTTATTTTATTTATTTTATTTTTATTTTTACTTTGTGAACAGTGTTTTGTTGATATAATATTACTTGGATAATTTTGAACTGAATGATTTTATTAAATAGTACACAAAAACCAAGAAGTCACCATGGACACAACCGCCTTTGCTTTGTAATTCGAATTCAAATCACACTTTTCGAGTGAGCGTGTGAAAGGTCTGATGATTCTAAAGACGAATTACAATCTTCAATGCAATGATGATTCAGGATTTACATGTGAAAAGGCTCAAAGACGTTCTCCAGCACCGCGCTGCAGAAATAGATACACTGTTTATGGCTTTGTTCAGGAGAGTGTCATTGGAAAAGTTTCAATAATTTTAGTAAATGTGATAGTTAATTATATAATTTGAGGAAAAACGTTGAAGGGAAAGATGATGGTAGTGATCTAAGTGACGACAAATACGACTACGACAAAGTGGGAAGATGACGATATTAATGATAAAGATAGTAATGTCGATAATGATGATAATGTTCATGTTTTTGGTAATGGTGAGAATGATAGCGAACATTTTGATGATGGTAGTGGTAGTTCCTACTGAGTTACGTTTTAAAACAATATTGGATAAGAGAAGAAATATTAACACAAACATTTTACGTACACTTTTGAATTACTGTATGTATGGTGTTTTAGAGGTAGAGAGCAGAGAATATGATTGGTCTTAACCGTGGAGGTGCCGTGGCAAGGCATTTACTCTGCAATGCTATTTTTTCCTGCTTTCAAATGAATACAAATACTATATGCATTATTGGTTACTTTGTGTACACTTGTTAAAAAATTGTATCGTTTAGTTTTATATGGTTAAATAACCTTGGGAATAGTACCCTAACATTTGAAGCAAAACGGGTAGGGTGAGAGTGAGCTAATATAATTTCACTGGGATGTTATCCATGGCGAACATTTAATAATTGAATGGTAATTTCTGCATCTCTTTGTCATAAAAACTTGTGTCTAGCTGTCTGTAAGGTATATCCCCTTGGAAACATTCCGAAGGGGAGGTGATGGTAGGTATGTGTGTGTGCGTGTGTGTTTGAGGTGGTCGTGTTTGGTGTTTGGATAAGACCGCGTCATATCTTTGTGGACAATTCTGAGCCCCAGTTCTACTGTTGAAACCTAAACATGTATTAATGCGCATCTATCCGTAGCATTATAATAGCTATCAATTCATATTTAAAAAAGGGGGGCGTTCATCTACTACATGTCTATATTTGGTACAATGAATGGTTCTTTCATTTTGATTGGTTGATAAAATGTCTTGCCCAGAGTTACGCGTAATAAATGCCTTGTGTAGATTTGAGTGTTTCGAAGTCGATTCAATCAGTTTAAGCCCCGCTGGAGCATTCGAACACACTGTTGGACCTGATGATGTTGTGTTATCAAGAAATGATAGAAACAGTTTGAAACTGAATTGAACTGCTAGGAGGATAGCGTAATTTTGCATGGATATCAATTGTATTTCTCCCAAATGCTTCGGGTAAAAGTTTTCGAGGATATGTTTTAAGAACCAACTATTTGCACGGAAATAAAAGAGGAAGCTAATCTCCACCCTAAATTCTTGAGCTTCACTACAAGTCTAATCCAAAACAGGTAAGAAAGGGATTGTAAATTACTTGTACTAATGCTGATAAAGGGTTGATATTCAGTTGGTTTACAATGAAAACGTCAACTTAATTGTCTAATAAAACTTTGACGAAACCCATTTGGTTACAAATTTGGTGTAGTTGATATCTTGCTAATTTGTCTATTGAGTTTATCCCAGTTTGTCTACCAAACTATTGGTCTGTTTCCAGTTAGTCATGTACCCCTTTATGGATAAACTATCGAGGGGTGAACCGAGCTTTCACCAATGAGGGAATATTTCCATTCACATTGCCCCGATCAGCCTCGAAAAGCTCTTTTTTTGTGAGTAGACCTTACTTAAGACTATTTGTTTTCAAGTATCTGGATATTTGCCTTTATTCTTACGAATAACACGATACATCTTTGAGGCCTGAATAATGTCATAATGCGAGTTGGAGTTCATTGTTTGTGCATTTCATGTATTTAGTCCTGGAAGGTTGACATTTTGATTTTTTTGGAGTGATAACACACATCTAGGCAATTAATGCTCATGCAAAGCGCGATATGCCATTGTATATGCTGACCTTTGAATCTTAAAGACTCTTAATAGAAACTCATCATGATTACACGTTTCTAAACTAAATCGACCTTTTGCGAGCAAGAAGCCCGAGTTTTATTTAATTTTCAATTTAATATTTGCACCTTAAGGCGCAATTTGTAGAAAAAAAATATGTAACAATATTTTGTCATCGAAACATGCAAAGGTAACTAAACAATACGAGCGCGAAGCGCGAGCTAAATTTCTATAAGTTACACTTACCTGAAAAAAATGGGAATTTATTGGATTGTTTTCGGGAACTAATGAACAAGATACATATCCCACAGACCTTTTTTTATATCCTACCTGAAAAGGTAAATTTCAAGGATTGTTTGCAAACAAAACAATCGTGAACTGGATTTGTATTTTACTTATAAAATGCAGCAGGAAACGTCTGCTAAGAAGCTTTGACGATTGACATGATTGAAGCAGAATAAAAGTTAACGTAATTTAGAACTGTTGTGTGATTGATGTATCTCACAAATCACTAGGTAAATCCGCAGCGTGTGCTGAAAAGCCACGGTATTTGAAGCTGAAATACATTTTTATTGCTGTGTGTCGGAATTCATGAAGAGAATACATCATAAATTAAAATGCAAGAGGACATATGTTATTTGATTTTTTTATTTACGTGAAAATGACAAAATTGTAAGCCTTATCTGATCGACTTGAACAGAATGTGGATCTCACCAATCAGTCAATTCAACTTCCCTTAATCTTAGTCACTTTTCTTTCTCTTTTTTTCTCTTGTTATATATTTTCTTCTCAATTTCCACCTGTCTTTCCCCTTTTCCTCATTAGGTGGTCTGTCAGTGATGGATCACCTTAATTTCGTCAGAACTTTCTTATTTATTTTTATGGCAAATTTTGGTCGCAAAGTTTTCTCCAAATAGGCTCAATCAATTTGACTGAATTTCATGTTTTTTATGAAATCATCTTAGAGATGCCATAATAAGCTTTATAATGTCATCTGGTCGTGATGAGGTCATCTAGGCGCCATTTTTTCATCCTATCTACATAACTGATAATAATAACAATAAGACTTATATTGCACCAAATCCACTCTGTAGAGTGCTCAAGGCGCTTTTTAGGAAATTATAAAAGAAATTAAAAAGAATTAAACAGAAATGTTTTGAGGTAGTTTTTGAAAGTTTCAGAAGTCAAGCACTGTTTGATGTTATGAGGGAGGTTATTCCATAGCTTCGAGTTTGAGTAAACAAATGATCTTTCACCCCAGGTTCTGGAGTAACAAGAAAATTGGAAAGAGAGGAACGTAAGGATCTTGAAGGGGTATAACTTTTGATCAGTGAAATAAGGTACTGGGGAGATGAGCCATGAACACATTTTGCGTGTAATCTCTATCTTGTCTATTGGAGAAGACTTTTTGTTAAAACCAGACTCTAAATTCCTTTATTTCATGAGCCATATCTGTATTATTTTCGCTGATATTCTCTGAGCTTCTCGTACGATTTAGCTGAGATTCTAAGCTTTTGCTAAAATTCTTTCATTTTCCGATCAGAGGCCAGAATCAAGCCGGCTTTATACTTGCAAAACTGGATTTGAAATTCTTGTTTATTGCATACGTGTAAAGTCTAAGGGAAATGCTGTAGTCCAATCGGTAAGGCGACCGACTTGACTTGCCCATCAAGCGACCACGGGGGCACGGGTCGAGCTCAGGGTGAACACGAGTATTTTTTTTCTTTTCACCATTTTTCACATGGTCTTTAATGATCATTAAAGGCAATAAAAAAAGAAAAAGAATAAAAGTTAAAATATTGAACAATTAAAGAGATTGAAACCATTCTTATGTGATGATTATTATAAAGATATCTATGCAAAATGATAACAGTCAACCTATTTACTCCTCATGACGAATTAAAATCTAGTTTTATTTTCCAATTCGGAAAAAGTGGTACGGTAAATACACCCGTCGTGTCTCCGACAGACCTGATAGCCATCGTAAACATGTTATAAAAATGTCATTGATAATGGTATTGGTGGTAATAAAGGTAATGCGGAAGATAACGATAATGATTATAATCGCAATGATGAATATACATGATAATGATGACGATGTTGATGGTAGTGGTAATAATATTAATGACGCCAATGATGATGATTATGCTATTCGTTGTAGGTAATGATAATTGTAGGTGTGGAGCGTTGTGGCCAAGGTGATTAGTCTTCGGACTTTGTAACAGAGGGTCGTGGGTTTGAATCCCAGCCGTGGCGTAATTTCATTCAGCGAGAAACTGATCCACAATGTGCTGCACTCAACCCCGGTGAGGTAAATGGGTACCGGTAGGAAGTAATTCCTTAAAAGGCTGGGTGCGCTATGAACGCCTAGCTTAGCCGGGTAATATAGGAGCGCCTTGAGCACCTTACAAGGTGGATATGTGCGCAATATAAATACCGTATATTATTATTGTAATTATTATTAACGAAAATTTATGATATCGTTCATTGTGATGATGGTGGCCATATTTTTTTTCCTGGGGGGGGGGGGTAAACAAAACTGTATGAGAATTGAAATACAAGAGAAAATGTGTTTGGTCTAATAAGCATACATATGAAAAGTTTACTGTAAAATGTTGTTCCCCACCATATGGGCTAAAATCACCTTTGGATTAAATTTTCAAGCGAAACGGGTAAGAGGAAAATGGATAAACATATTTTCATGGGTGTGTAATTCTATGGTGAACAGTTATAAAAGTAAGGCATTGATTGGTTATTAATACATCTCTTTGTATAGCTTTTCCAGGTCAAATGTCCGCAGATTGGAACCGATCGTCCTCATAGGTATTTCAAATGCCCGTGTACATGAACAAATGTCCGCATAAGAATATGGATGTCCGATTAGGGATTTTAATTGTCAAGTCCCCCTCAGAAAAATGTTGATTTGAATCAAAGAAAAATCAGACAAGCACAATGCTGAAAACTTCATCAAAATCGGATGTAAAATAAGAAAGTTATGACATTTCAAAGTTTCGCTTATTTTTAACAAAATAGTTAATAACTATTTTGTTAAAAATAAGCGAAACACGAGCCAGTTGCATCCAAATGAGAGAGTCGATGGTGTCACTCACTCACTATTTCTTTTGTCTTTTATTCTTTGAATTATACAATATTTCAATTTTTACGAATTTGACGATTAGGACCTCCTTGCCTGAAGCACAAAATGTTAAAATAATGGGATTCCACATGTTCAGGGTGGAATGAAACGTCATTTCACATGACAATGACGAGAAAATAGAAATATTTTATATTTCGTATAATAAAACAAAAAAGAAATTGTGAGTGATGTAATTAGTTCCTCATTTGCATACCGACCAAGATGTGCATATAGCTGTTTTGTGAAATGAAGCGAAACTTTAAAATGCCGTAACCTCCTTATTTTCCATCCGATTTTGATGAAATTTTCAGTGTTATGCTTTTTTCTCTTTTTTCAGAATCATTTTATTTGTTGGGGTGGACTTGTCCTTTAAAGGTTTATGTAGGTTAAAAGTGTCTATATAGCAAAAACTCAAATATCCGATTAGGGAGTTAAAATGTCCACGTAGGTTAAAAGTGTCCATATAGCTATATAAAATATCAGATTAGGGAAACCAAAAGTTGCATAGGAAAATAAATGTAAAGACATTGAACTATCCCACTTGGAAAAAAAGTCGTATAGGGATCTCAATTGTCCACGGCTTAAAATAATGATTACTCGAACATGATGATTTCATTTTTTCATCTGTCGCTTTTTATTTTTTTTTCAATCAGCATTCCCTTTCCCTTCCTGCTGGATCTACCCATTTGTCAGCCAAGGTATTCCCCCTACCCCTCATTTCACAAATTTGCTGACCTCCTTGATATTTATCCTTATTTTATTTTATTGATTTATCATTTGTTTTCTTTATTTTTTTTATTCATTTATTTTTCATATTTTTTCGTGGGGGTGGGGGGTCTTTGCCGTGTATGTTGTATTCGTTAAATTTATTCTTTTTTTTCCTAACTTATACTTCCCATCCATACATGGAAGGCAAGTTGCACGGGATTCATTCTGATCAGTTGCTCTCCAGATCAAGCAGGGGGGGGGGGGGGCAGGGGCAGCAGTCTGCCCCCGACGAGCCACAACCCATGCAAAAGACGTATCCCTGCCCCCTGACGAGCTTGAAAGACCTTCCCCCCTGACGAACTTTATCATATTAAAATTTAGATCTTCAGCATTTTCTTGATCTAAAAATCATTTGGGCTAAACAAAGTGTAAAAATTATAAATATTGACAGGCAAAAATAATTTTTTTGTATAATTTCTTCGATCAAAGATTTCACAAACATCACTTTAAAAAATTAATCCAAACACATGTCCTAAAAGAATGATTCTTGATGTATTAAAGGATACTAAACTCGTAAAATTCTATGCGCATTTAGGGCAGCAATAACTTAATCAAAATAGATAATTTGGTGCGGATCCAGCTCATTCAATATGCAAATATTTCTAGTCACGAATATCACTGGAATAATTGAAAGTACTTTTTGAGGACCTGGCAACTGACTGTTCTCATCATCGATATACTTGGTTTTTAAGACATATCATGGCATGTCAATTCTTCATCATTAACAACAAAATATGTTTATTTTTAGATACTTTTCTTATGTTAATTCATGTTTATTATCATTTGTCGTATTTTCAGGTCTATCCTCAATTATAATGGAGGCATTACCAGATTTACAGCAGGTGGAGATTGTACGTCTTGCCAAAGACGTACTTCCTGGTCATTACATAGAGCTTTGTGTAGCTTTAGGGTACTCCATAAACCATGGTGATGCAGTTCTTGCCAGCCACCAATCCAAATACAAGGAAGCTACAACGCAGGTTTTAAACGATTGGAATACGAAACAAATCGAGCGAAACCAAATACGATCAAACCTGGCACGGAAGCTTAAAGAGGCGGAGCTTGGGGAATTAGGGACGAAATTGTCCACAGGTAATAACTTTCTATTATGTCGTTATTTTTATGACCGGCGTTACGATATTTAACAAATACTTAAGAAGACCAAAGAAAATTTAATATACTATTTATTGGCCTTTATATTTACACGTAAACAGATCATACACTAAACAAAATAATAAGTTTTCTTACATATCTTGAAGAGTCAGTTCTGATTAATTTTCAAATTATGATAAGCCAAACAATGCGAAGTAGCGGGTAAGGAGTTCCTTAACTTAAAATCCACAATGCAGGCAATGATGAAATTATGTTGAAATGCGATGGATGTGTAGAGTCACTGTATCGAGATGAAAAATGTCCATGAAGACGAAATTAATGATGATAAAAGTCAATTCAGCAATCCATGGGTTGACTAATTTGCTTTAGAACAGGCTGACGATCTCGATGAGAAATGAGAATTCCTCTTTCAAGATAAGTGCAAGCCGTTCATTGATGGTGTGCAAATCATTCCACAGATCTTAATGATGTATTCAAGGTGGACATAAGCTATGATCGGACATTAGGTCTAGCCTTAAACTCTTAGTGCTGATCTGATATGATCCTTTAGGAAACTACCAGATTTTACAAGTATAGATTTCCACTGGAAGCTACTTTATTGTCTATAAAAATGACATTCTACTCCTATCTAGAATAGTCCAATGCCACACGTTCTAGAAGAACATCATTGCAAATCATACAGTCCTTTCCTCTGCTGGGAGTTCCTATTATCTACAATGAATCATTGTACATTACAATAATACCAGTTATTGCTCAGCAGTATTCCTAACAATACTAAACTTAGATGTTATGTAATATTATTTAATTCTTCAAATTATCGTTAGAAAGGAAATAACCAAAGGAATGAATAAACATGTAATTTCTCTTTCAATTATGTAACAACTGGCCACACCAAAAACAAAAATAAGTCGCCCAAGTGGATTTTTGTTTAAAGATTTTTATTGAGTTTCAAAAAATCTATTAAGTTTTCAAATGATATATAACTTGTTAAATTTTATGATGCATTGAATATTTTTATTTTCTTATACTAGTTTTTGCGGGTATTATTTTTTTTTTGTTCCTGATGATGTTTTTTTTTTTTATTTGATATAATGGAAATATGAACATTTAACAGTGTAGTTTGATAATGGATAAACGATTGATAGCATTGACTACAATGTACAATCGATCATGAAGATCAAGCGTATTTTTAATCGCTAAAATAGTTAAAATAATGCCTGATGTAATTTTTTGGAAGTCCCGTGCATTGTGCACAACAGGTATGGTGCATGGGTTAGCAGTATTATTACTTATTGTTGTCATTCGATAGCAGTCTTAAAGACTGGAAGCAACTGAAAAAAATTGTGTTTTATGTACATAGGAAAACGCATCTTTAAAACTTTACTAATACCTCAGTCACATTTTACATGGGTCGTGCAGCACGGCGATTCGAAAACTGTCGTTTTAACATTTTTTGTACCAGCTACATACAGGTGGTTTGAATAACAAGTACAGCGCCTCTGACAGTCTCGCTTGCATTACATAATTCTATGTAAAAGCAGTGCTGTCTTTTAAAACGAATATGGAGTAATTCTTAAAAAAAAACACAAAAGATGATAAAGCGTTCGTTGACCGAAAATGACACTTGACGTTGATCGTGTGACCGAAGACTAATGTAGTGATTCTTGATTACATGTATGTCCACACTTCATAACTAGACATAAACATGCAAAGTCTGGTTGAAATTCAACGGATAACCCCACCAGGGACAAAGTTTATTGACCTTGGTCATTTAACCTGAAACTGAATTGAATTTATTTGATTTTTCTTGTTATTCTTCATGAATACATATGCAACTGAAAAATAATAAGCATACAAAGGAGCATACAAACTCCTGAAGACGGACAGTCAACCTGTCCGAAACGTCGAGTCTCTCTACTACTTATCATCTCTACTCGCCGACTCAAGCCAGCATCTCCTCATCAGCTCTACTACTCAAGCTGTTCTCTCTCAACATTCCTTCTGGTTTACAGTCCTTTTCAGGACTATTTTCAAGAAAGAATACTCTACTCTCAAATCTTCACTTTCTCGCCTATCCACTTCTTCTCTTCTTCTATCCACTGTTTCTATAACACTCCACATGGTGTACCGTAAACCACATCAGCAATTGTACATGCCACCATGCAAACCTTCAAACAACACCTACAAACAATCAGTTATCGAAAATAACAAAATGACAAAAAGATAGTTATTCAATATCAAAGAACAACAGAGAAATCAAGCTATGTTGAAAAGGGGTCAACAAAAAGAGCAATGATAATAACAAGGGAGACAAGGTTAAAGTTGTGGCGAACTCTTAAACATAGAATATTAAGTTACGAAGTACAATTCGAAGAAAAATACATATAAAGGAACGTTTAAAGCTAATAACAGAAAGTAGATTCTTAAGATGGTTAAAAGAGTACTCCAAAGAGCAGGACTTATATAAAATAAAGTATTCTTTGAAAAAAATATGGCAAGGTTCAATTTATAAATGTCTAATAGGTCCTACAGGTTCAGCTGTGAAAAGAAGGGCAAGGGGTGGGCGTTACATGGTGAATTAGATAAATTCATACTTTTTTGCAAAACGAAATAATTTAGTAATAAAATAATCGTGACTATTTGACCAAGCAATTTTACAATGATTTATATGAGAGTTAATCAAAGCATAATGTAAAATAATAAAATGTAAACTGGAAAGTGTCTCAAACGGTAGATAACACCTACAACCTTGGTAACACCTGAACACGATTGCTCCGGTGACAAATGCTCCCCAAAATGCGACATTTGCTCTGCGACATTTGCTCCTCGACATTTGCTCCGCCGACATTCGCTCCGCCGACATTTGCTCCGCCAATATTTGCTCCGCCGACATTTGCTCCGCCGATATTTGTTCTGCCGACTCTGGCTCCACATTTAGCGACAAATTTTCCGGCGACAATTGCTCCGTTGACAAATGCTCCATCGACAGTTTCTCGGCATGTTGCTTTAAAAAAAATAAATGTAAGACCTAAATAAAATACCTGCATTGAAAATATATAGAATAATAATGATCATACACCTTTGGAGAAGAAGCTTTGCTATTTTTACAAAAAGAACAATGGGTGGTATTTTCGGCAGAGCAAATGTCGGCAGAGCAAATGTCGGTGGAGCAAATGTTGGGGGAGCAAATCTCGGCGGAGCAATATTCGACTGAGCAAATATTGGCAGAGCAATTGTCGCCCAAGCATGTGTCGTTCGGGTAAGATTTGTCGCCGGAGCATTTATCGCTGAATGTCGAGAAAATGTCGGCGGAGCAAATGACGGCAGAGTAACTGTCAGCGGAGCAAATGTAGCATTTCGGGGAGCATTTTCACCGGAGCAATCGTCGCCGGAGCATGTGTCATGGATTCAATTTATCAATTCATAGATATGAACACCTAAAAGTTTACACATGAAGTGCATTTTAACCCTTAAAATAATTCACAAAGTTATCTTCATAGACGATTTTACATTTTTCGAACCTAGAAATGTTCTTCCCGATGAAGTTTCTTTCTTGATTCGTGTTCAGGTGGGGTCCTAGAATAAATCCAGCTTGGTTGGCCAAACGGCAACTTTGGGCAACTTTGCTAATGTGCATAAATCCAAAATGGCCGCCATAGAACATCTTAAAAGCTTAACTTTTTAATCCCTTGCCACAAAATGCAGAGGAATACCTGTCTTTAGGGGTTCTGGGGTGCCTAGAATCCATTCTTATTATCATTTTTACCATATAAGTTCATCGTCAGGCTAGATCCAATATGGCCGCCAGACGCCATCTTGAAAAAATAAATTTGAACCCCTTGCCTAAGGATGATCAGTAATACCTCTTTTAGGGGTATCGGGGTGTGAAGAATCAAGTTCTGTTATCTTTTATTTGCAATATAAGGTCATCTTCAGGATAAATCCAAGATGGCCGCCAGGTCGACGCCATCTTGGGAAATTAACTTTTGTACCCTTTGCCTCAGAATGATGATCAATACAATACCTCTTTATAGGGGTTTGGGGTTGCAGAATCCATTTGTGATAATAATTTTGGTATGTAGATGCGTCTTCAAGTCTAATTCAAGATTGCCACCAGATATCATCATGGAAACTTGAGCCTTTGAATCACTAATCCCAGAGTACTATATAACAGCCATATATAACAATTCATTTCTGTAAGTTTTTTCGCTTTGTCAACAAATGGTATGCTGAATCAAGGTAAATGGCATATAATGTATAATACGATGACTGATAGGCCCAAGCTGGAAATATAACTTCTGAAACAACTTTTTAGCATGCTGATAGGACCTCTTTGGAAGGATTTAAGCAGTTGTAAACACTTTCTCTTCACTTATTATTTATTGGTGTCTCACAATTTGTCGAACATCTGTCGCAAAGTTGTATATTTGTACCGCCTTTAAACATAACATTTCTAATTTGACAAATTAGGGAAGCTAATTTGATAATTCTTATTCCAACTCGCCCTTAAGGTATTCAGGGACATGCTCCTCGCGGCCTTCATCATCCTGATCTAAACTTTTCCTCGACATCCTCCATCTCGACACTTTCGTCATTTCCAGCATTGACATTGTGACTGACGGTGTATGTATTGCAGCATTCCACTTTACCAGAACTGTTATAGAATGTCGAAAAGGACAACTGCTCTTTGTGGCATCCACATAACTATCTCAGTGCTGCATTTCTTAACCTGTGACGAACACTGACAGCGAATGACATTGATCAGTTCAGGCGGAGTAGGGTCACATTGAAAAATGACAGAACGGGATTTCATCTCAGATCTCCCATCCAAAGTGAGCTATATCCGCCGGCTCATCTAGGGGCTGATACAGATTTACAGCTATCAAATGAGATCAAAGCACATGCATTAACCCCGGCAGCAACAGGTTATGAGATGTTGGAAGCAGGGCCATTACTTTCGGATTCTTTCTTTTCTTGATGAAGATGGCGCAGCGAGCTGACACCTTCTTTCCAAGTACATTAACCAAACATGGACAACCCCCGGCAATTAGTAGCTTGTTAAGTGCATTTATCTTGCCTTTGCCGTATGCATGATTTCGTGTCGCATCCATGAACTGAGGGCATGAACATGCAAACAGTTTGGTCCCATGTCAATACAGGTTGCATTGACATCCAGTATCGCATACATTCGTAATTCCGAAGGTTTGTTAGTCCGAAAACGAAATGAGGTTCGTGATTCCGAAGGTTCGTTAATCCGAAAACGAAATGAGGTTCGTAATTCCGAAGGTTCGTTAGTCCGAAAACTAATGATTAACGAACCTTATTTCGTTTTCGGACTAACAAACCTTCGGAACAACGAACCTTATTTCGTTTTCGGATTGACGAACCTTCGGAACATCGAACCTTATTTCGTTTTCGGATTATTTAATCTTCGGAATAACTAACCTTCGGAATTACGAACTTTCGGAATTACAAAGTGTAACCTCCAGTACTATACCACTTCATCGCTTCATTTGTACCTGGCACTATAGCTCCGCCTGGTAAACCCAATAGACCAAGCAGACAAAAACGTCTGTGTCGTCGCTATAAGCTCACGAACCACATTCTGCCCACAGCTTGCTGTGATATGTACCTCATCAGGAGCAAACACACCACCATCTAGCGCCTCCAATGTTGTATGCTGCTACCCTAGACCATGGACCTATAGGTCCATGCCTAGACTGAAGGTACTAAATTACACGCTTGCCATCCTCCGTTTGTTGTTCTTGCTCTTCATGATGACATATCTCGTAGTCAGATTACTGGTGATGGAGAACTTATAGTCTATAGTAACTTCAGCACCCCTTTGCATTCTCTCATACGGTCCTTGGCAGGGATGCCTTTGTACAAGTCGAAAAGAACACTCTTCTTTTTCCAAATGTATAGTGACTCAAACGTCCTTGGAATTAGGTGTGACCAGATCTAAGGGAGGGGCAACATGGGGAAATAATAAAAGAGTCGAGTTGGAGAATGTCAAGGGAGAGCGTTTTTTTAGCCTAGTTTAGATTAGGATGGTAAAGGCAACGATAAAGATGATGTCCCTGAATACCTTGATGACTAGTGAAAATCGAGAAAACTTCTCGAGCTTGCTCGCACTTATTCGAGAAAAAATCAGCACACCACTAAAACATTTCAAAGTGAGCAATTACATATTTACAATCAGGGATAAGTGGTCATAAGCTCAAGTTTTCAAGATGACAGCTGGCGGTCATCTTGAATTAGACCTCAACATACTGAAAAAAATTTATAAAAATGGTAAAAGTTATAACATAAATTCATTCTACACACCCCAACACCTCTAAAACGAGGTATTACTCATCATTCTGGGGCAAAGGATCCAAAAGTTAATTTCTCAAAATGGCGTCCACCTGGTGGCCATCTTGGATTCAATCAAAAGATTACCTTACAAGAGTCAGTATGATCAAAAAGGTTTAAGAACAATTAAAATAGAATAAAATAACATAGGTCTGATAACACTTCATCTTAACTTAGAATATCGAAATCAGCTGTTTAAATAAATAGTGAACTCGTGCAAGGGTAAATATGGTCATTCATTAGGCATAAAATTGTTCCTTAGTTCATTTGTCCATGAAATAAGTGAGTTTACAACCACCCCAGAGCGCAAACTTGCCGGCAATTCATCCCAGTAACGGGGAAAAGAATTGATGGCTGATAGGTGAAGTCGATTTTTTCGCGCTCGGAGGTGGTTGAACTTCACGACCTCCAAATGCCGACTGTTAATCACAACGGAACATCTAACTGCATCACAACGTACAATACCATACTGTACAAAGCCTTGACAACATAAATTAGTAATGAAAATTGCGTTTGCGTTTATTACTACTTACTTCTTGAAACGGAAAAGATTCATCATAAATACTAATACATTCAGAAAAAAAGCAACCGTAACTCACGTTTGGGTCATTTGATTTCTAATTTCATCTGACATTCTGAAATCCTTTGCTGAATTCCATTGTATTCTTATCCTAATGTTTTTTTTCATTTAATCTTCAAAAGACAAACAGCAAATACAGCAAAATGATCTTTTAAAACTGCTAAAATTACATATTTTAATTTTTTTAATGACATCATTTGTAAGAATTACATATTATAACAAAGAAATATAATGATAGGTCAGTCGGGCAGGGTAATGAATTAATGGGTACATAAAAAGACATACCAGCAAATTCAAAAAGTGATTAGCAAGATGTGGCATGTAATAAAATGATAAATAACATCTCCTTTTATGCATTTATTTTACGAGTATATGCAATGAAAAACTGAATTAGGTAATACAAATATGCTTGTACAGACTGGTCAGGTGGCCTATTAAATAAATCTATCATTTTATTCTTCCAACTAATGTTCTCTATTTCAATAAATACAATCTCAAGTACTCTTCTTATATCTTAATCAGTTTTATGCTTGTAAAACAGGTCTTCTCCTACAAAAGCACCAACTCCCACCCCTTTCCATTTTTGATCTGATATTATATGTAACTTAAGCAGCTAAGTGAAATCCTTGAATATTGCACACGCAAAAAAAGTTTTCTTTCAAACTCAAACTATACAAAAAAGTAGAGAAATCATCAATTATTATACATCATGGAGAAGGTAGATGAATTCATGGAATATTAAGAAGAAAGTACTATTGAGGTCATTTGGCGAGTAAAAGACTGGTCTATTCCAAAACTCCCATCTCTAATCATATGTGATTAAATCTGAAAAACTATACTCAAATTAACATTACATGATTGATTGCATAGACAATATACTCAACAATCCGCTAAAAGTCTAGTATTAAAAGAAATTTTTGACTGGAGGCCGCAGCTAAAAATAAATTGATAGTGATTATCCAACGCTTCAAGACTGACAGTCATGTGATTACTCTCTTTCAAACAGTGAATGTAAGTAATGCTATATTACGTCCCTCAATGCAGCATGAAACACCAACTTTCTCTTTTTTCCTCGAAGCTACATTCAGTAGGTCCATATTGTGCTTTTGGTGATCCTCTACTTTCACCTTTCCTGAACCTTTGAGTTTATTTTTATCAGGGCATACTTAGATTCATACGAGGTGAATTTCACGATGATAGCACGAGGACGAGAATCTCTTTCGGCGTAGCATCCGAGTATGATTGACGATCAGCCTGCTGATCCCTAGCATCACATCACGCAGTATGTTCACTGAAGCTTGATTACTCTCACACTCTAAAAAATGAAGTGCTGATTTAAGCACTTCATTGGCTTATAGAGTGACTGCACTTTGAGTGCTGATTAAATCATTCATATTTCAACTAGAAAATCGGAACTCAATATGCAGTCACTATACAAGCCAATTAGGTGCTAAATTAACACTTCATTTTTGTCTCACCTGCAAATCAGAGTGAGACTGAAATGACAGCATGACTTAAAAACTTAAATAGACCTAGTTCATGAAACTTGGCCAAAAGGTTAATCAATTAAATTCCTTGCTTGAGTTACAGGTCATATGATCCTCTACTTTCACCTTTCCTGAACCTTTGAGTTTATTTTTATCAGGGCATACTAAGATTCATACGAGGTGAATTTCACGATGATAACACGAGGACAAGAATCTCTTTCGGCGTAGCATCCGAGTATGATTGACGATCAGCTTGCTGATCCCTAGCATCACATCACGCAGTATGTTCACTGAAGCTTGATTACTCTCACACTCTAAAAAATGAAGTGCTGATTTAAGCACTTCATTGGCTTATAGAGTGACTGCACTTTGAGTGCTGATTAAATCATTCATATTTCAACTAGAAAATCGGAACTCAATATGCAGTCACTATACAAGCCAATTAGGTGCTAAATTAACACTTCATTTTTGTCTCACCTGCAAATCAGAGTGAGACTGAAATGACAGCATGACTTAAAAAAGTAAATAGACCTAGTTCATGAAACTTGGCCAAAAGGTTAATCAATTAAATTCCTTGCTTGAGTTACAGGTCATATGATCTAGGTCAACGGTCATTTGGGGTCAACGAACTTACACCATGTTGTGGAATCAACATCAAAATCTTAACATACGTTTAAGCTTTTAAAATGTCAGCATAACTTTGAAAATATATACCTAGTTCATGAAACTTGGGAATAAGTATTACTAAACATCTTGCTTGGGTTTCAAGTCACAAGACTACGGTCAAAGGTCATTTAGGGTCAATGAACTTTGGCCAAGTTGGGGGTATCTGTTGAATTACAATCATAACTTTAACATTTTATGGATTGCATTCATGAAACTTAGACATACAAGTAATCTTACAAGTTTATCTCGAAACATCCTAAGGTCGAAGGTCATTTAAGGTCAATGCACTTTGGACAAGTTGGGGGTATCTGTTGAATTATGATCATAACCTTGAAAGTACATTGGTCTAGTTCATCAATTTTGTACATAGGAGTAGAATCACTGAACATCATGTGCGAATGCCAGGTCACATGACCAGGGTCAAAGGTCAATGGACTTTGGCCATGTTTGTGGGCATCTGTTGAATCAACATCATAACTTTGAAAGTTTATAGATCTGATTCATGAAATTTAGGCATAGGAGTAATCAAGCATTGCTTAAAATACTGTGCGAATTTCAGGTCAAATGAGCAAGGTCAAAGGACTTTGGCCATGTTGGGGGTATTTGTTGAATAATCATTATAACTTTGAAAGTGTAAGGATCTAGTCCATAAAACTTGGACATAAAGAGTAATCACGTATCACTGATTATCTCATGCGAGTTTCAGGTCACATGATCAAAGTCAAAAGTCATTTAATGTCGATGAACTTTGGCAATTTTTGAGGTAATTATTCGATTGCAGTCATTACGTTCAAAGTTTATAGATATAATTTATAAAATGTGGATAAAGTGGCAACCAAGTATCACTGACAAGTCTTAGGTCCCATATTCAAGAACGAATGTCATTTATTAGTAATGAACGTAGTATTGTACCATATGAATGGTGTTTTTGTGAATAAGCATTTTATAGTAGAATTCAAAGTCAGCTCTGCTACTATATGAAATCGCTCGATGCCAGTGAGACTGCCAGAGGCGCTAAACTTGTCAAGATTATGTGTGTCCAAGTTTCATGATCTAGATCCATATACTTTCAGAGTTATGACATTTTAGCTCTTAACCTTAGTATAGATTTTGTTTTGATTCCCCTAGCATCATCTAAATTTAATGAACCTAAATGACCTTTGAACCTTGGTCATGTGACCTGAAACTAATGAATTATGTTCAGTGACACTTGATTAATCTTAGGTTCAAGTTTCATGAACCCGATCCATAAACCGTACAAAAAATGCAATATAAACATTTACATTATATAGCGTCCTTTATAATGACCCTATCACAACACTTCACAAATGAGAATAAAAATAAAGAAAAAAAATACATACATAAATAAATAACAAATAACTTAACTAATAAAAAGAAAACGGATGACGGTTATGGAGGCATTTGGAGGAAATAATGAGGATTTGTATGTGACACGCTTATGGACAGGAAAATCAGGGTACTAATGGATGATTTGTCTTTCCGTTCCGATCATCAAAGAGCAAAAACAGAAATCAGCCCCGTGGTTCAGTCTTGGAAAACACAAGAACGAAATCACAACGATAAAAAAGTGTTATGCTGTCGTTTTTGTAAATCAAAAACAGAAAATTGAAATCAGAAATACTTTTGGGATTTTTCTGATTTCTCACTCTAGATTTGTGTTTTTATATATCAAAAACAAAATCACAACACGCTTTCCGCTCCGTGATTCTGTTTGGAAAATCGCAGACAGCGAAAACGAAATCGGAAACTCGCTTTCCACTTCCTGCTCTGCGCTTTTGTCTTTCGCACAGCAAACAGCCATATCGAAATACGGTTTCCGCTCATCTCTTATAAATAGTCCAGTCAATATAGGGATTGACCCACCACTAATTGCAATACTTGATATTCAACTGCAATGCTTTCCAGGAAGGTCCCCTAAACAACATACTACAAGTCCCAACAAATCCAAGCAGTGGAAATTTATGAAATTTGTATATTATGCAAATTAGCCATAAAAAGTTTGAAAAATAAGGAAAATAGTCCAAAAATTGCAAATCAAGTGTCCAAAACAATTTAATTTGAGCGAAAAATCATGATAAATAACTTAAATCAATGTTTTCAATCAAAAATGCAATCAAATCTACCTCATTTGCAAAATATCCAAATAAGCATCCTTATATGGAAAAAATGTCTTGACATTGTGATAATTCTCTCATTGACTGCTTGAAAATTTCAATAATGTTGAAGTTACTATGCTGCAACCGCGTAGCCAGGATTTCATTTTGGAAGGGGCGGTAAATGCACGCGAAGCGTGCCAACACTTACAGAGTGCGCGAAGCGCGCTCCCTAGGGGGTGGGTACAGGGGGGGGGGGGTTCCCCCTCCCGTGCGAAGTTCGAAGCTTTCGAGGTTTCATGCATTAAAATGAAAAGGAGCCGTCTCTCATGTCTCTAGTATATCAGCTCCAATTCAGTTGACTATATTGTGATTTTGAACTTTGTTTTAAAATTGATTGTGAACGCACAAAAAGGGAATAAAATGGAAGAAAATCAAAAAAAATAATAACCCCGCGCGAAGCGTGGAAGCTAGAGCGTTTTGTTATTTTTTTTGGGGGGCCATGAAAAGGATCCCGAGAAAAGGGTGTTCTCAAAAACATAATTATTGAATACTTCCCTTGGAAAGGTCAGATTTTATTACAAACAATTTAGCGACAGTGCATATCTTTAACTCGCAAAACAGAGGAGAAAAAGTGTATATGCCGGGCGGAAGATATTCCTCCCCGCGTAGAGCAATATAATTCTGAAATTTCAAAGGGCGGACGTTTCATCGAATACAGATATCTCCAATACCCCCATCGGCTGTAATTCACTTGATTTTCTAGGATTATTGAACTTCATTACAAGAAAAATAGTGCGCAAAAAGTTGAAATTTCTGTGATTTACTGAAATTAAATAAAGAAAAAGGATGCCTTATTTCTTTGACTTATCCTGAAGCGCTTCATTTTGAATTATAAAGAAACTTACGTGTCATTTAAAATTTCAAACGGAGGGCGCCAAACAGGACAGGAGATGAACGTGCAGGGAAATGACATGAAGTTTAATAGCATTTGATAAAAGATATTGTACTTTATTATTTAATACGAAAATAATTTATACATTCCTCTTTTTAAATTAGGAACCTGTTTGCCCTAAAATTATGGTTGTTAAGTAATGAGCTGAAAAGCGGAGAAGTTTACTTTATGGAGGTGATGGCAGAAATTGATAAAAAGACTACCCGCTCAGAGCCGACCCGAACAAGGGCGCCGTTTCATCAATATTCTTGTCTGATAAGTTGTCAGATCTGACATCTTTCCTTGATTATGATTGGCTGACAGTCACTGTTACTATACATGTAGTAACTGTCGGATAAAATGGGACTTGTCGGATAAAACGTCTGACAAGTCCTTTCATGAAATGCTCCCCAGAAGTTGCGCGATCAATAAAAAAAGATTACTTCATATACTTCGGCCTAACCTTACTCTAATTCCATGCCGCAATGCATACATTTGAACTTTAACTGTCAAGAAACACGTATAGCTGAGATGGAAAAGCAGGGTTTAGAGAAAGGGTGAGGGAAACAATTGAGATCTTGAATACTGTCATTTAACCGCGCGCAGCGCAGAAGCAAAATTCATATATAAATTTTAATAGAGCAAGAGTGAGAGTTTCACTTTTGAGAAAAAAAAAAGAAAGAAAAAAAAAACACAAAGCTACCTTTCCTCCATTTCCTTTTCCCTTTCTTCTCTTTTTTTCCCCTTTTTTTCCTTTTTTTTTTTGGGGGGGGGGGGGGCGACTGCCCCCCTGGCTACGCCTATCACTAAGGACGTTGAATACATTCATATTAAGCTTAGTGTCTGAAGTGTCATTTGCATATTATGCAAATAAGTATCTAACATGTAATAAATATTTAAGAAAACACACTGGTGATACATTCCTAAAAAATTGCAAGTAGATTATCTATTGAAATTGGAATATGGCAATGCCTTACAGGAAGTTAACACCATGTTAAAAGTCATTAAATAGACAAGTATAGGAAAATCACAAAATTTGTATTTTATGCAAATTACCCATAATAATTTGCAAATGAGGAAAATAATAAAAAATTTCGAAATCAAGTGCGGAAAACAATATAAATTGAACGGAAGCTCATGGTAATCTTTACTAATTTAATAATTCTTCAAATAAAAAATTGAAAATAAATCTAAATCATTTGCATATATAATTATGAGCATCCTTGTATGAAACAAAAAAACCCAGAAATTTTGATTTTTCTCACACAAACAGTTAAACCCCCATTCAACAGAAAGCAAGACCTCTGAAAGACTGCTGTAAGACCATAAAACTTGCTTGATCTTTCAAGGGTCTTTCAACGAACTTTCAAAGATCTCCGATGTCTTTTACGATTCCTGATAGATCTTTCAAAAGTCTTTATGTCCCTCGTGAGTCCAAAACTTTTTGAAACGGTTCAAAACGGTCTTTCAGTGGTCTTACAGGAAAATTGTTTTTTGATGATTTTTCAGTGGTCTTTCAATGAACTTTAAAAGTTCTTATTAGTCTTTTTATGATCTTTCGGCAGTCTCTCAAGATTTTTTTCGGAGATTACTGTAAGACTCATGAGAGATCATTGAAAGATCATCAAATGATAATTGAAAGACCAGGCAAAGTCTTTGGAAAGAATTTTGAAAGATCACTTGATGCATAAACCATTGAAAGATCACTTGATGCATAAACCGTTGAAAACCCATTGAAAGATCTCTATAGGACAGGTGTTTTTTTAGAGTCCTTTAAGGGGTCTTTTTGAGCCAATTCACATCAGAGATGACAAATTTCAATGATCTTGGAGACTGCTGTATAAGACCTTGCCAATTTTTGGTCTTTGAAAGGTCCTTCAAAGGTCTCCCCTCTCTGGATCTAGATCAATATATGATCACTAAAGTACATTAATTATCAGCTTAATATCTGAATTTAATGTACATGTTATGCAAATAGGCATCCGGCATGTTATAAATATTCAAGGAAACTTGTGTTATTTTCCTCTAAAATTCCACGTAGATTATGTAACCTTGATGACCTTGTTTGGATGATATTGACTTTTTTTCATGAGCAGTTACTACCGGAGCAGATACCCCACTCATATTGTGCAATGATGAGTCAGTTCTACATTGGTCCCACTGTTTGAATGCTTCATATTTCTATCCAAGTCTTGCTCTTTCCTTGACTTGGTAGAGTCCTTGCATTTCTTGCTGGTATAGTCCACGCTATCATGCTCCTTGATTTTCAAGTGATCAGCACAAGATGTCACACACAGTACAAATAAAAGCTCGTTAGCTTTGAATATTTGGTCCTTGTAACAAACCACTTGTCTTGGTGGTGAATATGAGTACTTGCTTGAATCACGAGATCTCTGGGCATGGTTTATAAGAGTACCAATAAGAATTTGCCCATACGAGCGACATGAAAGCCATTCATAAAGTCATGAAAAAGGCTTAAAGTGTATATAGACATCTTTTCCAGATACAGGAATCATGATTAGTCTTTCTTGCTGAATCAAGTTGCTGCTTCAGAATGAAGCATCCATTTTCTGTTCTTTCCTCTTTGATGAATCTCCTAAGGATGGCAACTATCTCCAAACAATGTAGCTATTCTAAGCAAATCGTATGCAAATAATATCAATTTCCTGGTATTTATGGCAAATGGAAATTCCTCAGTGAGACAATGAACAACCAAGTAGACGTTAACAGATGAAGGACTATAAAGCCAGATTATTGTCTTTCCAACAAGAGGACACAACATAACGGAACACCCTTAACATCACCATCAAATACCAACATTGATTAAACAGTGTGTACCCATTTGTGTTACTCATTGGTATACTGTGAGGGTATACAGAGGAGTAAACCTTTCAGAAATTATGGTACGACTAAGGATGTTAGTCTGGAGGAATGCTGACATTTAGAGTGCCATGCAGATGTACTTTGGACAATCACACAACTCTCTGTAATGAAATCCGACAAGTCGAGCATAGGAGACTGAATGTCAATCAAGAGGACTTTGACGAGAACGGAACCATTACCCATGTCTTCTTCCGACACAAGATGCCTCAATTAGACACTGGACATAAGTTGTGTCGTAAGAAAAGTTTTATAGGAAGGCTTGCACATGTTGAGCTCCTAAAGCATTAGTAAGGTGAAGCTCAGAATTGCTACACTAGGACCACAGAATGGTTTGTAGATAAGCCTATAATACACAGTTTGTTGACCAGATTGGCAATGATCCCGGCAATGATCCAGGCTGTAGCAACTAACATATTGGAAGCCCTTAATATCATGCGCTATGACTAGACTGGAAGACAACTGATTTTTAGTCTTAGTATTTACCACTGATCATGATGATGATGACGCTGCTCTGCAAGTCCTGGAACCCTGTTCTGACCCAGACATGGCCAGAAAACATATTTTTTAGTCAAGCGGGTGTAGAATCAATCTTGTTAGAAAAAGATGTATATCATATATTTTGAGAACAAATTGAATTGATTTAGAATTTAGTTATGAAAATGTTTTCCTTCTTTTTTGTTAAGAGTTGTCAATGTATGAATGCGTTGATCACAATATATGTACATTCAAACCAAGCTTTGTAATTATGGTGTAATTTGATTTGATATCGCTCTTTAATTTATGATGATAAATGTAGTATTTTACTATATTCCATTGTGTTTGATGAGAGAAGAGAACAAAATATTATTTAAAAAATACAGCGCAGTGCATGCATGTTGACCGACTGGTTGGATATTCAGTATTCAAACTGTAAAGATGGACAGTTTGACATTCACGTTCGATATAAAAATGCGTTTGAAGTTGGACCAATATTCGATATTCAATATATAAAAAAGAATAAGGGTTTTGAAGGCTAGCTAGGGGGTTTAACAGGTAAAGCGCGTGTCGGGCAACCATAAAAACACTGGCATGCCCAAGTGCGAGAAGATTTTTGGAGGACCAACTTTAGTAAATAAAATAGCATATTTTTTTTTCGAGGGGCCCAACTAGGATATCCCGAGGGCCTAGACGAGGCAATCAGGTATCATAACTTGTAGAACTCGACTCGATAAACACTCGCTTGATCCGGCGCATGGGCTCAAATTAACAAAATTTAAGAAATAAAGGACTATTTAAAGGTTAACTTGAACATTTTTTTTTTCAAGGGGCCTAAGGAATATCTCGACGGCCAAGCCGGGGCAACCAGGTATTCTAACTTGTAGAAATTGGCGCGGGCAATCAGATTCGTACTAGCTTGACCCGATGCATGAACATTTAGGGGGCTCAAAATAACAAAATTAAAGGAATAAAGGGTTAGTTTAAGCATTAAAAAAAGTAATTTTCAAGGTGTCCCAAGGAATATCCCGACGGCCTAGCCGGGGTAACATTGCATCCTAACTTATAGAGCTTGATTCGGGCAACCAAATAATCACTAACTTGAGCCATTGCATGCACATTTAGGGGCTAAAAAATATCAAAATAAATGAACATTTTTTTTTATAAGGATTTTTTTTTTAATTGGAACCCAGGGATATCCCGACGGCTTAGCCGGGGTAACCAGGTATTCTAACTTGTAAAACTAGACTCGGGCAACCAGATAAAAATTACCATGGCCCTCCACATGCACATCTAGGGGGCTCAAATTAACAAAATTAAAGAAATAAAGGCATGCACTATATAACGATCTAAACGTAGAGGGAGCTTTTTAATATACTTGAAAGAAAGGACAAGTCGTCTCAGAGACGAGCGAAAACCATATTCGATATGGCTGT
Source organism: Lytechinus variegatus (assembly GCF_018143015.1). Taxonomy (NCBI): domain Eukaryota; kingdom Metazoa; phylum Echinodermata; class Echinoidea; order Temnopleuroida; family Toxopneustidae; genus Lytechinus; species Lytechinus variegatus. The sequence goes on along the minus strand of NC_054745.1, from coordinate 34,205,341 downwards.
TGGCTGTGCGAAAACCAAAATCACAGAGCAGTAAGTGGAACGCGAGTTTTCGTTTTCGCTGTGTGCGTTTTTCCGAACAGAATCACCGAGCAGAAAGCGTATTCTTATTTTTTTTATGATATATAAAAAACACAAATATAGAATGAGAAATCAGAAAAAGCCCCAAAGTATTTCTAATTTAAATTTTCTGTTTTTGATCTAAAAGAACGAAATCACAACAAGTTTTTCTCGTTGTGATTTCGTTCTTGTGTTTTCAAAGACCGAACCGCGGTGCTCATTTCCGTTTATGCTCTGCAATGATTGGAAAGGAAAAACGAATTATCCATTAGTACCCTAATTTGGCTGCCCGGTTCTTGGCTTGTTCAAGCCGTTGAATGTTTGCCGAAGGTGTACCAACTAACATAGAGTTTGCATAGTCAATTCTTGATGTAATCACAGCTCTCACAGCATGCTGACAGGCAGCCTGAATTAAGAAATGCTTTATACGAGCTATATTTGAGAGATGAAAATACAGCTAGCTTGAAAGGGATAAAACATGGCGATTCATCTTCAGTAGGTGTGATAATGTACACCTTCATGTTGTTCGATAATGCCTCACATGTGTTATGTATGCAAACTAAAAGGCTGCGGACTGCCTACCGAACCCTGTGGAACACCAACATTAAGGGGAACTGATTCTTAGAGCTTGTTCGCGATCTTCAGCTGGAAACTACGATCATGGTTCAGGTAAGAATTGAACCAGGATTTCACGCTCCCATAGATGCCGAATTCACTCGAGACACGATTCAGTAAAAAGTCATGGTCGACGGAGGCAAATGCAACAGAGAGGTCTAGAAAGAAAACAAATGTAACAAGTTTGTTGCCTATCGCTCGAAGTATGATATGATGAACCATTAAGAAAGCAGTCTCTGTACTATGGTCACGTTGGTAGGCTAACCGATTCTTTATATCCAGATAATTTGTATCCAGATAGTCCATGATTTGGGACAAAGCAGTCGTCTTGGTAATTTTAGAAACAAATTTTACATTATAGATAGGTCAATATTTTTTTTTACTTTCAAAGTCATGATGAGAATCAACAAAATACCAACAATATAGCAAAAGCTCATTGACCTTAAATAGCACCTGAAACCTTAAAAACAGGAAGTTCAGTAAAACTTGATCACCTTTTTGTTCAAGTTTATGAACTAGGTTCGTATACTTTCCAAGTTATGATGACATTTCAAAAACGTAACCTTGATTCCCCAACACGATATAAGATCATTGACTCTAAATGACCTTTAGTAATGATTGATGGCTATTAATATGTCCAGCTTTCATGAACTAGGCTTATCTATTTTTAAAGGTTGTGATGGTATTACATAAACTAAACCATTGGTGAAGATGTGATGTTGACGCCGCCTTCACCGCCGTGTCAAAAGCGACGCCTATAATAGTCTCGCTGTGCTATGCAGACGAAACAAAATGAATTAAGCGGCTGTTTTCGACTCGCTGTATTGCCACCGCGGGGGAATTTTGACTGAGGTATGAGATATCTACGGTTTCATTTTAAAACTAGATGTATGCCAATCTGAAATGTACTTTTTCATCTGGCAAGTTACAATTGAAATATATAAATGTATAAATCCTTCAAAACGTGTCATTTATACCCTTTGGTGGCATGAAATTTTGAAATATGTTTATTGTTGGATTTCCTATTAGGTGAATACTTACAATCTGAAGATGGCATGAGCAACCAAGGGGCAGTACCCGGTGATTCAGGTAAGTTAGAAAGACTGACTGTTTCATTTCTAAGCCTTCCCTTTCGATATTCATGGACGTTCTTTTTTATGTTTAAATAATATAATGAAACTACTATCAAGTAGGTATTCATCACCATGAATATATCCCAATTCTATTTCCCCTCTACCATTTTTCTTATCCCACCTATGACTTCTCACATGATAGTGAAGATAGAAGATATTTCTTCTGTAATTTTATCTTAATTTATATCGTTTGACACTATTTGATACGCTTCCTATGTTATATTTTATACAGCAATAATAAACGAAATTGGTACAATAGTCTGGTCAGTTAGCGGAATTATGTGGACACGGTGGATAAAAGCATGATTTTTTCTCCAGACCTTTGTTTATGTATAAGAATTAAGAATGGGGTATGCTCCAAAAAATCTGGATGCAGGAACAGTGAAAAAATGGTTGAAAATGTCAGAATTTAGGAGTTCGGATTTGTCTGGTATATAGAATAGCGCTAGTGCAAAACTCAATAGCAGTGCATTATTTTGCATTGGATTAGTTCTTGAATTCAGACCCCTTTTGAACAGATCTTCTGTTTGTCCTCGCATCTCAATGCACCAAATATCTGAACGAAGATGCTAACCAACCCGAAGGGTGACGGTGGAGGGGGTTGAATGTTGGTGTGTGTGTACATATTTTGGTCTTGGGGTAAAGGTGTGCAATACACATTTTTTGCATGTGTTGGAAATTGTGTTGCCATGGTAACAGTGTATTATTGCAAAAATAAGGTAAAAATCTTGCAGTTAGAACCACTTCCTCTGTTTTTAATCGATTCTCATGAAATTTGGCACATACATTGGTCTTGAGGTGAAGATGTCTAAGACACACTTTTGTGTGTCTTTCAGAAATATTGTTGCCATGGTAACAACATATTATATGGTGAAAATTGGGAAAAAAATCTTACAATTCAAACTGCTTCATCAGTTTTCAATCAATTCTAATGAAATTTGGCACACACATTGGTATTGAAGTAAAGATGTACTAGGCACTTTTTTGTGTGTTTCAGAAACTGTGTTGTCATGGTAACAAATTAGCATATGGCAAAATTTAGGTAAAAAACTTGCAATTTGGACTACTTCATCAGTTTTGAACCAATTCTCGTGAAATTTGGCTCACACATTTGCCTCGGGGTAAAGATGTGCAAGAACCTTTTTTTTGCATTTGTCAGAGAGTGCATTACCAGGGTAGCCACATATGATAGCCAGAATTGTAGGAAAACTTATTGTGGATCAAACTCCTTCCCATGTTTTTAGTCAGTGCTCATAAAAATTGGAAGAAATATTCATCTTAGGGTAAAGATTCATATTAAATTCTAAATGTCTTCTCTGCATTAAAATGTGGGGGTATTAATCACCTTCATTAATATTCTGACATCAAAGAAGGTTAAAGGCAGTGGCCATTAGAAACATAAAAATGATAAACACTCTTAAAAAACGCATCCCCTTAAGGGCATATAGGCTGGAGGTACACTGGGTAAATATGAAACCTTCCGCTGAAGCAGAGGAGTTCCAACACTGGCAAGCAAAACAAAATGTGTACCCCTTCTACTTTCAACAGCTGATTTTCCAAACCTTAGTTCCACCTCCCCAAGATGTGCACCCCTCCCCATACCACTTTTAGTTCTACTTCCCCATGCTCAAACCAGTCTACACCTTTGTCCCTCAGGGGTCAATGTATTTTTAAAGCTAGACATTACTCTTTTTTGGGGGGTGGGGTCTTTAGAAAATGACCTCATTAAAATTACAGTTAAAGGATTATGACTAGGAACTTAACACCCCCCCCAAAAAAAAATAGGGGGCTGATAATACCTTTTAGCAGAAAATCCCCCCCCCCTTCAAAGGTAAGAAGAGTCCTTTGCAGTTCAGACCATTCATTTGAAGCTTAATGTATTCTGATTTGATAAAAAAAATGTTTACAGTACCCAATTAACCATTGTTTATTTATATTCTCCTACTCAGTCTTTTATTCATATTCATTGATTTTGAGCTTCACCATGCCATCTCCTTCTGTTTCCTGTCTCTCTCTAAGTATATTTTTTCTGACATATTTTAAAGTGTACCTTTAATCATGCAACTTATTATTATAGAAATATAAATATATACAAAAATATCTGCACTTGTTTTAGAAATTCACTTGCAAATCCATGATTTTAGCCTTATATTTTATTTCATTTTTTCATTATATTTCTGTGACAGCCCCTGCTTCATGCTTCAAATAAAACATTGATTAATTGGACACCGGAAACTTTTTTTTTTCAAAGCAGAATGTTTGAGGCTTTAAATTAATATGCTGAAGTGTAAAGGATTTCTCTACTTTTTTTTGGGGGGGGGGGGGGGTTAAGTTCCTAGTCGTTATAATTTCATTTTAATCTTTATGTGGCAATTTTCTAAAGCCCCCCCAATAAAAAATGTAAGGGGTGTTATTTTAAGAGTGTTTAAGTTCCTCATGGTCATGGCCTTTAACCTTCTATATTTTTATGTTGTCAGTTTTTAAGGACCTTCTCCGCCCCCCCCCAAAAAAAAGCCTATAAATATTATTGAAGGTGATTAATACCCTGCGCTATTATATGACCATATAAAGGGGAATCAAACCCAAATAAACACATGTTTTTAGAGGAAATGAAAAATCAGACAAGTTTATAGGTCAAAGTTTGAACAATATCGGACAAACCATAACAAAGTTGTGAACATAAACATTGGTAATCACTATGCCCATGAAGACTTCAAATTGACCGCATATGTGATGTCACAGTGATTTAAGAAGGCAGGGACCACTCTTCCATGTACTGGAATAATTAATTAGCTAAAATTTCTTTTTTCAGAAGTTTTACTTCAAATTATATCTTTCTTTCATGAGGACACAAAACATACTACCAGCTTTATATTACGGCCCCAATGGAATAGGGATTTAGGAGAAAACCAAAAATCCTAATAACTACTAGTCTTATGGGAAAGTTGTCCTTGCGGCCCCACCCCTTGTCATAATTTACTTACCCAGTTGCCAATTTGAATTCTACATACTAGTAGCCTTAGGGATCTTAATTTTAAAGCAGCCATAACTTCATTTTGCTTGTCCGATTTCTTTAAAACTTTCACCATTCTTATTTTTCTCCTTTTCCATGCACAAAACATTATGACCAAGTCTTGATTCCCTTTTAATACTGAATATGAATCTTTACCCAAAATGAATATTTGTGTCAACTTTTATGAGCACAGGCTCAAAACTGAGAAGTAGACTGATCCACAATGAGTTTTCCCCATATTTCTGGCTAAATGTGGTGACCAAGGCAATGCACTCTCTGACAAAAGTTTCTTGCACATCTTCACCTCAAGGCCAATGTGTGAGTCATAATTATTTCATGAGAATTGGTTCAAAACAACAACAAAAGACTAATGAAGTAGTTCAAATTGCAAGGTTTTTACCTAAATTTTGCCATATAATATGTTGTTCCCATGGCAACACAATTTTGGAAACACACACAAAAAGTGCCTTGTACATCTTTACTTCAATACCAATGTGTGTGCCAAATTTCATGAAAATTGATTGAAAACTGATGAAACAGTTTGAATTGTTAGGTTTTTCCCCAATTTTCACCAGATAATATGTTGTTACCATGGCAACAAGATTTCTGAAAGACACACAAAAGTATGTCTTAGACATCTTCACCTCAAGACCAATGTATGTGCCAAATTTCATGAGAATCGATTAAAAACAGAGGAAGTGGTTCTAACTGCAAGATTTTTCCCTTATTTTTGCAATAATACAATGTTACCATGGCAACACAATTTCCAACACTTGTAGAAAATGTGTCTTGCACACCTTTACCCCAAGACCAAAATATGTACACACACACCAACATTCAACCCCCTCCACCGTCACCCTTCGGCTTGGTTAGCATCTTCATTCAGATATTTGGTGCATTGAGATGCGAGGACAAACAGAAGATCTGTTCAAAAAGGGTCTGAATTCAAGAACTAATCCAATGCAAAATAATGCACTGCTATTGAGTTTTGCACTAGCGCTAGTCTATATATCAGACAAATCTGAACTCCTAAATTCTGACATTTTCACCCATTTTTTCACTGTTCCTGCAGCCAGATTTTTTGGAGCATACCCCATTCTTAATTCTTATACATAAACAAAGGTCTGGAGAAAAAATCATGCTTTTGTCCACCGTGTCCACAAGTAGGGCATTTTTTACGCTAACAGACCAGACTACAATGAAAGCAGCAGTCTGTATTTAGTTCTCCCAATATATATATATATATATATATATATATATATATATATATATATATATTGTGACGAAATGTCACTTTAAGCTAGGTGAATACCCGCAATGCAGCTTTAAGGTAAAGTGCCCTCTCGCGAGAAGAGAGGGACGGGAAAAATTCTATCCAGTTTAACCGTTTCACTCCCAGGCGACCAATAGCTTCATGCAGTATCCCTGATTGACCATCACCCAGGAGTGGAATAGGCTTAAACTACCTTTTAATAAATGACCAAAATCGCCAGACAATGGAAGCTTGTGAAAACCTAGCACTAACCCTTCCAATACCACACAGCCTTAACTCAAGCCCACTCCAGTAGTTAAGACAAAGTTCGAGAGGTATTGACTTAATCGATTAATTTTAACTCTTAGGAGTAGAGAACAAGGGAGGCTATGATCGAGGCCAGATATGATTACCCTGGCCGGGCTATTTCCAGCCCTTGTGTTTAGATTGGGGAGAAATAGCTGAATTTTAAGTACAGCTCCCTATGGGTAAAACTATCTTCCGGGGTTTACAATGCTTAATGAGCAGAAGTAATGCTTATGTAACTCTCGCAGAGTCTATGCTTGAGTGGTATACAGCGCGTCCCTAAAAAACTATACACTTTTGAAATGGCCGCCAAATAAAAAATCTAGCTCTTTGGGGAAAAAGACTCTCATATATGGAAAGCCAATGAAGTCAACTTTCAAATGACACCAAAAAGTTGGAAAAATATTAATGCTTGAGCGAGCACTGCCCACTGAAACAAAGGGTATGAAAATTAGGGTGGGCTGGAATTAGCCTTCCAATTTATTTCAGTTGTTGAGAGGCAAATCATTTCGAACTTGCAAAGTTAAGGGCGTTGTGATAAATTAATGATCAACCTTGATCAATTTTGATAGCTTAAGCAAATTTTTTAAGTTATTAAATTGAACTTTTATGCATGAGTGAACACAAATTACACTTTTGGAGCAGCATTTCAGCTTCATCATTTGGATTTCTTTTGGGGCAGTATTTCAACTTTATCATGGCGATCTCAGCAATGTGTTCATGGGAGTCGGCCAGTCGGGAGAATAGGGGGTGAGATAGGGCTTAAGTGGGAGAAGTAGGTTGATGGAATAAGGGTCAACAGAACATTCAGCCCCGCCCCCTCCCTCTTTCCCACCCTCCTCCTGTTGAGAGACTGATGGCTATTTTTATGTACGCGTGAAGTCACAGAGCAGAATGTTGGTTTAATGATTAATTCTGAATTAGGGCATCAACTTTTTCCTATCAATCATTCAATCAACAATTTATCAGTAAATTAACTCATTCAATGTGCAATGTGATCAATAAAACATTCATTTTTTTTCCAATAATTTCATTAATCATCATAATCATTAATTTTTTTTGGTAATCATTCAAACTGACCATCAGCCACCGGTCACTTGGCAGTTAAGTTTTGAAAAGGCTACAATCCAGGAGATGAGAGAGAGAGAGAGGGGGGGGGGGGGCTGGAAAATGGAGGTGAAGAGGGGAGGGTACCTATGACTTTTAATTTGTAAAAGGACAAAAAGAAGAGGAATGCCCTTTTAACCAAGTCTTAGCATACCTCGCCCTCTTGCTTGTAACAGGTACATGTACCATCACATTACTCTGACTCTCATGAACACACTTCTGATGTCCACAAGATGAATATGCTACACTAAAATTGCAATTCCTGTTCACTCATGCAGTACATTTCAATTGAATTCATGAAATTTGCCTATTAAAACCAAAACTTATCTCACTCATGAATAGCAGAACACCCTTAGCTTTGTAAGTTCCAAAGGACTAACCTCTCAAAAAACTGTATGGCTAATTCCTGCCCAGCCTAGCCAAGCTTAGTCTCCCAGGAGGAGAGAAGTGGGGGGAGGGGTTGCTAAATGTTCTGTTGACCTTGAGCCCATCAACTTACCTCACCTACCTAAGTCATATTACCCCCTCTTCTCCTGACTGTCATGAACACATTGTTAAGATCCACATGATAAAGCTGCACTAAAAATTGCAATTCATGATCACTCATGCATTAAATTTCAATTTAATAACGTATGAAATTTTCACAAACAACAAACTGATAACATCTGATCTTTAACTCACCAAATAACCTTCAACTTTGCAAGTACCAAACAAAAAATCTGAAAGAAATTGGAAGGCTAATTCCAGCCCACCCTAATTTGCATACCCTCTGTTTCAGTGGGCAGTGCTCGCTCAAGCATGAATAATTTTCCAACTTTTTGGTGTCATTTGAAAGTTGACTTTATTGGCTTTCCATATCTATAAGTCTTTTCCCAAAAAGTGCTACATTTTTTATTTGGCAGCCATTTCAAAAGTGTATAGTTTTTTTTGGGACGCACTGTAGAAGGGCTCGCTCAAAGTCTATAAATAGGGGGGATTTCTCGGGTAAAACAGGCACTTCCAGAGCAGACTCGAGCAGGCAACTTCCGTACCACCAAGCATACATTTCGGTCGTGAGACTGGGAGGCCAGGCATCAACATCAATGTAGGTTACCATCTACATCCATCTTGGGTTGGGAGGGGAGCAGACGGCCGGTATTCAACGCCTATGGGTGAGAGGTGGTGCACAGTTACTTTTGGGTAGCCTAGTAAATGCTCGGGCTAGCTTGCTTACACGAGCAGCATCCATGTACTCACTGTGCATCCCCAATTGCTCTATGGGGTTGACATACTAGGCCACATCACGTTAGGTTAGTGGAGGGATTCATATGGCTTGCTACACCCTTGGTATATGGATTACATAATAATAACATGGGTCGAGGAACTACTGCAGGGTTGCCTAGTATATGTATTACATGAACAGCGTCCTAGTCTCCCCTACGTATGTTATGGTCATCTCATTACCATGGTTCTTTGCATAGCCATACCAAAACAAGGGGGAACATAGGGCTTGCTACATCCTTGGTATTGGATTACATAATAATACCATGGGTCGAGGAACTACTGCAGGACTGCCTAGTATGTGTATTACACGAACAACGTCCTAGCCTCCCCTACGTATGCTATGGTCATCTCATTGGCATGGCTGTTTGCATAGCCACACCAAAACAAGGGGGATTCAATGTGAGTATGGGGATTACAGTGTACCCTAAAGCACTGGGGACCATGGGTTTTCATAGTGGCCAATTAATAGGAGAAGAGTTTAATAGGGTTAGGCAAATTGTTACATAAACTAGTTGGGATTTCCCCATCCACTGTTTACACTGGGACTTATTCATTTGGGTAGGAAAAACTCGGGCATGTGGGCAGTTAGGCTGACAGGCGCGGTTGGGACACAAGGGAGAGCTTACTTAAATTGCATGGTACATTAATGATGTACTCATATACCTGTTCTAACCCCTTCCTCGCAATGTTTGCAAAGCCAACCCAACAGTGCCCTGAGAAGGGTTTATACAGATAGATTAGGAACCGTTATATTCTGTCATAGGTCAAGGGTTATATAGTCCAAAACATTGATGCCTGTGCCGATCCCAGTTCTCATAGGCTTGTTCTTCAATTAATCATGTTCACTCTTTATATGGCCATGTATAATGCATTGGTATTGGCCTTCACTGTATATACACTACATCAGTATGACTGGTTGGAAGTAGTATGAATAAAATGGGAGCTATAGAGCCCCGATATAGTTGCACTGAAAGATTATGCTCTCCGTGTCGTCAATAGTTTTAATAGCACCTATGTCATATACAACACGTGGATCTCAGCTCCACTGTTGCTTTGTTGACCGCTCGCTACCAAGAGAGGGATTGATCGCAGAAGAGGCGCCCCGTTCCCCATTTCCCCAGTACTACCCATAAACCCCATGAAGTATGATATAAAAGAGACAGAACGGACTGTAAAGCTTACGTGAACCAAACACAACCCCACCCCCTTCTATTTTTGCCACACTGGGGGCAGCGGTGGGATTGAAAACCCCTGCGAAGCACATCTTCCTAACCCCTCTATTTCGCCACAATATATACAATTGGAATAATTTAAAAAATTAACCCCTAGTTGTTCCTTGTGATGTCACCAATTACCGGAAAGTGAAAAATCAGACTTAGCCAATTTGTCGAAGTAGATGACATATGCTGCCTGACTATACAGAGGTGGCATTCATTAAACACAATTGATAATCTCTTAAAAAGGGTGAATTAGTAGATAATATTTTGCTCTCAATTTATTGATGAAACCGACTCGAAGAATCGTAATAAACGTGGGCTTATGATGATGATAATAATATAAGCAGCAATGATAATAGTAACGATGGTAATAACATTTAAAATCAATGTTATTATCATCATTATAATGATAACAGTTTGGTTCAAAGAGCAGGGTTTAAGCTGAAAAAAGAAATTCGACCTAATATTTCCCCAGCATCAGCTTGAAATAAGACTGCGTTTTCAGCACGCATGCATACATCAAGTAATCAGCTAAATCTCTCGTTTTTATCGCTCTGTTTTTAACAAGTTATAGACGCTACGATATCATCATTTTCCATCCGATCCTTATGAGTTGATATTTGTATGATACGTTTTAATCATTTTTTATTCCCAACGTGGAGGACCCGACTGATTCTGAAACAATGTAGTTTTGCCAATGCTTTTGAAGACGATTATTGAGGATAATTCAGTCATTGTATAAGTCAATGAGACTTCCACTTAATCTTGTTTCAAAATCTACACTAACGATAGCAATGCTGCAATTATATCAAATATAGTTATAATTATATCAAACATGTATCAATTATATCAAATATATATCTATTATAATCAATTATATGAAATGTATATATCAAATATATATAAATCATATCAAATGTATATCAAATATTGTTGTAAATCAATCCTATTATTTCAAATTAACTATTAGATTATATCTGTTTGTGAAATACATTACAGCGATGGCAACACAGGGAGGTGTTACCGATGATCTTCTTTTCAAGCTGGCTGAAGACATCGAGACAGGTGAACAGATGGAGGCCTTAGGACGATTATTGGGATTCAAGCCTGCAGCTATTAATAGATACACAGAAACTAACAGACTAGACCATGTAGACGGACGGGTCACGTGCAAGGGAACGCGTGACATGCTGTTTGACTGGAGACAGACGGTGGAGCCTGCCGACCAGCATTCCAGGCTGAAACAATTTCTCATTGACGCTCATCTAGTCATGCTTGCTGAAACCTTAAATCTTCAAGAGACAATAACCACTCAGGGTAGGTGTAAAATTCCCACATTCTATATCGTAAAGGTAACCTAAGAATACACATGTGTGTTTTTTTTGGTTGCATTTGATGGATGATTGTTTGCAATGCACACACTATTTCTCTCTCTCTCTCTATGCAATCTATCTTCCTCTCCGAGAAGTATCACATTGCTTGGATATTACTTAGTGTTTCTTTTGAAAAGTAACGAAAATTACATTTGGGGGGAAAGTTGCCTCATGAAGTAGTTTTGTTAAAATTTACAGAAGCTCCTAATATTTTTCTATATCGAATAATACTCAAATGCAAAACGTTATGCTTCACTGAATTACACACAACAAATACATGCGTTAAGATATGCCTGTAGAACATGCATTACATATTTTCAAGTTCCCTTACATAGAGTGATAATTTTTGATTAAATCAATGCTCAATTCGTTTGCATTTTATTTATTAGTTTTGTCATATATTTGATTTAGAATAATCGAATTGAATGGAATTAAACAAAATGACGGAAATGTTACAGTCTGAAATAAGTACTTCCAACACACACAGCCAGTAGATTTACAATGATGTTTTTTTTATCAAGTGTTATAGTAGTATCATCCGTCCTTATTGCCTTTTGCTTGCTGAAGATTAATGATGTGTTATAACTGTCGGGATCTTGTGGGATGTATGTACAATTGACAACGAATGTCGAGATAAATTAGAAGTAAATTTTTAATGAAAAAACTGTCAATCGGTATGACTTTGAAATGGGATATTTATATGAAATAAGTATTGGATTTGCTAATAGACGGTTCTTTAGTATTGAACATCAACCAAGAAACAATGATTAGACATTTTCTTCTCGACTGGTAGTGATGCATTGCTTCCATGTGTCCAGCTAATTAATCTTGTCATTTAAGATTCGTACTAAAGAAATAATTTTTCATTTAAATACACAACATAAATCAAGTTTGAAAAAGTATATATAGATATATACTCGGAATCGACTAAAAATAAAGAAAATAATTACACATGTAGTACAAGAACAAAATTTTTATGATTTGGACAATTCTTTTCCAATTTATACTACATTTTGCTGAAAGCCATTTCTTACAGCCTCAATCAAAACCAAGGGCATCATCGAGCAAATAAAAAAAAACAATTATCGGTGTTATCTGATAGAGAAGACTTTGCAGCATTCTCCAGCACACATGTGTATAGAGACACATTAACTGCTCTTCCAAATTGTAACAAATTTTCATGATATGCGCTCTATGCTATGCACTTCAAGACGACGCATTTGTACAAAACGGAGTGTAAATATATTATCTGTGAAAAGGCTCGATACAATATTTTTTTCCCACAATGAATCATTCCTCTTTATATGAAATATATCGATTCGTCTTGAACAATTCAAATTCAAATTTGTTCATAAATGAAAACACATTACAGAATTCATTGAAATATTACATAAGGTGAGCTAAATATAAGAATCAAAATGACAAAATACAAGGTATATACATCATGAGCGTGAAAAAGGGTAGCTAAAAGGAATTTCAGGGCCAAACCCGAGTTTTGTTTACCTAAATATTTTGTCACCACATATTACGTTAACAACCTCAAATACCCCAAGCATCTTTTTTTTGGTTAAGTTAAGAGAGCCATGATGAAGTCAAAGTACACATTTGTAATTTCACTGCACTACAATCATTCCGGTTTAAAGTTGTTTATTAAAACTATATCTTTTCGTTTTTTCAAATCAGATTTTTTTTTTACAATTTCAACAATCAATGCAACGCATATTCACATATAATAGATATATATTTCTTTCAAATGATTTTAAACAATAATAAGTTTAATTCAATCGGTTTGGAAATTCAATATTAAATAGAAAAAAATCAATACGGGATGGGAGAAAATATATGTTTTTTGGACAATGTTAAAACGTTGATCAAATCATTGACTGAATTATCGGATATCCAATGACCTTGAAGACATTTTTTTAACAAGTGCACACCTACATGTAGTTACCAGTAATGCATATAGCATTTCCATTTATTTGAAAGCAGGATAAAAGAGCATTGTAGATTAAATGCCTTGCTCACGGGCATAGGTGCCGCTGCCGGGATCGAACCCGGACTTTCCATGTATAGACATGCGCCTTAGACCACTCGGCCACGGCACCTCGGTGACAAATGACTTAGAATGACGAATATCGATGGATACCAGATATCTACGAAGACTGTTGAAGAATGGCGTCACCGGAGATTACGTGCTTTTGACCTGACGCATGACGTCGAGAAGAACTCAGGAGAAATTCAAAATTGAAGACCCAGGAAATATAACCAATTCTCAGGGCTGACAAATAAGTTAGCCCTATAATAGAATGGCTGTCCATGGGTACCAGCTCTCTGACCAATGGACCAACCATTTTGGTAGGAAAACTCCAAAATTAAAATTTCCTTACTCCTCAGAACACAACCTCTCAGAGAGTAACAAAATGAAAATTTCCTACTCTTTTTGCACAGCGAATAGGTGCACTGTACAATCAATAGGCCTCGGGCAGGTCTAGGAATGTCAAGTGTTTATTCAACGTATTACTAGAACCTAGAACCTACAAGGGAGCCGCAAGAGCTGAATACATTTTAGCCCTTTTCTTGTTAAAGTAATCAAATACATAACATTTTATTATACAACTCTATCAGCAATACTGGTATCACAAGGCCAAAATGAGTAATTTATCATTTCTTTTTACATTATTTGTTTCTTCTTTCAAACTCAATTTTCAGAATTCCACCAATTATCTTATTCATTGTAAACACATTTCCATTTAAATTAAACCAATTTGAGAATTTGGCTTTCGTGCTGAAATGAAAATGAATTGTTTCTGACAATGAGGATATTCCTTTTTATAATTCCTGCCCCCCCCCACAAAAAAAAACAGCAACATACAATTACAAGTTATGGATACCCGTAATAACAAAGTTAATACTTCGTACGTATTTAAGACAACACAATCACTAAAAACACAATTCCTAGATGTTTTTATGTCAAGCAATGTACTTCTTCGATATGACTTTTTTTAAATCTGTATTTTAAAAATAGCATTAATATCAAAGGTTATTTTGCCAAAGTGTTACTTTTCTCAAATTTACAACAATGCATACCATCATTTCATTGCATTGACGCCATCGATGGCGACAATGCATTGTTGTTGTTCCGTATTCCTATTCCGCAATCTTTGCATTGACGCTATCTATGGCGACAATGCATTGTTGTTGTTCGGTATTCCTATTCTGCAATCTTCTTCTTCGTCTTCTGCCAAAACCCCAATTCACCTAACACATAGTGTTTGATAACTCTGCCCAGGCCACCTTCCTCATCCAAATTCATCCAAATCTAGCAGGCATAGTCCCCAGCACCCCTAGTTATGCACCTCCTATTTTCCAAAATCACTTATGCACGACCGTGCAGGCGCTCTTTTGTCCATTTCAAGTCAATTTGCATTCCATTCTATTTTTTCATATTTCCGTTGTCCTGCATGCTACAGACCTCTAACAAATTGCTACAGATTCAAAGAGTCGCTCCATTATCTGCGACGCATAACCTGACCTTCAAAATGCCATCTTCATGCCCAAAATTCAAATCCGAAATAGCATTTCTTCAAAAACTTCATATTTATTGAAATGTAAGGTAAAACAACTGGAAAATTGCCTTAACTTTCTTATTTTTATTCATTTTGAGCTCATATTTTCAGGAATTGATAATGGTACCATATCATACATACTAGTCAGTTTTCACGCATCACTGATTTTCCGCTATTAAAATACCGCCCTCTAGAGTTAAAAAAACGCTTACCTTTGAATGCTACTCATTGCAACATGCATGGCCTATCCCGTACTATTTTGAATTTAGGGTCTTCAAGATATGCTCTTTCATGCCATTCAGAAAAAATATATAACTTACCACTGACGAAATATCTGAAAAATGCTCCTCAAAATCAGTAAAATACGCAAAAATGCACCATAATGCCAACACAACGTCAACTTGATCTTATTTCCTTATTATTGAAGCTCATTCTTTCTAACTTGGCATAATTGAGTACTGATATATAATTCATCCGTTCGTCAACCTTTTGTAACATAAACTGAAAAAGAGCTGACGTCAGCTTAAAATTATTGTGCAAGATTTTCATTTTTAATGTCTTTCTTTATATGGCATTTACTTCCGGTCTATTGCTTGCGCACAAATAAAAGTGGTATCAATGTCACTGCATTGGAATGCTCTTTCCAGTGATACCAAATACGACATAGGTTATAACAGAAAATTTCAAGATAAGCCAATCTGAACACATGGTATACTACTCACAATGCACACATTATCAACAACAGAATTGTACACAATGTCTAAGGCATCGGTTTCACGCAAAAATATCGTTCTGATATGTTTACACTGAGTTACGTAATGAATTGTCAGGGAAATTTGTATGCTTATTCCTATCACGTTCTCTGTCTCGTCATCTCTCTCTCCCTGTCTCCTCTCTGTTGAGCGGCCATATGGTCTAAAATGGACGAAATCTGTTCGACTCGAGAATGTAACTTCCTATGGAAGGCAAAATCTGCCAAAATCCAATTTGATTAAATTTGATTTTAATTCTAATACGATCGCAGTTTTAGCTTTGATTGTTAGGTTACAGCCCGATAGACTGCGGATCCGATAGACCACGAGTCCGACGGTCCGCGGTTCCGTTAGACCGCGGCACAGTGGGCCAGAATGAGTTGAAAGTGCGCCAAAATTATATTCCGAGTTAGATTTTTACTTTAACATTTTGAAGATGGCTAATTTTGGGCGTAGAATCGACTAAACATAATTTGCATCCGATGTGACGTAACCTTGATACCAAATTTTGATTGGCTAGTTAAAGCCCATCTGTTAAGACAAATTACGCAAAAATGTGTAGTATATAAATTTTGTGTTATGTGCTGCTCTAAGATTGACCAGAGTGAATGTTGGTTAATGCTTCTCACATGCCTAAAAAGTGTGTATGAGATGCCGAAAATAATTTTATACCATCAAAACGATCATTAATTAGATTTATGAAAAAACCCTGTAAAATCTGAAAAAAATTAACCGTGCTTTATCAAGCTGTGTTGACTTTGTGTAAACGCAGAGTACATAACGCCACGAATGTGCCATCTTGAGGAGGGTTTATTCTACAAGGAAGTTTGATATCTGGAAGAGTTGTGGGTAAAGCCCTTACTCGCGTTAGCAACCTTTATTTTGTTTACATTGTGGCCGGAATTCATGTCATTTTCATGGAATGGAAGGTTAATCATCCTCGCCGTGCAAAACGGCAATTTATACCAATACGGTGCGCTACGACGACTGCGCGGTATAAAAACGAATTTTTTTTAACAGGTTCTTGGGGTGATGTGTCAAGTAAAATCGGCTCTAACATGAAAACGGGCAAAAACGGGCAGCTAAATCTGATATCGACTTAAAGCTTAGATATCGGAAAAAATGATGTTTATAAAATTTAGACGGAAATTTACGGAAATCCAAACGTTTCTATTGTAAATGCAAAAACATGGATTTTCAGCCTATTTGGAGGAATAACCATCCTATAAAACCTCCTGAAAGATGTCTTTTATCTACTTTGAACCCTTTCACACAAAAAGGAATACATCAGGATAATGTGGGAGCCATTTCAGTTTCCCACATGAAAAACCTCCCGTGAAATGGCCTGTTTTTCAACTAGGTTGTCATATATGCGACATTTCGCAAAATGTCACATTTTACGATGTGAGGTAGGAAATTAACAACCTTTATGCAAATTCCGGAATGAAATATTTTGCTAAGGTATTCTTCAAAGTGTTGTCTTTCAGCTGGGCATGACAAAATTAAAAATCTGAAATTGCCCAGACTGATTTTCGGCGTACTTTTGTTTCGCCCCGGCCCATTATTTAATCCGCGGGTCCGTCGGGTCCGGTGTGTAAAATTATGATCAGGATACAGTGAGATCCAATGTCATCAAGAGGTCAAAAGGTCAATGTTACGAGTCCATGGGGTTTTATAACGATGACCCAAAGGACAACCGCCCCCTGACTTCAAAGAAAATATTATCCCCACATTTTTATCGTCGGGGATTGTTTTGTTCCCCCCCCCCGGAAATTTACCCTCTAGACGCCAATTACCCCTAGTACGGAGCCTTTTAAATGCCATTGACTTGACGACATAGCGAGATACTTTATCTTGCTATGTCGACTAAATAAGCTTATTTTGTCCACATGGCGAGATACGTTATCCTGCCAAGTCCACATATAAAAAGTTATAAGTCACCATGACAACATATTTCATCTTGCCAAGTCGACTTGTAACAAGTTATATGTCAACATGGCGATATATCGGGATTCTCGCCGGGACTTGCACATTTCATATCTCGCCATGTCGACATATCGACTTGACAAGATAGAATATTTCGCCATGTCGAAATAAAAACTTATTAACTATATATGACATGATAAAGTATCACGCCATGTCGTCATGTCGATGGCATTTTAAACATGTTAAAGGCTTCGTACTAAGGGTTATTATCCGGGGTAATTGTCTGGAGAGTAAATTTCCGGGGTTAACAGTCCCCGGCGGTAAAAATATGGGGATCATATTTTCCTATATGTAGTTGTCAGGGGATGTTTGCCCTAATTGGGTTATTATAGTACCGACGCGCGGATCAAGGATTTCATTAGA
This sequence comes from Lytechinus variegatus, assembly GCF_018143015.1. Taxonomy (NCBI): domain Eukaryota; kingdom Metazoa; phylum Echinodermata; class Echinoidea; order Temnopleuroida; family Toxopneustidae; genus Lytechinus; species Lytechinus variegatus. The sequence goes on along the minus strand of NC_054745.1, from coordinate 34,187,338 downwards.
AAAGGGGCCCAAATTTCAGCTGATTCTTGGCGCTCACGTGTACTTTTCGAAAAATGGCGCCCACTCCCTCCAGCCAGGCTTACTTAAGTTCCTTAAATGGATTTTGAATTATCTTATAATCACATTAAAAAAATGCAATTAAAGACCACTCTTTTAATGTGTATTTGAAAAAAAATCCATGAATATATAATGAATATCAATGGGAGCGCAAAGCGCGAGCGATTTTGGGGGGTTTCAATTTGGTTTAACTTCTTACCAGAGTAGGCCCTACTAGAATATTGTGTGAAGGGGAGCTGTAGTTTCTTTATAGTTGTTTTAGAATAGCCTTCAATAATATTAATGATAACTTCTTGGGAATAATGTAATCTAGAATCAATCGACTCATTCTCCTCATTGGTGACATTTTATTCAGCATGGGTGCACGAGATTTGTGTGTGTGTGTGTGTGTGGGGGGGGTTCTTGTTGAACTTTTGTACAGGGCACCAAGATAAAAAAATGAATAAAATGGAGGGGGGTAGAAGTTAAAGAATATCTGAAATTCTATTTTTAAAAACACATTGAGATATTTCACAAGGCCTAAATAAATAATGAGAACGCGAAGCGCGATCTTATTCTTTTATTCATGTATTTTATCCTGAAAGCCTAATTCCAGGGGCGGACCCATTTTCCGCCAATAAGGAGGGGGGGGGCACATTTTTTCACCCAAATTTTTTCCGATCGGCCGCTCAATGTTGATTTTTTTTTTGTTTCTTTGAAGGGGTAGTTCCAGTGGCGTAATGAGCCAATTTTGAGGGGGCTCGATATGGCGTATCGCATAAAATTAATACGAAGTTTCCAGTGAGCGAAGCGAGCAAGCAAATGTGCTGATATTTTTATCAAAAAGAACGTTGTGATAGATTTTGACATAATATTTGGAAATAATATCATATTTCATCCTAATCCCTTTTTGGGGGAGAGGGGGGGGGGGGGTGTTGCACCCACAAATGTAATAACACTTTACCCACAAATGTAATAACACTTTACCCACAAATGTAATAATTTCAACCACAAATGTAATAATGCATTTTACCCACAAATCTAATAAATTTGAAGGGATTTTTGGCGAATCCGTTCTAAACTAAAATCTTATAGTAATGCGTTCATATAGCACAAAGTGCAAAGTCTTTGTTGGAGATAAGTCCAAAGTCTTTTTCCAGACCAGGTTGTTCCAACAAGTGGAATGCCTCTGGCCGTCTCACCTGCATCGCGCCGTTCAATATAGCAGCAGTGCTGACTTTGGAAACTACTCTAACTCGCACAAGATGTTCAGTGATACATGGTTACTCTTATGTCCACTTTTTATGAACTACACCAATAAACTTACAGAGATATGATAGTTATTCAACAAAAAAAACCCAAAATGGCCAAAGTTCATTGACCTTACATGACCTCTGACCTTGATCATGTGACCTGAAACTCGCACAGGATGTCAGTGGTACTTATTACTCTTATGTTCAAGTTTCATGAATCAGATCCATAAACTTTCAAAGTTATGATGATAGTTCAACAGATACACCTAATTCGGCCAAAGCTCATTGACCTTTGACCTTGGTCATGTGACCTGAAATTTGCACAAAACGTTCAGTGATGCTTGATTACTATCATGTTTAAGTTTCATAAATCAGATCCATAAACTTTCAAAGTTATGATGGGAATTCAACAGATACCCCCGATTCGGCCAAAGTTCATTGACCCGAAATGACCTTTGACCTTGGTCATGTGACGTGAAACTCATGCAGGATATTCAGTGATGCTTGATTACTATCATGTCTAAGTTTCATGAACCAGATCCATAAACTTTCAACATTATGATGGGAATTCAACAGATACCCCAAATTTGGCCCAAATTCATTGACCCTAATTGACCTTTGACCTTGGTCATGTGAAGTGTAACTCATGCAGGATATTTATATAATATTGGATGGCCTTGAGGTTAATACAAGGAAATATTGGACGAGCTTTGCATAAATATTGGACGAGTCGAAGCGAGTCCTATATTTCCTTGTATTGACCGAAAAATGGGACATCTAGTATTATGATTATTATTCATACAAAGAATTTTAGCAAATAATTTTTAACTTACCCTCCCGCCCTGAGACTCTGACTCTGCTGTATGATGGGGGGACCTAAAGCTACGCACTTTGTTTTCAAACCATAAAAACTGTCCCAATTTTAATATTTCAACAAATTATATTTCACTAATTTGTGGCAAACATTCTAAAGATCATTAACCAAGTAGAAAATATCACAAAACTCACTAATACGAAAATAACATCGTGTTTTTCCAAAACCTCTTAATTTCCCCGCCCGATGTAGAAGGGGTCCTAAAGCTACGCACTCGATTTATCACGCAAAAAAATATTCCTGTGCCTCAATTTCTAAAATATGTTCAAATTATTATAGGATGAAATGAAATTAAAGCGAATATAACTCCAAACTTCCTAACAGTTGTTGGTTTTCTCTGCATTTAGAGATTTACTGCAGCCTCTGTAGAAAGAAATTTAATAGGAATTGTTCATCACTCTGCAGTCGACAGTTCCACACACAGTGCGCATTTGCCATTGAAAATTGCATGCGCGCGATGAGTGGTGCGTACACTTCGGGAATTCCCCTTCTAGTCGTCCAATATTTTCAATATTGTGTCACCTCGGAAAAAATATTAGGCGAGTTCAACAAACTTTTTAAGTGGGTCGAGTGCACCCGCACAAAATAACACTTGTATTTGGGCTCTAAAATTGTCTGTATGAATAATAATCAGTGATACTGGATTAACCTTATGTTCAGGTTTCATAAACTAGGTCCATATATTTTCCAAGTTATGACATTTCAAAAACTTAACCTCAGGTTAAGATTTTGATGTTGATCCTCCGACATGGTCTAAGTTCATTGACCCTAAATGACCTTTGACCTTGGTCATGTGACATGAAACTCTTATAGGATATTCAGTAATATTTGATTACCTTTATGGCTAAGTTTCATGAACTAGGTTCATATACTTTCTAAGTTATGATGTCATTTCAAAAACTTAACCTCAGGTTAAGATTTGATGTTGACGCCGCCGCCGCCACCGGAAAAGCGGCGCGTATAGTCTCACTCTGCTATGCAGGTGAGACAAAAACTACTATTTAAGTCCGAAGTCTTTTTCCAGACCCGGTTCTTTTAAAAATTATGATATAAGTCCAAAGTCTTTTTCCAGACCCGGTTATTTAAAAAAAGTCCAAACTAAGATACGATAATGATATTCCAGTGGAATTAAAATGAGAACCTAGCGTCTTTTCTCCAGACCCAGTTAATTAAGACCGGTAGAATTAATGTCTTTGTTGTTGTTTCAACTTAAATGGCTTATATTGTGAATATATGCGATAAGAGTAAATCGAGAATCAAGCGTAGTCTTTTCTCCAGACCCGGTTACTTAAAACTAAAAACTAAACCCTATAGTAACACGTTCATATACCACAAAAGTGCATTTTTTTTCCAGACCCGGTTATTTCAAATAATGAAATATAAGTTCAAAGTCTTTTTTTCCAGACCCAGTTGTTAAACAAATTATACGATATGTCCAAAGTCTTTTTTCAGACCCGGGTATTTCAAAAATTATAATATAAGTCCAAACTAAGATACGATAATGATATTCCAGTGGAATAAAAAAGAGAATCGAACTTAGTTTTTCCAGACCCAGTTAATGAAGACAGGTGGAATTAATGTATGCAGTTGTTTCAACTTATTTGGTGCATTATTGTGAATATATGCGCTAAGAGTGAATTGAGAATCAAGCGTAATCTTGACCTGGTTACTTAAAACTAAAAACTAAATCCTATAGTAAGCGTTCATGTAGCACAAAAATGCAAAGTCTTTTCTCTCGACCCGGTTACTTAAAACTAAAAACTAAACCCTATATTAATGCATTCATATAGCGTAAAGATATTTCTCCGCGTCATTTAAAACATTCATCAAATCTTTTTAAAAAGACCACACAATCGATTGATGTTGAATAACGTGAAAAGAAAGTGTAGACATTCATCCTGACCAGATTATTTCAAAATAAGAAATGATTTGAAAAAAGAAGATCCTCCACTCTTGGTAATGTTGAATTCCATGAAAATATAGCATAATATTTCCTTAAAAACCCAGTTATTCAAAATTATGAATTACATGTACATTTTCAAAAAAGTATAAAGACCCCATAATCTTATTAATGCAGGAGAACATGAACATATACATGTAGCGTAGTCTTTCAGCCCGACCCAGTTTTATTTTTCAAAATTACGCTAATAGTAATAATAAAGAAATCAAAATCTAACACCAAACAATCCTTCAACCTAAGGAATTCTTTAAAAAGAAGTTTAGAGCGTTGTCTTTAGCCCAGACCTAATCATTAAAACAAATACACAAAAATATTCTAACATAAGACCCTACCATATTCTTATTCTTGTGGAATAACGCGAGTTTTAAAACGTACTCTTTTCTCCAGACCTGGCTATTTAAAAAAATGAATTTACAAAACCTCAAATCTAAGACCAATATTCCAAAGTTACACCCAGTAAAGAAATGTCTTTACCCCACACCCAGTTTTTTTTAATAATACTAAGACCGCAACAAAACATTGCAATAATGCATGGGTAAAGCAAACGTCCTTCCTCGAGACTTGGTTATTATTTGAAAAAAATGAAATAGTTTTTACAAATATTCTCAAACGAAGACCCAATAATCTGATTACTGTGGAATAACACGAAGACCTATTGTCGAAGATCGACTTTCCTCCAGACACAATTATTTCAAGAATGAAAAATCAATAAAACCCAACCCCCAACAACGAAACTTAGAACCAACAATCCTCCAAATTAGGACCATGCATGTAGAAAAGCACATGTTTAGAGCGTTGTCTTTATTCCAGACCCAGTCATTTAAAAATGATTTAAGCAATCTTAAAAACATAAGACATATTCTTGTGGAATAAGACGAGTATTATGCTTAGTCTTTCTTCAAGACCCGGTTATTTAAAAGATAAACAGATATTGAAAAAAAATAACAGCTAAGACCAATCTTCAAAATTAAAACCAGTATAAATGTTTGGGCTTGGAGTAATGTCTTTACCCCATACCAAGTTCTCTTAAAAATACAAATTAAGCGAAACTTTAATCTTAAAACTTATACCCCAACATCTACCAAACCTATAAAACCCTTGTGATAACGCATACTTAATTTGACCAGACCAGCTTATTAAAAAAAAACAGAACAACAAAACAAACATTTTAAATTAAATCCCTCTTCCAGCCTAAGATCCTGTAATATATAATGTATTTAAGCATTCGTTTTTTCTTCCAGGCAAAGAAATTTATAATTAATAAAAACCATTAAAACTTAGAGCCCGGGGAGCATTTCATGAAAGGAGTTGTCTGACGTTTAATCCGACAAGTCCCATTTTATCCGACACTAACCATGGAAGCACTGCATCTTAGCCAATCAACATCAAGGTCGGACATAAATGTTGATGAAATACTCCCACAATCATCTTATTCATGTTGAACAGGCACGAGAATAAGATTGAGTCTTAGTTATGAAGATTTCATTTATCTTATATTTGAAAATGACAAGGTCTGGAATAAAGAAAACTCTCTAAACTTTTATTTATTGAAGGTTATTAGTTTGAAGGATAGTTGGGTTTTAGATTCTGTTGTTCTTTTTAAAAATAATTTTTGTTATTTTGAAATAATTGGGTCTGGAGAAAGACTACACCATATTTCCATGCTATTCTATGTTCATAAGATTACAGGGTCTTTCTTTTGTTGTTGATTGTTGCTGTGTTGTTTATGATTTTTATAACTGGGTCTGGAGTAAAGACCACGCTCTATTTCCATGTTACTCAACATAAATAGAATCGTGGGTCTTTGTTTGCTTTTCTTTTTTTTTATTATTACTAATTTATTATTATTATTCATCATGTGTTATTTGAAAGATCTGGGTCTGGATGAAAGACTATGCTATATTTCCATGTTTTTTAACATTAATAAGAGGGTTGGGTTACTTTTTGCCTGATTCCACCGGTTTTTTATAACTGGGTGTGGAGAAAAGTCTATGCTCGATTCTCATTTTTATTCCAATAGAATATCATTATCGTATGTTAGTTTGGACCTATATTATAATTTTTGAAATAAACGGGTCTGGAAAAAAAGACTTTGGACTTATATAATATTTTTGTTTGATTAATTGGGTCAGGAAAAAAGACTTTGGACTTATATAGTAGTTTTTGAAACAACCTGGTCTGGAAAAAGTCTTTGGACTAATATTATACTTTTTGAATTAACTGGGTCTGGAGAAAAGACTTTGGACTTATATAATAATTTTCTAATAAAATGGGTCTGGAAAAAAAGACTTTGGATTTACATAATAATTTTTTAATTAACTGGGTCTGGAAAAAAGACTTTGGACTGATATTATAATTTTTGAATCAACGGGGTCTGGAAAAAAAGACTGGACTTATACAATAATTTCTTAAGCAACTGGGTCTGGAAAAAAGACTTTGAACTGATATAATAATTTCTGAATTTACTTGGTCTGGAAAAAAAGAATTTGGACTCACATAACAATAAAAAAAAACTGGGTCTGGAAAAAAGACTTTGGACTTTTATACTAGTTTTTGAAACAACCGGGGCTGGAAAAAAAACTTTGGACTTCTATGATGATTTGTTTAATTTATCGGGTCTGGAAAGAAAAAAATTCCAAAGCCGCATTTTACTCCTCCTAGAGCTCGAGAGGCCGTCTGGGAGCCCACTTTCATTGATTAGTGGATACCAGGAGCGACCCCGCGCAAAAGGGGACAAAGTGGGCAGGTACGTTACGTATAGACCTATGTAACGTTATAAGCTTTCAAAACGATGTTTAAAAATGCTGAAAAAGGGATATATATCAAATACTTGTAGGGTTTTAAACGCCAAATACTTATTAAGAGATGCATTTTCATAATCTGGAAAAGAATTGCTTCCCTTGTTTAGGGTACTTTTCGAAACCCCATGGTCGTGCCTGGTATCCACTCATCAATGAAAGTGGTTCCCCAAAATTTGAATCTAATCCCCCATTTCTGGGGAAAGTAAAACCTAATGCCCATTACGTCATGTGCGAAAGGCATGTCGTTTGTGTAGAAGGAGAAAACAAAAGAAACAAAAAGGTTTGCATATGCTGTGTACATATCAACGCATGCGAAATGTTTGGCTGGAGAGGTTGATCTCACCCATGATCTCAATTGCCAGTGATCAACCAATAATCCACATTAAATGCAATATCGATTCCATGGACTGTAATGATCTATATCTAAGCCTTCATTCAGTAAGTTTTCCTCACTCTACAGTGCGTCCCCCAAAAAACTATACACTTTTGAAATGGCTGCCAAATAAAACATGTAGCACGTGAAGGGTATGAAAATTAGGGTGGGCTGGAATTAGCCTTCCGTTGTCTTTCAGGTTTTTTTGTTTGGTACTTGCAAAGTTAAGATTATTTGGTGAATTAAAGATCAGATGTTATCAGTTTGTTGTTTGTGATAATGTTATGCATCGTTAAATCAAAATTGAATGCATGAATGATCATGAATTGCAATTTTTAGTGCAGCATTTTGTCTTTATCATGTGGATCTCAACAATGTGTTCATGATAGTCAGGAGAAGAGGGGGGGGGGGGTAATATGACTTATGTAGGTGAAGTACTTTGATGGGATAAAGGTCAACAGAACATTTAGCAACCCCTCCCTCCATCTCTACCCCCCCCCCACTTCTCTCCTGACAGACTACATGTAAGCTTGCCTAGGCTGGGCATGAATTAGCCTTACAGGTTTCTGAGAGGTTAGTCCTTTGGAACTTACAAAGCTAAGGGTGTTATGCTATTTATGAGTGAGAAAAGTTATGATTTCTTAGGCAAATTTCATGAGTTACTAAATTGAAATGTAATGCATGAGTGAACAGGAATAGTAATTTTAGTGTAGCATATTCATCTTGTGGACCTCAGAAGTGTCTTCGTGAGAGTCAGAGTAATGTGATGGTAATAATAATAATAATAATAATAATAGGCATTTATATAGCGCCATCTATCTAGAAATATTCTATTCCGAGGCGCGTTACAAGCAAGAGGGCGAGATATGCTAAGACTTGGTTAAAGGGGCATTCCTCTTCTTTTTGTCCTTTTACAGATTAAAACTTATATGTACCCTCCCCTCTCCATTTCCCATCCCCCCCCCCACCCTCTCTCTCTCTGTCTCACGTCCTGGATTGTAGCCTATTCAAAACTTAACTGCCAAGTGACTGGTGGCTGATGATCAGTTTTTTTATTGAATGATTACCAATAAATTGAATGATTACCAATAAATTTAATGATTATGATAATGAATGACGTAATTTATTGAAAAAAATGAATGTTTGAGTGATTACATTGCACAATGAATGAGTTGTTTTACTGATAAATTGTTGATAGGAAACAGTTGATGCCCCAATTCAGAATTAATCATTAAATCAACATTCTGCTCTGGGCTTCGCGCGTACATGACATTAATAGCCATAAGTCTCTCAATTAACAGGAGGGGAGGGCAGGAAAGAGGGAGGGGGCGGGGCTGAATGTTTTGTTGACCCTTATTCCATCAACCTACTTCTCCCACTTAAGTCCTACATGCATCTCACCCCCTATTCTTCCGACTCCCATGAACACATTGCTGAGATACACATGATAACATTGAACCCGGCAAAAGAGATCCCAATGATAAAGTTGAAATGCTGCCCAAAAAGTGTAATTTATGTTCACTCATGCATTAGAGTTCAATTTAATAATTCAAAAATTTGCTTAAGCAACCAAAACTAGTCACGAATGATCATTAATTATTTATCACAACGCCATTAACTTTGCAAGTTCGAAAGGATTTTTATCTCAAAAACTACAATAAATTAGAAGGCTAATTCCAGCCCACCCTAATTTTCATACCCTTTGTTTCAGTGGGCAGTGCTCGCTCAAGCATGAATAGTTTTCCAACTTTTAGGTGTCATTTGAAAGTTGACTATATTGGCTCTTCATATATGTAAGTCTTTTTCACTAAAGTGCTACATTTGTTATTTGGCAGTCATTTCAAAAGTGTATAGGTTTTTTTGGGACTCACTGTATATGTACTCGATTTGTTTGAAAAAACACTTTCTTATCCATTTTATAATCTATTTTAGGTCCTGCATTTCGAATATCTCCAGCCATCAGTGCTTAGTATTGATGATTGTAGAGCAGTTTTCTACATGTTCTACATTTCATTCTATTGGTTTTAATGCACAATTAATCTTAAAAATCAGATGTATTATTAAGCGTTAAATTTTGTGTTAGGAGACCCTAATATTAGCGTCCGTGAGGATTTTTCATTTATTTATTCCACTTTTAAAACAAATATCATAATATACGTAACAAATATGGTCATAAACATAGTGTATCAATGATAAAATTAAGTATCTAACATAAATTTGTAAGCGTAAGGTACACTATAAAATGTAAAAAAAGTGAGGAGCCTAAATAAAAAGCAGAGCTTATAGAAAATTAGGCTCCCAATGGGGAAAAATACAAGTTGTTACTTTAAGCGAACAAATGTGGAAACGGAATACATATTTATTACATAGATTGTTTTACACAAAATATATATCGAAAGGCATCAAGTTACCAGAAAATGATGAAATAGGAAAAAACGAATAGAAATAAAAATAGCAAAACCAAAAGAAATTGGAAAACGACCAAAAAGACGGCGGGGGGGGGGGGGGGGTCAAGGGATATAAAGAGTATAAAAAAGAAGGAATAGACAAAATTAATTAATTGCAGTCATCAGTACGATCCAGCATTGTACCTCTCCAAGAGGTATAACTTAAGCTTGCGTTTGAAACAATTGAGAGATGGGCTTTCAACCAGTTCGTTATTAAGGCTGTTCCAGAATTTGGGTCCTGTTGTAGTAAAGGTGCTATTAGCAAAAGCGGTTCTGGCTTGTAGGAGATGGTAATGATTAGCTTGTCTAGTTGAATGGGAATGTACGATGAAATTGCCTTGAAATAATGTCATTTTTTAATGTCAAATATTGTCATTCTTGAGTTCGAACATAAATATGCCAAGGTTGTACAAATATAAATCCGATATTTTTAAGATAAAAAAGGTCGTTTGTATGGGCACGAAATACAGCGTTATTGATTATTCTTATAACACGCTTTTGGACAATGTTGATTTTATCCAAGAGGGTTTTGGAGCTATTACCCCATGTTAAAATACAGTAATTGAAGTAGGGCAAGATTAGAGCAGAATAAAGTATACGTAACACATGAAAGGGTACAAAGTGCTTCAGTTTGTTTATCACACCAGTGTTACGAGATAATATTTTACATAAGGAATCAAACTGTACCCGCCACGTTAGCTTACTGTCAATGTATATACCTACAAATTTGGTAGAGTCAACCTGGGAGATGTTTTTGTTAAGGAAGCCTTGTTCATAAGTATACTACCGGGTAAAGTGGAAACCGAGTTGCTGAATAGCATAAAATTAGTTTATCAACGTTAAGGGACAATTTATTGGCCTGTATCCAATCAAAAACAGCTGTTAGTTCAGTATTAATGATATCTAAAAGAGCATTGGGGTTATGATGGGACAAAAAATATTGGAGTCATCAGCAAAAAGAATAAAATATAACATCGAACAGGAATTTTGTAAATCATTGATATATAAAATAAAAAGGAGCGGGCCTAATAACGAACCTTGTGGGACTCCACATCTAATGGTTTGAGAGGTTGATTCAACACCATTAATATAAACATATTGTTGTCTATCATAAATGTAGTCCCTGAACCACTCCAAGGCCTTTCCTCGAATTCCGTAGTGAGACAACTTGTATAGCAAAATATCATTGTTAATGGTATCGAAGGCCTTGGAGAGGTCCAGAAAGATACCCGCAGTATGTAACTTGCTGTCAAAAGCTCTGGCAATTTTATTGATGAATAACAAGAGTGCATGTGTTGTTGAATGTTGTCTGCGGAAACCAAACTGAGAACCTGAAAGCACATTATTGCTATTTGAAAAATCAATGAGGCGAGAGTAGACAATTTTTTCTAGTATCTTGGGAAAGCTGGTTAAAAGAGATATGGGCGATAATTTCATATGTAATGTTTATTGCCTTTCTTAAAGATATGTAAGACCTTGGAAATCTTCATTTTCTTTGGAACCGAGCCAGTTGTTAAAGATAAATTAAATATATGTGTTAACGGACAGACTATTTGGCAAATGACCTTTTTAATAAGGCATTTGTTACACCATCATATCCAGGGCTTTTCTTAAGCTTCAAGTTGCTTACAACGTCAATAACCTAAGTTTCTTGAACAGGAAGGAAAAATAAACTATGAACAATTTATTACGTATGAAAGAATGAAAAGGGGTTTTGGGATTAGGTATGTTTTCTGCAAGATTGGGCCTATGTTAATAAAAATGAATTGAATGCATTGGCAATGCTAGTCTGATCGTCAATGCATGTGCCTTCAAACTGGATGTCGTTAATATCATGATTATCATTATTTGTTTTATTTAAAACCTTATTAATTATTTTCCACGTACCACCAATGTTAGATCTAAATAAGGAGAATTGATTCGAAAAGTATTGTTCTTTTGCCATACGTAGAGTAGAAGTTAACATATTCCTGTAAAGTTTGTATCTCATTTTGTTAGTTTTGCTAGGATTTGCTTTGAATTTATAGAATAATCTGTTTTTCGCATTTATAGACCTGAGTAAACCTTTGGAAATCCAGGGTGATCTGGGTATCTTCTTATAATTTCGACGAGCAGAGCATTGGAGGGGGAAGGTGGTATCAAGTGTTTCAAAGAATATATCAATAAACTTATCAAAAGCTAGGTTGGAATCTTCGAGATTAAGTATCGGTTGCCAGCTAATAACCGAAAGACTTTCTTTAAATCTGTGAATGTTGTTCTCAGATAAAATCCGAAATTCAATGTTTTTAGATTTTGTTGATGGGGAGGAATGCTTCATGTTTGATATGAAGGAAAATATTGGAAAATGATCAGATAAATCAGAGACAATAATTCCAGAAAGGGAAGGAGTATGTATATTTGTAAAGATATTATCTATTAGGGTGTAGGAGTTATCAGTAACTCTAGTGGGCCTCGTGATGGCTGGAGTGAATGAATGTGTGAGTAACGTCTCGACAAAGTCTCTGCAATTTGAATTTTGGTGATATTGAAATAGGTTGATATTAAAGTCTCCCATAATAAAGCATGGGTTGTTACTGATGATAGGTGAGGACAATATAGACTGAAGTATGGATATAAACTGTGAGGAATCAGCGTTCCGAGGTCTATAAATTTCACCTATGATCATTTATTTATTTATTTATTTATTTATTTGTTTCTGCATGTCATGATAATTTACATAGTGTAACCATCACAAAATTGATTACATTGAATTTTACATAATAATAATGTATAATTATGATGATTAACATAACATTAACATAACTGATTTTAACAAGGTTGCAGACATGCAGTGGTATGACAAAATAAGCAGATGCTTGAGCTGTTGTCAGACCTTTGAATATATGAAATGCATACATAAATATAAAAACAATACTGAAAAGTCAAAACTAATGATTACTCAAAGAAGGGAAAGAAAAACAAAACAAAGAAAACTAAATAAACAAATTATTATGTTCCACAACTATTTACAAATATTTACAAGGAGTGTATGAGGCGTAATAATACTTGAAATTATATCAATCCTTAAGTTTAAAATGTACAGTACAACAAAATGTGTCTTGCTAAAGAAATTACATCTTAGAGACAAGTATGCGTTTTACCGCATTTTTGAAGGAATGCACTGATAATATATTCCTAATACTAGTAGGTATCGAATTCCAAACATCAGGTCCATAATGTCTGACAGATTTGTGAGCCAACAGTGTGCGAGGGTTATACAAATGCATATTAGATGCTTGTCTCGTGTGGTAGGTATGGATAGTATTATTTTGTTGAAACATATTGGAAAAGCAGGTAGGTAACACTTTGGCATTAAACCGATACATAAAAAGGGAAGTTTGAAGAAAATGGACATCATCAACAGTAAGACATGCAGCTTTATAAAGAGAGGGCGTGTATGATCACGGTAACCAATTCCAGCACAAATGCGAATTGCTTTCTTTTGCAACAAAAGAATTGGGTTTGTGACACTCGTTGATGTTGCCCAAAGAATATTGCAATATGACACATAAGGTAGAATAAGAGTATTGTACAACATGTAAAGTATTTTATAAGGTACAAGGTACTTAACTTTATACAGTATACCTATATTTCGAGAAATTGGTTTACTGATGTGTTTCATGTGATCATTCCAGTTAAGTTGATCATTGATATAGACCCCAAGGAACCTCGTAGATGTCTGTCTTTCCAGCAAAGCATTGTCAAGTTTCAATCTTAAATCATGATCAGCACATGACTTTCTGCCTTTGAAGTGTACATAATTAGTCTTTCTAACATTCAGTGATAACATATTACTTCGAAACCAATTAGATAATTTCGGAAGTTCGACATTAATGGTGTTTTCTAAGATATCAATATCACGGTGTGATAGGAAAACACTTGTGTCATCAGCAAATAATATATAATTCAATGTGTTTGATACCAAACAAATATCATTAATATAAATCAGAAATAATAATGGACCCAATATAGAACCTTGCGGCACACCGCACCTCATAACTGATATACCATAATTAGAATAGTTATAGCATGTGTATTGTCTTCTATTTGAAAGATAACTAGTAAACCAATTTAGGGCAACGCCCCTTACTCCCATATGTTGGAGTTTATAAAGCAGTATTGAGTGGTCAAGGGTGTCAAATGCCTTGCTCAGGTCCATAAATACACCAATAACGTGCTCGCGATTAGCCAGAGAACTAGATACATAGTCATAAAATTTGAACACGCAAGGTCTGTTGAGTGAGACCTGCGAAATCCAAATTGGTTGGGATTAAGTAGGTGGTTTTTGTCAAGAAAGGCAATCAGTCTATTATAAACAATTCTTTCTAGTATTTTTGAGCAACTAGGCAAAATTGAGATTGGTCTATAATTGCTTATAACGGTCATGCTTTCCTTTTTATGAACAGGAATAACCTTGCCTAGTTTAAGAGAGGAAGGGAATACACCAGTTAAAATGGACAGATTACAGATATGCAGTAAAGGAGTTAGGACTGAGCCAATTATTTGTTTTAACAATTCTGAACTTATTTCATCATGCCCAGATGACCTACTATTTTTAAGAGACTTAACAATGTTTAATATCTCAAGATGATCAGCTGGCTTAAGGAATATAGATGATTCGGACCTGTCTTGTAAATATTCTTTGTAATTAACTTCTACGGGAGTTATTTTCTTTGCTTGGTCAGGCCCAATGTTCACAAAGTAGCTGTTGAATCCATTTGCAATGTCATTATCAGAAGTAAACTCTTTATCCTTATGGACAAATTTTGTGGCAGGTTCAGACTTATTTCGCTTACATAATATATCTCTAACAACATTCCATGTCAAGGGCATGTTACCTCGAGCATTCTCAAACTGTCTAGAATAGTGCAAACTCCGTGATGACCGTATAATAGAAGTAAGCTTATTTCGGTACTTTTTGTATTTTTCAACGTGCTCTTGTGAAGGTTTCTTTACACTCTTTTTATATAAGACATTTCTTCTTTTGATAGATTGTAGTATACCTTTTGTAATCCATGGCCGTTTTCCTGTACTTCTATTATTTATTCTAACAAGTGGAATAGTCTTGTCCAAATGGTGATGAAAAATTTTACTAAATGATTCATAAGCCTGTTCAACATCATGACATTCCAATACATCCTCCCAATTATCTTCCTGACAAGCATCCCTCAAGCTAGAAATATTGCTTTCAGTAAATTTGCGCTTTAGTATAACTTTGGCCTTATTGTATTTGTTGGAATGAATATCATAAAGCATGCAGAAGATTGGAAGATGATCAGAAATCTCACTAAAAAATAAACCTGATTGGGAATAACCTTTGGTAGTTTTCACGAAAATGTTATCAAGAAGTGTTGATGACCTGTCAGTTATTCTTGTTGGCTTGTTAATCATTGCACAAAGAGCATTAGACTCGAGAATATTTTGGAAACGGAGAGTGTTTGCATTTTCTGTCAATAGATCAACATTGAAGTCACCCATAATGCAAACTGATTTACCAGATGCATTTATATCAGTCAATAATAACTCAATACCTGTGAGAAAATTATCAATATCAGTTTGAGGGGGTCTATACACTATACATACAATCATGTTCTTATCAGAGGGTAAGTCTACTTCAATACACAAGATTTCAGCACTTTGATTTTGGAGGGAAAGATCTTCCCTGAGTTTGAAAGAGATCTTATTAGACACATAAAAGAGAATACCCCCACCACGGCCAATTGATCTATCTTTCCTTACTATCTGGTAACCATCAATCAGAAATAATGGTGGTGAATGAGCACTCAACCACGTCTCTGTAACACCTATTATAGAGCAATTAAATTTTAGAGATGATAGCAACATATTTAGGTTTTCAAAGCTTTTAGAGAGACTTCTTGCATTGCAGTGCAAGAAGCTTAAGTAATGAGATTGTTGCTTCCCAGTAGGTGGGTTAAACTCATTTGGAATATAGTACCTACAATCAGTATCTTGTTGTAAATGATAATCATCCAACATCATTTAAACATGGAAATAGCAGTCAACACCTCACACTGTATAGGCTTAGCAATGCTAATGGACTCAAGTACAGACATGATATAACAAAAGACATAAATGTAAAACAAGAAAAACTGTCTACTTATTAACATATATACAACTAAGTTTAAAGTGAAGAACATGGCAAACGATAGACGCGAGGCCATGCCCACTCCTGTAACAAAGTTCAGTTACAACAGGAATAAATAAATGAAAAAGAGGAAGATTATGGCAACTTCTCCTGTGACAAGTATCAATATAGCTGTGTGTGTGTGTGAGAGAGAGAGAGACCGGAGAGAGAGGAAGAGAGAGAGAGGAAAGTGGGGAGGGAGGGAAAGAGGAATAGAGAGAGGGAGAGAGTTGGAGAGAGGGAGTTGGAGAGTTTCTCTGATGAGAACAATGGTTCATTTCTTGTGCTGGTTTTCCTAGAAGATGATAATGTGCTCAAATCTGCTGTGTGGTTTTAATCCCATGGGTAAATAAATCATCCTCTCCAACATGTCCAAGGCAAAGTAATTCAGAACTGGCATAACTAAAGGTTTAAAGCTGCACTACATGTGGTAACTTAAGAAGTAAAGTAAGGGACTCCTTTCTCGTTTCTCCACTGCCCAGCATAGAAACGCAGTTTTGTCCCCTTCTGATACAACTCCTCCACCTCCTTTCGGTGCTTTCTTTTCACCTCTAAGTCCATCCTTGTGAGATCGTTGGTCAGGTAATATTTCTCTGTCTTGAGAGCTTCTCTAGATTTCTTTAGTATGTTAACCTTATCGTCGTAGGAATTTGTTTTCACTATGATGTGGCGTGGCTTATCTCCCCTTTTGCCAGTCCTGGTGGCTTTCTCCACCTTGACTGTCATATGAAATTTTGTTTTCAGCATGTCCTCGACGATTTTCAGGCAATCCTCTTCATCTTTTGCTTCCTTAACTCCCACAACTCGAAAATTATTTTTCCGTGAAAGACGATCTGCCTTGTTATTTTCATTATCTCTAGATCGATCCTTTTGAACTAAAGTTTCATATGCCTTCTCCATCTTCTCCAGACGACCTTCTAGTTTGGCATTTTTCTTTTCTAAGTCATTTATTCGAAGTCCCTCAAACTCAAGGGCCCTCTCCACTTTCTTGACACTATCGACTAATGTCTTCACCGCCTTGTCCATCATCTTTTCAAAGTTACTGGTTGCCTCTTTAAGGTAGAGCATCCATATTGCATTTGCAGCGTGCACCCCGCTGGCACACCCCCGCTGCGGTGATTAGTGAACAGGATGTATCTCCCCGCTAGACGCAGCTAGCGGCGGCGCGCTGCTCAGATTAAAACGGATTAACAGGAAGAATCATCCTTGATTATCCCTGCAGCTTTCTCGCAGCTTGCACGCCGCCTGCACGCAGCTAGCTGTGCTTGCATTGCGAGCGAATCTCTCCGCTCCTCGGCCTATTGATTGTCTTGTCGGCAGTACAGAACAATGTATTTACGAAATGTTTGATTGAAGATGCAATGCATTTTTTTGTATATTTTGAATGTTTTGTGACGAATAAAAAAGCTTTAAAAATTGTATTAAGTGAACACTCACGTCGAGCTTTTTTTCTCGTCTGTTGCGTGAATTGTGGAGGCTTGTTCATGTATTTGTTTCGATGTTTAAAGTATGGCGGATCACAGATAGGATCTTGCGTGGCGCTCGGCTTTCGAACGGGGATTGACTTTGTATAAGTTGTACTTTGTTGAATCAACCTTGCAATTAACGACACAAATATTCATAAATCTGGAATGATCGGACGTATAATCGGTATCTCATGCGTTTAATATTATATCTCCTCATGTAATCGACATATAACACTTTTTAATAATTTTCGACAAGATTTTTGTTTCAATAAAACGAAATATGCCTAATCGACAATTACTCCACAAAGTACATGCGACAATGATGCTGCCCCAATAATATTGCTGCACCGACATTTTCTCCGCTGTCCCTTTTTCTTACAAACAAAATATTTGTATTACAGTCATGTAGCTCCTCGACGTTCTTTTTCTGTCTGTTTAATAATTGTGTCTTTATTTGTTCGTACTTTTACAATGTTTCGTACATGTCATGACAGAACTGATATTTATACTTTACGCAGAGGCGTAACAGGCGGGGTGCAGGGGCGGAATGCTCCCCCGCCCCCGCGGAGATCACTGGGAAAATGAAATGATAAATAATGGGGAAAAGGGAAATGAAAAGGGGAGAAAGATGGAAAAGGGAAGAAAACGAGAGAGGGAAATGGAAAAAGAAAAGGTCAGAAAGAACATGAAGAGAATACGAAAGATAAAACGGAAGGAAGGAGAAAAAAAAGGAAAGAAGAGCAGTGAGATAATAAAAAACATCTGTATATTGAGTAAGGAAGTGGATAAAATTAATGGAAATACAAGGAAATGACAACAAGGAACGGGAATTTATGGCGAAAAGGGAAAAAAACGGAGAAATGGCGGGAAATGGAAGTGCAATGTAATGTAAATTATATGTAAAAACATACAACCGCGTTCATTGGCGGTGGAAGCCAAAAAATTTACGGGGGGGGGGGGGGGTTCCACGAGAAATGGGATGGACACAGGTAAAAAGTTCACAAGCAACAGAAAAAAAAGGTTATCAAATTTCTTTAGGGCGGACCGTCCCCCCACCTACAATTAGGGGGCAGGTCTCCCCGTCCCCGCTTCCGCCGCCTATGACCGCATTTGATTAAAAAAAATTGCGGCCATCTTTCTTTTTGAATGGATCAGAATCTCAATAAGTTCGGGAGTCTTCGGACCACACTCATAAAGCACGAAGGGTTGGGGTATGGCCCTCAAAAGTTAAAAGACCGAGAACAACTTAAAGAAAAGGAAAAAAATGACCGGGAAAATGGCTTTTCATTTGAACCCCTCCCCAAACCACCTTCCGCTGCCAACCACTATTACGCCCTGGAGATGGCATGGAGAATGATGGTGATATGATTATAATTTTGATAATAATCTGGCAATAGTTTTGCTTTTAATGTGACTTTTATTCTCCTCTTTTGATGAAGGCCCGAAAGCTTTTTCATGAATAAAAACAAAATATTACATGGATAACTACGTCTCACGATGGATCCTACGAGAACACGCATCGATCTTACATTATCTTGTATGATCTAATGACAACCTGTTATATCGAACGCTGTCTCTGACTGTTCTTCAAACACAGACCCGATTGTAATTTCAAAGGAAGTAATACGCTGAAAATAAAGAATACACTACTACTATTACTACTACTACTACTACTACTACTACTACTACTACTACTACTACTACTACTACTACTTCTATTACTACTACTATTACCCTTGCTATATGCAGGAGTTTTTTGCTGAAGGAATTAAAGCGGCGATGAAAGTAATAAAAAGTTATTGCCATTCTCAGTGTATATCATTTTCTCTACCTCTCGGAGTTAAGATGCGTTGGTGACGGAAGCCACAAAATTCTTTTTTTTTTTTGGGGGGGGGGGTTGGCGCAGGAAACGAAATTGACAATCAAACTTCCGCCGCCTAATGTTTAGGAGCAGGCCCCTATAATTAATTTAGAATATCATAAATACCCTTTCAGATTCGGAGTGAGAGATAGAGGGGGACAGGCAGAAGAAATGGGGAATATCAAAGATGTGATTCGGAATGAGAGATAGAGGGGGGGGGGGGGGTTGCGAGAGGAAAGAAGTGAAGGAATAAGAGGTAATTCGGAATGAGAGATAGAAGGGGTAGCGAGACGAAAGAAATTAAGGAAGAAGAGGTGAGTCGGAGTGAGAGATAGAGGGGGGGGGGGGTTGCAAGACGAAAGAAGAAGAGGTGATTCGAATGAGAGATAGAGGGGGGGGGGGGGGGGTAGCGAGACGAAAGAAGTGAAGGGAGAAGGGGTGATTCGGAATGAGAGATAGGGGGGGGGGGGGGGGTGCGTGACGAAAGAAATGAAGGAAGAAGAGGTGATTCGGAATGAGAGATAGGGGGGGGGGGTTGCGTGACGAAAGAAATGAAGGAAAAAGAGGTGATTCGGAATGAGAGATAGAGGGGGGGGGGGGGGGTAGCGAGACGAAAGAAGTGAAGGAAAAAGAGGTGAGTCGGAGTGAGAGATAGAGGGGGGGGGTAGCGAGACGAAAGAAGTGAAGGAAAAAGAGGTGATTCGGAGTGAGAGATAGAGGGGGGGGGGGGGGTAGCGAGACGAAAGAAGTGAAGGAAAAAGAGGTGAGTCGGAGTGAGAGATAGAGGGGGGGGGGGGGTAGCGAGACGAAAGAAGTGAAGGAAAAAGAGGTGAGTCGGAGTGAGAAATAGGGGGGGGGGTAGCGAGACGAAAGAAGTGAAGGAAGAAGAGGTGAGTCGGAGTGAGAGATAGGGGGGGGGGGGGTAGCGAGACGAAATAAGTGAAGGAAAAAGAGGTGATTCGGAGTGAGAGATAGAGGGGGGGGGGGGGTAGCGAGAGACGAAAGAAGTGAAGGAAAAAGAGGTGAGTCGGAGTGAGAGATAGAGGGGGGGGGGGGGGGTAGCGAGACGAAAGAAGTGAATTGAGAAGAGGTGATTCGAATGAGAGATAGAGGAGGGGGGGGGTAGCGAGACGAAAGAAGTGAAGGAAGAAGAGGTGAGTCGGAGTGAGAGATAGAGGGGGGGGGGGTAGCGAGACGAAGAAGAAGAAGGAAGGAAGAAGAGGTGATTCGAATGAGAGATAGAGGAGGGGGGGGGTAGCGAGACGAAAGAAATGAAGGAAGAAGATGTGATTCGAAGAGAGAAAGAGAGATGGGATTTATTATTATTTTTAAGTTAGCGGGTACTGCTATTTCACTTGACATATCACTTTCCTGAACGTCATCTACTTGGTCTCTCATTCTTCTACACTAACTCATTTCTTCTCTCTCTCTTGGGACCACATGCAAGCATGACAAGCTTTTTTCAACAATCAATGTGCTTTCATACATAGCTGTTAAACAAAATGATGGAAAATAGGACAAAATATATGCAGGAAATTATATTTCATTTAATCCCTTGTATGTACGATAACAAAATAACCACAGCGACCACGCTATGTAATTCATTGAAAAAAATTACAATGCAAATATTATTCATCCAATTGCGAGTAAGTCCAACAATAAAGTTCATTGATTCAAAATGCAGAACCTCTTGTCATTGCTCGAAAAGGGGAGATCTCAACGGCGGCTCAACTTCGATGCGGCTTTGCGGCACTTGTTGTTTATGCACTGCCTCAGTTGCTTCTGCTGGTCTCTGGTGGCCGTCGATCCTGGATATTGCACCTCAACTTGGGCCATCATCGCTCGGAACTTTGGATCTGTCCGGAGGGCGTCCTTTGTGACCCACTCTCTTCCGTTGTATACATCCCCGCCATTGACGTTGGAACGTGCCAATTCCTCCACAGTGAAAAAATCCCCTAAGAGATGTAGAACAAGTTCCTTTGCGTTCTTTGCCGAGTCGAATGCCCTCATGTACGCTATTCTCGTCATCGTCGTTGTCGCTTCACCACAGCCGATCTCGATGATGTCATCGTCCAGATCCTTGTAGACGGGCGGTCGACATGCTGTGTTACCCGAGCGAAGTCCCCTCACCTCTTCGCGGAGCGATGCCTGCTCTTTTGAAAGATGATCGACCCGCTGCAGTAGCTCCCGATTCTGCTGGAGAATCTGCTGATTCTGCGACAGTACCTCCCGGGTCAAATCGCAGAGCTGACCAAGAATCGGCGACGAATGTACAGACGGTGCCCCTTGACACAATGCATTAGCTAGACGGACAGGGTACGCGGGCTGAGGTCGAGTAGGAGCTACATGGTAATCCGTTCGACGGGGCTGAGCAGTTTGGTAGGTAGTTGGAGGAGCATAGGCTGAGTTGGACAGAGTTGGTGCGTAAGTCCCGGTCAGATGGTTGGGTTGGGAAGGTGCAGTCGGCTGGGCTGGTAGAGGTTGGTACGTTGTTTGGCTCAACGGGACCTCGGGGTGGGGCGGCTCCTGGAAGGTCGAGCTCGTTGGCTGGGACGGCTGGACAGTGTCGGCAACTCTGCTGTCTTCTTCCTCGAAGTCCGCCGACCAAGGAGACCAAGAACCGCCTGGGGGGGTCGACCTGTGACTGTGTGGGCTGTAGAGCTTGCTCATCAGTCTGCTGGTCGGGTAAAGCAGGAGCTTCAGCTTGGCACTTGTCAGCTGGGGTGGCTTCATCTTGGCGTGCTGGTGTCGGAGGCTTGGCTTGGTGATTGGTCTTGACTCGTTTAGTCGAGGTTGGGTTGCTTCGCTGTAACTTAGAGCGTGCCCGAGGCAGCTTGGTCCGCGCCGACGATGTCACCGTAGGTCGAACATTTGCTGACTTCTTTTCCCTCGAAGTGAGATGATGCCCTGGCTTTTCTGTGTAAAGATAAAGCAGAAAATGCAATTAATTTAGTTATATAAACATGAAGAAATACATTAAACATATATGTAACTATCTATCCTTACATCCAATGTTTTTTCCACTACTTACATTGTACAGAAATTCCTTACAAAATTTTAATTTACAAATTAAGCATTTTGAATATTTTGACAGTTATAATGATCTTTATTAAACAAATTAATATGCTCAAACTGCTTATGTAAATGCTTGATCGATCTTCAATGATGTGCGTTACTTACTTATATTAACAATTCGTGCCTTGTAGTGAGTCGACCTGTACAAGACATTGACCTCCTTGCCGACAGTCAGTTCCCCTTTCTCCTTGATGCGACTACGCAAGACAGTTTCGAAACCCTTCCACTTGATGAGCCACTCGATCGTAACAGATGTCATGATAGTGGCGATTAGTTGAGACGATAATAATAATTGACGAGATGATTGCTTTTTGGAGATTGTCGATGATATGACAGAAAAGCGCTTAGATAATACCACATGAAACGCTCCAACGTCTGTCGTGATTGGTCTGTAATCATTGACCAACCACCGCGTTATTTAATTGTTCGATTAATTACTTTAGAAATTAATCCGTTAGGGGTTTACTCACTATTGGTCAATTGTGTGATTACGTGGTGGCCGAGTATCAGCGTTCACGGCTTTCTCCACGCTAGAGTACCTAAACGCACATCCGGGAACGCTCACTCCTCATCAATATTCAATTTCAGCACGAGAATAAAGCGAATGAAGGTGTGTGTGTGTGTGTGTGTCAACAGTGGATTCGGGTGGCCTTTGGTCAAAAAATATATCAGTGATTATCATTTTTTTCTTTCTCACTGATCGCCGTACAATAATTCTGTGATATTTTGTCAGTGATTATATCATTTCCTTATGAGACCCTTATTATTGTATACTTGATGAAAGACAAGACAATAAAAGCATGATGAAAAAAAGAATGGTCGAAAGCTCCACTATTATTTAATTTTCAAATATAATGATTACATTGTTTATATGTTTGTTGTGGGACAACAAAAAGAAAAAAAGCAATGTCGATAAGAGGGGTAAACTCATGGATTTACCACAACTATATTGTTGAAGCTATCGATGTAATACAACTAAAAAAAGATAGATGAAAAGTTTCCAAATTGTTGGTTTAAATGCATGTAATTTCATTTTGATAGACTTGTATGCAGTTGGTTATCATAATCTCTAAACCAACATTTTTTTATATATCAGTCCAAACCTATACTCCTATTTATTTTTCAAATTAAATGATTCTTTTATTTAATGTTTCTTGTCGAAGAACAAAAAGGGTCGATGAGTAGGGTGAAATTATTGATTTATCGCTACTGTAATAAATATATATATGATCGATATAAATATATATCTAGAAAGATTAGATAATGAGTTTTCGAATTATTGGTTAAAATATAATTTCATTTTTGATCGACTATTCCCAATACTTTCAGTTGGCAATTATAATCAATTCACCAACATATTTTGCTTAGAGCGTTGATAAAAAAAACATTGGTCTCATGCAGTTGTTAACATAATTACCAAAGCCAATCAGTATTCCTAAACATAGAGCGGATTTGAAAGAAAAAAGCCCTATGTTAAAAAGATGATTAGACGCCCAATTCTCTCAATTTCAATAGCTATTGAAAGACATCGAGGTATATCTACCAACGTTGTTAGATAGGCACCGAATTCTTTACCCGGATTTCACGACAATGATCACGATATGATGGGCCCGGGGGTTTGGACCAGTATGCGATCGATTGAGATCTAAAAACAAAGCTTATTCAAAGTCCCCGTCCCCCCTCCCCTTTCATGAGTGTTCGTAATTGTTCTTGATTTTGCTTTAGAATCGGAGTGTAAATGCCAAAAAGATGAAATTAAACAATTTCATCAATGTTGGTGAAGTAATTGATGTTGTTTAGATGAGTATGTTAACAGTTCAAAGTTATCAGATGTCAGGTCCCAATACCTCACTTTGTTTACTTCTATTTTCAACAGAGACAGATATTTTAAACCTAAAGTATTTACTTACTCATGTCTTTTTACAGTGCTTCTGTGATTTTCTGCCTTCATTGAAATCAAAATGATATGATATAATCAACTTCTAATGTATCTTCATATCTTTATGCATTAGTTTATTTTCTGAATCTCGTATTCAATCATTCATTTCCGATTAATTTTGGGCATCAATTTCATATTTAGCAATGGGACACCATTTAACTAGACAAATTTTAATTTTCATTTCATTTATTCCCATTTCCAATAATTACAGTTTGTTTTTTACATTTTGACATACAAATAACAAAACATAATTCAAGTATCGCTGTACAAAAAATATATCAGGTTGGAAATTGAGGAGGCTGCTAAAAGCGTAACTTGGCAGCCTCCTAATAAATATTTTTGTAATTACATAGCATATGAAATTTAATCTCCTTTCAAAAGCAAGAAACTGTTTACCTTGTGTGCAAGACATCTGTAATATACATTTTTTCTAATATCTCATAATAATGAAGGGGTAGGATCTGAAACCATGAGGGGGGGGGGGGGGGCGGGTGGGCAATCTCGTATACTCTTAACTTGTTATCTATAAAGCGAGTACCTATGAACAGAACCCTGGTAATTTCCAACTGCAAGGTCCAAGTAAATAATTTGTCTCTGTAAAATAGTTAATGCTTTTGTTTTTATGAATATGAACTTGTAATAATATAAATAAGCCTTCAAAAAATGTATTGTCCTTTATGAATTTACATTTTATGAATGCTTTAATGTTCAGTTGAAACGATGAGAATAAAACGCGAATAATTTGTTCGATCTCGTCTATTGATCTTTTTTTAATCAGGCTTATCATGTATTTGCTCCGTCATTCGATTGTATAATATCAAATTAGTATATATATTGTTTTGAACTATCAAGCTTACATCATGTTGATGAGTAAAAGCTTATTATGCGACTTGACAAGCACACGGATCCTACTACGAATTTCTGGAAAACGCATTCTTGGTACACCGTAAACGATTTTTTTTTCAATACTTTATCATTAACAACAAAATGTGTGGAGTAAAGTTGCAGGGTATAAATGTTATTTTTTATGAAACTTATTTTTTTTCATTTATTCAAAACAGTTTGTTTCAACGAGGGTATCTATAGCGACTGAAAAGCAAATTGCATAACCCTTTACAATCATTAATTTTGGGGGCACATGTATTGAATTATGGCATTCATCGCCATCATGATAAACCAAAATTGCAATACTTTCTGGAATATTATGCTGAGTTATCACACTTTGATTGTCAAAAATTGATGAGTATTGTTTTATTTATTTTGACATTTATGCTCCCCAAAAATGTCTTATTTACCAGTAAAAATGAATATCATCAAACCGAAACTAATATGGCTGGAGGCATAAGCTTTCATACCTTATTTTCATACAAAAACTCCGGATCCTTTTTTTTTTTAATTCAAAGGGGAAGAGACATCAAAGCACCTCCGTTAATTACCTCGACAATGGGTTTAATCTCTCCATTAACACTCACCCCCCCCCCCCCCCCCCCCCACATAAACACAAGTCAACCCTTATTGACAATAGAGTCAGGTTGAAATGAACCTGGCCCTGGTCATTATCAACATCCTGCTTAGCGGAAAATGAAGGGAAAATCACAGGGATTGTTTTGTCTCATTCTTTCTTTTGTTGCCACAAGAGCTAGAATAAAGAGCACTTGATTGGTCTTTCAATGATAGTTTACTCTATAATAATTCTTATCAGCCATGCAACGTGGCCAATATGCAGATGAGTAACGGTTATGTATCTCAACATATTTATATTTTCGTTGAGTGTCAGCCTCTTTGATCATCTCTTCATAAAAAAATTGTTTATTCGAATTTTTTAATAAATGAAAGAATAAAAACTCTTGACGTAACATTCATTATTTGATTGAAGGATTGATTGAATAGCCTGTGTATATTTATAATCGTTATTGTTGTTATCCCAATCTCTTCTTACAATTTCTTGTCACGATAATAAATCATTTAATGCAACTGTTTGTGGTATTGTAATATTACAGAGATTTGCGGTACTTGATGATAATTGATAGATAAAACTAGGAATTCGAGGGATGGGGATAATAGGAGTAGAAAAATGAGCCTATTAAAGCGATGAGGAAAAGAAGAATAAGAAGTATAAGTGGATCGAGAAGAACAAGAAGGGGTAGAAGGAAAAGAAAGGCAAAAATGATAGGGTAATAAATTATGTACAAAGCGCTTATAGATTCAATTTGACAAGCGCTATATTAATGTTGCTATCATTATTTCATTATTATAAGATGGATGGGTGAGAAAAGGATAGCAAAGAAAAGGAAAAAGAGGAAGAAACGAATAAAAAGGGGAAAAATATATAAAGAGGAACAAAAGGCGGAAGAAAGGAAAAGAGAGAAACAAGAAGAAATATTGAATCTTACATATTAACAAAACAATGTATGTACATGTATTTTAGTGACTGATATTATTGTTATTGACTGGATGAGAACATCTCCAAATTCAAAACGGTGAAAAGGAGGGGAGGCAAATACACCCCCCCCCGATCCCGCCACCGACCTAATTTCTGTTTTATATCATTTGTTCCCTTACTGAAATCTATGGATTGACAGTCTTTCTCTATGTAGCGCAATAAACAATTTTTTATGTTCATAATATGTTTGATTTGGTGTTTTAAACACGTATTTCAAAGAGAGGGTATTATTCAGGGATTTGGATTATGAATTGTTTTTCGTTACCACATACCCTATAGGAACTACTGAAAACTAGCTTTTTACAATGAATATTTTTTTGCGACAAATCCATCTACCCCCCCCCCCCTTATAAAAACGAAGCACAAAAATGCCGACGCCGGGTGATTATCTTTCTATACAAAATAAAATTCAATTTGTTAGAATATCAAAAAAAAATCTTCATTGATTTCATATATTTCCTTTTCGAGCGGATATTAAAAACACATTGACCTCAGTTGTTATCATTATCACCAAAAGTCAATCCGTATTCCCAAAAATATAGCCGATTAAAAAAAAGACTGTTGAAAAGATAATCAGACGCCCAATTCCCTCAACCTCAATATCTATTGACTATAGAAAGACATCGAGATAGTGACAAAGTTGTAGATGGGCACCGAATTCTTTACCCGCACGACAATGATCGCGATATGATGGAGCAGGATGGGCCAGGGAGTTGGAACAGTTTGCGATCGATTGAGATCTCAAAATAAGCTTATTCAAAGCCCCCCCCCCCCCTTCACAAGTGTTTATAATTGTTCTTCGACCGGCGAGCTTTGATACGAATTTGGTTTAGAATCGGCGGTATAAAGCCATGGTATCAAACCGCCCACAGAATTTCAGGTTTTACCATCGTTGAAAATTGTTTTCAGTTTATTTTCCCATATTTAGCTTTCGCCAAGGGGAGCATGCTTATTATTAATAGACTGGGCTATTACTACGCCTAAGAAGATAGGCATCTGATCAAATTCATTTTTCAAAATTTTTATCAACTGTTCTAGCATTATCGAAAGGGGACCTGTTAAGAAATGCTTACAGTTACCCACGAAAACGGTATATATTTCAATAATGCGAGCGCGAAGCGCGAGCAAATTTTATGACATTCCGACCTAAAAAAAAATGGTAATTCTAAGCACTTTTTGTATTAATTAATGGGATAGGTATGTAACTAAACAATTGATGCGAGCTCGAAGTGCGAGAGGAAGAAAATTGAGATTTTAGACCTAAAAGCGGGACACTCTATTCATATTTTGTTAGTCATAAATAGGATATCGTCAATTGGGTATCATTAATAATGTGACCATGAAGCGTGAGCAGACAATTATTGATATTCTGATGTAAAAGTGGATTAAGTACATTTTAAATAAAGAACATGCAGGATATCGCGCATGTTTTAGATTTAGAATCTGGACATTCTGAATACATTTGTTTAATGGAACATTATGGAATACACGTAGACAATATGAACTTGGCAAATCAAACAATGTGACCACGCAGCGTGAGCTTAAAATGCTGATATGTAGACCATAAAACGGACATTTTACAGAGCACTTAAATTTGTAAATGATAAAAACTAATGAAAGATCGATGTCCGAGCTAAAATATGTTTTGCATATTGCCTTCATAACTTGTTTCACATCAGCTTATTAAGCAAGATATGAATCCCATCGAACAGGCAATTATGGCGCGAAGCGCCAGCAAAAATTTTACATAGTGACATGAAAAGATTTTTTTAATTGCAAGTCTTCCCCTCACATTATTTCCTTCACTCGTCTTCCTCTTATTTTCCTCTTTTTTTTCTTAATTCTGTCTTTCTTCTCCTTTTCCTTTTTCTTTCTCCCTTATTTCTTTTATTTTTTTTTGCTCTGCCAACTTTTTCTGGGGGGCACACGAAATCTCAGGGGGGCACGTGCCCCAGGCCCCCCGTAGCTACGTCACTGATTCTACTGTTTTCTAAATTTCTTATGCATTTTTTTGTTTTTTTACTTTTTGTTTTTTAATTCTTTTACAATGGAAATCGTCGGGGACTTTATTTTGACCTTAAACAAGATGAAATCAATAATTGATTTTCAGCAATAAAAGTATACATTTTATGAATTTTGGCTAAAAACACTATTTGCATTGGATTTGTACACAAAGTCGGGTTTTTGAGTAATTTTGGGTCTGCATGCACTTACGAAAGATTTATGATGTTCATCCTTTGAATCTAAAACATCTTGTCCAAGGACGATTATTTCTCGATTTATTCCGAAAGGAGCTAAACCAAAAGATATTAACATAAAATAAAATTAACCAATTACCATGGATTTTGCTACTTTTGGAATAAAACAGTTCTGGATTTGACTCCTTTTGGCATCAAATTCAAATTTGTAATGAAATTTTAGCAACCTCAACTTTTTTGTTTTCTATGCCATAAGATGCATTTGATTCCCACATCAAAAAAAAAATCAGATATGGTCAAAAGTGGATTTAGCCCCATTTGGAATTAAACTTTCCCATGTTCTCGTCATTCTCCAACCACTCTTAGCCTGGTTCATCCTTCACTTCTATTATTCTTTCTTTCATATTTATATATATATGTTGGCATATGTATGTATATATACATATATGTCTTCTTCTCCCTCTCTCACTCTTCGCTGTTCACAACTATGCACGTCCTAATCTCCATTCTTCCTGAGCAATCATAATGGTATATTTTATCAAAGCAAATGATTGATTCAATGAACAGGTGTTTCAGAATAAGCATGTGATTTATTAGTATTCAAATTATATACAATCACAATATTTACAAGTAACATCACATAAAATATTACTTAGAAAAGTAATTAAAAACAAAATGAAATAGTAACACCTAATATTACAGGCCTACACATTTTAAACTTAATCATAAAATCAAGACCATGCTCTAAAGGCCTAAAATTTCAAGTGTAACATACATGCACATGTAAAATTGATAAAGCTTAGAGCTTAAAGGGAAAGTAACATACATAATAACAAACATAATGTATGACATTTGCTTTCACATAAAGGCTTTCGTAATTTTCCAGCCCCAGTTGGCATAAATATTTTGGTTTTAAACATGCATCTTGACGGCTCATAAGAAAGTCCAGTCATCCAATCAGTAAATAGTGACATAGGACAGTAAGTAGGCGACCCCCCAGAAAAAGAAAGTTTCTTCACTTACGGCAGCATGAATGTTGACATTCACAGTAGGGGGAATAGCAAAGTTTATTACTAAACAGTATTGTACGTTACTGCCTGAATGCGATACAGTGAATTAAATACATAGTTTTCAATGTAATATTCCCTTGCAATGCACAAAAATCATCAATTACTCAAGATAGACACTGAACTGTAAAGATAGAATATACACAAAGTTATTGAAGAAATGCTAATTTCTGAATTCTGAACACTTCCTTTTTTTTACAAAAGAACAATCAGGCAAATGAGTTTGAGTCTTCAATCAATATTGAAAAAAATTGGAAAGAATGCGCTCATTGAAAAATAACAGCTTGAGTAGCTTGAATTTGACACCTTCAAATGTAACCAGTTAAGACGGTGCACTTAATCAAATATTTATAACGAGCCAATGGTAGAAAAATTACATGCAACTGAGTGAGCCTGCAGTCATCATGACATTAACATGAAATTACAATCAGACTCCAGTACCCGATACACTAACGTCCATGAACCTTGCGTCGGTGGTCCTCTACATCTTTCTTGCTGCCGAAGACATAACGGCAACCCATCTTGTCACACCTTCCGAGTCCCTTTTCTTTGTAGAGAGGCATATGTTCACAAGGCATGTCAGTTTTCTCTTTGCATGCCTCCAAGAATGTTACAAAGTGTCCTTCATGGTCGCTTGATGGTTTCGGTGTTGGGAAATTTCTTAGAATGTGAAGATCTCCAAGGGAAACTTGCGGGGGATGAGACGAACAATGATCACAGGTTGGCTCTAGGCATTTAGCAAAAATCACCATTCCAATGCGCTTGTCCATATGTCTTGACGCAAACCGATACATTTCCATCATTCCACTCTGACGAAGAGCTCTAGTGGATCCAGCCAGTGCGGCTTTCTGTTGCTGGTATGTTGTGCCATATGGGTGGGGCTCTCCTCCACTCTTCTCCACTCTGACATTCACTTTGTTTCCAGCAAAACGAACATTGCTCCAATATCGCTTCTGAATTTGGTCCATTGCAGAATCGAAGATGCGATGCTCTTTTATCAGTCTTTCATCCACGGAAAGCTGGTGCTGCTGGCATGGAGGAACAGTTTCTCCGGGCAACGTTGCAGGAAGGTAAACACTTGTCAAAGCCTTAGTGCAAGGCGCCCAAAGGTGCTCCACAGGGTTTAGGGCTGAATCCCCGGCGCATACGATGTGACACACAGTGCATCGAGATTCATGTCCTTGAAAAATTGTCCGTAGTGGTAGAGATTCACTTGATGATTGGTGTTGCAATCAGGACCACCATCTACTAGCAAGAACAAACAAGACTTTCCATGTGCGATTGAAGTGGGTAGCTCAGCATGCATGATCAGATCGTTGAGGTGGGACGCAACATTATTCGGGGAGTGTGGACTTCTAAGGACAACTGTTGACCTCGTTTTCTGTGGTAGTCTGTATAAAAAAAGGAAAGAAAAGAGAGAGAAAAAAATTATTAATCATTGCAAATTTGTAATGTTTACGAAAAAACATTTCTAAACAAAAACATATTTTGGATAAGGATGGAATTTATTTCAAGATGAATTGGTTTTCATATCAAATTCATTTTAAAATTTGAATGTCACGTCCACCCCAGAAAAATGTTGACTTGAATCAATCTATTTTTATGAACCTCCAAATTCATACATCAAACTCCAGCAAGGAATACAAAGCTGGAATTTTCAATTTTGTGTGTGCTGGGGCCATTTTCCTTGACTGAAAAATAAAACTCTAAAGAATAAATCAGTTCAAAATCCATGACTTTAAAACTTAATATTGCCTGACACTCCAATGTATTTATTATAATCTATATGAAGAGCATTTAATTTCACCTGAAAATGGCCAACATGTGAAAATTGATTAATTCAGTGACTGCGTAACTTAAACTGAAATTGACGGAAGAGTCATGGAGGCAGGAAATATAGGGAAAGTGGACCAAGTAACAATAATTAAAAGGATATATGAAAATGAATGAGCATTTTATAGATGTAAAGATTTGAACTTCCAGAAATCCCAAACTGGGTAGAGTTTTTATTTTAACCCAATTGGTCAAATTTTATTAATGCCTGATGTTTGTTTGAACAGTGAATAAATGTCATGAATCTGCCCTATTTACAAATTTCTTTGAAATAGAAAATGATAGTTAAATGCACAATTCAATTAATTACTTACACCAATTGTTCTCGTCCAAGATGATCTACGGTGGTAGCAGGGGTGGAGAGAGGACACATCTCTAAATACCCAGATGGTGTGATGGCATAGCCTGGAGTTGGGAAGTCGTGGTCCAAGTACTGAGGTGCATCGTTGACCGGGTAGAAACGCTTAATGGTGATACGACGGTCAACAGCTAGGGTGGTTGCTCCAACACGGACTTTGTTTTTGTTGTCTGCTGAGAACACCAGTGCCTTCTCTCCCAGCTTTGCTGCCATCTCCATGCAGTAACGAACCCTTGATGCATAGAAGTGACTGTTGTCGTTGCCCTTTCTCAGGGAGTTATCCTTTGCTGGGATGCGAGCCTGAATGAAGCCTTTGTAGCGCTTAGCTCCTTTGGTACGTTGGTTTGGTGGTTTCATCAGCCTGGCTACTGTACTAGTCCCTGCAATGAGAAAAGCAAGAGGAAAAGAATGAGTGAAATATCAAGCATACTGTAGAAAATGAATTGTATCAAATAAGGAACATTGACATGTTGGAAGAGCAGACAAGTTTTCAGTTTTCAGGATTTCTTGAAAGGGATACAAAAAGTGGATGAATTTCAAATATTTTTTTAATATCAATGTTGGCGTTCATGTAGATGTCAAGTTAAAATTACAACAAAAAAGCAAAACCATCCTAACAAAGCTGTGTGCGCTGTGAATGCCCAGGCGCTCCTAGGGGAATACTGAGCGCCTTGAGCACCTAAACAAGGTGAATATGTGTGCAATGTATCTACCCTAATGTTTAATTGTTTTTAAAGGTCGTGATTTTGCATGAATTTTATATTCCCCCCCCCCCATAAAATCCCACCTTTTTCACTCGGAATATAAGATCGAGTGCACGGACTCGAAGTTCGGGTAGATGGAGCATAGTGTAGCGGTACTTAGTGAAGAATGGAGCCTGCACGAATTTTGGTTAGATGGATGAGCGTAGAATGCCGTAGTGCTGCGGTAGTGTTGCAGTGTTTCCAATAAATTGTTAAGGGCAAAGTTTCACATGCTATTTCTCTTTAAAGGGTGCATTTTCAGAGTATGGAAAATACATGTTTTGGGTGCTTTTCAAGACCCCATGGTCGCGCATGGTATCCACTCGTCAATGAAAGTGCCACCCCCCCCCCCCCCCCCCGGAGTCCACCCCTGGAAAAAAGCCCTTATTTTTTTACGACTTACCAAGCTTGGGGTATGCTTCCTTGAGGCCGGGAACGGTAGCTAGAAGATGATCTCGGACTTCGGGCAAAGAAGATCCACACGTTCCTGTCTCGTCTTGGCGTCTTTTATGAGCTCTGAACCCATGTCCTTCGATGAATTCAGAAGCCGCGTCGACTATTGGAAACTGCTCATGAACCGCTGGTTTACCCGGCCGGGATCTCTTGGCGCTGTCAGTGTCAGGTTGTGTCCTTCTCTTGCGCGGTTTGCCCTCGTCAAGCCAGCTCAAGTCAACACCTGAACAAGCCGCCATGGTGCAAACAGTTCACAATGATGTCTTTAATAAGGGCAATATTTATATGCGGCTACTCTTCTGGTTCGATGGGCGAAAATACGAAAATTATGACGATAAGAACGCACTGATGATCGAGACTGGTGATTACGATGTGTGGGTATAATCCGGTTGTTAGCGATAATGATATTTAACGTAAACGCACGCCCCGTATATTATATTGTGCAACCTATGCGCACGTCAATGCGCACGTCATCATCATGCGCGCGCACACTGCACGCTAATCTAGCTCTGAAAATCAATATATTTTCGGTCGAACGCTTTCTTTTAACAGAATTCGCCATGGATTAATTTTTTGAAAGCATGTGATTTGAAAAACACTTTTGGTCGGTATTTCATAGTCAGTAAATCTTGAGATAACAACTAGGAACATCCTGTGGGGTATCTTCTGTTTTCCCTCTTGTAACATTTTAAATCTTATAGACTATAAAGTCTTTCGAAATATTTATGGTGATTTCACAAGGGGGCCGGGGGGGGGGGGGGTGGAAACTTATTAAACCCGTAAAAGCCTGGGCACGTTGAAAAATATGTACTTTTTTCAGGGCAGTAATGCTGCATGGCAGGCGTCCAAAAATCCTACCTTGTATAAGACGGCGGAATTATAGCGGTGGCGTATAGCTATAGGATTTTTTTTTCCTGGGGGGGGTCCTTGTTTTTCAGTTGGGAACCATTTTTTTCCTGTGTGTGTGCGTGTATGTGTCACAAGGGCAGATCCGACTTTCGTCAGTAGGAGACGGGGCCCGAAATCATCTTCACCTATATTTTCCCTGGTCTTTCACTTCTTACTTTTATTCTTATAAAATAACATAAACATGAAAAAAATCTCATGAGTCTCATAAAAGTGCGAGAGCGAAGCTGGGGTCATAACGCCTTGCCGCCTTTACAACAACTTTTAAGATATG
The DNA here is from genome assembly GCF_018143015.1 of Lytechinus variegatus. NCBI lineage: Eukaryota > Metazoa > Echinodermata > Echinoidea > Temnopleuroida > Toxopneustidae > Lytechinus > Lytechinus variegatus. The sequence goes on along the minus strand of NC_054745.1, from coordinate 34,152,794 downwards.
CCTAATTTTATTGCTAATAACCAAGTTCAGAAGGCTAATTCGGCCTATTTAAATGGCGCGAAGCGCCCGTTGAATTTTATAACGCAGATCTGTTACGGCAAAATATTGATATAGTTTGTGACATGTTAAGAACGTCAAAATAAAGCTTCCATATTTCATTTTGGGGGAGCCGGGGAGGGTGTGGGGGTGAGCAGGAAGGTATGGCCTTTTGTGTCCCCGACGCTTAACTGACATTGGGGGGGACGTGCCCCCCCCCCCGTTTGTTGATGTCGAAGTACCCAAAACATAATCACAATGTCGCTACCTTTAAAATCCTGTTCTTCAAATCTAAGTGATCTTTTTCTTAATCTTGTATTATTCATATTTTTATTTTGTATCTTTTAATTCATTTTATTTGCTTTCTTTTCTCCGTTTCACACTTTCTTTTGCTTTCGCGATTTTTCAAATTACATTGAATCATTATAAATTACTCGAAAAAAAAAATAAAATAGAATGTTTGTCTGCTTATTGCATGCTCATTTGGCATAGTTTTATATCGGGGTTTATTCTTGCACCATTTGAAAAGACGTCAACCTGGTCATACTTCTTGTTTCCAGTCCTGTTCAAAGCAATCTTGCAATAAACTTTGTTTTTGCCTAGAAATGCACAAAGATCTTCCAGACACACACACACACACAAATAACCGGGGTGCAAACTTTATGTTTTCAATGAAGCTCGGGCTAAATGAATTCGATCATGGGGCAATAATCACTCCTTTGCGTAATGACGAAGTTCCAGTTGCTCAAACTTGTTACAAAAGCTAAAATTCTATAGGGAATTGAATCTATTGTTCCTTTGCATTTTATCGTTGAGAGGATAAAAGACACAATATGTGCAACAGCACGATCATGTGCAACTTAATATTTTGCAGCTCTAACTTTGTTGACAAATGACTCAGGAAAAAGAGATGCTTATTGGACAACATTGTTAGATAAAGACGAGATGTAAAAAAATAATCATCAACAATATTGGATATATGAATAAATGGCACGAACAGCAAAAAGAAAAGATCGTCACATCTATCAGTGCTCATAATGTGTAGTCCCTAGCCATATATTCACATAATGTTGCTAAACTTAAAAAAATAGGCCTAAAATGATTCTGGGTTTATTATAAAATACTGCAGTCCCGCTGGCATATGATAGTATGTTTTACCTCCCCTTCTCTAAATGCACTAAAATGGAAATGGTAATGAGTATCATACCCAGTTTCACTTTTTGTTTAAAGAATCAAAAATGATGATTCATAACGTTATGAAAAACTCTGTTTCTTATGTATTATAACATAATTATAATATCTTATAATGAACAATAATTTCTTCTTTCCCACTACGTTTCTCTCCCTTTCTCCCTCTTTTCTCCTCTTTCCCCATTTTTTGGCCAGCCGATTTTTTTTTTTGGGGGGGGGCACGTGCCCCCATGCCCCCCGTAGTTACGCCACTGAGTTTTATAGTGCCTTTAATCTAAAAAATGCGAATCAAGGGAGGGGGTGTGCAGGGGCGGAGCGGGAGGTGCGGGCGCAACCTCGTTAAACGCAAAGGGAGAGGGGGAGAGAGAAGAGAGAAGAAACCACTTTATGACTGACAAAATGAGCCCCTTCCAAGAAATCTTAATTTCGCGCCTTTTATAACATCATAAGGCATATAGCCAAGGTGTTATGGTTGTTTCACTTTTTTTATTCAAATTTAGTCAAACAAAATATAATTCTTGCCCGCAACCTGCATAGCTATTTCAGCTAGGGCGTGATTAAAAGAAAAGACAAGAATTCAAACATTATCTTTTATAAAGCGGAACGTCCAATTATAAACAAATGAAACATATGACAAAAGCAAATGCAAAATGACTTAAAAGACATCAACATTAATGAAAATATATATTAGCGAAAGAGAAGTAACATAAAACGGATGTAATATCGCATCAAGCAACAAACGAGGGGGAGTGGGGGGGGGCGGATCGGGAGATGTTGGCGCATCCCGTAAAATTGTGACAAGGAGAAAGAGGGAGAGAGACTGCGAGAGAGAAGAATCTCCACGATGCCTTTATTTCAAGGAGCTGACTGACGAAAAAATTGAGCCCTCATTTTTGAAAAAAATCCTGAATCCTCATCCTTATAGTCGAATCCATAAAAAATTAGATATTGGATAATTAAACAATTCAAAACAAAAAAATAGAGAGTGATGGAAATCATCGACTGTCTAACTGAGTTAAATAAATATGTAAAGGTAAAAAGTACATGCATATTAATCGTGCGACTGCTGATATTCTTTCAAACGAACGCCTGGTCTTGCGCTTCTTGATTTTCATGCTCAGGGATCAACATTGTTGTCAGTGCCAACAAGCAATGTTAACAACGTTCGAATAGAACAGGACGAAATTTGCGTGTAATGCAGTATCCAGCTGTATCCGGTCGCAAAAACTAACTTTAAAAAATTCATTGATTTAACTTTGATTATTTTATTATTTATATGAGTAGAAGGGATGCAAAACAATGAACCATGTTCCGAAAATGGTTCATTGTTTTGCATCCCTTCTACTCATATCATTTTTACAGCGAAACGATTTTTTAATAAGTGAATGTAGAACAATTGTTGAGAAGTTGAGAAAATAATAATTCTTGCCGTATGGATCGTCCGGCGCACCTGGGGGTGTTTCATGAAAGGACTTGTCGGCATTGGCGGCGGAAGCCAAAAATTTTAGGAGGGGACAACCAAAAAAATTTTGACAAGCAAAAAAAAAAAAAGGTTCCCAACCCAAAAATTTTAGGGGGACGTAGGAAAATAGACTGACAAGCAAAAAAAAAAAAAAAAAAAAAAAAATTTAGGGGGGGACATGTCCCCCCCCCCCGCTTCCGTCGCCTATGCTTGTCGGACGTTTTATCCGACAAGTCCCATTTCATCCGACAGTTACCGTGGTAACAGTGCCTCACAGCCAATCAGAGTAAGATGTCAGATCTGACATCTTGTCGGACAAGAATGTTGATGAAACACTCTCCTGGTTAGTGCAGCTCGCCGAAAGTTTCCCGTGGCATGCAGTAGAGAGTATACCGTTTGGCTGAGCAGCGCTCTGCTCGCATCGCGCCGCACAGCTTGCGAATCGCGATGGGGGGGGGGGGGGGGGGTGGAGAGGAAAGAAACGTATATAGTTCACCTTTTACCTAGGAAAATTAAATATGCGTGACGTCAGCAAGGAAAATGAACTATTTCATGGCAAACGTTTTTTGTAGTAAACCAATCTTTTTCTCCTTGTGTACACTCTCAATACAACAATCTTATGTACGGGATATAAAACCTTTTATAAGTCGACTTGGCGAGATAGCTAGCGTATCTCGTCATGTCGACATATATCTTGGCGAGATAATGTATCTCGTCATATCGACATTATAAGGTTGTTATGTCGACATGGCAAGATAAGGGTATCTCGCCAATTAAGTCGTCAAGTCGATGGAACTTTAAAGGCTCCGTATCAAGTAGTAGTAAATTGCGAGAATTGCTGTTATCCACATCTGCACTGATCGGTCGCCATGCATGCGAGACAACGCGGCGCACTATAGCTAGCTGTATTCGTTTCCAACTTGGTCCGTGCTTCCATATCATGCTTCGTTACGGACATAAAAGGACGCCTTTCATTAACATGCTTTTAATTCATAAATAATTTGAAGTCGAACACTAGTACTACAAGTGGAACTAGTACAGGCACATGATCAATCTTCATTCCAGAGCGAGTTGCGCCGCGGAATTGCTGTCTAGTCGTTGCTACGTGAATCCCAGAAATTGCATCTGCCAATAGACGTGGAGCGGGGGCAGCGGTATCGCGCTTGAGGTGATGAGTTGCAGTTGCCACTAGCTTGCAGCGAGCTGCCGCTAGCTGCAGCGGGCTGGGGATTAAATCTATAATCCGATGGATTAAGAAGTATGGCAGCGAGCGGCAGCGGGCACAGGGGGAGCTACGAGAGCGGATGTGAGTTCTATTGTGCTTTAATTATCGCAGCTAGCTGCCGCTGGCTGACCGTATTATCCCGTCTTAGAGTGTGCAGGTGTACGCTCGCGGGGTGCACGCTGCCAATTCAATATGGATGCTCTCCCTAAGGGCCTGCCAGTTCTGTACCTGTATTTCCAGCAGGCTGAGGAGGGACCTCCACGCCTGCAGGGACGGTAGTATTGTCCTCTAGTTCATCGTTCAACAGTTTGTAGTTTGAGCGTGTTTTCCTTGAGTTATATTTTTCACTTTTCTTTTCGATTCCGGCACTCATATTGATCACTTTTCTGTCCAAACCTTGAAGTTGTCCAATACTGTTGTTAAAATGAACTTGAAATAACTTTAGATATCAATATCTAGGGCGGTGAAGAACAAATCTTGAGGAGAGGTCTACCAACACTTGTCACTTAGTCTGCTACCATTTTTTTTTTTTTTTTTTTTTTTTTTTTATCACAATTCAATTCAACAAAAATACATTCTATATCTTGAGTCATGTATGTTAATTCAGGTCTGGTATAAAAAACTAGCTCATCAGGTATATAAAGTGCGACTCCGCCTCGTGATTTCCCTTCCCTATTGTTGGAAATAAGCTTGAACCCTTCTATTGAATGAATTGATGTGGGCGAGTCAGTGAACCAGGTTTCACAAAGTCCAATAATTGAAAGATTTACATCTAAATCATTGATGAATAATTGGAATGGGTCAAAGTTTTTGTTGAGGCTACGTACATTATGGTGTAGAAGAGAGAGTGAACTTGGGCACCTGGCAAAAGTGTTCTCAAATAAGTGGCTTGAAAGATAGTAGTTAGAAGACAAGTTGTTCACAAAAACATTATTTTCATCTGTGTCAAGTTGGAACTCAGGCATTTCGTTGCTAAGTGATTAATACTATTTACTGCACTATGATATGAGGGAGAAAGAATTTCAGGATCGTGGTTTGCCAAAGAAGCAACATTAGTATCAATGGGGTAATTGGTCATGAAAAGAACTGGTTGAGAGTTGGGATTGAAATAGGTGGAATCAACATAAATAGCTTGTACAAAATGGGTTGGACCATGGAGCTATTACAGATCATTGAAACATGTGTGTACAAAAGAGAGCATATGTTAATTTATGAAAGAAAGTGACTATCTAAATACCAGGCTGGATCGCAAAAAGGAATGCAGGGGGAATTGACAGTGAAAATAAAAAAAACAAATGCAAATCAGAAAGAAAATGTAATCTGGTTTTCCTTAATGACTTTATGTAAAACATTAAATATTTAGATGCGTTACAGTGAATTACAGAACTAATACTAAATAAGATAACAGTATGGGTCATAGGTCTTAAATGACAACTTACGGTCACCACCTAAGTGAATTAAGGAGGAAAATATAACTAAAAAAAACAATGTATGTGTAGTTGATAAAAAACTAGCCGTATAAAGAAAATCAAAGTTGTAGAACTATTGTTAGACCAGTTATAGTGGATAAGATCTTAAATCAACAACAGGCCAACATGAAATCAATGGGATTTGGTATCATATGAAACTTGTGGGATTAGATGTCAGTTAACATAAGATGACATTCCATGTGGTTTTGTCAGTATACATGAACCCACACTTGTTACAGCAGTTTGCAGCCTTTTAGACAAAATCATGTGGAAAAACAGTTATATCAACTATAGTGGTTTTCAAAAGTTATCTGCAGATTGGGTATTCCATACCAGCCAAAATATCCAGTTCTACATCAGTATGGAAAGTAAGGCACTGTCCATATCGGGAAAAGATAAAGTACCATGGTCAAGACCATTTCTTTTCCCCTGATATGAAATTGATAAAATTTTACTTCGCTTAGCAGCAAAATGCTATTAATCCATGCAGTTTTGTCTGTACAAAAGAACCCATGTCCTCACAATTTAGAACACAAGTCAGTAGGCATGTGGATTATGACTTTTCAGGTAAAATTTAGTAATAATTTGAATGCAGCCTATGATAAGTTGAGACCACAATGAGAGGGAAAAAAATGGTCAACCATGGTGCTAAAGAGATCAGGTATTTCATACTAACAAGACACTGAATACATTTCATTTAAAGCATGCATGAAGTAATGTTGAAATATTGAAAAGATCAATTTTGTGCATACTGTATATACACAGTAAAAATGCTGTTTAAGATTTTATACAACGCTGTTCACCACACGAACCCCACACCACCTGCCCAACCGTTCAAACAATCATGTTTAATTTATTGAAAATTAGATATTGGAAATTAAACTATGTTGCTTTACACCTGCTTAAATCGCCAAAGCAACCACTGCAAGTCCCATAGTAAACAGCGATGTATAATATTTATTTTACTATGTAGTTATATTTTTATTAACAATGATAAAGTTAGTGTTGATTGGTAGTTATTAAATTACTACAAATGGTAAATGCACAAACGAATACTTCCCATAGAAAGTTTGTTTATGTATGTATAGTATTAAAAACAAACATTCTGTGGAAAAAATGCTAAAGCAAAGTTAGCAACAACAACAGTGCTTTTCAAAAGTTGAAGAGAGCTGATATTCCATGTTAAAAAATATCCAGTCATACATTAGTATGGAAAGTATGCCACGATCCATGTCAATAAACAAGGTGTTAAGATCATATCTGTATCATACAAAATTTGTGGGATTAGATGTCAGCTTGCATAAGATGACATTCCATGTGGTTTTGTCAGTATACATAAACCCACACTTGTAACAGAAGTTTGCAGCCTTTTAGACAAAATCATATGGAAAAAACAGTAAATATCAACTATAGTGACTTTCAAAAGTTATCAGCAGATTGGGTATTCCATACCAGCCAAAATATCCAGTTCTACATCAGTATGGAAAGTAAGGCACTGTCCATATCGGGAAAAGATAAAGCACCATGGTCAAGATCATTTTTTATATTGATAACATTTTACTTCGCTTTATAGCAGCAAAATTCTATTAATCCATGCAGTTTTGTCTGTACGAAAGAACCCATGTCCTCACATTTAAAACACAAGTCAGTAGGCATGTGGATTATGACTTTTCAGGTAAAATTTAGTAATAATTTGAAGGCAGCCTATGATAAGTTTAAAAACCACAATGAGAGAGAAAAAAAGGTCAACCATGGTGCTAAAGACATCAGGTATTCCATACTAACAAGATACTGAATACATTTCATTTAAAGCATGCATGAAGAAATGTTGAAATATTGAAAAGATCAATGTTGTGCATACTGTATATACACAGTAAAAATGCTGATTTTATACAACGCTGTTCACCACACGAACCCCACACCACCTGCCCAACCGTTCAAACAATCATGTTTAATTTATTGAAAATTAGATATTGGAAACTGAATTATTATTATTTTTGAACTATTATTATTTTGAATGACGGTTATCGTGGTTATTTTCTTTATGTCTTGTTTTCTTATCATTTCAGATATCTACAGTGAGAAAAATTTCGGAATCTCTGACTGTTGGAAAATGTCGCACTATCTTGGAGGATACATACTCGACTGAGCTATGTAAAATTAGAATGAAACCGTGGGACCAAAATGATTATGCAGAGTTTAAAGAAATGCACACCGTTGCTACAATGGTAAAGAAAGACTCTCGGGGAGAAGATATTAAGGAGAAGGAAATACTTCAAGGCTCAGTTGGGGAAATATTTTCAGCAAAAGTAAACGGAAGGCTTCCATCTCGAATCCTTATTTCGGCTCCAGCAGGACGAGGAAAGACGACAGCTGTCGCTAAAATGGCGCACGACTGGGTTCACAAAGAACGTGGGTCAGGATTAGAGGACTTGCCACTTCTGTTTGTTGTAAAGTTTCGAAATACAAGTCAAAGAACATCGATTGGAGAAGCCATCATATCGCAACTCCTGAGTGATGTTGATGACCTGACGCCAGAGGGGCTAGAAAGTTTTATCAGAGAGCATCAAGGAATCTGCCACATTGTACTAGACGGGTTAGATGAGTATGCTGGGATTTCTTCCACAAGCAACATCTTAAGCATTCTTCGATGGAAAATGTTTCGGCAATGTCGAGTTCTTGTAACAACACGACCACACCTAGACGAGTTTTTCAGTCAAGGGGATCTACCATTGGTATACACGAAGATGGGAATCGAAGGTTTCTCGCGAGAGAGCTCCCGTGATTACATCGACAAGTTCTTTACTTCCATTAAAAAACCTATGTCATGGAAGAGTGCAGATGGCCTGAAGACTTACCTCGATGAGCAACCATTAATTGAGGAACTAGTAAAAACGCCGCTATTTTGCCTCATGGCTTGTCACCTATGGTCTGAAGATCTACTTCAAAGTGAAATTAAAACTCAAACAGCGTTACTCGACAAAGTGAATCTGTTTTTAATGCACCATGCAAATGCTCGTTCACCCGGCTTGATAGAATCACCCAAAAAACTTACCAAAATAATCCTCAAACTAGGGGAAGTTGCTCTTACTGGTTTGCTCAATGATAGTAAGAAGTTAGTTTTTACGTCTCATGATTTTCAGAGAATTCCTTCCATCCTTCATATGGCATGTGCCCTTGGAATAGTGTCTAAGACAGTTGTTTCACTCGGACGCCTCCCCCAAACAAGCGAAACATCTTTAACTACTATTGAGTTTTATCACAAACTTGCTCAAGAACATGCAGCTGGGAAGTTCCTCGCTGATAAAACGAATCACTTTATGTTAGCTTTGAAGATTAGTAAGATAGACCGAGTACTGCGAAAGATTAACAGAAACACTGGTGAATATGAAAATCTTATTCGCTTTGCTGCTGGTACGAAGAACACCCTCTGCGTAAGAATAATGGAGAAGCTCCTTACAAATGGTCATTTATCTGAGAGTGAGCGATATCGTATTCTCCTAGATTGTTCGTCAGAGTCTGGGGTTAACGTTGGGAATGTGTCATCGTTGATTCGGAGGTGCGTGACGGCGCAAACCATGATCTTAAAGTCACCAACAATATATACTGCTGTTGGAATGCGAAATCTTCCGAGTGAGCTAAAACAGAAGGTATTCTAGTCACATAATAATGTCGAGAGCAAATTAATTCGTATAATTCACACGATTTATAATATTATTTTTTTGCCATAAATAACTATTTTTTTATACCAAATAACATTCTGACCGTAAAAAACACACGAAATCAACAGTTGCTTATATATATATACCCCTGTGAGTAAAAAAAAATGACACTTAACAAAACCCTAATTTCAGGAAAAAAATATATCGTGAAAACATACTTATTTTATATGTCTTGAAACAGTATGTTATCCAAAAAAGTGGTACCATATTTATGAGGTATGGTTTACATGGCAGCCCATAGGGAAAGAATTAAATATATATATATATCACTTGAAAAACAATATGTTTCTCTTCCATTAAACCATTTTACTCAAACAAATTTATATCTCACTTTTAAAAATGCATTCCACTTTAGCAACAAAATATATTTCAATTAATATATATATATATATATATATATATATCCTTTAAAAAATTTATATATTTACTTAAAAAAAATATATATGTTTCGCTTTTCAAATAAATATATTTCACTTTTCTCCAAAAATACATTGCACTTTCCAACAGAAGATATTTCGCTTTTCGAAAAAGTATGTTTCACTTTTCCAAAAAAATGTGTTTCACTTTTGAAAGAAATGTATTTTACTTTCCATTTTTTTTCGACGAAGAATCATTGCACTTGTTACATTTTAAATTTAAAGAAAAAAGTCCTTTCTCTTTTGTTGGATAACACGTGCGGCTGCCGTATTCGACCGTACGTAGCATTAATCTATCTACCTACATGATATATGTATATATCTATCTCTCTGCCTAATATATATCTTTTTGTTTAATTTTTTTATCTATCTTTCTATATATCTATCTATCTCGCTATCCATCCATCTATCCATATATCTGTCTGTCTATTTATCTATCTATCTCTCGAACTATTTATTTTTTCTATTTATCTGTCTAATAATTATCTGCTTAAATGTGTCTCTTTATCAATCTATCCACAAATCTACCCATCTTGTCTCTCTGTCTCTTTAACTATCTATCTATCTAATATCTATTCATTTTAATATGTCTGTATACCTGTTTATTTATCTATCACTCTCTATATATCTATATCGTATGTCTATCTGTTGAAAAATAAGTATGTCTATCTGTATGTCTACCTTTTATCTTTCAATCTAATATCTATTGATCTGTTTAAATAATTATGGCTGTTTATTTGTCTGTTTATCTATTTACTATTTATCTATTAAATCTGGATATGTTATTCTATCTGTCTACCTATCAGTAAATATATCGATCTATTTTCTCTCTATCTTTACATGTATCTATCTATTTTTTCTATATTTCTATCTGTGTGTGTATATCCATGTATCTGTCTCTCAATCTATGTGCATATCAAATATCATAATCACCGTTAGCATCATCATATTTGCCATCCATCACTTTCAGCATCCTCCTCCTCATCATTGTTTTTGAAGGTCAGTCAGGTATCTATCTAATGTCCATCTGTCCATCTTATACCTTTTTATCTGTTTATATCTATCTATCTTCTATTAATCTATCCACCTATCATTTATCTCCCCATCCATCTATCTATCTATCTATATTTCTTATAAGTATCCATTTAAATATGTATGTCTATCTGTCTGTCTATTTATCTTTCATACTTATATCCACTCATTTGTTTAAATAACTATGTCTGTTTATCTACGACAGACCACCTAATTCATCCACACGACGAATTAAAATCTAGTTTCACTTGTTACATTTTATATCTGAGAGAATTTTTTTTTTACTTTTGTTGGATAACACATACGGCTGCCGTATTAGACCGTACGTACATTTCATTCCTCACGTAAAAATCCATTCCTCTCGCTACGAAAAACATTTCACTCCTGTTGCAAAATTTATTTCACTGAATTGAAAAAAAATACGTTCCTCTTTTTTTCTCGGCCTGTCGGCTGCGCGCACCATTGTTGGCGGGACAAGGTAACAGAGATGGTTGCAGAATTTTCGCTGCGCTGAGGGGAGAAATCATGAATGCGGTTGCATCACACAAAATAACAAGGATATGGGGATACCAGCGAACCCAATTACATCACTTTCCAGGTGCAAGAGAATGCACCACGAGGTGGGCGCAAACACACAAAACATAAAGTTTGATTTATCTGTTTTAAGTGAAACATATTTTTTTTCAATAGTGAAAAATATTTCTTTGAACAGTGAAATAATTTTTTTTTGGAAAAGTGAAATATATATATATTTTTTTAAAGTGAATATATTTTTTTGAAAAGTGAAATATAATTTTTCTTTTAAGTGAAATATATTTTTGATAAAGTGTAATACATTTTTAAAAGAGATATCTACATTTCTTTGAGTGAAATGGTTTAATGGAAGAGAAGCATGTTATTTTAAGTGAACAATATATTTAATTGTTTTCCTATGGGCGTGCCATAGTTTTAATGCTTGGAAGGTCAGGAGGCATTCTTTGCGGTTTATGTTCAAGTCGTCTGATGCCGATTCGTCCAATTTTCAACTGGTCTGCTATCATTTGGTCTACCATCAGTTCTTCCATTCATCACATAGTCAACTTTCATTTAGTCTAATGCCATTCCGTCTAATTGGTACAATAACCATCTTGTCTATTTACCATTTAGTCTAATTAGACTAAATTCAAATTAGTCTAATCAAAATTTAGATAGAGGGAATAGCATCAGACTTAATGCAAGTAGACCATGTGGTGAGTGGACGAGTTGGCAGAAGATGAATTTGCAATTTATCTCCTTTACAGTGATGTAAATCTGCCTCTCATGGAAAAACGCAGTACCTACATTTTGCAAAAGTTGGGATATTAAGCATTTTATGTTTTCTTCAAAGCCGCTAAAAACATCTTATTTTTAAGTTTCCTTTTATAATCAAATTTAAGAGTAAAAAAATGTGTTTTTTCACCCCCCCCCCCGAAACAAATATTGTTTTTGTTGTTGTTTGAAATATTGAATAAAATGTTGATACTTTAAGGAAAGTCGTAGAGAATTTTCGGTATCCCCATGGAAATCGTTGTACCTCAAGATATCTGAAGTATTTGAAGTATAATCTATATTTAATTCAAGGGGGAAATATAATTCCTTAGAAAAACGGAGGGCGCCCTATATAAATAAGGGTGCCCTCTGCGGTAAGGTCCCCAAAATTTTTAAAAAATACACAAAACATCCTTGTAAAGTTGGTAATTAATAATTTGCCTGAGTTGATGTATTTATCCATTTTAACTCTATGGCCCATATTCTGAAGTCAGGTTTAACTTAGACCATGGTCTAACTCTGTGCTGAAATTATGGGAAGCAAAACGTTTAATTTTTTTACAGTGAATGCATCTCATGTTAACTGTATGGTAAAGACAACTGCCATACTTATTCTTCCCAGGCAGTTTAATGTTTTGGGAGTCAAAAGAGCTGATACATTGAACCTCTTCTGTTAGAGATTTATGTAACAAATGGCTTTCCATAGTTAAACCGCAACTTTAAACCAGAGTTTAACTTAAACCCAACTTCAGAATACGGGCCTATGAGTTTGTACTTAGATATTTATGTAATACGAGCTCAGAAACACTGGAACGACCTCTAAAAACCATGGCACCCTCTGAAGCAAATTAATATTCTTCAAGAGACAATTTTCATGAACTTTGGACCTTACCACAGAGGGCACCCTTCATTTTTCTTACCTATTATTTTCCCCTGAATTTCACATTAATACATTTTTCTTGGTTGTGAAGCAATATCGACTGAGTAAGAAAAGAAAAGAAAAAAAATAATTTTAGTAGGACAATGCGTTTTCCATGGGGGAAATTAAGAATTTGCTTCACACACGGGTCGTGTGGTTAGAGCAGTGGACTCATATACTTGCAAATAAGACTAAGACCGCTGAGAAGAAAGAAAAGAAAAAGACACTAAAGAAGAAAATCCCTGTCAAGAATACCTTGGATGTTGTCTCGTAGAATCTTGCGATGACGCTTGGCACCATCCTTTCCAAGACCCTTTTACTCCTTTTCCGCGACCTGACATCTGGATGAATAAGAGCTAGATTGTGTATGCCTTAATTTATATTGTCTGTATAAGTTCAATGTAGTTATTTCAACCAATTTACTTTGTTCTGTTAGAAATGAATGAATTGAGAATTAAATTATCGCAAGATTGTGAGTTCGAATCCCCAATCTGCCATTGTCTCCACTTTGATAAAATGGCCCGAGAGTAATTTCTGTCCTATATAAGGTCAGCAACTTTTGATGATTAACCTAGACGTCAAAAAATATTTCTTTGGTAATTGGTTATACACCAGCTTGGCGTTTACCAGCAAACGCTGTCCTGTCGAGTTCATACGGGAGTTGCCATAAACAGAAATAAATATATACAATGATGTCAATTTCTCCAAATACAACAAAAACAACATTTGTATGTTTTTGGCCAGAAATGGGCACAAATATAATCTACAAATTGATGATAAAGGAATACTTGAGAAGTTTATTCGTAGTTCTAGCCACTTTGAAAGAACAAATTAATTTCTGTAATATCTCAACCTGTACAATATGTAGATACTTCATTTTTGAAGGGGGAAACCCTACGTTCAGTGAAAATAGACCTATTACCTTTTTCAGTTATTGAAATGTAGTTTTCCCAAAAAGAAATGCACAAAACTGGATGTGCCATGTGGAAAAGAGTGGTTTACTGACTACTTTTCTAAAAAAAGGGAAAAATCGGAAGGAAAAAAATGTCAGGTGCTACGCTTTTTCCGTGGGGGGGGGCAGATATTTTGATTTGCGCCAAAGTAAGGCATGAATGCGATGAATGAATCCAGATACCAATCATGTCATAATCCTTCAAGGTTTGCATAGAATCTGGGTCAAAACACCCTTTTTAATGAATATACATTATCATTGTTCAATAAAAACTTTTTAGTATCGATTTTAAAGATAATTTAATCGAAAGGGGATTTGCAAATATGTAGGAATATGGCATCATTAGTAACTGGGGTTCATTCATTCAAGTCTACATCACTGTTAAAAATACCTATTGATGATCCAAGCGCGAAGACATACCACATTAAATTGATGTCTATTTTTTTCTACTCACACGGTATAGATGGATACATGTACATGGATGAATGATACATGAAAATACTTTATGATTAAACAAAATACAATTAGAGCTAAGAAAAATAAAATAAGAAGCGTTTTAAGGCAAGGCGGTTTCGGTGGATTTTCTGGTAATTGAAGGACCTACATAATTATTTCGATAATAAAAAATGAAATAATGAAAAGATACTTCAGTTTTCAAATAGTTAAATAATCCATGTTAATTGATACAGTTCATACTTAAAAAATAAATTTATTCAAATATATCTCCTCCCTGTGCCGATTATTTCATTCACTTTTTTTTCCTTTTATCTTCACAACAGGTTGCTCGTGTGCAATTCGAGGAGTCTATCCTGACAACCGCTGTGACAGATGGACTATGGTCCTGTCTTAAATCATTTTCAGATCTACGTTACCTGACCATCTCAGACTCATCACTTGTTTTTCCTTCATCTCCTCCTGAGCTTCCATCTGTCATAAGTCTATCGGCTAAGAAAATGACGTCACAATGCTATAAATGTTTGATCTCATCACTACCTGGGTTGCGAGATATCGATGTTCAAGATGCAGCTAGATATGACTTTGTTGATTTTCTCAAGTTCTCAACATGTTTGACATCATTGGAACGACTCCAGATAACGTGAGTGTAATTCATGCTCTTAGCTCGTTATTTGCCGAGGGAGCCCGATCACTTCGTCAAGGACGGACATTTAACAAATTCTGAAAGTTTATATACTTGTAAAAATTAAGTAGTGAAATTTGTCAATGCGTACTGTGGTTCATTGCAAAGACTATCACTGAAATTATAAATTGTTTATAGACTTTTGTTGCCACTGTTACCTACTAAAGATAGAATTCATTAAACATTGAATGTCACGGACGGACAGGATAGAAATTGGTTTCTACATTTGTCAGTAGTTTTTTGTTGTGTCTTTCTAAACGAAACCATGCTGGCAGTTAATTTTCATTGCAGATGTTAATCTAATAAGTTGACTTCCCTGACAAACGTTTGTTTTTTGAAGCAAGCTATAATTTACTATAGGACAAAATGGACATTTTCAGTGTCAGTGATGGACATTTGGCGTCACAGGTCAAATTTATTGCTCCAGCATTAGAACATACAATTTTTGAATTTTCTTTCTGTCATGGACGGACAAATTTGTATAAACATGAATACAAAAATGCGGTATGACCATTCCTGGACAAATATTTCACAATAGTTGTTTGTATTCTAGCAAACTGGGTTTTCATCTACAATTACTGGCAAAAAAAACCCACAACATCCTTAAAGGCAATCTAATGATTGTCAAAAGTACGGTAGGCCAAATAAGAATTAACAAAAAACAGGAGCCATAAGGTATATCATTTTCAAATGAAGTCCTTTTATCCTCAAACAATTATTTAATGGAATCATCTCCCACAAATAGAAGTAAGCAATCAATCACTTCATACATTTAAATCAGTTTTGTTGAAATATGTCCAATTAGCATGATCAGACAGTTGAGATATAACTGTGCGATTTTGGTGCTTTAGATAATTATTTTTTGTCTCCCTGCTGAAGTTTTCGTTTTTAAATTTGGCCTATATAATAGGCCTTGATATTTTGTCTATTTGTTTTTCCTATCTAAAGTCATTTATTATGTATTCCGTTTTATATTCTCGGATGCTTCCATATATGTGTTTTTCTAAAACTTTTTGAGCAATCTAAGACATGTGAATATTTCATATTTAGTTGTCTGAATATATTCACATCAAATCAAATCAATTACAAAAATTATACGTATAATTACATCAGAAAGTCTTTGTCACCCTTGCAGCCCTTTCTCGTTTAGTCTGCGGAATTATAGTTCCAAAATGTAATTAGAGTTTACAATACAGCCTGAATTTAGAGAGCGGATTATTTTATCAATCTATTGAGTGCAATTGTCGAAAATTTTGATAATATTTATACTACACTGTTAAAAAAACCCGTGATTTTACAGAAAATAAACAGAAGATTTTGCAGAAAGCAATAACAGAATCATTCTGTAAATTCATAAAACAGGAATTTTTCTGCAATTTAACATAACAGGTCAGTTAAAAAAGGGGGAAAGGGTGTTTTATTCAAGGAAATTTGTAAGATTCCATACACCAAATACCAAATTCCTGTAAGATTACGCAATTCAATAAGATTACAGATGATCTCGAGACTCTGCTGCAGGAACTTCTTTTATTTTAAGGATAAATTTTCTAACAGTGTAGCGTAAGCTGCGTTCGATGAAACTTAGATATGCATCTCTGGATTATTAAAAAATGAGGCTATGTTGGTTGTTTGGAGAGTTACAAAGTTTTTCTAAGTCGGTCATTCTAAATTCATATCACAACGACGTGATGAAGTTTGAATTGACTGAGTTTTGCAGATGACTATTCCGAACACTATCTAATTAATGGTAATTGATATTAAAGTAAAAATTAACCATATTATTCGGGCTTTTCTATTTTTGTCAATTCGAATGAAGTGTAAAGTTGCTTGACTTTATCTCCACGGCATCGGATATTTTTTTTCCCTCCAAGAAATAGGTGTTTCATTTTTGATAACGATTATGATAATAATGATACGAGGTAAATGCTGTTTATTGTGATGAGACTTATATTTCTGAGCAATATGATCACGATAAGTGTGATCAGTAATGTAATATATTATGATCGCAAAATACCTCTTTTCTCAAGCATCAGATTTGTATATAGCATCTACTTATCTGTTTTCTGCGCCGGAGTTGAAAATTATCATCATAGAATTGCCTCTTTACTCATGGTACTTGATATAATCTCAATGTTAGAACATCACAAGAGAAACTCATTGCTGCAGTGTTTGTCACAACAATATTGTTGTTACTCATGGTTATTATTTAAGGACTTTAAAGCGTATAATAATTTCGAGGCACTTACTCCACATCTGAATGATGTTCCATGGCTAATTATCATTTCCGTGACAAAATCATATTTTCTCTACAACACAGATCTCTTGATAAATGGCAATTCGACTTTGATACCAAGTCAGGTGTTAAGGTAAGCATAGCTGTAATATGTCGCTGTATGTTATCTATTTGTAAATTTTTGGTTGCTTTATAAACCTGAACGTTATCAGGGCCGGATCCAGCTTTTACCAATTCAAGGGGGGGGGGGGCTGTATTTTCCATATGTTCCCACATGATATTTGCTTCACTTATTTACTTATGGGTATTCACAACTAAAGACTGAACTGTTACATACATCTTAACTTTATTAATGCGAGCGGGAAGAGCCAGCTTATTTGTTTCATGAGTTTAGAGCTTGCAATTAAATATTTTGAAGAATTATATAATTATGATCAAGATATATCAAACTAAACAATATATGAGTGCGCTAAGTTCTGGCCGAGAATTTTCATATACTAACTTTAAAGTAGACCTGTTTATAACTGTTTGCAGTGACTCAATTTAAAGAAAAATTTAAACAAGTAGATGGGGTGAAAAATTACATAATATGAGACGAACAAAAAAGTTATGAATTTTCGAAACTTTCAACAGGAATCGATTTAGCTCTGGATACTCCAGGAGGTCCAATAGGAGATGTTATAGCGGCGTAATGCGAGGACTACTTTTCAATTTAATTACAGAATAACAAAATAGTTAAAATGTCACCATTAGGATCTTTAAATACAACTAACATGCAGCGGAAGACTTTAAATTAAATAGTAAATACAGATGATATAGAGGGAAGGTATGTCTATATCGGTATTTATGCCCTACCTGTTGGTCTACTAGGTGTTGAACTTAATATTATATTATTAAACTACTCAATATAATTAAACCTTAGCACATACATACACAATCCTATTACATCATACACACAGTCGTAAGCATTCAACAGTTAATATGTTACTTACTTAACTATAGTATAAAAGACATTCAAATATAGTTTCTTCACTAACTTGATTAAAGAAAAAAAAAAATAATTATTCCTTTATTATTAACAGAACATATTTACATTATATACAATATATATATATATATATATATATATATATATATATATATACAGTGCGTCCCAGAATAAACGAAACCGAGATTTAGCGATCATTTATCATAACTTAATCATAAATATAATAGACAAATGACCTACCAATTTAAAGCTTAGAATCTCCTCTTTCATCTGATATTACCTAGGTTATTTCTTATTCACGCATGAGTGAGCAAAAACGATTTGAAGAAAGGATACCAAAAACTAATATGGCGGGGGGTATCTGGGTTTCAAAAAGAAAACCACATTTCTGAAAAGTTCAATATCTGCTCTTTAATTTGGTACCTAAATTACAGAAAATGGTCAAGAAATAAAAAAGTTCTGGTCATTTGAAATAAAGCTTGTATTTCCATAATTTCATGAGATAAACGTGTTTTCACCGGTTTCCCACAGAAGCTTTCGCATGGTGAACAAAAGATTTAATGCATGGCTGATAGTCAACAAAACAGAGTGTCGAGAGAGTTTGAAAGCCAGCCTGGAGAACCTCTTCATTTTATGAAATTATTGAAATTCAAGCCTTATTTCAAATGACCAGAACTTTGTTATTTCTTGACCATTTTCTGTAATTTAGGTATCAAATTAAAGAGGAGATATTGAACTTTTCAAAAATGTGGTTTTCTGTTTGAAACCCAGATACCCCCCGCCAAATGATTTTTTGATATCCTTTTTTCAAATTGTATTTGCTCACTCATGCGTGAATGAAAAATAATCTAAGTAATATCAGATGAAAGAGGAGATTCTAAGCTTTAAATTGGTAGGTCATTTGTCTATTTTATTTATGATTAAGTAATGATAAATGATCGCTAAATCTCGGTTTCGTTTTTTCTGGGACGCACTGTATATATATCTATGAGACGACTTGTCACATTTTGATTAGTATAATTTTCATGAGCTCCATGTAAACGGAGTGGTAAACTTCATATCAACTAGAATAGTGATTTTGATTCTAGTTAAATAAACGAACCATAATGAGATATAGTAATAACTATGTAAACTAAACAAAATAAAGTTTTATATATATAAGGGTCTCAATGAGATGGAGTGATGGCTTATAAACCAACTCATGTCAATGGAAATCTGGAAAGCAGGAATTGAAATTGCAAGAGTTATGAGAGATAATTCTTGGAGGTCTGTTCTGTCTCCATCTCTAAAAGCAAAATGTGTAAATCATTCTCCTTTAAAATATTGTTAATACGTTTCGATATTTGGATATTTGACTATCAATAGAATAGCAATTATAATAGTTATGAAATAGTTGAGATATTGGAATAAGTAAACTATATCAATATAGTTTCATTGGTTGAAGGTTTGTGCCATATTAAGAATGCCAAAATATAAATATTCAATAAGTGTTGAACTTTCATACAAGTTCAGACAAACTTTAGTTCAAATATTAATTTAAACAAGAAACTGGAATACCACATCTAGAATCAATTATTCATTAATTTCATGAATAATATTAAGCACAATAAATATAACAATTATATAATAATATGTAGAAAATGACTTTTGGATCTTACCTGAAAAGCAGGAATTGAAAATGCAAGAGTTATGAGAGATAATTCTTGGAGGTCTGTTCTGTCTCCATCTCTAAAAGCAAAATGTGATGAGACATTGTAACTTGTGGGGGTGTTTGATATCAGGTAATAGTCCAGGAGTTGATCCATGGTCATTTCTACTTGACTAAACTCCACAAATACTTATGTATTTGTACATGCAACAATATAATATAAAACATAATACATAAAATAAGACATCTCATTATATGTCAAAATTTATAAAATAAACATATAATATTAAAATCTGAAACTAACCTATACAAATAATGGACTAGTTCAGTCAACTATAGGGGTGAGTGCAAAACAGAATTTGGAGGGAAATTCTTCTTCAGACAAAGAAGGTGTCTAGAATCTAGAGCACAAAGGCCCATTAAACTTGAGCTAATCTGAGCATCCATTGTTTAATTCAGACAGGTTAATATAGAGACAAAAGATGGTTATCATGGGGTCTGCAAGCAGCAAGCTCTATGATTTATAACACATGCACTGAAGGTATGTGAATTTGATATAAGTTTGAAGGAAGAATATATATTTATATTCTTAAGAAATGAAAAATATAAGTAATACATGATGAAGATATTCAAGAATTCATATCAGAGCTAACAGAATATATGTTTTAAATAAAGAAATCATACATAGGCTGGAAATATTATGTAGTACACCAAAGGGGTGCTACACATAATGAAATCACACAACGTATGCTACTCTCTTTATGTATTCATAGCTGTCCCAGGGATTTAGATTTACTTATTTCCGTGTTTTTTTTTCTCATTTTTTTCAAAATACAATCAAAGTAACAATACATATTCAATATAATAGATATTACAGACAATTCAATGACATTTCGTAACAAATGTTGAATATAAATTAATCAAAACTAGTATTTCCTGCAGTAATTTTATCAATGGAAAGAAACAAGAAACGAACGGAGGGACTTGCCAAGAAAAGCAAAAGCTTCTAAAGAAGGCAACCCCCTAAACTTAGTTTCAATGCTAATTATAAACAAACTACATTTACAACTATATACAAAAATCGAGACGGACGCAGAAGACAAACTGAAAACAAGTTATCCACTAATTTCAAAATAAAACGAATAAGCAACAAAAAATAAGAGAAAGTACTCGGTACTTAGATTAGAAAATCCGTGATATTAATGTGCACGGCATACAAGAACACTATCTTACCAATGGGTAAGGAAAATCTGTCCCGAAAGGTAGGGGGACCACAGGGGCGGATCCAGCCTTTGCCAATAGGGGGGGGGGGATTCAGCCATATGTTAATCCCCGATCGGCTGCATGAAGAGCATTTTTGTTTGTTTCATTGAAGGGGTAGTCTTCATGGTCACTTCTTAGCTTTATTCTTAAAAATCAACATAAATATATAATATTATAATCCTGGTTTATATAATGCGAGCGCGAAGCGCGAGCTGAAATTTTTACCTAAAGAAAGGGAATTCTAAGCACTTTGTGTAACTTAAACATAATAGTTATATAACTAAACAATAATTTATGTGGAGCGCGAGCGAAAAATATTTAGATTTAGACGAGACACTCATGTTCTGCCATGAAAAGGATGGGTAATTGAAGGTCTTAATTAATAATGCGAGTGCAGAGTGCAGCCAGAAAATGTTGACATACGTTTAATTTGAACTGATCGAAAAGATACTTGTAAAGCAGGGGGGGATCCAGCCTTCGCTAATAAGGGGGGGGGGGGCAGAATTTATTCAGCCATATTCTCCCCGGCCAATCGGCCGCTCGAAAATGATTTTTGGTGTCTTTGATGTGGTAGTCCTAATAAGCACTTCTTAGCTTTATTCTTATGAATAAACTTAAATATATAATATCATAATCTTTATTTTTATAATGCGAGCTCGAAGCGCGATCGATTCTGTTTTGGGGGGAAATTTAATGCATTTTTTCCTCAAATTTTAAACATTCTGGGCAATGTTTGTTATCGTGATAAAAAGATGTGTATGTAAATGAACAATTACTACAAACGTGAAGCGCGAGCAAAAATGAACTGATGGAAAAGTTACCTGACAAAGACTGCTTGCAGTTAGCCATGAAGACGTTACATATTTTGAAAATCATATAATACGAGCGCAAAGCGCGAGCAGATTTTTTTAGACACTCTTACCTAAGAATTGAAAATTCTGAGCACTTTTTGTAATTTAAACAGATAGGTATATAACTAAACAATTGATGCGAGCGCAAAGCACAAGCTGAAAAAAATCGAGATTTAGACCTAAAAACGGTACACTCTATTCATGTTTTGAAAATCATGAAAAGAATGAGTAATAGGGGATCTTCCTGCGTTAATAATGCGATTGCAAAGCGCTAGCAGAAATCTGTTGGTATGGTAATCTGAAACTGGATAATGATTTAAATAGAGAACAAGTTGAGCATCTTAATAAACATGCGCGTGCGTGTTTCATATTCAGACCTAGAATCTTGGTATTCTACACATCTTTTATCATGAAAAATCAGAGCGAGTGCGTAGCTTAAACTATAATGATATTCCAGTCTGAAAAAAAGTCAATTTCAGCTATTTATTTCAAGCTCTCTGTACGAAAATTGTGAGGTGGATATGGATCGCACTTAATAAAGAGCTAATATTTATCATTATTATTTGAGTTTTGACATAGGACCGGGGCATCCTTAGGACATGTCATATGAAAAAGATTACTATCTTTCTATGCACTCTTGCTTAGCGCGAGATGAAACAAAAGGGACAAAATAATTATTAAATTAATACTTTATTCATTAATGCCTAATGAGGGCGAGAAATTTGATGATATTATGGCCTGAAAACTTTTGTAATTATGAATAGAATGCATCAAATAAAATATCTTTAACCATTAATGCGAGCGCAAAATAATAGGTACTTAATAAATAGAAATGTGCGATGGCTCAGCGCGAGCAGAAAATTTCAATATTCAGACCATAAAGCTGTCATTTTAAAAGAGCACCTTTTAAAAACCAGTTTGTAAATCACACAAAATAATGAAAATTCGATTTCCGAGGTGAAATGTGTAATGTATATTGACTTCCAAACTTGATATCTAAGATCCATATTGAACAATCACCTAACAGGCAATGGGGAGCGCGAAGCGCGACCGAAAATTTTATATAATGACATGAAAGATTCTTCTTCTTTTCCAAGTCTTCCCCTTATCTTATTTTATTTACTCTGGAAAATTTGACAAGCAAAAAAAAAATTCACCCAAATAGTAAGGTCATTTAGTCCAAAATACATGTATTATTTCGAATGTGAATGATGCATTTTTTCCATCATTAAAGACCAAAAATAGTAGGGGGGGCATTTAATATTGTGTCCCCCTACTATTTTTGTTAGGGGGGACACGTCCCCCTGTCCCCTGAGATTTCCGCCCATGGTCTTACCTATCTCAATTTTAAAAGAGCCAGCAATTTTTAATAGCTTTTCCGTTTACTTTAAAACGTTTACCAATATATATAATTATTTCACAAGTTTATAGCTGATTTGAAAATCGAACATTCTATGCACCGTTTGAAATCGGAAAGAGGATAAAAAATCTCAATTAACAAATATATCAAGCGTGAAGCATGGGTAGATTTAAAGAAAAAAAAATGGAATGAATATTGGATATTTAAGCATATTTTTAACAGTAGACATAATGTTATATCGATTTGCAGTATTCATGGTTTATTAATTCCAAAAACAAAACACATTTGGCAACCAGTGGCTGAAAAAATAGAAAAGGCGATTAAAGTTTGATAAATTGAAGAGAGTTTTTTATTAATCGTACCTTTTTTCCGTTGAAAGTAGTAAATAGATAATACCTAATCATTATTTGCCAAAAATCGCTCAAAATGAAATAATAATCAATTGAAAGCCAGTGCAATGAATACAAAATTCAGCAATCAATTAATTAATTAATACAAAGCTGTAGTATTTCAATATAAATTGTTTAGCAAGAATATGAAAAATCAATGAATTTTTTAAAAGATTAATCAGCAGTAATAACATATGGAACACCTCTGGCTGTCTCGCATGCATTATGCGATTCAATATAGTAAGAGTGATAACTTTGAAAACAGCTTTTAAATAATTAATCACAAAAGAGGGCATTCATATAATACTAAAATTAGATGTCCATTGACCAACACGACCATAGACCATAATAATGTGACCTAAGATGCTTTTTTGTGTAGATCCATAAACTTTCAAATTATGATGTCAATGCAAAATACCCCCAACACGGCCTAAGTTTATTGACTCTAAATGACCTTTGATCTCGGTCATGTGACCTTAAATGATATGTATGAATTCATGGTTATTCGTATGTTCAGGTGTCCTTATGTAGATTCTTAAAATTTCAAAGTTATGATGAAAATTCCACAAATTCCCCTCAACATGTTCAAAGTTCGTTCACATTGGTCATATGACACTTTTACCCTTTTGTCTAATTTTATGAAATTGGTCCATATACTTTCTAAGTTATGACGACATTTCCAAAAATTCAATATAACAACAGTGCTGATATTGAAAACAGCTGTTGAATAATTGTTCTCTACGAAAACATTCACATGATAATAAAATACTATGTTCATGACCCAACATGACATTTGACCATAATAATGTGAGCTAAGTCGTGTCCAAAACATACTTGATTGCCCTTCTGACAATCTTTTATGAACTACATGTGTCGATCCATAAACTTTCAAAGTTATGATGCCGATGCAGCAGATACCCCGAACACGGCCAAATGTCATTGACCCTAAATGGTCTTTGACCTTGATTTTGTGACCTGAAAATCGAATAGGATTTAAGTAATAATTGATTACCTTTATGTTCATGGTTCATGAACTAGATCTAATACAGTTGAGGCCAACAGTTTACAGAATGGAATCTGTTCACTTACCAAACATCGTAAAATTTATCTATATCTTCAGAAATATAAATATTACCATGGCAATTTAGCTTCTTCACATGAATGGGATGCCGTTGGGATTCAAGTACATTTCAGGTATAATTTTCTTTGAAAAAAGTAATATTCGTGTCAAATGAATTATATTGTTCATTATTAAACTTTGAAAGATAGTTTCAAAGAAATATGCTTTTGTCAAATCAATACTTTATTGTATCTGAAATGTTGAAATGTTTGTGTTGAGAAAACTAGCACAAATATGAAATGTTTTTGTCAAATTTTCATTTTTGATTTGTCTAAGATATGAAGATATTTCGGAAAAAAATTACACCTAAATATTTTTCAGCTCCTGATGACAAAGCAATGTGATGAAGGGGCATGACATATTCATTAGCTTGATATCGAATTCGTCATAATGGCATAACTACTTTAAAAGATACATTCAATTATATAATGTTTGGCAAGTGTCAACTTTCCTTTAATTTCCTGGGTATATGTACATTTCTCACCTCATTCGTATTTTTTAAGTTATGATGACATTTCAAAAAAATAACCTTGGTTAAGATATCGATGTTGATGACGTCGCTGCCGTTGTAAAAGCGGCGCCTACTTGTATAGTATCTCTCTTCAATGCGATACAAAAACGGGAATTTGAAATTATTTTGAACGTTTACTAGTTATATTGATCTATACTAGTATCGTAACTGATGGAACACAATAGCTACTGAATGCATTATTACCCAGTAGAACTTACTTTTTTCCATTTTTGTGATTAACATATTTAGATCTGGCGCCCAGTTTCGGTAATGTTCTAATATTTATTTGGAATTAGCCGTAAGAATACATGGTTTACATATGTAGTAATTGGATATTGGAGATATTGGAAAGCAACTCAATACACACATCATATCCTAAGATTTTCAGCCCAACGTATTCTTCATAATATCTTTTATATAAACAAGACAATAATACGCAGGGGTGCATCCGTGATATAAAATACTAGTAGGGGTAAATCTGGTTCAATAAAGGAAATTTGCATGTTAAAACTTCACACGGCAGGCATTTTGGGGGCGAATGTATTGATAAGATATCGTAATCAATTGGAACAGTAACATTTGATTGGGGGGGGGGGATAGCCTAAATAGAGATATACTTCCATTTCAATTTCTTAGGGGAAAATATATATATTCAGTTCGGAATTTCTCCTCTGAAGCAATACAAATTTATTTAACACTATGGAACATCACATTTGATTTATGTGTCACGGAGTTTTTTTTTTTGGGGGGCGGCTGAAATACATCTATTTTTTTGGACGAAATGCATCAAAGATGTGAAGAAAAAATCTGATCGCAAAATTATTTCATGAACCAAATAGGTTTTACACAGCATAATTGTTTTCCATCGTTTCTATTTATGTTTTCCTTCAGATAACCAAATGTCGACTGGCTTCTGAGATGACTTCTAGAATGTGGCCATGTCTCAGATCTTTCACCTCACTGAAGTATCTCACCATCACAGACTCATCTCTCAGTTTCCCTCCATCACCTCCTGAGCTACCATCGGTCACAAAACTATCAGCCGAGAGAGTGACGTCACAGTGCTATGAAGGTCTAATCTCATCGCTCCCTGGTTTGGAAAGTATTAATATCACGATGAATGATGCGGAGGGAGACATTGCTCGTTACACCGCTGTTCTTCGTCGGACAGCAGGGCAGAAACTCAAACACATATATCTATATGGTCCGTCATCACTTTCACCAGGAAGGAGCCGTGTATCGAGAGAGACAATGAGAGGACTGGGTCTGGTCATCAAAGAACATACACAGAACCTGCAGAAGCTCTATCTGCGAAGGGTGAAGTGTACAGACGAAGATGACTTAGTTTACCTAATGGAGTGCTGCAGACGTGTAAAGACGATGGAAAACGTTTGGTAAGTTCTTGCTTATTACAAATATTTTGTTGATATAATTTAGATATCAATCCAATGCGGTGGTTCAATTTTTACAGTGTTCATATTATGTATAATATTTTCTGTAAATATTTGGATACAACCAAAAAAGAAACGGTTCCATTCTTTTTAGCCATTGATAGTGTCAGGTGCTCTTAGAATTGCCATGAATATGTCAGGTCCTCAAATACATTTTTGTACTTCAATTAAAATTGGTATAATGACATTACCCTGTCATTAAATGTTACTGTTAGATAATAGCACCAGCATGCACATTTGCATTTTACTGCTAGTTCGATTGTAACTCTTGTATAAGCTCAAGTAGCCTACTATCATTAGTATTTCATACTTTCATGTCTAACTCGTACTCAATGTGAAATAATCGATTTGTTTATTGTATTAAAAATGTCCTTTTCAATATATCTAAACATTTCGTATGTACTAATTTTCTTTTATTACTTTAATAGATGTTACTTAAGTCATATATTTTGTTATAAAGATTACGTTCCCGATCATCATAAATCCCAAAATGTATCCTGCATTTCAATTTGATTCAAATTTCAAATCATCCCCACCGCAATATATATCATAGGTACATTATTGTAATAATGAATTGCAACAATAACTGACATTTTGGGGGAGATAAGCCAAACTTGTTTGATACTCTCACCTATAATCCCGCATTTTTCATACATCAAAGTCAAAATAAAGATATTTTGAATACTCTAATATTTTGATATATAAATTTTCATTTCGGGAGAGTAAACAAAAGGTATTCAGTCAAACGAAAGCGTTACATACTACTAGCGTTTTAACATGAAACATACAATACACACAGACACGCAAACACTTGGATACACATTCCCCATCTTCTTATAATTTCTTACACCCATCAGTTTGTTTCATGATTACAGGCTCTTGTCCTGTGGGACGACACCGAGTGGCAGACTGCATTCTCACCTCAAGCAACTTCACTTTGGATCTTCCGACAGTCTCAATGTGCATGTTTACCATGTAAGATATACTGTTATGCTTCTACACTGTATAATTTCAATGTCACATTAATGCATACCAGCAATAGAATTTATGGTTAAAAAGACGTACAACGCGTGAGTCTATTGGAATAATTGTTTATCATTCACATTGAAAGCAAACACAAGGATGCGATATAAAACATCATAGGCCTATGTATAATTGTATTTATTTTAAAATTTAACAATACAATATAGAAAATGGATCCTAATACGTTTTATAGTAAATATCTACATCCTTGCTTCGATCTAAAGAAATAAATCCACATTATTCGCTTTTAACCTTAGTATACATAAATTTGCCTGCAGATTTTGTGATGTTGAATAATATGACAACGTAGAACTGAGGCATACGCTTAGATCAATGCAGACGAACAAAAAAAAGACAACAAGTGGTATAAACGAGGAAAGAGAGGACATGGTTAAATTTTTAGTGTACATTTTTTGATATTTTTTGAAGTGCACAAAAAGTAAATACTTTTTTTTTGTTTTGCTTAAATATAGCTTCTGTTGTCGGTCTTCAAAAATAGGGGGATACAAAATCAATCATGACGTCGCCGTCTTGAGTCCGGTGACGTCAGGGTTGATTTTGTTTTTGCTCTTTTCCACCTAGACATTTTAATTGCTTCACTTGGAGATATCATACATATATTTATATATTTTCTGAAAGCTTGAGTTGATGCACTCTACAGCTTTCGCCAAAATTTATTTCCCGAATATTTGGAGTAGCTTTACTATTCTATATGCATTCAAATTAGGTAAACCAACTTTTCCTAACATATCAACTTAGGCTCAATGAGAGCCCCAAGCCAGGCAATCCCCGCCTCCCCCCCCCCCCTCTAAAAAAAGATAGGCTATTCTTAACAAAGTTTTCTATGGCACAACTTTTCAATTAGATCTTCCCCTTTCAATGATTTGATTGAAAGACGCACTTAAGCAATATACATGCAATAGTAGCCTCGTTCAGATGTTAATACTTCATAGTCGGGGTAAAATTCTATTGTGAATGGATTTAAATTCAAAAAAATATATTTATTATCTCATCACTACCCAGACGTAGTTGGTCGGTGGAATCCCAAATGGAGGAAAGGTCGAAGTAGTGTCTGTCTGGACAGAATTACTGCAGCCATCCTCTGACCAAGATACACCTTCCACCGACCAAGACACTAGCCATTGTTCTGTCTAGTTTGTAAAGCAAGATGTAGCTGGTTTTAAATGTAGTCTCATTCAATCTGCCTTCTGCAGTAATGTACATTCCCTAATCTGAAGAAAAGTACCTTGCATGGTTGTTTACTCGTAACTTCGAAAGTTTTAATATAGAAATTCATATAAAAAAATCATTGGATAATTACTATCTCCTGTCTTTACAATGGTTATAAAAGTAAAGAAAATGTACACAATACAGTGCGTATAAAAAAAGATTTTATCTTGCAAAAGTTATGGTGAAATAAAATATTTGTAATATTGTTAGAGATATTCCGCATGTATGTATTGGTAGAAGTCTTATTAAGGGAGTGTTGGTGTGAGTGTCGAAATAAGTTTTACCCGAGTGAGAACCAATGGTAAAGTTCGTAAAAAGGTGACTTGCTCAAAAATTAAGAGTTATGTGGATGAAATTGGACGTAAGTGATGAAGAGCACAAGCACTTTAGGCAAGAGATTAATCTAATCATATATTTCTCCCTTCTACCACTCTTACACGCCCTCCCCATATACAAACCATCATAGACAGATAGACCACGCATATACCATTACGAAATCTACTTCACATGAAGTTGTGAAAGGCATCGAACTGGCTTTATTCTTTATTATGTTATTCCTTGAAGTCATGATTGGGAACATGTACTTGTCAAAAAAATGAAAAGAAATGATTGATATATAACGTTGTCGTTTGTTTGTAATTTTTTGTAGCGAATTGGTTCAGCTAGTTTCAATGACTCTATTTGATTTACATGAACTAAGAAAGGCAAATGAACAATGAAAAGTTGTATCACGGTGCATGCGGGCTTTTCTACGTCCTTGACAAAACGCAGAAATTAGGGTTCCCTGGCTAACTAATTTCTGCTAGCTTTCGTGCAAAACTTGTTAATTAATGAAAATGCTATCTCATTAAAGAGACAGAAACCCAAGAATATGTTGAAAAACAATTCATATTTCATTTCTAGGGACACTTATCAAAGTGTAAACTTTTTAGTGATATGCACTGTTAACCGTTCGATAGCTGTAAATAATATGTAAACATAAAATCGAAGCACGTACCCATCTACAATGTGTCCTAAAGTGATGAACTAGAATCCATCATACGATGATCGGAGAACATGTAAACCAGACGAAGCAAATGTAGCCAACCAATGAAAACACATTCGTTGAAAAATATAGTCATGGAAATTGAGGCAATTTTATAAAATCCGGCTGTGTTCATATTTGTTGTTATCTTTTTAGGACGATGGTGCCTATGTTCGCTATTTCATCCCCCACACTGTCGATTGAGTAATCCACAACAGCGGATCCTCATCTCATGGAGTCACAAAACACTATGTAATGGACTAGAGGAGTCTGCATTCTGTTTTTTGTTTCCATCCCGGATCTATATGATGGATGGATGGAGAAGGACGACCTGCAATTGCTTCAGCCGATAGCACATTGAACAACAATTCTGGAGCCTTGCTGAATGGAATACGACATCCAAATGCTACTGTTACACCAATGGAACCGATTGGTTATTAATATCAGTTTGGAGATAACCTCGTCGGTGTACTTGCGATTTTAGCTGCCAACAAATTTTACGATATATATTTCATTGCTAAGGATAATTTGCATATTTTCATGATTTATCAGCCGCAGAAATTTTGAAACTTTCAATAAGATTATTTTTCCACCCGAAACGTTAAAAGGATAATACAAATAATGGTAGTAGTACACAGAGCTAACGGCAATAGAAGAGACGAGTTGTTGATTTCATTTTTTATATATAGTATAATTTGAGAAATCTAGATTTAAAAACATTCACGCAATACTCTATTGAACTG
The DNA here is from genome assembly GCF_018143015.1 of Lytechinus variegatus. NCBI lineage: Eukaryota > Metazoa > Echinodermata > Echinoidea > Temnopleuroida > Toxopneustidae > Lytechinus > Lytechinus variegatus. Next base: position 34,122,112 of record NC_054745.1, on the reverse strand, counting down.
AATTAAAATACATTTATTTTCCATAAAAAAAATATATATGCAAAATCAAGTATACACAAACATTAAAATGTATATACGAATGACGTATGATACCTTAAAAAATAAATGTAAAATATTTCGTTATATAAATATATATATATATATATATATATATATATATATATATATATATATGCTGAAAATATATGAATCAGTAAATGATAGAATACATAAAACAGTTATATGGAATACTAAATGGTTAATACTTCTATCAACGATATTGGTATGTTACATGTTTATACGATACTTAATAACCCGACCCACCCACTCATCATGCAAAATTATGTAAAGAACAGTTATGTACATATTAATAAGCTATAAGGAGTTGCGTTTTAACTGTTGTGTAAATGAAGAGGATAGAGAGAATTTTCTGACATCCATTGGTAAAGAATGCCAAATGTCTTGACCTGTGTGGCAAAGAGACTTATGAGCTACGGTTGTGATTGGATTTGCTAAATGAAAATTGAATGAATTTATTGTGTCATAGGAATGAATATCACGATTTAGGGTAAATATGGTATAAAAATAGTTGGTGAACATATACAAAAATATTCCGGTTTCCAATTTATTAATTTCGTGAATCTTTAAAAGATTCTTTAAAAGGAGACCAGATATTTAGATCTAGGATTTGTGTGTGCTAGATAAAGAAATTTTGTGCATAGTCTAATAGCTTTTTAGTAATAATATCGATTATAGGTGTGTTTTGCTTCTAGTTCCGCAGCGATGTTGTCATATGATAAATGTGATTAAATAAATGATTTATATAAACCATTTTACGGGAGCAAATTTCTTATTTTATAAAGAATTCCAATAATGAGAGATGTAAAAATCGTTATATTATTCACGTGGTTATTCCAATTCTGATTTTCGCTGAAGGCAATGCCCAAAAAACTTGACATGTTCTTTCTTTTCAATGACTCTATTATTAATGTTAATATTGGTTCGTAGTTCATTGTGTTTATTGCACGAAATAATCAGAATGAGAAAATAAAGCGTCGTGTTATCTGCAAATAAAAAGCGGGATATTTTTTTCTGAATTACGAACAATATCATAAATATATTTCAAAAACAACTACAGAATACACGTCTCCTGCTTCAAGACGTTTGACGCTAAATAATGATAAGTTGTAATGATTGTTAGTCAGATAATTATTGAACCAGGAGAGTGGTTTTCCATTTACTCCATAATCATGATAATGTTCAAGTTTACTTATCAAAATAGGGTGGTTGATGGTGTCGAATGCTTTACCAAGATCAATGAATAAAGCAACAGCAAACTGTTTACGAGAGATAGCATTAGGAATTCTGTCGTATAAATCAACAGTAGCTAATTCTGTAGAGTGGTGCTTACGGAATCCATACTGGCAAGGTGTTATAATCTTATATTTTCGGGGAAATGAAATAATTGATTGTAAATAATTCTTTTTTGTCCATTCTAGAAAGAATATCAGCGGGTTGGCGTATTAATTATCATCTAAAACACACAGTAAACGTACAGCAGTAACGATAGTGGTGGTGGTAGTAGTAGTAGTAGTAGTAGCAATAGATGTACTAGTAGCAGCAGAAGTAGTAGTAGTAGTATTAGTAGTAGAAGTAGCAGTAGTAATGGTAGAAGTAGTATTAGAAGTAGCAATAGATCTCGAAAATTTTGCAATATCAGCAGGGGTTGTTGTAGTAGTGTTTCATAATAGTGATCATAGCTTCATGTAGGCTAAATTGCATCTCTAATTTTCTTACAATGAAAAAGATTGCGATCAGGGACGACTCCAAAGCTATCCAATCCTATGGAATTAGAATTCAGTCTTATTCGATTGAAAAGTTCGATCCAACATTGAATTGGTCCCTGACCACAAACTGTTAGATTGACTTTCAATCTACGGAAATTAGAGAGTGCACAAGAATTGCTATCAGGGACCAATCCAAAGTTGGATTGAAATTTCTAATCTGATTTAGAATTCAATCTTATTCGATTGAAACGTTTGATCCAACATTGTATTGATCTCTGACCATAATCTGTTAGAATGGCTTCCAATCTATATAGTAGTTATAGAGTGGACGAGGTATAGAACAAACTTGCCATCGATGATACAGGCCCTAATAAACATGATCAACACAATACATAACTAACTACTACAATTTACGATAGTAATCGCGGAACAGGCATGAAAACATCGTGTTCCTTACTTGAACCGATCACGTCATCCGCTCGCTATTTATTTTATCGCAATTATTATATTGCCTAGTCTTGCTCATTCTTCTCATGCTTCTTGCCAAAGAAGGAAAATAACAAAACTTCATGGTGCTATTTGTAAATACGTTTTATCGTGGCGAATACCAACTGTAGAGATAAAATTACGTGCATGTGTAGTAGTTAAAATTAGAATAGATAAGCTGTCAGATATGCCCGGTTTTCAGTTTCATTAAAGAAAAGTATTATATTTATATATTTTCTATTCGTGTGTTTCATGCAAATCATGTAATTTCAATCTTTTCTTAACTCTCATAAATCGAGAATAACCGTTGGAGTTAATGAACAGTATCTTATCGGATATTGTTTTTCTATTCTTTATAATGGTGTCAAATATTAAGTTGTAACATATTGTGTGTAGTACGTCATGATCATAAACATGGCTATTGTAACGAGTGAAACTGTCAAATACTTGTATATTAAGACATACTTTCAAGTTCTTACATGATGTATCCAATTAAGACGAAAATGTTTAGAAAAATGAATATTTGAATGTATCAATGTATTAAAGTAGGCTCCTATAGAAAATAATATTTATAATATAACGGTAAAATGTTAAATAAATATGATAATAGAATGTGCTTCGTAAGATAACGCAAATGTTTTCTGAAAATGATAGCTCTTCTTTTAATAAGATACATTCAATGTTGAATTGTCTTTTGTGTTGGGAATTAAATTATGATGGCAATCATTTTCTCACTAATCAATATGTTTACATTCTCCCAACTGGAATTCTTATTTCAGCTGTATGTAATGAAATTGTTATTTCTGAATAAAAAAAAGCCAGATTTTTTTTTTCTGTTTTGGGGGTTATATTCCCATGATTTATTATGATAAGTTTGCTATTTAAAATCAATTAAAAATAAATACTTTAATTTTCCCAGAATGGATAAATATGGACCCAACCCCACTTGAAACTAAATTACACTTTCCTAGCCACTTTGAAATATTTTTGCGGGTTATTACTCGCTACTGATCGCTCGTAGATGCAGTGGCCGAATGCCGAGCGGTCCTACAGACCTCTACGCCAGACGCACGTTCTGCGAACCGCTTCGATCAGTAAATTATAAAAGCATTTGATATTATTTTTTCTCTCTTAGTTTAATGATTTCTAATGTGTATATTTTGAATATTTTATATAAGTTTAAGTTATTATTATCTGAACGATCAAAGTTGCAAAAAGTGGATTTAATATATCAAAATCTAAATTCCATTCTATTTCGGGCTTCACTTTAAAACAAAACAGATAAAAACAATCCAAATCTTAATGACGTCATCATCGGCTGTGACCACAAATCTTATGCCGAATTTTAATTTAAAGAAAATGATTTTAATTTAATTTCAAAAAGAGAAAATTTTCCAAGTACAATTTATATTCTATGTAAAGTGCTATTAATTTAATCATTGTCATAACATATGTGCTTATTGTTGTGTAATGTAATAAAACCTGGCTATAGGCATACATGTCCATGAGTACTGTATACTTATGTTAATTTTAATATGGGAATAAAGTCAAATAAAACAAAATATTTGTTTGCTAACTGGTAGCACAATTATTGAGATACGAATGATTGGAGTAGAGAATTGGACAACTTTCACACTTTCATAATCAACTGGTACATAACCGACAGGAGCAGTGTCCTTTATCAAATCGAGGCTTTGTGAACAATAATAAACTATAAATTTTCTACACTTGAGATGCTTTTCCTGAGTTCACTCGTAAATAAGCTATACTGTAATGTGATTGGTTAATTAGTAATTACTTGCCAATTTAGTGGGCATAGTGATTAACTTCACCTAGAATGTTTTTATTCAGGAATTACACAAAAGACCTCACTGAGAAGAATAATAACAAATTTCTTCAGAACATGAAAAGAAATCATATCAATCATATTCCTTTGAGTGATTGCTATCAATCATGATGAATAAAACGACAATGCGTCTCCAAAATTAGGCGTTGTCATCTTAATCCGAGAAAACATATTGTTCAAAATAGAAGAGTGTTAAACCTGTGTTTAGTCGATCTTCTTCATTTTATTTATTTGTTTATTTTTCATTTATTTATCTAATTATTTCATTCATTCTTCTATTTGTAGCCAATCTTTATCTGGAGCAGCTTGTTCAGTTCGATACAAAAGTATAATTTAGATAATCATATTTATTTGCATGTAATATTGTATAGGCCTATATGTCTTCTATTCTAAGATTTCCTGTCGTCTGATAATGAGTTGATTGAAAGTTGGAAGATTTTGTCTCCTTACGGCGTTTTTTACGGTTTTTTTTCTTATCCTATTTGGTGTTTAGAATATAGAGAGGAGGGAGGAAAAAGAATATAACAGAGAGAGGGGAGGGAGAGAGATGCTAGATAAAGGTAGAGGAGCTTGAGAGAGAAAGAGGATAGATATTGGTATTTTAGAATGCTCCCTGGGCAGCTTTTCTTGCATTTATCATAGCCTTATAATGGTGCTGGCAAATTCAAACATATAACTTTCGCATCCTACCGGGTACCTATTTAGCACCTGGGTCGAGAGTGGCAAATTGTGGATTAACGCCTTGCCAAAGGGCGCTAGACCGCGGCGGGATTCAAACACACGACCCTCTGTGTACAAGGCGAGAGTCAGAACCACTTTACCACTGCTCTTGCATAATTCTTCCACAGAAACAAGCATGGACTAGAGAAATTTAAGGCTGTCAAAGAAGCTTTAGACCAACAAACGTAAACCAAAAGTAAAGTTTTTCATAGATAATGTGGTCTTTTACGTTGGTGGGCAACATTCTCCGTTGGACCAACGGACGTAAAATCGACTTTGCAAAATCAAAGTATTTTTTCAAGACGTTGGCGGGCACCATTGCTGCCCTGCATTGCAGAAACGATATTGCCCCCCCCCCCCTTCCTCCTAATTTGAATACCATGACGACACAAATTTACGCCACTGTGCCTAAATAGAGAGTTTTCGCTTTTACTAAGGGGACAATCTTTACCACGCATCGATTCCTTTGAAAATGCAAGTAAACCAGAATAGAGAGCTGATGGGCTTTGATCGAAAGACGAAGGACTGGGTCAGCAGGTCATCTGAAGATATGAACCGGACGAACAATGGCAAATATGTCGTTGTCAATAGTCAGGGGATACCGATACAGTCCCGGTCAAACTACTTTCGACAAAAGCCTTTGAGCTCTCCTATGTGATTTAACTTACATTTACAAAGGAGTTTTGCGTCGTTTGTAAATGCACGTTGTAAATGCAAAAAAGTCCGGATATCCCCTTTTACGACGGCAGCCATCGTCGAGGGTGTGGACTAAATACATTCGGACATGAAATCAGCGTAGAATTTGAATTTAAAAAGGGGAAGTTCTATAAAAAAAAAATATGTCAAATGAATTATTAATTATTGATTTACTCATCGACACAGGTGCCTCGACCAGGTTTCAACTTTGTCCACAGTGTGTCCACAAAAATCAAAGACAAAGCTCGACTGCAGTTCAGATCTGAGAAAATATTCCACAATTATGAAACTTAGCATAGGAGTCACTGAGGGTGCATGCTACACGGATCGCGGCACGAAACTTGAATATCTTTGAGCTCTTTTATGAAATCGCGATTGATCTTTACTAGTATGCTAATGTTAAGTCCAAGGTTATTGCACAAATCCCGAAAGACATAATATCATTTCTGCTTAAAACTAACAATCAAATGTCAGTTAATAAAATGATTCCAGAAATGTTTAAATCCATTAATTTTACATGTAACTTCAAATATGATAATCGAAGATATGGCTCAAGTACAGTAAAACCACAAGGTTGGGCGACTGTGTCATAAAGTTCACGTGCAAACACGAAGTTGACTCCCCGAGATCACAAAAAAGAAGTGCAGACAAAGATATTTTCACAGAAAAGGTTGCGATCAACCCAGGCATGGAAACGCATGGTTTAGCGCATGGTTTATTTATTTATTCATTGCAAACATGACAGTTGGATTATTGACAATTCAAAGAAGTACAATTAAATTCACAATTACATATCAAATAAATATTTAAAACCAGTGAGAAATTTGTAACAATATACACTGTACATTAATACCAAAAACAAACAGGAAATAATCAGTATGAGAAGGAAAACGGAATATGAAAAATAAGCAGGGAATGAAAACAAGAATATCAATTCAAAGCTGACAAAATACTCACATGAAAGAGGGTGTGGGGGGAACAACCTGAACCGCAATTCCTAATAATGGTCAAACCAGATCATTCAGAATGAATTAGGATAGTTAATATATAATTCAGATAGGAAGGAGAAAGAATTGGGGGAAAAGTAATGAGGAATAAGAGGAAGGAAATAAAAAGGAAGAAAATGAAGAAGAAAAACATGGTGAATATGAAGAGAAGCAGAAGAAGAAAAGGAGAAAAAAGGGAGGGAAGTAAAAAAAAAATACAAAGAGGAGGAGGGAGTACGAAAAGGGGTAAGGGGTCAAAAAGGAGTAGGAATGAGGAAAGGAATAAAAAAATAGATGAGAGAGAGAGAAGAGGAGGAAATGGAAACATAGAGAATGAAACTGGGAGATATTGTACATTGCATCACTTTTAAGTATACAGACTCAACACTATAGCGAATCCAACGCAATATTTAGACATAAAAATGTATTAAATGTATGACATCGAGAGAGTGCTTGATCCTTCAACAGAGTAATAAACAAACTCATTTTCTAATGCGCGAGAGACTATTCTTGCTATTGAAGATTGTACAGACACCAGGGGATAAAACTCTGTTTGTACCTCTTTGTCTTACACATTGTCAAGGGAAATGTTTTTTTGTTCCTAAAATCATACTTATACTCTTTCTTTGATGGAAGGAGGTTATTCAAGATATGATCTGAATTTGCGATTGGAAATAAAAACGATTGGTTGAACGAAAGTTTGTTGACCATAACAAAACCTGTCACTCGTCCGTAGTTTGTAAGCAAAACGTGATTGGCTGGTCAGAAAATGGATAAGGCGTGGAATCTTTTTTTTTTTGTTTGTTTTTTTTCATTAAGTTTTTATTAATCAATAAAATGATTACACAAATATCAAAATACAATCGAAATCAAACACAATAATAAAAAAACAATAACATAATCATAATGAATCAAAACAAAGCAGTATTACATGGAATAAAGGAGCTCAGCTAGTAAACAAGTACATCTAATATACAAGCAGTTTCTTACACAAGTACAGTGTACATCAGAACACATATTTCCACTTCCTAAAGTGGAGTGCAAGAGTACCTTTCTTTTTGGCAATGCGATATTCTGTTTCCTTACAAGTTTTCAAATAGACTGTAAAACCCTGAAATGAAGGAATGTTATTTTTGAACTTACATAAGTAAATATAATATTTGAATATCAGGAAAATATAAGTGATAAATTTGTCATCTTTAACTCCAAAAATCTTTTCAAAGGGGGACGGATTAAAAACCTTCTTGGTATGTCGAGAAATTTCAAGAACTATTTCGTTCCAAATGATTTTCACAATGTCACAATCAATAAATACATGGATAATGGTTTCTGATAGGGAGTGACAGAATGTACAATTCGGAGAATCCTTCCTTTTAATTTTATGTAAGAAGTCGTTTAAGGAGATAGCTTTATGAAAGAGTTTAAAATAGAAAGAACGTATACGCGAGTCTATTGAACATTTGAAATTTCTCAAATGAATCTTATCCCACTCTTCAGAGTTTGGGGACAAAGACAGTTCTTCCCAGAAATCAATGTGTTTTGTTAGAATAAAAATGCCGAGCAAGATAGGGCAAACAAACTTTGGGACCTTCTTTGCTTGACATGGATTGTTCACTATTTTATGAAAAATTTCTTCATTGTCCCAATCTGACATATCCAACCAAGAATATTTTTCATTAAAAAGTTGAAGTTTTTCCTTCCCCTTGTAGAAATGTCAAAGTCAAGAATTAGTTCTTCAAAAACCTTGCTTCCTGGGAGTGGGGGTTCAATAAATCGCTAACAAAATTTATTCCGCAATCAAACCACTCTTGGTTAAAAAAATACTGCTTTGTCTTGGATCTAATATGTTTGTTATACCATAAACATTGGCATGACCCCATATGTGAAAATACTGTATTAAACTCCTTCTTCACTGCTTCCTCCCTGTAAATATACCATGTTCTAATACACTCTGACAGTTGAGAACAACGAAGACTTTTCAAAATGGAATCAGGAGCATGGGATTTCCACAAAATATCTTTGTTTTGATTAAAGTTTTCTAGTACTGACAATTCAATTGTCTTCCACAGACTAACATATTCTTTATCAAGAAGAAGTTTCACCCATGCCATTTTCTGAGACAAAGCAAAAACATAAGGGTCAATCATTCTCAATCCACCTGAACAATAATCATTATAAAAACATTTTCTTTTTACCCTATCTCTCCCACCACTCCAGATAAACTTAAAGAAAATCCTTTCTAACTCCTTGAATAGCTTGGTTGGAGTTTGTATACATAGCACAGAAAAAAGATACAATAGCTGAGGTAATAATAATGTTTTTACGACACACACTTTACCAACTAAGGATAAGTTTCTACAACGCCAACAGTTAAGGGTTGCGTTTATAGACTTTAGTTTAGGTTTATAATTAAGATCAAACATTGTCCTGGTATCTAATGAAAAAACAATTCCAAGAGTTTTGAATGTATCGGTTTTCCAATTAAGACCGTTTTCAGAATAGGGATTCACTTGTGAGCCCCTTTTAGCCCCCACCCAAACAGCCTCAGATTTAGATATATTAAGTTTGCAACCAGAACAAGCTGCAAATTTCTTAAGCAAATAAAAGATTGTTAAAAGAGTCAAGTGAACCATCAAGAAAGCAGGTAGAATCATCAGCTAATAAGGATATTTTTACCTCTTGACCTTCTATAGGGATCCCTTTTATGTTTACATCTTGTCTTACACTAAGAGCCATTGTTTCAATAACTAATAAAAACAAATAGGGGGAGATTGGACATCTTTGGAAAATTCCTCTTTCCATCATAACAGCTTTAGTAAAAAAATCCATTATTAGCCACATAACTCTTGCGGTTACAATATAGAGTTTTGATCCAACCAATGAACTTATCCCCAAAATTATTTTTTTTTAAATTTTCAACAAAAATTCATGATCCACACTATCAAATGCTTTCTGAATGTCTAATAAAAGAATGGCACCTGGAATGTCATGAAGTTCTGTGTATTCTATTAAATCCATAATCAACCTTATATTATTCCCAATATTGCGACCCTTTAAAAGCCAGACTGGTCTGGGTAGTCAGGGGCCTTAGGCCTTAAATTTGAAGTTTTGGGGACAGAGTTTACAAAAGCACCAAACTTTACCTACGTCACTATGAGGTCAACAGCTTCATTTTTTCCCACAGAACATGGTGTTGAAAATTGCATCTTCATGCAAAAATATGCTAATTTATGCAAATTAGCATTATTTATGCATGAAGCCATATGCCATTAGGAATTAATTAATAAAAGTTTTTTAAAAAAAGATACCAAACTTTAGGAAAGTCTCTATCAGGTCAATAGCTTTAATTTTTCCCACAGAACATGGTGTTGAAAATTGCATCTTCATGCAAAAATATGCTAATTTATGTAAATTAGTAATTTATGCATGAAGCCATATGCCAATGGGAATTAATTAATAAAAGTTAATAAAAAGATACCAAACTTTAGGAAAGTCTTTATCAGGTCAATAGCTTTAATTTTTCCCACAGGACATGGTGTTGAAAATTGCATCTTCATGCAAAAATATGCTAATTTATGTAAATTAGCAGTAATTTATGCATGAAGCCATTTGCCAATTTGAATTAATTAATAAAAGTTAATAAAAAAGATACCAAACTTTAGAAAGTCTCTATCAGGTAAATAGCTTTAATTTTTCCCACAGAACATGGTGTTAAAAATTGCAACTTTATGCAAAAATATGCTAATTTATGTAAATTAGCAGTAATTTATGCATGAAGCCATATGCCAATAGGAATTAATTAATAAAAGTAAATAAAGAGATACCAAACTTTAAGAAAGTCTCTTTAAGGTCAATAGCTTTAAATTTCCTTGTCAAACATGATATTGAAAATCATGTCTTTATGCAAAAATATGTTAATTTATGTAAATTAGCAGTTAATTTATGCATGAATAATGAAAATTAGTAAAAGGAATAAAAAGAAACCAAACCAAACTTAAAGAAAATCTCTGTCAGATCCATAGATTTAATTTTCCCTATCAAACGTGCTATTGAAAATCCCGTCTTCATGCAAAATATTCTAATTTATATAAATTAGCAAATATTTTATATGTATAAATTAGTCCCATTCCAGTGGGTATTAACAGTGGAAAAGGGGCCAAACTTTTGAAGTACCTCTATCACTCAGTTCAAAATCTTCAATTGTATGCTATTGAAAATCCCGCTTCCATGCAAAAGCGTGTTATATTATGTAAATTAACAATAATTTATGTATGAAGCTGTATTCCATTGACTAATCATATATTACATAAAGCATAAAGCCGTATGCCAACCAGAACAGTGGCAAAAATCGAGCCAGAGTGGCCAGAATCGAGTCGAATTTAGCCGGAATCCTCCGATTATCGCCAAATGACGACCTGAATAACGACCCGAATCGAACGATTATGCAAGAATTTGCAAAGTACAGCCACAGAATTTCCCGAAAATGTGCCAGATTCTTTCGAAAAGATCTATATTCGTCAGCTTTTTGATGCCATTTTTCTAATTTCTGGCCAATTCGTCTCACACGTCTATATTATTCTTTGTATTCGAGTAATGATTCGTATGATATGCATGGGGGGGGGGGGGCAAGAGTCGGACATTTAAATACTCTACTACTGATACGAATAGTTCTTAATCTTCACAAAATGCCTCCAAAAATCCAACCGAATTCCATCGGAATACATCCCGAATGTGGCCCGAATGGAATTTCTTGTGGTCACATTCGGGAATATATTCTGGAGGGTATTCGGCTGATTTTGAACATTTCAAAATGAGCTGAATTTTTCAGCGAATGTTCCCGAATTTTCTTGCATTTACGAAGGCAAAACAGAATATTCCTGAAACCACCAGAATACGTGTATATGGATGGATTCGCAGCTGATTCGGTTCGGTTCTAACCCTAGCTTTAAGCAAAGGGTTACACCAAAACCAAATTCTCCCGAACAAATTCGGATCAATTCTGCCCAAAATGGCCTGGATTCGGTACTTATTCATCTCGGATTCGGGGAGCTCCCGGAATCGATTCGGAAGGATCCGGGACTATTCTGTTCTCCCTCCCAACGGAAACATTCTTGGAGAGATTCTGCTTGTCTTGAAAATTTTAAAACCAGCCGAATATCCTCCAAAATACTCCAGAATGTGGCCAATAAACATTTTTTGGAGCCACATTTGGGATGAATTCGGATGGAATTTGGTTGAATTAATTTTGGGGAGGCATTTGGACAATTATTTTCGGAAGTCGATAGCTCTGATTCGGGACCTATTCCAGACAGATTCGACTCTGATTCGGCCTAAAATTGTTTTAGAGATAGAGATCAATTCATAAGCCAATGAAGAAAAATCACTGAAATTTTTCATGTCACCTTCAATCAAGGGACGACAGAAAAAGAAGAAGGATCAGGTCTCTTTGCTCAAATCTTATGTGTCCCTGTTCTAAAAACACAAATGTACATAGTTGTCAGAGGGACAGACTTGGACAGCTTTTTCTGCCATGAGAACCATCCATATACCCTCCTCTTTCTGACAGGGGAAAACTCTACTTGGGAAAGATATCTGACCTGATTTTTTGCAAATTTGTGCAAAATTTATGCAAATATATGTAAAACTCATCGACCATCCTATTTTGAGGTTTTAAACCGAGGGACAAGCACAACACTATGCATAGGAGACACTGTTACACAATTCATTCATAAATTCATAAATTAGTCCCATTCCAGTGGGTATTAACAGTGGAAAAGGGGCCAAACTCTTTTGGGCATTTAAAAATTATTTTTAGTGAGATATGGTGAATTATGAGTTTTTTTAATTGCTTTGAAAAGAAAGATGAATTACTGTTTATCTTTTTCATATGATTTTGGGTGTTTTTTTTTATTGTGAAAGGGGTATGCACAGGTATGCACAGGATTTATAATTTGCATAAATTTGCATTTTAAACATGATGCTCTCCTCTGGTCGCATGGAAAGTCATCATAATGAATGAATTGTGTAACAGTGTCTCCTATGCATGGTGTTGTGCTTGTCCCTCGGTTTAAAACCTCAAAATAGGATAGTTGATGAATTTCATACATATTTGCATAAATTTTGCATAAATTTGCATTAATTAACATTGAAAGTTGATTCTTATTCAGGAACTGTACAGAAATCAATCTAGATTTGATGCCCCGTCAAAATAAATCCCAAATACCCCCCCCCCCGTAAAAAAAGAAAAGAAATAGGCTTCTATAGAAAAGTTTCGGTCTGTACTATACATATACAGTAATTCACGGTGAATAGTGTGATTTTGCATAATTTTGCATAAATTAGCCCTATGAAAAAGGATTCCAGTCATTGATATCGAGGCATCCTATCAAGAATTAATGCTTTTGGTACCAGGGACACATGTGGAGAAAAAAAATTGTGATTTTGACAATTCTATATGTCGATATATGATAATACATGTGTTTTTTACATGTGATTTGCATATAATTTGCATAAATTAACCTTAAAAATTGATTCATACTTACCAATTTTATAAAAATCGACCTGCAGTTGAATGTTTAGCAAAAGAAGACCCAAATACACAAAAATTGGGCATTTGAAAATTATTTTTAGTGAGATATGGTGAATTATGAGTTTTTTGCATAAAATTTGCATAAATTAGCATTTTAAAATAGGGTGCCCTTCACCGATTTCGGGGCACCCTATCTAGAATTAATGCTTTTGATACCAGGGACCCACATGCAAAAAATGGCGCTTTTGTAAATCCTGTCCCCAAAATTTTGCTAAGGCCCCTGACTAGGGTGTACAAGATCATTGAGACATTTCTTTAGTCTAGTTGCCAATGTTTTTGCTAAAATCTTATAATCCACAGTTAACAATGATATGGGCCTATAATTTTTCAAATAAAACTGGTCCTTGTCTTTCTTGGGAAGTAAAGTAATAATACCATTTCTTTGTGATGTAGACAAAAGGCCATTTTCTAAAGAAAAATTGAATGAATCCAATAACAGATCAGATATATCTTTCCAAAAAACAATGTAAAACTCTACTGGTAAACCATCATACCCTGGGGTTTTGTTACGCTTCATAGAGGTGATTGTCTCATATAATTCTTTTTTAGTAAGAGGATGCTCCAAAAATGATTTGTCATTATCGTTTAATTTTGACGTTTCAAAAGACTCCAAGAAGGTGTCTGTACTGTACACATTTTGTGTATCTTGTTTTCTATACAAGTTTTGGTAAAAGTCATTAATTTCATCTAACATGGATTGGGGATTTGAAATTATTTCATCAACTTTTTTATTCTATGAATGGATTTTTTCTCACCGTGTCTTTTCTCGAAATTCAAAAATATTTGGAGCTTTTTGCTCCTTCTACCCAGCGCAATTTTGATCGAATAATTAAGCCTTGAGTTTCATATTCTAATATCTTGTCCAAATCACTATGCAAACTTTCTAGGTGCTCAATATGAATCACATTATCTGGGTCATTGTTTATTTGCATTTTTACATTGTCTATTTCTTTGAACAATTTATCTTTGGCAGCTTTCCTCTCTCTCTTCTTTCTGGAACTATACTCTATACAAGTACCTGTTATTGTACATTTGAGGGCATCCCACATAATATGTGGGTTGCACATACTGTTACAATTATCTGTCTTAAAATAATTAATTGTCTCTTTCATTGTTTATACAAAATCAGCATCATTATGCAAATAATTACAGTTGAGTTTCCAAAACCCGGGTCCCTTCTGAGGATGAGCATCTTTAAAGTTCAAGGTAATTACAGAATGATCTGATTGAATCCCAGGAATTATTTTTGATTGCAAGCAATTGTTAACAAAATTTTCCGAAACAAGAATAAAATCTAATCTGGAGAGAACCTTTGGGTTAATTTGATGCCTAGTGTATTGTTTTAAATGAGGATGGAAGTTTCTCCAAATATCACATAAATTGTATTTTTCCATCAATATTTGAATAATTTCACTAGCTTTTTCATTAGCATGTTTTTGTCTACCACCTCGGTAATCCAGAGGACCCAACACTGCATTAAAATCACCAGCACAGATTAATGAAGTATAATTAAACTGGTCTATTTTAGCAAAAACATCTAGAAAAAAAATCTGGATCATCGTTATTGGGGCCGTAAATATTTGCAAGTAAAAGAGATAAACCGTTTATGGTTACAGAATAAATCAAAAATCTTCCATTTGGATCGGCGAACGAGGAGTGAATTACCAGCGAAACATGATTACGAATCAAAATAGCGACACCACGACTATTGGAAGTATGGCTTAAGAACCAAGCATGTTCCCCCCACTGCTGTTTCCAAAATGATTCGTCTTCTGGGGAGGAATGTATCTCCTAGAGAAAAATAATATCACTGTCAATTGACTTCAAGTAATGAAATATTTTTCTTCTTTTTACATAATCTTGGATACCCCGACAGTTAAATGTGCTAAGCTTTAATGACATACATGAAATTCTACAATATCACTGGTTCCATACCACTCTTTGAAGTATCTTCATTGCACGATAAATTGAAAAAAGAATAAACACTGTAAAAGGCAGATGACTGCTTGCCACCATGTAAAATCACAAGATACCATATCTAGCAAATAAGAGCTTGTATACAAACAAAGTGAGCAATTAACTGCTTTGGATTTAAACATATTACAAATAGGGGAGGGGGACAACAACAACAAATTAGGTAAAATCGATAGGAGGGTGCAAATGGCACCAAGAATAGTGGCCAGTGACTTCAAATCAGTCTCAGCCCTGGTCCAAAGGTGCATACATCGAGAAATATGAAACAGCCTTGAGCAAAATCCACCGTGTAACCACAAAAACAAACAAAATGGACTGTCTGAATCACATATAAATCATGATCTACAAAGGGGCATAATAAAAAAAACACACAATATATCATCAGCAAAAGTCAGTAGCCAATACAGAAATCAAAATACTCATACATCTATGGTTTACAAGTAAATCGCAATAACAAAGTCAATATATAAAAAATGCTCACAAATGCCTAGAGTAGCTTTATGGGGGAAAAAACATCTCTTGGGAACATACTGTAAACAAAAAAGAAAACAGTGCAAACAAAAAAGAAAACTCTTCAGATCCCCATCACAAAGGAGAGTAAAGCCAAGGGGTAGTAACTTGAAAATATATCAAAGTGTACATTAAAACATGTGCACATTATTTTCAAAAGATATAAAAAAGACATTACCTTATAAATGTAATAAAAATGTCACCATGGCAGGGAGATAAAAACTAGCATTAAGCTTCACTGATACACGTAGTATCTACACATGAGATAAAGAAGTGTCTGTACAGGTAAACTTCAAAAAATATATATCATTACAACAATAAAGTTCACTCCTGTGCACATATAGATGAGAGATAATCAGTATAAAAAAATAAGTCAGTTAAACAGCCTGTATTCAAAGACATAAACAAATAAGACAGCCATAACAACAGCTGTTCTCACTCTACTTGTTGAAAGGTAAAAAATTATGAAATATCATACAAGATTAAACGATTTCAGAGTCCATAAATATCACTTAAAAAAGATAAACATGTCCATTCAGTTCAACCTTTAAACATGTAGAACTACGTGGAAGAGTGTTCATGAGATCCATTAGTAGATGTTTTCATTTGAAAAAGACATTCTGTAATACAATAGGATCAATCTGCTGAAAAGACTTTCCCAGTGGTTGGGTCTCTGTACCGAATTTTGTCTGGGTATGCGAAAAAAGGCTTTTTTCCTTCTGATCGTAGATGCTTGAACTTCTCCTGCTTCTTCTGGCGTAATTGAAGGACTCTCTTTGATAGATCCTCAGCAACGAAGACATTTCGATCCCGATATTTGGAATTGGACTCCTTCAGCTTCTTCACGCACGCTTTCCTCACCCGTTCTTTGGTTGTGAAGGAAGAAAAGGCAATGTGGAATCTTCTCGGCTGCCTAGAACTGGTCTCAGATCGATATGTGGGGGTACGGTGACACCTTTCTATCTGCGAACAATCATCCTTCGAGACATCGGCATGTTGTAAGAAATCGGTGACAGTTTTCAAACAATCTTCATGATCTTGGTTTGGATGTTCAGGAATCCCAAACAGAACAATGTTCTTTCTCCTTCCCCTATTCTCTAGGTCATCCAATTTGGCAATGAGCACCTCCTTCTCCTTCTCTAACTGCTTGACAGAATCCTCCAGGGACCCAATATCAAACTCAATGCTCTTGACTCTTTCATCATGATCAGACACCTTTAAAGAAATGTTGCTCAATTTTTTATCCAACAAAGCTTCAATGCGTGAGTCAAATCTTGATTCAAAGTCATTAAAAAAGGTGACAAACCAGGTAGGAGGAGCATCTGTGGACTCTAAACCAAGAGAACGCCTGGCGCTAGTGTTAGACGAGGCCAAATGCGTAGCCAAATCATTTCTGTACTGACCTTTGGGAACAGCGTCCGCGTTCGTTACCATACGGCTTTGGGAAGCGGTGGGACTAGAGTCAACAATTTTCGGCTTCTTGGAGAGCGGGGACGATTTGTTTGGAGTGTTTTCCAGCTGACGTGTACTCTTTGAAGGATCCATTGTTATATAAGGATAGTGTATATTATATCAAAAGAACATTCTGTAAATCCAGGAGATTCGATCACAAATCCACACGGCGAAATTTTGCTTCAAAGCAAGGGATACAAAAATTACATCTTGAAAGACATTGTACAAACAGCGCCCTCAAGGCGTGGAATCTTTAGAATGCGCGTGCCGTGATGTTAAAGTAATACAAAATGGGAAATGTCCGTACGCTGAGAAAATAAGTATATAAACACGCAATTTACATATGTTAATGGACGAGAAGTTACGTACGATGTACATTTGCTACTAGTACGTTCGCCTGATTGTCCGTCTAAAAAAGCGCTCGTGATTGACGCTTGCCAAAGTTTCCTTTCACAAATTGCTTTCCATAACATCGTCACCGCATGCTACATTACAAACCTAGAAAGAAACACATCCATCTCGACTCAACCAGGATCACCATCTATTTTCCAGTTTGACATCGACAACGATTATTAATTTGCCTTTTTGATTTATAAAAAACATCGGAGATAAT
This sequence comes from Lytechinus variegatus, assembly GCF_018143015.1. Taxonomy (NCBI): domain Eukaryota; kingdom Metazoa; phylum Echinodermata; class Echinoidea; order Temnopleuroida; family Toxopneustidae; genus Lytechinus; species Lytechinus variegatus. The sequence continues at coordinate 34,104,474 of NC_054745.1, read as the reverse complement.
TGCTGGTAATTTCATTTCACCGCATACCCGTACGTTCATTTTTTTTTTGGCTTCTATTAGAGGATTTATGCACATCAAAATCAGGGGTTACACAGTAAATCGCATTCAAATCAAAGGTTACACAATTAATCATAAATCATGAAACATGTAAGTATTATTACAATAATTACAAAATCATATCTACGTTACATAGGTTGTTCTTACACCAATCGTAACAAGCCTTTGGGCAGTTCATCTTTTTCTTTGGTCTTTTTACTTGCAATGTTGTACATTTCTATCCGGTTTTTTTATTTCTTTTACAAATACATGTTTTAAACAAAACTTCTTTTTTCAATTCCTGATTTGTTCCTATCCAAAATTGCTTTATATATTGACCAAAACGCAATAGTTACAAATATTTTTGTTTTCCTACCACTTTCAACTTTAAGTAATTGTTTGATGTTTACTTCCACTTTTACATTGTAAACCTCTCGCAAAATAATTTGATTTATTTAAAAAGGATTTGTTTTTAAAACATCATTTGCAAGCAAAGCTTAGAAGGCTATCTACAGTAAATAATGCAGGTCATCTTCTGTTGAGAAAACGGTTTCCTTTTTAGCTTATTTCCCTTGAAGGAGATAGAGAGAAGACATTCCCTTTTTATAATCCAAAAGAGGGGTGCGTTTTGCACGTTTATTTTCAATAAAAAAATCATTCTCACACGAAATCGATATGGCTATAAAAAAATCTACAACATAATAAATGTTAGTCTGCTGAGAATGCAGTTTTGTTTTATCGCCTGTTCCCTTTATGTGACCGTAAACATTTCATTTTGAAAAAAAAATGTCTCGAACTTTATCCAGATTACTATATTTACCCAACTCTTGTAAGGCACGGGTTTTGTGACTACATGTTTGCTACAGATTTAATTCGTCCAATTTATATCGTCGGTGACATTAGGATAAAATATAAGCTGGAGGTTAAAAAAAGGGGTCACCACTGTGGTCAAACACTGAATCCATAACGCAAGGGGGAACGTTTTTTTGGTTTAGCTCATTTAAATATTTTTCTTCGTATAGGGCATCCTCCTAAAAATTGATCGGTAAATTCCCAACAAGTGAATATACTTGATAGATAATATGTAATAAACAATCATTCATATAAAACAAATAAATTCATCTGGGTAGGCCGAGGTGTGTAATAGTACAGTACTTTTGAAATTTGATTACAATTTTTTTTTCTTCGACCAATTGAAATCATATGAAGTCTGCATATTGATCTTTCTGATTTGGATGTTTTCCATGGTCTTTCGATTAGAGTAACTCTGAATTTCGTGCAACCCTAAAAATATTGTAAACTGAATGTGAAGTACACATTTCATTTATTATTCTCAACATCTCTTGCAATCATGGAGATTTCGTGGTATCACCGTTCCCACAACTATAATTCCTATAGCATATAGTAAAGGGAAAGGGGATAAAATACAGACTCCTGCGTTTAGTTTATTTAATTTTCATTATTTGAATGTTTCCATGGTGGAGAGAATATTGAAAGGTTTTACGGTAAATCCCATGTATGTAGTCCTGAAAAGGACTGTTTGGTATTCTTTCTTGAATATATGTTAGCTCTGAAAAGAACTTTTATCGACGTTTCGACCAGCGTGTCCTGGTCGTCATCAGAAATGGTGAAGTTGATGAAGATGAAAGTTTTTTCAAGTGGATCTTCATTCCTGATGACGACCAGAATACGCCGGTCGAAACGTCGATATTCTTTTCAGAGCTAGCATATGTTCAAGATAGAATAACAAACAGTCCTTTTTAGGACTACATACATCGTGTTTACCGTAAAACCTTTCAATATTAATTTTCATTACGTATATATTTTGTTTTGAGAAGCATTAGAACGAAGGAAGCTATGGTGTGAATTATTCCTTGTGACAACAAATGTTATCTGCTTTCATGTTTATTATCGTATATTATGTTTGTATAAAATCACACCATCATATATTCCTTGATTTACAACATTAAGGGGCGTTTTATTTACCATTGTATCATTAAAAATATATGTTAAATAAATTGACCATATTTGGTCATGGAACTGCTACGTTAATTTTGATTGGTTGAACAATTGTTGTGCGTGAAGCCTATTAGAAAGAGGATCAATTTGGGTGTCCATCTTATGGAAAGCAAAGTAATCATTTTACCCCGAGCTTTACTTGTCCTCGCATGCGATTGAAATATTTGAATAACATATTTTAATTGGTTAGAGCTGCATGTAGAGTGTGGGATATTTCTTCTCAAATTTCGCTACATGAAGAAGAATTACACAATGTTAGAGAACTGATTGTCAAAGTGATTGACCAATATTTTTATTTCCAGAATAAGATTTTGTAACTCGATCTACTCAAGTTGGTCTTTACCATCTCCATTTTCATGGTTCTTGGTTGTACATGCCAAACATTTAGCCAAAAGGAAGCAACGTGGAAAAAACCTGTTAACGTTACCAATTGCACATCGAGCCTTTGTAAACTTGGATTTCTAATAAAGAAGTAAGTATATTTCAGAGAAGTTTGTTTATGTACCATACCAAAAAGCACAAAAAATAGAGATGTGATAAAATATGATATAATTTGGAAAGTTAAGGCGAAGAGAGAGAAAGGGGGGGGGAGACAGAGAAGGGGAGAGAGAAAGGCAGGGAGAGGGGAAGAGGGGTGACGTGGGTACATGAGGGAGCGGGGTAATTGGGTAATTAGATCACATGGATATTGGGGAAATCCTTGTGCAGAATTCAAGCAAAATGAAAGAAATGTTGTTTTCGTGTTTGTGTGTGTGCGTTTGCGTAGGGTATCATACTGTATGCTTATTTCAAGATTATAGACTAAAATATGTATGCTAGGTTGCAAAAAGCAAGATGCCTAAAGGACATTACTTAAAATTGTAAAAAAAAAGTTAAACGGTAGATTAAATCCGAGTGAGGTGATGGAGCCTTAAAGGGGTTATATTTTTTTCAAATTAAGCTGAAAAAAGTGAAAAAGAAACATAGAGGAGGCGAGAGAGAAGATTTTGCGTTTGTTTATAGAACCATAAATAGGCTCCATTATACCTCTAGTATTTTAAACATGTGGATTTTATATAAAAGAAGAAAAAAAACATCGAATAAAAGAAAAAATATTTTATGTACACATCATAATAATAAAAATAATTATAAATACAGCATACATTAGGCGCCATCTATCTAGTGAATTATTCTGAGGCGCAGAGTGAAAAGAGAAGACTGGGCCATTCAGATGTTTGAATTTAAAAATTAAGTTCTGTCTTAAGCATTGCTAAAGGGTTAAGATTGGGAACTGTACTTGAATATCATCAAACATTAAAAAGTCGTGAAAACTTAGTTGTCTAGAATGCATTTATAGATTTTCATTCATTTTACCGAAATAACTTTTTGTCGAATTAGACCAAATGTTTTATTGACTTAATGGCTATTAGACGAAACGATGATTAGTCAATGTAGATAATGGAACAACTGATGGCAGACCAAATGATAATAGACGGGTTGGCAATTGGACGAATTGGCACTGGATCAAGTGAAAATAAGCCTTTAAATCTTGTTTTGAAAAAAAAAATATAACACATCTTGTGTTATATGAATGCAGAAATAAATAAAATAAAATTCAACTCTAGCGCCCTCCTTTGGTAGTGCTTTTTTATTTAACATTTGAGAAAGCTACTGACATAGATCATATCCTGAAAAATGTTCAGCCTATTTCATTCTTGAGAGTGTCTTTTATATTAACAAAACAAGCATATGCAGATGTTCTTTTTTGATCAGGCAACCAGTTAAATTAAACTTTGATAGGAAATATGTATATTTGTCCCCAAAATTGAGGTGGCTGCGCGATTTTGGTATTTAATCGCGTTTCTCAATTTGCGCCTGCGTCGTCCCTTCACGGACTTGCCCAGTCGAGTCAACTCGCTGACCGGTGCTCCCTAGAGATTGCATGATCTGTGGCAATGTTCTGTGGCGTCAATGATGGAATAGTCGACTATTCCATTATGGACTTCAGTGAATAGCACATTTTCTTCGGTGGCGTTTCATTTTCGACATCATCGCAAAATAATGAGAATGTGTTTGGTCAATGATGCTATTTAAGCATACAGGATTTATTTTATGTAGGATATAATACGTTACAACCACTCTTTATATTGTGGCGACGCTTGCATGTATTATGAATGTATATATCTCCATTAATAATTTATGGTTTCTCTTTTGCATTTTTCTACCATCTGACCTCTCTTTGCATCTATCTTTCATTTATACGCTCACCTTTGTTTTTCATTTATCATGCTTGTCTCGTTCCGTATACCGTACTATATTCCATTTAGTCAAGTATATCTTAATATTCTGTTTTCTTATGTAATGTAAATTATGTGTTAAGTTGTTTGCATGGTAACTCATGAATTGTACCTGTTCAATCAATATATAATATATATGTGTTAAGACCCTGTCTATTGCCAGTGAAGGGGAGTTTGTCCCATCATCACTGGTAAAGGACCTGGGTCTATTTTACCTTCTCTATTTGATTATGAAATAAAGGTGATTTATATATATATATATGATAATGATAATAAGAATATTAACAATGATAATAATATTATAGTAACAATAATAAAAATAACAATAGTAATAATAATAATATTGATAATAGTCATTTAAATATCGCCATCTATCTAGAAATAATCTATTTTGAGGCGTTTAATTATCAACCCGGCTAAAGCTCGAGTTACCTTTCTTCGCTCTGGGGCATTCACACAATGAATTGATTAATCCTACCGAGTAACCATTCACGTTACCTGGATTGAGCGCAGCACAATGCGGGTAATATCTTGTCGAAGGATACAAGCATGGTGGGATGTGAACTCACGTCTATCTGATTGAAAGACGAAAGTCGTAACTACTAGAACCACGAGCTTTACACATTTATTTCTAATTTTCAAAACTCGACCTATTTCACGAGTTGGAAGCTATTAATAAAACAGAATTGAGTAACACTAAAAGCCCCCTCCCCCTCCGGCGGAATTATTGTATTATTTATTTCGGCAATGAAAATTGTAAGAAATTGGTACAGTGTAGTACAACACATAATAAACATAACAGAGTATAGATTGAGCACCCACTGGACTGCCAGGGTCAAATAAAGTTAACTGAATTACTGTAGTCAATAAAGACCATTTGACCCTATCCAGTGGGTGCTTACATAAAACAGAAGCGGATAAAAGAGTGAGTATGAACAAAAAGGTTTAAGATCAATTATAATAGAATAAAATAACATAGGTCTACTTGATAACACTTCATCTTAACTTAGAATATCGAAATTAGCTGTTTAAATAAATAAATAATGAACTCGTGCAAGGGTGAATATGGTCATTCATTAGGCATAAAATTGTTCCTTAGTTCATTTGTCCATGAAATAAGTGAGTTTACAACCACCCCAGAGCGCAAACTTGCCGGCAATTCATCCCAGTAACGGGGAAAAGAATTGATGGCTGATAGGTGAAGTCGATTTGTTCGCGCTCGGAGGTGGTTGAACTTCACGACCTCCAAATGCCGACTGTTAATCACAACGGAACATCTAACTGCATCACAACGTACAATACCATACAAAGCCTTGACAACATAAATTAGTAATTCACCCCAACTTTTTTTTTGCTATAAATCTTTAACGGAAAAAGCTGGGGCCACGTCGTTCCATGACTACTTACAAAAACTTACCAAAATTTAAAATTTGCGAATTTTAAATTACTCAAGTGCAAAACAATGTATTTATTTTTCTTCTAAATTTACTGCATTTATCACGAACACCTTGAAAGTAGTTTTTTGCAACATTTCAGTAACTACTTTTTTCTATATTCAGGGTTACTGCATAATCCATAATCTTAAACAAAGATGACCGCAACAATTGTCACCTCATTGTAAAAATGGAGTAACGAAATTTTGTATTAAATAGTATCTTGACAAAAATAATATAAATATCATCGCTCAAACTTGAGTTGCAGAACTTTATTTGAGGGGTTCATATCTATAGTAGTGGACCTTAATGTTTGTCATTGTAATGTATAACTTGTTCACCTTGGATTTCTATTGTTGTTATCCACCGGTTAAAATCTATATAAATTCTATTTATTGGACTATAAATCATATGAAATTAAATTTTCATTTTTAACTCTTACTGTGCCAATACGAATACCCCTTGACTGCCAGGGGTATTCGAGGGAATCCTAAATTGAGCGAAACGTAAGCAGAGACTGATTTTAAAACGGTCATAACTCTTTACCCGTACATTGTATGGAAACAATGAAACCTTCTACACATGAAATGGTGCATGGTTTATGGACTTTATGATCGTGTTATTATCTTTTTTTTTCCGAGTCTTAAAAAAATGAGAACAAATGTAATATTTCACATTTTTTTTAAATAAAGTAAAACCTAGAAAATAATTTCATGAACATTTCAACGTTTTTCCAGATGTGGATCAGTTTTATTATACACGAAAACCATTGAAAATCACGACGAATATTACGACCTGGAAAATGGATACATCCAGCCATTTAGTGAAAAGGGTCTGAAAATATGTCAAATGAATATAAATTCACTGCCGAAGAAAATGGATGATTTAAAATATATTATTAAATACAACCCGTTCGATATTGTAGCATTAACAGAGACTCACTGTGACGAATCTATATTAGACGCCGAATTATTAATAGAATACTACAACATCATTCGTAGTGATAGAGCTAGACATGGAGGAGGAGTTGCTCTTTATGTAAGAAGAGACATTCCCTACACTAGGGTATATTACGAAAATGAACTCGAGACTGTATCTATAAAAGTTAACATATCCAGGAATGAAACTCTTCTTATTTGTGTAATATACCGACCACTTAATGTTCCAATTGATTATTTTGACAAAATTACTGAACTGATAGAAAATACGACCAACGACAATATTGAAATGATTCTAGTTGGTGATTTTAACTGTGATCTAAGTCATGGAAAACAAAACTTTGATTCAAAACATCTGTTATCCATGATAACCGGTTTATTATTCACGCAATTGATTAATGTTCCTACTAGAGGAACCATATCATAAAAAATCAATAATAGATGATATTTATACTACCAATCCTGATAAACATATAAAAACCGGTGTTTATAAATCTTTTCTTAGCGATCACTATTTAACCTTTACAATTTCTGGCGAAATTCCCTACAAGCAATTGGAAAACGTTATAACCTGGCGAGATTTCTCACAATTTGATTACGAAGGGTTTGTAATGGCGCTTTCACAGAAACCTTTCGATTCTATATTTCAAAATACTGATGTAAATGTAGCATGGGAGAAATTGTATGATATGCTAATGGAATCTGTAAATAAGTTCACACCTCTTAAAAGCAAACGTATGCGGAAAGATCCCTGCACATGGGTTACCGGCGCACAGTGGGCCAGAATGAACCCAAAGTGCGCCAAAACCCTTTATTCACATATTTGTACGATTAAATTTGGTATATAGGGATAATTTCACCCGTAGAATTCAATAAAAGTATTTTCAAATATTGATGACGTCGTTAAAATACTGTTTTCTGATTGGCTGTTAACATATTTTTAATTCTACAATAAGTTTCAAATTTTCAGAAACTAGTTTTAGAGAAATTTCAGCAATAGGGAAGCATATTAGCAAACAGCAAGCACATTAACAGGCAAAAAAAAGTCTGTGCTCGGGGTACAAACAATTCAATTTGTGACTTGAGAATCGCTGAAGAATGTATTGATTAATGTTCTTCGCTTAGCCAAGAAAGATTGTTTTTTCAATGATTTGTTCAATGATGTTAAAGGTGATATCAGAAAGACTTGGACTCACATTAATGAATTGCTTGGACGCTCAAATAGGCATTCTATTCCACAAGAGATGAATTTTAATGGTTTACTTTTATCATCGGCCAAGGATAAGGCTGAAAGCTTTAACAAATATTTCATTGGATTGCCCCAGAAAATATCCACAGAAATTCCTCAAGTACCACAATCTCATCGTGATTATATGAAACAATGTAAAGATAATGCTTCTCTGTTTTTAAACCCTGCTACAAAAGCTGAGATAATTAATATTGTATCATCTTTAAAACCTTCTAAATCGAGTGGTTCTGATGATATTTCACCTCGAATTATAAAGGAGAGTATTCACATTTTTGTTAAACCTTTATGTAAAATCATCAATATGTCATTATCTCAGGGGGTCGTTCCAGATAAATTAAAGGTAGCTAAAGTTGTGCCGGTGTATAAAAAATCTGATCGTAAGAATGTCATAAATTATAGGCCGATAGCATTGTTACCAATATTTTCAAAGATTCTAGAGAAAATAATTTATAAACGTTTAAATGACTTTTTATCTAAAAAGAACATCTTGATTCCTCAGCAGTGCGGTTTTCGTAGAAACTTCTCCACACAAATGGGTGTTTTTAACTTATTGAGTAATATCATAAAGGCTATTGATGAAAACAAATATTGTCTGGGGATATTTTTAGATCTGTCAAAGGCATTTGATACCATTGACCATGATATCCTTCTCAAGAAACTTGAACACTATGGAATTCGTGGTGTAGCATTGTCATGGTTCCGAAGCTATCTGTGTGATAGAACACAATTTGTTATGATAGATAGATCTAGATCCAAACATGCTACGATTAACTATGGTGTACCTCAGGGTTCTGTTCTTGGTCCCCTGTTGTTTCTGATATATATAAACGATATAATACATTCATCAACATTATTCTCATACTCCCTGTTTGCCGATGATACCAGTCTGATGCTTTCTGATAAGTCAATAGAAAATTTGTTACTGGTTGCAAATCAAGAAATCAAGAAGCTGTATTCATGGTTTTGTTGTAATAAGCTATTGTTGAATATTCAAAAAAACCAAATGCATAATTTTCCGCTCTAAGGGTAAAAAGCTACCAGGGCGTATAACTTGTCTTCATATAGGTGGTCATGATGTTGAACCAAGTGCAAATATTTTGTTTCTTGGGTTATACATCGATGAGCACCTATCCTGGAAAAATCATCTAGATGCTGTCTGCACAAAGGTGTCTCGCAGTGTAGGCGTTATTTATAGGTTAAAATCAATTTTACCTGAAATGATACTCATAACAATATACAATAGTATTGTTCTACCTTATTTGACATATTGTAATGTCACCTGGGGAAACACTTTCAAGTCTTATCTTGATAAATTGAGAATATTGCTGAAAAGGGCAATACGACTGATAACAAATTCTAATTATAGACATCCAAGTACTCCATTATTTCTTCGTCTGAAAATGCTACCACTTATTAAACTTGTGTCGATTAATTGTGCATTGTTCATGTTCAAACTACAATCAATGCCCCAAGAATGTACCTTAAAAAATTATTTCTTCAGAATTCAAAAATACATAATTATAATACACGTCAAAAGGATCTGATTCGTCAGCCATTTGCAAGAACAAATGTCACTCTGACCTCCTTTCATATATCATGTATTAAAGAGTGGAACAATTTACCTGGTGATATAAAAATAGTTAAACTCTTTTCATGTTCAAAAGATTATCCAAAACTTATTTTCTTGACAGATTGTGATTATTTTCCTTCAATATGTGTTTAAGTTAACTCTTCATGCGTTACGTTCGCATTATTGCACATCCGTAGGCGTGTTTCGTTCGCATTTTTGCACAACCACACATTTCCCATAGACGTCCCCTGTCCCATTGTTTTTGGAACAATTGCATGCCCCGGAGCGTGACTAGCTACAATGTATAGCCTGGCGTTTGTGTATACCGTACATGTGTAGCGATCGATCAATCGCGCGTGCGACATTAGTTTAGCGTTCGACGGATTATCGCAGTTTACAAATTACAGAATCGTTGAGTTTTCCCCAAAAATCAATACATCCTGATCACAGCCAGGAAGTTCATTGAAAAAGGAGAGGAGAAAATCAATAAAAACCCTTCTCACAAACAATACCATGGCCAGGTTTATTGTTAGGAGTCTGTGACTCATGGCACGAATTTTGTTGGAAGTATTAGGAGAAAGCATTTAGAAAATGTAAATTACTATACATTTTTCCATAATTTGTCCAATAAATTTATATACGATAAGAAAGCCCAGGAAACACTCTACAAGTTTGCTACACAACATTTTCTTTCAAAATGATCAGATAAAAAGTTACGACACTCTAAATAACAGAGTGTATTATACAGCGTAGAGGGGATCACGCTAAAATAATGCAACACACAGGGGTTTACAGGTGAACGCATGAAGAGTTAATGTATTTGCATTTAAGTTGATGACCTACTCAGAATCTATGTTTAACATGTATATTTGTGGGTGGATGTAGTTGTGTGTGTGTGGGTTTGTGTATATATGTGTATTTGTTAAAATTTTTTCCATTCTATTTTTAGCATCTTAACCTTATTATATATTTTTTTTCTCTCTCTCTGTATCTTGTAGATTAGTATATCCTATGTTTTATGTTAATAATCATAAGTATTCCAGGGCCCTACTCACAAGCTTTGCTTTTAAAGGGGTCCTAAAACCAATTCGTATATGCTATAGTCTGATTGATGTATGTTCATGTAGTCATTTACGTTGTATGTACATCTATTTTGATTATGATGTGATGTTTTTGGTTTTGAATAAATAAACTTGAACTTGAACTAAACTTGAAAGGGCGCCCTACCATGAATCCGGCATTGTAAAATTTAAAGTGAAATTGTAAAAAAAAATGCAAAGGAGTATTTTCATTCCCTGGGTACAATGATTAACCACACCTACATGAATTAAAATGGATTGATACCAGAAGTGGACAGTGAAATCTTTAAAATAATTATTCCAATGATAAATAATAGAGGCCGGGTCCTCTGCAGGTTAATCGGTATTTCACCAAGAACGGCGTATACAAAGTTATTTCGATACAGAGTCTCTCTCTGCTATCTCACCAACCATTATGTCTTTGGTGAGAGGATCTTTTAGCATAATTTGAACATCAGGGGGAAGAGGCTGTGCTTGTTGTACTCTTAAAAATTTGCTACTAATCACAATGTCACTTGTTACCATTAGTCTGTGGAATACATATAAAGTCAATAAGAGTCATAAACCAAACAATCCTTGAAATGATAATATGCACTTCCTTCTTGATTGATTTTAACAATAATTTATAGCAAATTTAGAATGAGCCAAGAGATAAACGAATTCATACATGTATGGGAAGTTACAAATCCTTCATTTTTTTTTGAGGGGGGGGGGGGTAAATACTAATAATGATAATGGAACTTATACATGTATAGATCGCACGTATCTGTACGTCTTTTACACATTTTCATATTTTGGCAGAAAACTGAGTGAGACCAATCACATCCCTAGTCATGTGTGTCATAGCGATATACACTCTAAAAATGAAGTGCTAATTCAGCTCTTAAAGAGCGTGTATAGTGACTGCACTTCGGAGTGCTGATTTGTCTAGTTCAAATTTGAACGAGAAAAATCAGCACTCCGAAGTGCAGTCACTATACACGCTCTTTAAGAGCTGAATTAGCACTTCGTTTTTTAGAGTGTACAACAGCCCCTATTGGTTTATGAACAACAAAACAAATTAATAATCTTACCCGGGAATCTTACCTTAAGAATTAATCTTCTCAGAATGACAGCATATCAGATATGCAACACGGGATGGAACAGTTTGACATAAAAATGAAGTTGTTTTACATGTATTATTATATAGTTAGTGGAAGTGGAAATGAAAGCTTGTCTTTACGTATGTTTAACGAAAATATTTTAAGAAGATACCAGTCAAAAGAACCAGACACTTGAGCCAGACATCCCCCCCCCCCCTCTCTCTCTCTCTCTCTCTCTGCCACCACGTGACGGTGAGTTTCACAGAGATACGGTCTTATACGGTCCCGAAGGGAGCGGGGAGTTTGTCACCCGCAACGGTCGGCACGCGCATAAAACCCCTTTTCCACTAGGGCCAAGACAGCGTCAGGACAAGGCGCGGAATGTAATAATTACAATCCGCGACCCTTCCGCAACCTGTCCGGACATTCCTAGGAGTGTCCGCACGTTGTCCTAAACCCTTCCTGGTGTTCGGGAAATCAAAATTTGTCCGCATCCAAATTTTGGTCGAGACCAAAATTTGGACGCGGATAATGAATTCCTGACACCTTCGGGACCCTGTCCTGACGATGTCCTGATGATGTCCTGCCCTTCCTAAACCCTTCCGCGTCTTCCGGAAACCATCCGCAATCAGGTCAGCTTCAAGAAGGAAAGAAGAAGCCATGCGGATTTTATCAGGAACATGCGGATTGGAATAGGAAGGCAAGCGGACAGTTTCAGGAACGTGCGGACAGGAATAAGAAGGCAAGCGGACTGTTTCAGGAACGTTCGGACTGGAATAGGAAGGCAAGCGGAGTGATTCAGGAATGTGTGGATCCAATGCTAATATGTATGGAACGAGTACACAAGTAGCAAAAACCATTTGCAAAAGCACCAGGAATAAAATAATCTGCTCAACGGGATAATACAAGACAAGAAAATTACAAAAAGTAAAGAAATACGGGGTCAATGGGCCTAATTAGTATATACTAAACAAACCTGAGAACCTAGTATTTCAAGCAGTGTTTTAAACATAATTACGCGAGCGCAAAGCACGAGTTGATTTTTTTTTTTTTAGGGGGGGGGGTGTTACACCCACAAATGTAATAATCGCCCACAAATGTAATAACGCCCACAAATGTAATAACACTTTACCCACAAATGTAATAATTTTTGATCGCCCACAAATGTAATAACACTTTACCCACAAATGTAATAACGCCCACAAATGTAATAACACTTTACCCACAAATGTAATAATGCACTTTACCCACAAATGTAATAATGACTTTACCTACAAATGTAATAAATTTGAAGTGATTTTTGGCGAATTCGTTCTAAACTAATATCCTATAGTAATGCGTTCATATAGCACAAAAGTTCAAAGTCTTTTTTCCAGACCCGGTTAATGAAATATTACAGTACAAGTCCAAGTCTTTTTCCAGACCCGGTTTTTCAAAATTATAATATACGTCCAAAGACTTTTTACCAGACCCGGTTGTTTCAAAATTATAATATACGTCCAAAGTCTTTTTTCCAGACCCGGTTAATTCAAAAATTATAATGCAAGTCCAAAGTCTTTTTTTCAGACCCGGTCGTTTTAAAAGTTATAATATACGTCGGTGAGGGGTAAAGACAACACTCTAAGCCCAAGCATTTTAAGTGGGTTTAATTTTGAAGATTGGTCTCAGCTGTCATTTTTTTCAATATTTCTTTATCTTTTAAATAACCGGGTCCAGACGAAAGACTAAGCATAATACTCGTGTTATTCCACAAGAATAAGAATATGAGTCCTTTTTTTTAGGATTGTTTAAATCATTTTTAAATCACACCGGATCTGGAATAAAGACAATACTATTAACGTGTGCTTTTCTACATGCATGGTCTTAATTTGGAGGATTGTTGGTTTTAGATTCGTTGTTGGGGGTTGAGTTTTATTGATTTTTTATTCCTGAAATAATTGTGTCTGGAGGATAGTCGATCTTCGACAATCGGTCTTCATGTTGTTCCACAGTAATTAAATTATTGGGTATTCGTTTTAGAATATTTGTAAAAACTATTTTATTTTTCAAATAGTAACCAAGTCTCGAGAAAGGATGTCGGCTTTACCCACGCGTTATTACAATGTTTTGTAGGGGTAGTAGTAGTATTTAAAAAAAGACATATTTTTACTGGGTGAAACTTTGGAAATTTGGTCTTAGATTCGAAGTTTTTCAGGTACTTTTTTTTAATAGCCGGGTCTGGAGGAAAGAGTACGTTTTAAAACTCGTGTTATTCCACGAGAATAAGAATATAAGGTCTTATGTTAGAAGATTTTTTTCTTTACTGTTTTAGGTCTGGAATAAAGACAACACTCTAAACCTCTTTTAAAACAGGTTCTTAGGTTGAAGGTTTGTTTGGTCTTAAACTTTGATTTTTTTTATTCTTACTATTAGCGTTTTTTTTTAAAGAAAAAAAATGGTCGGGCTGAAAGACTACGCTATATATCCAGCATTAATAAGATTATGGGGTCTTTATACTGTTTTTAAACTGTTATTTATAATGTTTAAATAACAGGTAACCGGGTCTGGAGAAAAGACTACGCTTGATTCTCAATTTACTCTTAGTGCATATATTCACAATATACACCGTATAAGTTGAAACAACAACAAAGACATTAATTCCACCAGTTATAATTAACTGGGTCTGGAGAAAAGACTAAGCTCGATTCCCATTTTTTCCACAGGAATATCATTATCGTATCTTAGTTTTGACTTATGTCATAAATTTTGAAATAACTGGGTCAGGAAAAAGACTTTGGACTTATTAAAATTCTTGAAACAACCGGGTCTGGAAAAAAGACTTCGGATTAATATTATAATTTTTTAAACAACCGGGTCTGGAGAAAAGACTTTGGATGTATATTATAATTTTTTTATACAACCGGGTCTGGAAAAAAAGACTTTGGACTTATATCACAATTTTCTAAACAACCGGGTCTGGAAAAAAAGACTTTGGATTTATATTATAATTTTTGAAACAACCGGGTCTGGAAGAAAGACTTTGGACTTGTACTTTGATGTTTGATGTTTTATTAACCCGGTCTGAAAAACAAAGACTTTGCACTTTTGTGCTATATGAACGCATTACTATACGATTTTAGTTTTAGAACGGATTCGCCAAAAATCCCTTCAAATTTATTACATTTGTGGGTAAAGTCATTATTACATTTGTGGGCGATCATAAATTATTACATTTGTGGGTAAAGTGTTATTACATTTGTGGGCGTTATTACATTTGTGGGTAAAGTGTTATTACATTTGTGGGCGTTATTACATTTGTGGGTGTAACAGGGGGTTACAGACTTGAAGAAGGAATATTTCAAGCATTTTCTACTGATCTGAAAAGTGGACTTTTAAAATATTTCTTGCAATAGTGAAACTGGCAATGATTTGAGCAGATTATTTTATTCTGTACTGAACATAAAAAGATGTTTCATGCAACGTTTGATTATGAACTAGATTATTTTAATGTACTCGACTGAAAAAAGGACCTTATAGGCAGCGCTTGACTTTACAAATAGGACAAATATCATAACAAAATTAATAATACAGGTGTAGATTCCAAACTGAAATTCAAGTGTATATTCCTATTACATTTTAAGCACTTTGTTCGATCATGAATGAGGTGTCATTAATAAGAAATAATAATAAATGGTAGCAAGTTTATAAATATCGCTTTTATCAGAACGGCTCAAAACGATTTACAGCAGGGGCAAAACGATTTACCCAGGATTCATTTCAATCCCGCATGAAAAGTGCACAATATCCACACCCTGGGAAGCATTCCTTGCATTTATCCCGGTCTAAAAATTGCGCTGGCAAATTCAAGCATACAATAACTTTCGCTTCCAACCGGGTACCCATTTAGCACCTGGGTGGAGAGTGGCAAGGTATGCAATACGTCTTGCCAAAGGACGGTTTAGACCGCGGTGAGAATCGAACACACGACTCTCCGTTTACAAGGCGGGAGTCAGAACCACTACACCACGACTCTTTACAAAAAAATAGGCCTTCCTGAAAAAAAGTCGTGCACAGAGCATGTTTCTCATTAACATAAAATATGAGCGCGAAGCGCGAACTCACTTCTTTCAAACATCAAGGACGAAAAAGAAAAGACCTAAGTATTTTTCGTAAAAAATGAACAGCGTGCACAATCTTCTTATGATTAAACTATTGAAAGTATGAAGCGTGAAATGGACCATTATTTTCTACAAATTGAACTAGCTGAAACGCAGATATTCTCCCCGTCTGCAGGTATGTCAATTTCTTCACTCTTCTTCCTTTTTCCCCCTCTTCTTTGGTTACTCCATTTTTCCTATTTTACGCAGTCAATAGGGCGTAGCGTTCGCATTCGGCCTCCTGGAATTGCCCATTTACATTTTCTTACTTAGTCTATTTCAATTGGTACAAGAGGAGGCAAAGGCGATTAGACACTGGATTCACATTTTCGTCTATAAATTAAAACTGATATTTCTAATCTTACACTTTCATAATCTCGACCAATTATTTTCTGTTCATTATCGCGATTTTTTTTCCTCGATTCTATTTCACCTTATTTCATTATTATCCTTCGTTTATTCTTATTTCTTTTGTGCTGTTTGTATATCTATTTAATACTGGGAGGGGTATGCCAGCAGCAGGGAGAGGAGGGCCGCATCAGCACGGCACCCCTTTTTCTTTTCCACCATATCATTTTTTTAAGTTTCCCTTTCCATTTCACTTATTTTTCTTCTGTTTGTATTTTTTAAAGGGGGAGCAAGACCACCTCACCCCTTGATCCGCATGTGCCTGTCGAATGCAATTTGCATCCTAACTTCCTGTTTTCTTCCTCTGTTGTAATATATGATTATGTATTAAATTGTAAAAAAAAATTATAAGAAAGTAATGTTATAAAGAGAGCCCCGACTTTGCTATGAACATATGCAGTCTTTTTAAAGTTACCTTAGTTGAAAAAAATCAAGATCCGAGATAATTTATTGTTATGAATAAAAATGCACAAAATCTGCTTTCAAAAAGTGAATACTACATTACACCGCTAACACACTTTCCTTTATCCTCCACATTTCAATCAAATAATGCGAGCGCGAAGCGCGAGCTGAACATTTTTTACATTCCTACCTAAATACTGGGCATTCTAAGCACCTTTTAAAAGCATGAACAGGAAAGGAGTATGACTATACACTTGATGTGAGCGCGAAGCGCGAGCCGAAACGAAATTCGACATATCACGTTTTGTAAATCAGAAAAAGGATGGATAATTGGATAGATGGATAATATTCCTACATTAATAATAATATTTGGTAATCTCATCTGAAACTGGCACAAGATTCGCATCTAAATAAACATGCGTGCGTGTGTTTAGATCCGGACCTAGAATCAGGAACTTCCAATTACATTCTTTATTATAATATCAATAATAAAAGCGCGATGATATATTTGATTTTCAGATCTAAAAAAAAAAAATTTAAGCGCAGTTACGAATTGGATATTGATCTCGCTTAATAAATGATGCGAGTGCGAAGCTCAAGTTTATATTTTTATCATTACATATATTTTGAGTAGCAACCGGGACATTTTAAGGTCATTTTTTGTCTTCAAATGACTATGATGACTATCTTCCTAAGCGAGATATGAAACTTGTCGATATTCCATTCTGAAAAAAAAACGGACAATGATTATTAGGAAATCATGAAAATATTGTTACATGACTTATTAATCAAATGAGGGCTCGAAATTGATATTAAGGTCAGATAACTGGACATTTTGTAATCATGAATAGGATACATGGGTTGATATATTTTTAACAAAAATAATGCGAGCGCAATCTGTGAGCCGAAAATTTTAATAAACTGTCATAAAAGAGGAATTTAAAATAATTTGTTACAATTGATACAGGTATACATAACTCCCCAATCAAAATGCAAGCGAGCAGCTTTAGCTGATACTATTCACAATCAGACCATCCTAAAAAGGGATATTAAAAAAAAAACAATATGGAATACACGAAGAGAATAGTTTTTGACAAATCAAATAATGCTAGCGCGCAGCGCGAGCGGAAAATGTTCATATTTAGACCATAAAATATAGTCATCTGATAGAAAACTATAAAATCTATTTGTAAATCAAACAAATTGAAAACTTAATTTTCAAGAAATGTTTTGTATATTTACCTTAAAACTTGACCTTTTAAGCTAAATATAAGTGTCTATTGAGCAAGTTATACATCTCATAGATTAGGCAATGCGGGCACAAAGCGTGAGCGAAAATTTAACATAGTGACATGAAATCCCCCCCCATCTTATATAATTCACTCGTCTTTCTCCTCTTGTTTTTCCTCTTCGTTTTCTCTTCTCTTTTCCCTTCTGGTTCTTTTCCCTCTCTTTCCATTTTTTTATTTTTTTCTCGTTCCAAATATTGGGGAGGGGGGCATTTGATATCAAATGCCCCCCTTCCAAAAAGTGAGGGGACGCGTCGCCCCTGTCCCCCTGGGATGTCCACCAATGTATGCAATTTGATTTGAAATAAAAGAAAATCCTATATAGTCTTTGTAGTCGAAGAAAACCAAAATAACACCCCTAAATTCATTAAAAAAAATATATGGATGATAATTTTCATGGAGTATTCGCAAGTTGTCCGATTGTCCTAGTCCTTGAATTTACCACTCGTGACGTTGTCCTAAATGTCTCCGGGCCTGTCTTAATACGATCTGCATGCTGTCCGCACCGAACGCTGACAAATTTATTTAGATAATCTTGTCCTAGGACAGTCCCAGGAGTGACCTACGACAATACGCAGACAGTCCTGGTTGTGTCCTAGGACAAGATCATTTGCATAATCTTTTACGGAATTTGGTTGCGGACAGCATGCCGAAATGACAAAAGTAGCTTCCGCAACCCTTCCTGGTCTTGTCCGCGCCCTAGTGGAAAACCGCCTTAATGGGACACTAGCATGGAACGATTTTTGTGATGAATACGGCGAACATGTGGTTGGAAAATTGGTTATATCTCTAGAAAATGCACGTATATGCAGCTAAATTTGGTATCATTGTAAAGCATGAACTATAGCAAAGACCGTTACCGTATTTACAGCGCAGCAATCGGCAGCAATTTGTAAAAGAAATGCTCATGAAAAAAAATTGGTAACCCCCCCCCATTGTCAAATGCTTTCGTCCAAAATTACCTCTGAATGGATTATCATTTTATCTTGATAATTATTGATCACTTGAAACAATCATTCATCAAAGTGTACCCTGAATTAGAAATAAATTAAGCAAGCCTTTTTGTTAAAACAGTGAATATCTAAAAACGTGTCATTTTTACATGCAGTAGCCGTAAAGGGCTATTTTCCGATAACATTGAATAAAATGGGCAACTGATAATCAATTTCATGGAGAAATATTGTATGGAGACATCCTACAGGTTCTTATCTTTGCTTAGAACATGAAAAAAACAAAATTTGTTTCATGACCAAAAACCAGTTTTGGCGCACTTTTGCTCTCTCCTGGCCCACTGTGCGGCGACACGATAGAGTTAATGAATACACGTGATTATTGCTATAGGAAAGCTTTACAATCCAATTGTGATGTGATGTGGAATGCGTACAAATATTACAGAAATTTGGTAAATAGAATTGTTAAGCAACAAAAGAAAGCATATATTGACAACATACTCCAGGCGAATGCTGGTAATCCCAGTGCTTTATGGAAAACTTAAAGAATTTAACAAATACAAATGTACGTAATAGCATAACGTTAGAGGAATCGGGAAAAAAAGTCTCCGATTCAGGCGAATTTGCTAACATTCTAAGTAACTATTTTAATAGCTCTATAAAAACCCTAACTGATAAATTTAAAACAAATGAAAAAAAAATGTCTCTTCAAAGGGCTATCAAGCTGAGCACAGTATGGCATCACGTATCGATTTATTTGATCTACCAACTATTGACAGAGAATTTGTTAAGGAAGAAATTAATAATTTCCCGATTACCAAGGCTACCGGCAATGATGGAATAAGTGTAAACATTTTGTTACGTTTACCCAAATGTAAAACTGAATTTTATAGGAAATCATTTATTTATTCAGGTAGTCAAATTTGGAATGATCTGCCGCTTGTAATCAAACAAGCCCAAAGCCTCGCAAATTTCAATAGAGCTCTAAAGGATTTTCTCACGTGATGACACACTCAATATCCACGTTTTGTTTATACACTTAATGCCAAGAACCCATGTTTTAATTGTATTATGTTTTATGCTATGTAGTTTTTATATGTATACAATTAATTTGTGTGTCCAAGTGAAGAGGTGTGGGTGTGTATGGGTATGTGTACACTGTGTGGAATGAGGTGCTGATTTGGCGCTTGCGGTGCAAGTGTAGTGGCTGCGCTGCGGGTGCTCATTTTCTATACACAACAAAAAAGTAAGTCCCCTCTTGAACAAACATTAATAATTTCCGAACCAATGCGAGTTTTTAATATATTTTTACATGAGCGTGTAGGTGATTTTATGAGCTACCCTCTGAGTAAATGTTATGGACGTATTTGACGTCATGCTTCAGTGAGCAACGTCAGAAGTCAAAAATGTCACTTTTCAAAAGTCAAAAGCCAAATATTATGACTTTGATTCCATTTTATTGGAAATAATTCCACATTCTCATTATGAAAAATAGTCAGAAGGCTTGTAAAAGGTGCTTTCTAAATGACTATACAACTTTTTGGCTAAATTTCACGGTTGAATAATCACAAGTCAAAGTTTGCTATGAATGTATTTTTTACACATTTCTATCAATGAAAATGATAGAATATGATGACAGTTATTTTTGGGAAGAGTATCTTCACCAATATTCATCGTTTCACGGTTCAATGAACATTTATTGAAAACAAAAATATGATTTTCAAATATCATAGGCAAGTATTGTTTCATTTTGGTAACTGAAAATGATCTTTTCTCATTTTTTCATTATGTTCATGACCAATTAACATGCTTTGATGATTCAAAGGCGTTTAATTAAACATTTACGCTTGAATGAACATGTGGAATGTTATTAGCTCTGTTTTACGTTATTAGAAAAAAATGCAGGTTGTAACTATGGAGCTGTGTCACAAACCTCCTTGCATAGTTTATGAATATCCCGATGTTTAATGCATCAGTGAGCACACAACATTCGGAAACTATGCAAATGAGAAGAAAGTTAAAGGCCTTGGCCCCACTCTGTGCCGTATCGAATGGTTATTTTGGTGTGCGCGCCTTTTGGATAGTGTTACTCTGAAGCCATGTGCGAAGTTTCATGAAATAACTGTTGGCAGAAGAAACAAACCCTCATTTCATATTTGTTAATTTTTTTACTTCCTCTCTCATAGACTTGTGTACATTATGGGTGCATATGTTTTAAAATAAGTTACCCCTTATTCAATATGGTGGAACTTTTTTTCAAGACTGTCTTTAGCAATGTCATTTGGCAGTAATGTTTATTAACCTATGGGCAAAATTCTGTGGAAAATGAAATCGATTTGTTTATTTATGGATGAGTGAGCACGCATCGAAGTGGGAAAATTGGTATTCTCGATGTCACAGACTCATTTTAAAGGGTAATAAAGTGAAAATGGGGGGGGGGGCAAATTTGGTTTCAAATGTGACTTTAACATCTCATGTTGTTTTTATCATCCATCATTTCTATCACCACACACTATCCGCACTTTAAACATTTTCATGGTTGAGCGAGCACATTCGAAAACTTAGGAATGAATACTCTTTATACTGCATAAATGTATACTTTCCTAACATAGACAAGACCAATATGGGGAGAAATTGAGTTCACGGAGCATTTTTGGGTAAAAGTTGGGAACCGGTCTATTTCACCTAATTTGAATGTGCTGAATCTTATAAAACCGGTTCCCAAGCCAATTTTTCATGTTTTGACCATCTAATTTGCATTAACAACATGGCTGCCGAATTGTCCATTTATAATCTTATTTCTGCAATATTCTTTTATAATATTCGCTTTCACCAATATGGATATTGCAAAATCCTGCATACATAACATTTACCATTCGGGAAAATTTTTTATTTCTGTTTGCGGCTAATTAATTATGCAAATTTATGCATATTTTGAATATTATGCAATAATTTGATAATTACACCTAAAATGCTTATTATTTTGGGTACAAATAGCATTTGTATCATTATGATAATTATTTGGCCCTTGAATATAGTATTTAAGTCAATATTTATATGTATTTTATTGTTCTTTAATATCTTTTTTTATGTTCTTGTATTTTCTGCCATTTGCTTTGTATATGTTTGATATGAGATCTTAAAAAACTAATGTCAATGGCAAACTAAGCTTCAATGATTGAATCATTTGATAAACTTCTTTTGCCACAACTGTTAATTGTACTTAGAAACAAACACACACATACTCCCACACCCACACCTGTATACAGAAAGTAATATACTTGCAAGGTATATTACACATGCCCAATATAAAACACATTGATGTTGGAAAACCTGTAATAATGCTGATTTTTTTTATTTTGAAATGGATATAGTAACTTGTTTTATATACCCTTTATAATTAGATCTAATAATCAATTAAACGTATGAATTATGCAGTGTACATGTAGTTTATCAATTGGATATAAGTACCAGTACATTGTTAACATCCTTGTAGCAAAAGAGAGAGAGAATCTGCTGGTCAGACAGCAGATTCTCTCTCTCTCCATCAGAAGTGCAATCATGTTAGTTAACCAAAGAACAATTCGCAATAAATGCAAAGGGTCTGGATCACTTACTATTTTTTGGTTATTACCGATTTTATTTATTTGCCAACGATACATTTTCCCCAATTCAACCGTCAAAGGGATAACGGAAAACCACAGCTTCTATCCAATCCTCGCCTTGGAAGATTCTTTTACGAACGATACTGAATACAGAAGAGGAAATGATAAAAACATGGGGCTAAACACAGATTAGCCCCACAGTAAAAACATGGGCAAAACAAAAAGGTTTCTAGCCCAGTCACTGCACAATGCAGAACAAACTTTCACACTGCGTCCTGTGGTTGAAAAGTGCTAGGGATGATGCCTGATGAAGGCCAACCAGCTTGGAGACAGTTGCAGAAGTCCAGTCTTGAGGCCATCCGGTCATGGACAGGTCCTTGGATGAATGATATTTTCCGTATCATCTCATGTAAGACAATGTCTGATCTCAGCAATTCTTTGGAGCTGGTAATATGCATGTTTTATGTCAGCCACTATGGCTGATTAACCTAGACGTAAAATTTTTCCAAGGTAATTGGTTATACACCAGCTTGGCGTTTACCAGCAAAAATGCTGTCCTGCCGAGTTCCTACGGGAGTTACCACAAACAGAAACAGATTGGCAAACATGTGATGTGTGTTTCTTTATGCTTATTGTTCTATCAAAGACTACGCCAAGATATCCAACCTTACATACTAGTGACATAGCTTCCTCATTGATTAAGACTGGAGTTGTAGTCATAATAATTACGCATATGGAGCTCCAGGAAGTTGACCTTCATCCAACATCGAATCCTCAATGGCAGCATCAAAAACAACAGCTGCACGAACCTCTCTATCTTTTAACTTTTTGATCAAAAGTGAGGGTATGCAGCTGGATGTCATCAGCATAGAATATCAAGACCATGTTGCCACATTATAGAGCCAAGAGGAGTGATGTACAGTTTGAAGAACAAGGGACCATGGACAGACTCCTAAGGAACTCCATAGCAAAAGGTAGTCACAGGAGACTGCATGCCAGTGATGAAGGCAGACTGTCAGTCTCCCAAGAAGAATGCCATGTTCAGTGATATCAAAACTATGGAAGCTTAAAAGTGCCACCGAGATGTTGAGATAATTATCTCGGGAAGTCGACATCTTGATAGCAAAAGATAAGATGACGAGATCCCAGATCTCATCATGTCAACATCTTTAAGAAGAGATGATGAGATGACAAGATCCCGGATCTCATCATGTTGACATCTTGTAGAAGAGATGATGAGATGACAAGATCCCGGATCTCATCATGTTGACATCTTATAGAAGAGATGATGAGATGACAAGATCCCGGATCTCATCATGTTGACATCTTTTAGAAGAGATGATGAGATGACAAGATCCCGGATCTCATCATGTCAACATCTTTTAGAAGAGATGATGAGATGACAAGATCCCGGAACTCATCATGTCAACATCTTTTAGAAGAGATGATGAGATGACAAGATCTCGGATCTCATCATGTTGCCATCTTGTAGAAGAGATGATCAGATGACAAGATCTTGGATCTCGTCATGTGTACATCCAGTGGAAGAGATGATCAGATGTCATGGTCTCGTAACTCGTCATGTCTACATCTTTAAGAAGAGATGATTAGATGACATGATCATGGATCGAAGATCTTGTCATCTGACCATTTCTTCTAAAAGATGTCGACATGACGAGATCCGGGATCTTGTCATCTGATCATCTCTTCTAAAAGATGTCAACATGATGAGATCCGGGATCTTGTCATCTCATCATCTCTTCTACAAGATGTTGACATGATGAGACCCGGGATCTTGTCATCTCATCATCTCTTCTACAAGATGTCAACATGATGAGATCCGGGATCTTGTCATCTCATCATCTCTTCTAAAACATGTTGACGTGATGAGATCCGGGATCTTGTCATCTCAACATCTCTTCTAAAAGATGTCAACATGATGAGATCCGGGATCTTGTCATCTCATCATCTCTTCCAAAAGATGTTGACATGATGAGATCTGGGATCTTGTCATCTCATCATCTCTTCTAAAAGATGTTGACATGATGAGATCTGGGATCTCGTCATCTTATCTTTTGCTATCAAGATGTCGACTTTCCGAGATAATTATCTCAACATCTCGGTGGCACTTTTAAGCTTCCATACAAAACCGGTTGACAAGTATATCATACTATGAGCATGAGCATGGTCTCCATAGCTGTGCTAATTTCTGCCATTTTATCCATTGGAAACTGTTATTCTTCGCCATTGCTGATGTCTTACTTGCATGTGTTATGAGGATAACATTTTTTATTGTTTTAATACTGAGCAAGTGGTGATTTAGTGGATATTTCATGGCTACTTCTCAAGGACATTAGACTAAGGCTGCGTTTATGCGACCTCGACCCAGAATCATGATTTGAATCACAATTTGAATCATGATTCAAAACAGCAGCATGAATCACGATCCGACAGAATCAGCGTTTATACGACCATCTTTCTAACGCTGTTTCTCCCTGAATTAGGTCCGATCCAGTGCGCATCACAGTGCGCAGTTTGACCCAGGAAGTATAGGTCAACATTTTCGCACGTGTTTCTAACTTCACGTCGGCTGCTAGATTTTTGCTGCCGCCGGAGCTATTAACGAGCAAACGTTTGTGCAAGTGCAACGCTTACTCGGCTTCCGAAAAATAAATCTTTTACTTCCAGATTTCCGTGTATTGTACCTCATATTGTTTTTGATCGGGAACCAGAAGGGGTCATTATCCTCCCTCCCACCTCCCAATCGATTTTTCTTGTCTATGATGGTCCTGTACTGGGCACGAATTCTGTTAATTTTGTCTCGACAGGCGGTGCCACATCTCCGTTGAAATCCCTCCCTCGCAAGCGCCGCTGAACTTAGGGATCGTCTTATTTCTGTGATTCCCGGTAAGGGATGCTTGTGCTTCAGGCTGAGCCCAAAGCACAAGCAGAGCCCTGAGTTAATTCATCGTCGATCAGTCCAATTTGCGCCTTTGGAACTTGAAGAAATGATTGATGAAAACAATGAAATATACAAATGACGCTACAGTACAACCCCGGGGGTACAATACACAGAATGATAATTCCTAAATGCTGGCAATACTGCTACACGAAAATTAACCTGCACGAAACACAGCGCGCGCCTTTGAGTCGAACCCGGAAGAAGCACGACACAATGACGTCATAGAATCATGATTCAAATCACGATATCGTTTATACGACCTTTTTCGTTCGTGATTCTACAGAAACGTCTTTCCAAACGCCCCTTTTTTCGTGTTTCATGTTTGTGATTCTAATCATGATTATATTCAATTTCGACTAAACGTAATCGTGATTCTGCAGAATCGTGATTTGAATCATGATTCTAATCATGATTCTAGGGTAAAAAAGTGTCGAATAAACGCACCCTAAAGGTTATCTACAGTCCTGTGTATTGAATTACATGTTTGCAGTGTTGCTGCTCACATTATAGTTAACTACATAGTTGCTGTCTGGTTTTGCTGCTGTCTGCCCCTGTTAACTACACTTCATTCATCATGGCCAGTTTGAACAGGTATGCTGCACTAGAGGTCGAAGGAGAGGAACCGGATATTACGGCTAAAATTGAGGAGGTGGTTCACAGTGCCATGGGCCTTATCCCCGATCGTAAGGGTGATGGTGGCAATCGTCGACTTGTTGGTGATATCGTGAAAGCAGTGGTGGCGGCTATGCTGCCCATGGTCCATGATTTGGCTTTAAAGATGGATCTTGGAGTGGCAATATCGGCAGTGAAAGCCCAAACTGTTGTCCAGAAGCATGACGACAGGTTGGACGACTTGGAACAGTATTCCAGGCGGGACAATGTTGTACTTAGGGGTGTTCCTGAGAGTGAAGGTGAGGCAACAAACTCCCTGGTCATCAATGTAGCCAAGTCGGTAGGTGTTGAGATGTCTGAGAAGGATCTCAGCACTAGTCATCAGTTGGGGAAGCCGCAGCCAAACAAAACAAGGCCAATTGTTGCTCGATTTATACGTCGAGATCAACGCACCCTCCTACTGCGCAACAAAAAAAAGCTGAAGGATGCATCAGATGAGGTCATGAAGAACATCATGATTGGTGAACATTTGTCTCCTGGTCGTGCTAAGCTCTTGCAGGTCATCAAAAAAGATGAGTCAATTGATAAGGTGTGGACTATCGATGGCAACATTCACTGCATGACACGAGCTGATGGAAAAAAGCATGTCATCGGTAATCCACATGATCTCTTCAAGCGTCTAGATTGGAGCGAGGATAAGCTGAAAAATTCGGGTCTGTTTGTCGACATCTCAGAATAGGAAAAAACCGGCTCCCTTTCAGCATCAGCAGAACTAGCCATTGTGAGTCTGAACGTTAATGGTTTGAACAGTAAACTGAACTTAGGTATTTTAGATCTATACCTAAAGAACTTTGATGTTATTTGTCTTTCGGAAACTAAAAGTGATATTCCTGACCTATCTCAATCTATTCTACATGATTACGAGTGTTATAGTATGCAGAAAAATATACACGCTCAATTCAAATATGGGGGCTTTCATGGTATGTGCATTTCCTGAAAGAATCCAAGGTACAGTGTCTGAATCGATAATTTGGATTAAAATTGATAGCAATGTTCTTGGTTACGATTTCGTTTTGGCTGCAGTTTATTTACCCTGTGAAGGGTCTATACATCACTCTAATGAGGTTTTTGATAATTTTGTCCATGATGTAATTGACATAAGAAGTAGATTTGATTTACCTTTTTGTTTTCTGGGCGACTTTAATGCACGGACTGGTACACTCAATGACTTTTTAGATTCGAAAGACAAGGTTTTGAACTTGACTGGATTTGACTTTTTTGATGATGATGATGATGATGATGACAACAGTATTCTTAAGGCATTGCAGGAATTTGGTATAAATACCAATCGCTATAATTATGATAAGCATGTGAACAATAACGGTAGTAAGCTTATTGACATTTGCCAGAGCTTTGATTTCAAAATAGTAAATGGAAGGTTTGGAGATGATAGGAATTTGGGGAACTACACATGCTTTAATAAAAACGGTGGTTGTAGTACAATTGACTATGCTTTGGTATCTTACCCACTCCTTTATCATGTAAGTGATTTTCGAATTGATACTTTTGATAAATGTTTATCTGATGTGCATTCTCCCATTATGATAACTCTGCAGTCAACTAGTTTTCAGGCTCATTCGTCTGGGAGTGAATTAGAGTCTGTACTTGCAAGTGATGAAGGTGTAAGTATGCCTGCAATGACTTTCAAATGGTCAAACAATGTCAAAAAAGATTTTTCACAAAATATTAATGATTCAGTTGGTACTCTTAAAAATAGTTTGGACTGCCTTATGGAAAATGTTAACCAAGAGGAACTTGACTTATTTTACTCGCAAGTCTGTAAGGTTTTCACGGATGCTGCTCAAGATGTTGGGGTATCTAAATGGAAACATCTCAAATCTAAAAATCAAAGAAAGAGAAGTGTTGAGAATAAACCGTGGTTTGATGCAGAATGTAATGCAGTAAGGAGTGAGTATTTAAACATTAAGAACCGCATAAGAAGAAGAAGGAAATTGAACCCTGAAATACACACTGATCTTGATAACGCCAGTAGACATTATAAAAGGTTTTTAAGAGGTAAAAAAAGACAATATGAGAAGAACTTAAATGACTCTCTTCGTTCTTTGAAGACAGATGATCCAAAGGCGTACTGGAAAAAGTTGAATGCTAGTGAGAATAAGAAACACTCTGGCATGTCTGGTGACAAAGTTTTGTTATCTGATTTTGCAAGACACTTTTGCTCCTTAGGTAATAGTCTGTCTGAAAACGATATAACTTTAGTAGACCTTGTAACTAATTCAGGTGATTCAAATGACGTATTGAATGCACCAATTACAATAAACGAAGTTGAAAAAATGATAATGAACTTGAAGAATGCTAAAGCCTGTGGAAAGGATTTGTTACGAAATGAATTTTTGAAAAGTTGTCCACGAAGCATGCTTAAAATTTTAGTGAAATTTTTCAATGTTGTTTTGAATAGTGGCTATGTCCCCACAGAATGGTGTATTGGAATAATTGTCCCCATCTATAAAAACAAGGGGCAAGATACCAACCCAGATAATTATAGGGGAATCACACTGTTAAGCTGTTTAGGTAAGCTATTTACATCTATTTTGAATCAAAGGATTACGCAGTTCCTCGATGCTGAACAAATAATTGGGGAAGAGCAGGCTGGTTTTCGTTCAGGCTATTCAACGACTGACCATGTGTTTGCTTTGAAGTCTATAATTGATTTTTATGTTAAAAAAAGAAACGTCTATACTGTGCTTTTATCGATTATAAAAAAGCTTTTGATCTAATTGATAGAACAAGTTTATGGCTTAAACTGTTGAAGTTAGGCGTTAATGGCAAAATATTTACTATTATCAACAACATTTACAAATATGCAAAGTCTTGTGTTACTGTAAATGGTAAATGTTCTGAATTTTTTACATGTAACATTGGCGTTCGCCAGGGGGAAAACCTTTCCCCCTTGTTATTTGCAATATACTTGAATGATTTTCAAGAACATCTAAGCAGATTCTACAGTGGTCTTAGCTCTTTGGTAAATGACGTACGTGGCTACCTAGATGATGAAGATGTAGAAACCTTTGTTAAACTTCACTGTCTATTGTATGCTGATGATACCATAATTTTAGCAGAAAGTCCAGAAGAATTGCAAAAAGCATTAGACGGAGTAGAAAATTATTGTAATACTTGGCAGTTGACTGTCAATACAAGCAAAACCAAGATTGTTATTTTCTCTAAAGGAAAAGTTAGAAATGTACCTAGTTTCACTCTAAGTGGTGATGTGATTGATGTTGTAGATGATTTTGTATACCTTGGAATTCGATTCAATTATAATGGTAGTTTTAAGAAAGCAATATCAAAGCAAGTGACACAGGCCAGAAAGGCTTTATATTGTATGCTGGTAAAAGCAAAAAGATTACAACTTTCAGTAGATACACAGTGCCACTTATTTGATCATATGGTATTGCCGGTATTACTGTATGGTTGTGAAGTGTGGGGATTTGAGTGCATAAAGCAGATTGAAATTTTCCATAGGAAATTCTTAAGGACAATGCTACATGTAAATAGATGTACACCAGACTGCATGGTGTACGGTGAAACAGGACGTGGACCGATATTGAACCAAGTCAAATGTAGAATGGTTGGATATTGGTTAAGAATAATTAAGGGAAAACAACAGAAGTATTCAAATATTTTATATAACCTGCTTAATCACATGCACACTGTCAATGAATCATCCTTCACATCACTCTGGCTAAAATGTATCAAAGATATTTTTCAAAATGCAGGGTTAGGTAACATTTGGTTGCATCACGGTAATGGACATAGCAGTCAATGGGTTCTCAATGTTCTGAAAACACGTCTTTCTGACATGTGTCAACAAGATTGGAAATCGTCAACCTGGTCTAACCGTATTTGTACGAATTATAGGATGTTTAAAAATGATCCTCATATGGAAACATACTTTTTAGTATTAAGCAAGAAAGATATTGTTACTCTGAGCAAATTTCGTTGTCGGTCACATGCACTACCTGTAAATAATAGTAGGTATGATTTAAGTTTATTGAAAGATACAAATTGTCCACTTTGTTTATCCTCAAACTCAGGTGATGAATTTCATTACCTTTTTGAATGTCCTTTCTTCCAGAAGGAGAGAAACTTGTATATACCAAGACATATCAATAACATCAGGTCAAGTACACTTAAAATATCGAAGTTATTTAATTCTGCTGATACTTGCCAGCTTAAAAAAATAGCAAAATTTGCCAGAACTATCATGTTGCAATTCAACCAGTCTCCCAGGTCAAGTATTGAGGACGATGTGCCTAGTAACAAAAGTAATACCAATATAATTGTACGTACCCGTAGCGGTAGGATAATCAAACGGCCAGACAGGCTAGTCTTGTAAAACGTTTTAAAATACAAACAAATACAAACTCGAAGTAAAAACATGAAATAAAAACTATACAAAAAAAAATAGCTCAAGTATGATACTAGTTTTGTTTATTTAATCTATACAATCCATATTTAACTCTTAATGCTCTGTGTTATATCATTCATGTACATTACATGTTGTATTTACTCTGTATTCTATATAGGCTGAATATTTTTATATACTATTATGTTCACATCTATTATGCTTGTATATCTTTTGTAAATATGTTTTTATGTTTGTACTCTCATACCCCGAGAGGGGGTCGATAGAGTCAATAAATCTTATCTTATCTTATCTATCTATCTTATCTTACAAGTCAAACATATTAACTAAGGCAACTGCTTTCCTCATAGAAAGAGATTTCCTGGCTCTACAATCGAAGAAATTCTCGACCTAGACTTTGATGGTGATTTCCAGACTCGCATACAGCCTATCAGAGCTGGGTAATCTACTGGATGCTGTTGGACTTAATATCGATCCAAAAAAAGTGGATTGATAATCACCTACAGGAACACCAAACATGTCAGGAACCCACCATCCTCTGAAAGATATCTTCATATCTTTTGAAGATATGAAGGCATATGAATACTAGCATTACGATAAATGGCGAAGGGGACATCAGACAATTCACTGCAGTATTGAAAAGGTGCACTCCGAGCATTTCAACAACTAGCTGAAACAAGATCTGGTCAGACAGCAGATTCTCTCTCAAGACAAAAGTTTAGGTTTTCTCTATGGATTTGTGACATGAGAATCGGACATATCTCAAAAACGCAAACACGATTTCATTTCATTTCATTTATTTATTTAATCACGGCATACCCACTTCAGCCTACTGGCTGTTCTTCTGTGAGTCCGTGCAAAGGTAAAAATCATATGAAACAACATATATAAACAAATTATTTGATGATAAACAAAAATAGAGAAAATGCATAAAAAATAACATAACAATAAAAAACAACAATAACAATGAAGATTCAGTTACAATATGAATAGCACAAAAATAAGGCAAATGACTTATAAAAACAAAGAAGTACGATAAACGAATTTTGCAATGAAAATAAATCACATAGAAGTAAAGTAATAACGAAATTATATATATGAAATATATATATATACGATGACTTTGATACGAACTGCCTCCGAGGAATACTTGTACTAAATTGGTTTGATTTCAACAATTAGAGATGTTAGAGACTGTTATAATATGAGGCTGCCCTATCAATCAAGTCATTCAATGGAACACCACATCGATGATAACTGACATTGATCATTCAACACTCCGAATAAAAAAATGTATAGCAAGCTGGGGAAGCTGGATGCCGCTAAGTTGGATGAAGCGGCAATCCTTGATAGGACAGTTCCAGTACTGCATTGAAAAATATATATTACGGAGATGCACATGTAATCCGTTAATGAAGTCCAATGATCAAAATTTGTTATTAAAAGGACATGCAGTGATTTACATTATTCGTTGTGGAACTTTAGAACATCACAGTCTGGCTTTTAAAACATGGAAAACGGTCTGCTTGATAGGCAAAATGAGAAATTAGATGGTTTATAAATTATGTCGGTTCAGTTCTGATTATTTTGTTTCAAAATTGAGACAATTTGACCAGCATGATGAAAAAATACATAAGACATCTCACTTTCAGCAGAAAGTTTTCACTTCATTTTGCTAACGAAAAACACACTAAATATATAAACATGTATGTGTGATAATATTCTGTTGGTCGGGGAGCATAACCACTCCAAAGGATATTAAATGCGACTGATTGACTACTAGGAGTTGAGAATTACAGTACTGTCGTGATTCAAATTTAATAATTCATCTAAACTTGTAAATATGAATTCATTGGTTGATATCATAATTCAAGAAACCATTTTATAATAAATTTTTAAGCAACTAATAGTGACATTCGCTTGAAAGAGAGGGAAGAAAGGGAGAGAGAGCGGGAGGGAGAGATCATGGTTCACCTACATCATGTCAGTTATAGTTGATTATGCATATACAATAATGTATAGAATGTATATTAATTCCAGTATCGTTCTCTCAGGCACGTGGAGAAACCATTATCATTATATTTTTTTTTCTCTCGTACTTGACATGTATTAACTTTCCTTGCATATTATGCAGTTGTTTTTCCCGCCATTTTTCAGTTTCATTCCTATACACTTACCTTTTTATGTGGAACGGCTTACCTGCACCTGCATTGCACCCACTTGATCAATGAAAGAAATTTATGTACCATTTTACGAGGCCGCCATCAGTTTCAAGCTTAACCGCTCACGATGGCGGTCTCCTGCATTCGTTGAAACTGTTATTTTATTTTCATTGAATATTGCTACTTTTTGATATTAATTTCTCATTGCTTTGTTATGACTATTTCTTAACTTGTTTGGTAAAACTTAATTGTATCACCTAGATATATGTTGAATATTTATGCTGAGTGCAGAAATAAATTCAAATCAATCAATCAATCAATCGAATACAGATAGGTCCATGAAATTCGCTGGATCACCACCAGTGTGCTTTTAAATGGGAACGCCCTCCCTGCAGGACTTTACCTTTGTATGCAGATGTGGGTCTGGGAGTTGGTGTATCTGTTTATGCCCATGGATATATATACGAACAAAAAATGTAAAAAAGTTATAAATAATTAAATCATTGAAGCTAATTATTTTCTGCCATTGAAAATCAATACTTTGACAGATCCCATAACAAAACATGTACAATACAAAAGGTACAAAATACAAAGAAATACATAAGAAATTAAAAAACAATCGAATAAATTATTATTTACTGTGGTATTATGTTCTAAGGGCCGTACAATTATTTATAATGATGCAAATGCTATTTGTACCAAAAATATAAACATTTGAGCTGAAATTATCAAATTATAGCACAATGATAAAAAATATGCATAAATTTGCATAATTAATCAGCCGCAAACAAAAATAACAAATTTTCCGAAAGGTACACTTATGAATGCAGGATTTTGCAGTATTCATGTCTGTGAAAGCGAATATAATGAGAGAACATTGTCGAAATAATATTCTGAATTGTCAATTTGGCAGCCATTTTGTTTATGCAAATTAGGCGGTCAAAACATGAGAAATTAGCTTGGGGACCGATCTTATCAGATTCAGCATATTTGAATTGTGTGAAATAGTCCGGTTCCAAACTTTTACCCCAAAATGCTTCTTAAAATTTATATATAGGCCTCTTTTTCCAGAATGGCTCTTGTGTATGCATAAATTTGCATAATTAATTAGCCGCAAACCGAAATGGCCAATTTCCCAAATTGTACATGTTATGTATGCAGGATTTTGTAGTATCCATGTCTGTGAAAGCTAATATCATAACAGAACATTGTAAAAATAATATTCTGAATGGCCAGAATGGCAGCCATTTTGTTTATGCAAATAAGGTGGTCAAAACATAATAAATCAGCTTGGGAACCGGTCTAATCAGATTCGGCATATTTGAATTGTGTTAAAAAGTCCGGTTCCCAACTTTTACCCCAAAATGCTTCTTAAAGTTTATATAGGCCTCTTTTTCCAGAATTGTTCTAGTCTAACAATTTCTCATGATCAGTTTAATTTATGGACAAATCAGTGGTGGATCCAGAATTTTAAAATGGGGAGGGGCCTATAATCGGGGGAGACACCAACATCTTTAAGTTGTAGAGGATACTTCCGTAACCCCTATGATGATACGTCACAATGCAGGGGCCGCGGAACGGTTTTCAAAGTGGGGTAGGGGGGGGGGACTAAGCCAAAAGTGTGTGTGTGGGGGGGGGGCTGACCACGTAAAAAATCACAAACGTATGGTCATATTTTCATTTTCGTACATGTTTTTGGAAAAAAGTGGGGGCTCCCCCCCCCCATCTCACCCCGCTTCCGCGGCCCCTGCAATAAATTGTGCTCACTCAACCATGAACATACGATATCAAAATTATGTGTGGAGTGGATAAAATGATGGATAGTAAAACAGCATAACACCATAAAATTCACCTAAAAACAACTTTAGCCCAACTTTGATTTTGCACAATCTGAAAAAAGACTCTTGTGACTTTCAAAAATGGTCATTTTTTTATTCAATCTTTAATTATTCATGCATGACTTAACCGATCAATGTAATTTTTCCCCAGGTGTTGCTTAATGAGTGTAGAAAACCACCTACGAAATATCATATCTCAAAATTATTCCGTTCAAAAGTTACAGCAATTTGATTTAGGGGGACTTACTTTTTTGTTGCGTGTAGTTTAAATTTGAACAAGAAAACCGGCACACGTGGTGCAGTCGCTGTACAGCGCTGTATGTGCTAAACTAGCATTTTATTTTTACAGTGTATACAAATATGGATGGGTGTGTGGGGGGGGAGGGGTGGGGGGAATGTGTGTGCGAATGTGTTTGGCTGTAGGTGGCCCGTGGGTATGTATTGAGGGTGTATGCATGAGTAGTTCAAATGTGTAGAGATAAGTATTGTAATCTGTAGCTGCATTGCTATTTGCTTTGTTTACGATCACCTTTCTAACTTTTAACTGTTAAATTTGTATTTGTACTTTTTTCCTTTATCGTGAAACATTTTGAATTAGTTTTTAGTGTACATAAGTTAGTATTTATAATTTTGCTATATCTGTATGTATTATGTGTATCTACTTTGTAATTAAAGGGCCCCAACGAAAACCAGTGTTTGTACTGATTGGGCAACCCTTTTTAAATATGTGAAATAAATGAATAAATAAATAACGAGCAAATAACCTGATGAATTGTAGAGATACCAAGAAATTAAGAAGATAAATTGAAAGTTCAATGTTTACTCATTTAAATGACATAGATATGAATGAAATTGAACAAACAAAAATAACAAAAAATAATGCTCTTTTGAATGAAATACTATTTTGATATTTAGGTTGCTTCCTCTGAAGAACACACACACAATTGAAAGCATTCTATTCCAAAAAAAGGCATTGTCTTCGATCAAGTGACCAATCACAGAACAGCTGCGATCCCCACGCGAACACACACACATATATATAATATATCAGAACCCTGTATCTTCAAAGTGTGGCCAACCGTAACCTTTCATTCGTGTAGTCTTCAAAATAAGACCCTGTGTTTTTTATTCGTAGTGTAACAAACAAAGTTATTGCCAGTCAGAAGGAGACAAAATATAAAATTAAAGATGATATATCAAAATATTGATAAAGAGGGATCATGTAGATTCACTACTAACAAGTTTGAGGTAGAAAATCCCACAAAATGATATGGGCGTTCTTGGCAAAGTACAAAAAAAGCAAGAAAAAAAAACACGTTTATTTTTCGCGAATCAAAGAAGAGGAAATGTAGGTCAGTTACAAACAAAAAAATCAATACAAATTTTCAAAAAAGAAAATAGGTCTATTTGTTCTGTATTACAAGTCTGACCAATGCAGCCACCTGTTAACATTCTCCGCGACTACATTCTTTTGTTCATGCCACCAAGTCATAAACACTAGATTTTCATTTCTACTCTCTAAAGTGGTTTTAAAATCTCCTTTGATAGTGAAGTCAATGCAGCAACAAACAGGTCGGTCTGATCGGTTTTGTTAATGTAACCGGCAGCTGTCCCGCCCTATCCCTTTCTTTCCCTCAAAAGATCTGATATTGCTTTACATACTCCGTTTACATTTTATATTACCAATGGTTGGAATTACTAAAGGAAAAACATCCACTTAAAAAAAAGAGATAAATCTTTAGAGGAATGGAGCGTTATTTTCGCCAGTTTTAATTATCATATTTGTTGGTTCTTCCTATTTTATTCAAGAAGAATATTGAACGATTCTTATCTTTAATACCCCTTTCATAAACCCCATTAAAATGACTTAGGCGGCTAATAGCATCATAATTTGGTCGTAAAATTGGAGGAGGACAAGAGTTATCCGCATTACTCTGATGCTGCTATTATCCACATAATAGCAGCATCGGGACAAGATTTTGAGTTTATGAACGCATTTCCAAATAATGCGGATAATTACCATGGTGAGGTAACAAGGTCACCCTTTTCCAACACAACCGCATCGGAGGGGGCGTGTCCAGTTGTCATGGCGATTATCCGCCTTTTTCAGGACGGGCGCTCGTAAAAATAATGCGGCTTATTTTCGGAGTTTATGAACGCAATTTTTATTGAATTATCCGCATTACTCTTAGGCCAAGTGACCAATCACAGAACAGCTGCGATCCCCACGCGAACACACACACATATATATAATATATCAGAACCCTGTATCTTCAAAGTGTGGCCAACCGTAACCTTTCATTCGTGTAGTCTTCAAAATAAGACCCTGTGTTTTTTATTCGTAGTGTAACAAACAAAGTTATTGCCAGTCAGAAGGAGACAAAATATAAAATTAAAGATGATATATCAAAATATTGATAAAGAGGGATCATGTAGATTCACTACTAACAAGTTTGAGGTAGAAAATCCCACAAAATGATATGGGCGTTCTTGGCAAAGTACAAAAAAAGCAAGAAAAAAAAACACGTTTATTTTTCGCGAATCAAAGAAGAGGAAATGTAGGTCAGTTACAAACAAAAAAATCAATACAAATTTTCAAAAAAGAAAATAGGTCTATTTGTTCTGTATTACAAGTCTGACCAATGCAGCCACCTGTTAACATTCTCCGCGACTACATTCTTTTGTTCATGCCACCAAGTCATAAACACTAGATGCCCAGACTTTCTTTCATGAGGAATCTCTAATCTGCGCTCCATCCTGACCTAAAGCAATTTAGCACAGGATATTCCTAGAAATCGGGGCTCAAGCATGTCTTTTGATTTGACTATTCAATACTTTCCAAGGTTCCGATATTTATTTCTTTTTTACATTTTACTTTTTTGTGGGTGACCCAGGTAAAAAGAAAACAATTAGCCACCCCCCCACCCCTACATACAAATCCGGCATCCACCCAGGGTCTCCCGGCTCGTAGCACTATCCGTGTTAAAAAAATAATTTGTTCAGATAACATAATGTACAATATATAAGAAATGTAATATTCATCCTGTTATCGTCATCATTTTCATTTCTACTCTCTAAAGTGGTTTTAAAATCTCCTTTGATAGTGAAGTCAATGCAGCAACAAACAGGTCGGTCTGATCGGTTTTGTTAATGTAACCGGCAGCTGTCCCGCCCTATCCCTTTCTTTCCCTCAAAAGATCTGATATTGCTTTACATACTCCGTTTACATTTTATATTACCAATGGTTGGGATTACTAAAGGAAAAACATCCACTTAAAAAAAAGAGATAAATCTTTAGAGGAATGGAGCGTTATTTTCGCCAGTTTTAATTATCATATTTGTTGGTTCTTCCTATTTTATTCAAGAAGAATATTGAACGATTCTTATCTTTAATACCCCTTTCATAAACCCCATTAAAATGACTTAGGCGGCTAATAGCAGCATAATTTGGTCGTAAAATTGGAGGAGGACAAGAGTTATCCGCATTACTCTGATGCTGCTATTATCCACATAATAGCAGCATCGGGACAAGATTTTGAGTTTATGAACGCATTTCCAAATAATGCGGATAATTGCCATGGTGCGGTCACAAGGTCACCCTTTTCCAACACAACCGCATCGGAGGGGGCGTGTCCAGTTGTCATGGCGATTATCCGCCTTTTTCAGGACGGGCGCTCGTAAAAATAATGCGGCTTATTTTCGGAGTTTATGAACGCAATTTTTATTGAATTATCCGCATTACTCTTAGGCGGCTAATTGGAGGATAGGTTTATGAAAAGGGTATTAGAGAAGTTTGAATATGATACTGATAAGCATAACAATGTCAATCATAAAAAAAATGGTTAGGGTTATAAAAAGACAAACGAATATGACCCGTTAATTACCTGATCTTAAGTTAATGAAGAGAGAGTTTGGCTGCAGGAGAAATGCAATTGATATGATCACAACAGTTATTTTTGAATTATAATCATAATGGTGATGACCATGATGGCAATAACATTAAAGGGATTTAAGGAAAATATTCATATCTTTAAACATATAGTAGAATTCACTGAGCAAAATGCCGACAATTTCATCAAAATCGGATATCAAATTATAAACTTATTGAAATTTAAAATTTAGTAATATCCTGTGAAAAAGAGTCATCACGAATATTCATTAGGTGGGCTGATGATGTCACATCCCCACTTTTCGTTTTCTTATGTTATTACATAAAATCATAATTATTTCATTATTTCATACTTGTGTGAATAATATGTCTCCCTTAAAATGAAATAAGTTGCAGCAATAAATATCTAATGCATTAAATCAGTTGTCAATTCAATTTTTCTAGTGTTTGGAGGAAAAAAGATTGAACAAACCTAATTTCATATAACAAAATACAAAAGAACAAGTGAGATGTGACATCATCAGCCCACCTAATGAATATTCATGACGATTATTTTCACAAAATATTGCTAAACTTTAAATTTTAATAACTTGGTTATTTTGTTATCCGATTTTGATGAAATTTATTAGTATTTTGCTCAGTGAATTATGCTCTATTTATAAATCTATAAATACTTTCAGCCCAGACAATCCCTTTTATAATAAGAAGGTGAAGGAGAAAAATAATGATTATAATAATAATAATTACAATAACAATAATGATAATAATGATAATAGTAATACTAAAAAATGAATATAATAATAATAACAATAATAAATGAAAAAAATAATGAGTGTTATTATTGCAGTGCGCAGACGAGAGTTGGAAATGACAGCCTTCTTTACTCATACATGTATAACGAGAACAATTTTGTGAGAATGCTAAAAACAAAGTATAAGACCTTCCCCCCCCCAAAAAAAAAAAAAAAAAAAAATCCCCCCGAACCGTGCACATTTGCAGGCAGAAAAAAAACATTGAGACAAGAATACTACCATACTGGCCCGCAGAAAAAAAATAGAAATAAAAAAATGAAAATAATATTATTCCATAAAATTGTTACCCAAATCTTTATACATTGAGTGGCAAAAATAGTCAATTATGACTTATTGCCAAATAAAAACAAGGAATGGAATGGATGGAATGGAATGGCAAAAGACCCGATTGATAGCTCATGAATATTCATGTAACAATAGCGAATGGGCGAGAAGTGTTGGGTGAGGACAATCGTAACACTCTGTCATTGGTCAATTCCGAGCTTAATGCCTTCACACATTCGCCTTTGATCTGCCAATAGAAGTTCGTGTATTGCTACACACACCCGTTATATCACACTCGTCTATAGGGGAAATCTTGATTCAGATCGCGGCAATATCCGAAATCAACTCTTCAAAATAATGATGCAAAAATACAATTTTACTCAAAAAGTGTCTATGTAAACCACTATTTTTTATATGATGAATTGAATTATGAACATAAAAAACACAGAATATGGTGTTCATTTTCTGGCTGTAAAACTGGTTAAACCAAAAAAAAAATTACTTGGGCACCTATAGGTGTCAATGGCACGAGAGGGCTAAGGGAACGCATAGCTGCCAATGACTCTTAAAGAGTTAATTTGATTATTTCAAAATCTTCAATTCATCCTATTAGACAATTCTACATGTTGTGCCCTATTCGGTTCCATGGACCAAATTCGCCCTATTTAATGGCTAGGCCGCTACACTAGAGTATCTATAGATGTATGCCGGACTCCTAACATGACGGCAAAAAAATATATCTTTGTGGTTATACTGTTGCTATCAGGGGTAGCGGAATTGCGGATGGGGTCAGCTGAAAAGAAGGGGTGATCATAAAAAATATCAAAATCAGCTGTTATTTTCTTACGCTTTTGTACTCATTTGATAAAAAGTGGAGGGGGCTGAAACCCACAGCCCCGCCCCTGTAAACGGACCCTTGTACATGTACTAAGAGCCGCTCTATGCCCTGAGAGATGTAATTCGATGAATGGCCTGACTTTGCCTTCCACCACTTCATATAGGATTTTAGTTATCTAAGTTATCTTTAAGGGTATCACGTTCGCTCAATATTAACTTTTGCACATTTTTGTTTTCATATTTCATCGAATTAATGTCCTAAACGTATGTGGGAGGTTGTCCCGCACCCCGTTGCATAAAGGTTTATACCTTTATGGTAATTTTGCCATCCAGTCGTAACTTGTATGGAATCCTAGATTTTGATTGGTTGATGATGAGCTTTATCATCGTAGTTACCTTTGGATGGCAAGGTTACCATCAAATTTATTTTTCTACAACGGGGTCCTGATAAGAAATACAAATACACATTAACCAGGGTCGGAGATCGTTATTTTATTGCCATTTATTACCATTTAGTTTTATTTCTTTTTGCATGCATTGCATTTTCCCACACATTGGGGTAATGACATGTACATTAGGAGAGCAATGAAAACGCCCCTTTTTATGATTATTGAATTAAACAGTTAAAGGAGACTGAAACCTTTAGATAAGATAGCTTGTATGAAATCAGAAAAATCAAAGAAACAGTTCAACGAAAATTTGAGAAAAATCGGACAAATAATGATAAAGTTATGAGCATATGAATATGGCGATCAGTAATGCTTCGGAGATCCTCCCATTGGCAGTGCGATAAACATGTGTGATGTCACTTGTAAACAACACCCTCCATTACTCTAGTATATATTTCATTTAAAATGCCTCTTTTATCGCATCTATCCGTAGATCATGTGTTCTTTCTATAGGATGGCATGTAGTACAGATTTTCAAAGAATACATCGTGGATAAAAACTTTGTATCACCGTAAGAAAAAACAAAAATAGACATTTTGGGGGTATTTGAAGAGCTCACTTGCAAAAGGGGTTAGGACCATTTTTCATCAAATTTGATTTTTATGTCTCAATGTATAGATTTATAGAAGCTCTATAACATGATACCAAAGAAAAGTTAAAATTCTTATTGAAAATGAATTAAAATGGCAAATAAAAATCACTTTAATAAAAAAAGGGGTTAGGCCATTTCAGTTTAGTTGCAAAAGGGATTAGGTCCACACAATTTTTTTGGGGGAAAAGAATATCATAAAAAATATGAAGACAGGTAGATTTCTTTTATAGCAAATTTTATGTTATCATGGTAAGGTATCAACAGGGATAGAACCATTGTTCATAAATTTTGTTGTTTTCTGTCTAAATACCTCTTAATTTTTAGTCGCTCTGATGAAAAAAAAAGAAAATTAGAAATGTTCATGAAAATGTGAATTAAAGTGGCAAAGAAAAATCACCTTTTTTATAAAAAAAAATTGGATTCATTTCAGTTTACTTGCAAAAGAAGTTAGGTCCACAATGATGATTTGTAAGAGAATATATAGAAAAAAAATGAAGGCGGGTAGTTTTCTTTTATACCCAATTTTATGTTCACATTATAGAGCAGTACATCATGAAAAATTCAGTTTCTCATAAGAATATTGCAGTAAGTGAGAATAAATTTTTTTTTTCTCGGAATGGTCCAAAGTGGACCTAACCCCTTTGCAACTAAACTCTTCATTTTATAGTCCATCAAAGGGAAAGTTGTTCACATGTGACATCCCACATCCTTCAAATCCTTGTCGCATTGCCAATGGGAGGATCTCCATAGCATTAGTGATTGCAATATTCAAATGCTCATAACTTTTTCATTATTTGTCCGATTTTTCTCAAACTTTCTTTGTTCCTTTTCTTTGATTTTTCTGTTTCGACATAAGCCTTCCTGCTCCAAAGGTTTCATTCCCTTTAAACAGCAATGTTTGGAACTGGCCGTTTTTTTTAATTATGCATCATATCATAAATTTGCAATCGTAAAAGGTATTACTTGGGGATATTCAATAATGAATTCAAAATTCCTCTTTGGAACGGTATATTTGTATTTCTGTTTTTCCTGTATTGTCTTCCAAAATTATGCTGTTGCTTGTCACGCAGAAATTATAGATAGGAATGTGTATTTATAAGTAGTTATATCCCATTTTCTTTGTTTAACCAGGAACCAATTTCATGTCTCCCTGATGTAGATATATAAGTCTTGTAGCGTATCAATGGCAGATTTAATAATTTAAATATATTTTCACAGGGATGGCGACTCATGGCCAAACTACCGATGATCTTCTCTCCAAGTTGGCTGAAGACATCGAGACAGATGAGCAGATGGAGAGCTTAGGACGATCACTTGGATTCAAACATGCAGCTCTCAGTAGATACACAGAGACCAACAGACTAGAAGGACGGGTCACGTGCAAGGGAACACGTGACATGCTGTTTGACTGGAGACAGACTGTGGAGCCTGCCGACCAGCATCCCAGGCTAAAACAAGCTCTCATTGATGCTCATCTAGTCATGCTTGCTGAAACTCATCTCGAGGGGGCTTCACGTACTCCAGGTAGGCTTACAGATCTATCATTGAAACTGTTTCCATACCTTCCTTTTATCGACACAACTTCCTATATCCAATTGGCAGCATCTGATTGAATTAGGTATATCTAGGAATTGTAGTAAGAGACAAATCAGATGTTAATAGGGAGTTTTTGAATGTCTTCCACTTGGACGTAATACTCGTTGATCAGAATTAAACTCAACGCAATGACCACTCATGTTCCTCCACTGGTGAAATACGTTTGAATGTTTATAGAATGAATTGCATTAATAATCTATCAAGAGGGGAGGAATCGTGAATAACATGAAAACAATATGAAATTGTTTGGGGACTTCATTACAACGTGCAGCACCAGAATGAGTGAATTGCATGACACATACCCATCTATTTATTTAGTCCTTTCTACTACCCTTTCTATTTTCTTCTTTTCCCATTTTCGAATTCACTACTTGAACGATGACGCGACGTTTCTGCTATTCTAATACTTATTTTCCTTATTTACAAAGTGTACGCTGTTATGATTTTTATCCTCATTGTCAGGATCAAACCTGGGTTTTTGTTTACCTGAAGATTTGGTCACCAATCATTCCAAATCACATAAACAACTTTACATACCCCAAGCATCCTTTTTTTTTAAGTGAAGAGAGCTATGATGTAGTCAAAGTACACATAAGTATTTGCACTGCGCAGCAATCATTCCGGTTTAAGGTTGTTCATTATAACTATATCATTTCGCTCGAATGCGATTCATTTCCATGGAAATTTCCATGGAAAATAATGTATGTAACATGAGTTCACATATAAATGATATTGACTTTCAAAAGATAAGAAAAAAAGGTTTGATTTTATCACTTCATAATTTCAGTTTTGGATAAAAAATATCAGTAATAAAAGGGAAAAATAATAATTTGTCCCGACAATATTAAAGGTTTATTGAATCGAAGGACTTCCCTGATTAATCATTGATGCAGTCCATAAGATGTCGATGATAAAATGGTGACAAGTTGACTGAGTTAGCGGTT
Organism: Lytechinus variegatus; assembly: GCF_018143015.1. NCBI lineage: Eukaryota > Metazoa > Echinodermata > Echinoidea > Temnopleuroida > Toxopneustidae > Lytechinus > Lytechinus variegatus. Next base: position 34,060,598 of record NC_054745.1, on the reverse strand, counting down.
ATCTGATGACCTTGAATACCGATGACGTAGAATGACTTGTGTCGAAGGTTATCGGAGATCCACGAAGACTGTCGAAGAATATGGCGTCACCGAAGTCCCAGCAATTTCGACCTGTCCCATCACGTCGAGAAGAACTTGAGCTGAACTCAGGGTTGAATACCAGGATATGTCATCATGGATCAGGGCTGACGAAATCTGAAGAATTTTATGGATGTAGTCCCAGAATAAAATGGCTGTCCATAGGTAACAGCTCTCAGATCAAAGGACCCTTGAAAATTAAATAAATTTCCATTATCTAAAATGGCAAATCCTAATTTTCAACATCTCAATGATTACTTTTATAAATCATTTGAAAAATACATGTCTTTCTTATCATTTAATAAGAAATGACAGAGTATCTGGATAGTATTAATTCACCAGCGTAGATATATGAATCCTAGAAAAATTGACATAAATTCACTCCTAAAAAATACTGAAATACAAACATTCCATCACTACAATACATTTGTGATAGTCATTTAAAGCCAGAAATTATTAAAAACTCACAGCGTAAAATTATGCCTATCAAAGTTACCGAAAACAGGCTTCTGATTGATATAACTATTACAACAAAATCTGGATGAGAAATTCAGACCAAAATTACCTCTTCAATTGAAGATTCTAATATTTCTCCTTTTAAGCTGAAATGTACTAATAAAATACAAAACAGACTCACCAACATTATAGGAAAACTCCAAAAAATTAATTAAAACTGAGGGTCGCAACTTTCTTGCTCCTCAGAACACAACCTCTCTCAAAGAGTAACAAAGTGAAAGTGATCAAATTCTCTGTGCACAGCAATGAGACACACTGTACAATCAATAGACCTCGGGCAGATCTTGGAATGCTAAGTGTTTTTTCAAACTGTTCCTACAACCTGGAACCTAAAGCAAAAGAACCTGCAAGAGCTGAATACTTTAGCCATTCCCATTTAAAGTAATTAAATACATATATATTTATTACACAACTCAATCGATAATACTGCCATCACAAGGCCAAAGTGAGTAATTTATCATTACCTTTTAAATTTAGACTTTCTTTATTTAAACACAACTTTCAGGATTACACCATTAATCAATTTCTCATGTTAACATTCTCTATGTTAAATAAACAAATTTTAGAATTTGGCTTGAGTGCAAAAAATAAAAATAGCTTGTGACACTCAAAAAAAAAATAGTGTCATTAAGGTCATTGAAGCACATTTTTACAACTCCATACTCTAAGCCATATCATCTTATTCTATCCTAAAATCCTACATCCTATTCCTAATCCTATTCTACACCTATCCACCGAGTCCTGTCATTGACTTCTATATATTGAGCAAGTTTACAACACTTCGCAAATTATGGTTAAAAATTATTTAACCCTAAAATATTTTTTTCTAAAATGAAATGTAATGATTATGAATAATATGATACATAAACAACATATTTTTCTGAAACTTTTCTTGATTCTTCACGTTGATTATGACAGCTATATTAGCTAAAGTTTTGGCCATTCATTCTAGTAATGAATATTCATGAGTAACTAATATTCTCCGCATTTTCCTGATATTACCATCTGATATTACTCCATTTACCCAATATTAATGTGCTCCGCATGGGTTGGGGGTCTCGTCTCCATCTGGTTCCTATCTTGGCCCCGTGTGGGTTCAAGTATATGTTTTTATTTGGGTTCCATTTGGGCCCATACGGGACCCAGATATCCCAGATAAGAACCAAAAGTGATCCAGATACGTTGCTGTCTGGAGGTGGAAGCGTTTCAATACCCATCACCCCTTATCAACCTGTTGTAACTAGGTGATATATCGGTTACATAGGTGCAGGCCTATAGCAGTTTTTTTTTTTTTGGGGGGGGGGGGGGTGGGATTTTGGATGTGATACTGTTATCAATTGAGTTTGCAATGTTAAAACCAATCAAGCCACTCATCATTACCATATTACCTCCTCATCACCCATTTGTAACTCGGTAATATATGGGTTTCATCGGGGTGATAACATATTTTTTTGGACTTTGAACATTTGGCTGGGATTGCTGTAAGATTACTGTTATTATTGAAGTTTGCAATGTTATAACCAATCAAAGTCATTCAACATTTCCATATCTACCCATCATTACCCTATTGTAATTAGGTAACTGTCGGTTTCATCAGGGTGATAACAGTAACAGCTAGCAACATGAATTATAATTTCGGTATTAGTAATAACGGTAATTTTTGGTGTTACTCAAATTTCCGGCTCATATTACCGGCAATATCCGGTACAATTTGTAATCGGTAAAAAAAATGCCCAGTGGGTATAAATTTAGTTACATCCATTGAAGACAAGCTCCGAGGTTACAGATGTATTTACCTGACGTGTTTTTCTTAATTAAAACATATCGCGTTATTTTGTATTTTCCTTCAGATATATTCGGCAAGAAGATCTCGGAATCATTGACTGTGGGACAATGTCGTGAAAAATTGAGACACAGGTACCTCGATAAACTGTGCAAAATTCAACTGAAGCCCTGGGATAAATCAAATTACGCTGAGCTAAAAGATTTGCATACGGTTGTAACAATGATGATGAAAGACTCGATTGGAAGAGATACACAAAAGAAAGAAGAACTTGAGGGATATGTTGATAAGATATTTTCTACCAAAGTAAACGGGAGACTACCATCTCGAATCCTTATATCAGCTCCAGCTGGAGTAGGGAAGACAACAGCTGTTGCAAAGATAGCATATGACTGGGCTGAAGAAAAAAAAGAATCGGCATTGGAACACTTGCCACTTCTTTTTGTTGTTAAATTTCGTAACACAAGCCACAGGACAACGATCGGAGAAGCAATCAAATTTCAGCTTTTAAGCGATGTTGATGATCTCACACCGAAGGGAATTGAGAGTTTCATCCGTAGAAATCAAGGGATCTGTCACATCATACTAGACGGGCTGGATGAATATGCTGGCATTTCTTCAACGAGCAACATTATCAGTGTCATTCGATGCGAGGAGTTTCCAGAAAGTCGGATCCTTGTAACAACACGCCCTCATCTAGAAAGCTACTTCAATCAAGATGACCTTCCAAGGGTGTACACAAAAATGTGGATCGAAGGATTCTCGATGGAGAGTTCAAGAGAGTACATCGACAGATTCTTCACACTGTCTTCGATTGATGAAAAGGGGGGTAAGCTGAAAGAATACCTCAACGACCAACCACTCATCGATGAACTTGTCAAAACACCTCTCTTTTGTCTTATGATCTGTCACCTGTGGAGTGAAGATCAACTAGGCAGTGGTGTCAGTACCCAAACAGATTTGTTTGACAGCGTGAATAAATTTCTAATGCACCATGCAAATGCTCGCTCGGGGTTAACATTCACTCACAAAAACTTAGAAGGAATAGTTAACGAAATTGGGAGAGTTGCGCTCTACGGTCTACTCGATGATGCAAAAAAACTAATCTTCACGCCCCAAGATTTCCGTAGAGTTCCTGGTATCCTTGATAAGGCATGCGATCTCGGAATAGTATCCAAGACGACAGTGCCAATCACAAACCTTCCTCAGTCAGACGAGACCACTTCCACTCAAATTGAATTTTATCACAAATTAGCACAAGAACATTCGGCGGGCAAATTCATAGCTAGTGAAACATGGCGCATACTATTCCGGTTAAGAGTATCTAAGTTGGACCGAATATTGCGAAAGATAAATTCAAACATCGGAGACTATGAGCAACTCATCCGATTTGCTGCTGGCACAGACAGGCACCTAGGAATACGAATAATGGAGACACTCCTTGCAAACGAGAATTTGGAAGAGAACGAACGGTACCGTATTCTACTTGACTGTTCGTCAGAGTCTACAGACAGTGGAGGGGACATGTCTTCGTTGGTTCAAAGATGCGTCACTGCACAGAGTATAATTCTGAAGTCACCAACTATCTACACTGTCGTTGGGCTGCAAAATCTTCCCAAGCGACTGCAACGTGAGGTATGTAAAGACTAATACACATTCCTCTTTTCAACAAAGATAACAATTTTAAGATCATTTAATTTCACATTTTTTTTACTTTCTATGTGTTGCTTTCTCCCTTAATATGACCATGTGTTTTCTTCTCCCTCTCCCTGACACTAGGTAAGAACAATGAGGTTCATGGAGTCTGTGCTTACGGCTGACGTGACCAGACGAATGTGGTCCTGTCTCAAATTATTCCCCAGTTTAAATACCATAAACATCACAGACTCTTCTCTTAGTTTCCCATCATCTCTTCCTAAGCTCTCGTCATTTACTCATTTGTCAGGCGAGAGAATGACGCCTAGCTCTTACAAAAGCGTCCTCTCATCTCTACCTAATGCAAGGGAACTTAATGTATCAATCGCTATCGAAGATACGAGCAACACTTTCGAGATAACAACCGATACCAAGCGTATGGAACAAATTGTATATCGTCAACACGATATCAACACGATCAATGTGACACTTCAACAATGTGTGTCACAGTCATTGGGTGAAGTCAATTTGGGATTGAAATCTGGAGGGCTTGCCCTTCTATTTGGGGAACAATCTCGGAATCAGCACCTACTATCTGTTTCTGGTGATATGGGCAGATACGGAGAAACCCTGGTTGACCTGTTTGTCAAGACGACACAACTTACCTACTTGAATTCTCCGTAAGTATTTTTTTCTCTCATTAACAAAACCAGATCACCTTTCTATTCTCGCCTACCCCTTTCCTGATCTACATTAATTGTCCAATTCAGATCTTAGTTTACTCCATGCGTGAAATGTAGCCAAACAGACTGAGAGAAAGCTTCTGTGGGTGTCGTGGACTCTCTTTATGTATTTCTATTAATTTGCTTTGTTCAGTATTCCTTTTCGTTTGTTTTTTTAACAGATATAGATATTGTCTTTGATAAAGTCGTTGTTTCATCCTTCAGATATAATTATGAAAGGCTAACATGCAAAAGGGACTAAATCCATTTTTATCATTTGGCATTTTCTTGCATGTTTTAATGGATATTCACCATGTTCATCAAACTGATTATAATCCAACTCCCAAAATTTTCAAGAATTTTATTAAAAATGGACGTGAAATATACGTTTTCATGCAAAAGTGATACAATCTCCCTTTGCCCAATCTTCATAAAACGCTGCCTTTTATTATTTCACCTAAATCAATGTTTCCTTTCAGAAAGCATTTCCTTTGCTTAAAATCATGATTATACGTTTCAAAAAATGACAGTTAAAAAGGTCCTTCAGACTGTTCTTCTTTTATATGAATTTTTATATACTTTTGGATTTAGTCCCTTTGCATTAAAAGTCCAGAGTGGATATGGATCTCTAAAACATGTAAAAGGTTTGATATTAATATGATAGTCCCTTTCTCTTCCCCTACCCTTCCTATTGCCAGTTAAGATATTGAAAAATGTTTACTGGTCTGTTATTAGCTACATGTATCGGATCTACCTGACATAGCAACACCTTGAAATCAGTTTATATGCAAAATGGACTAAACCCATAAATTAGAACGCCTCTGGCAGTCTCGCCTGCATTACGCAGTTCGATATTGCAGCAGTACCGCCTTTGAAAACAGTTAATGAATGATTATTTACAGAGGAAAAAAACTAATATGATAATAAAAAATTATGTCCATTGACCAAAAATGACCTTTGACCATGATCATGTGACCTAAAACATGTGCAAAAATCATTCATACTTGATTACCCTTATGTTTTTAATGAGCAAGATCAATTAATTTTCTACGTTATGATGCAAATTCAACACATATTCCCAACACGACCAGACTTCATTAACCTTTAAATGACCTTTGATCTTAGCCAAGTTCCTGAAACGCACACAGGGTATTCAGGGATACATTGCTGCTCTTTTGTCCAAGTTTCATGAACTAGATCCATAAACTTTTAAAGTTATGATGACATTACCTAAAAAAAACATGACCAAAGTTTGTTGACCCCAATTGACCTTTTACCTTAATTATGTGACCTGAATCTCGCACGGGATCTTCAGTGATACACCTTTACCCTTATGTCCAAGTTTTATGAACTAGGTCTATATACTTTTGTAGTTATGACAACATTTCAAAAACTTAACCTTGGTTAAGATTTCAATATTGATTCCCCCAACATGGTCTAAGTTCATAGACACTAAATGACCTTTGACCTTAGTCATGTGCCCTATTAGTCGAGCAGGATGTCTAATAATACTTGGTTAACCTTATGTCCAAGTTTCATGAACTAGGTCCATATATTTTTTAAGTTATGATGACATTTAAAAACTTAACCTTGGTTAAGATTTCAATGTTGACGACGCCGTAGGAAAAGCGGCGCCTATAGTCTCGGTCTGCTATGCAGGCGAGACAATATGATAACTATAAATGAGTCATCTGAAATAAGCTACATTTTTGTTACGTATTTTGATGACTCTTGAACATAGTATAAGAACTTCCTGAAAGGAAACATAGATTTGGGTGAACTAAAAGGTAAATTCCCTGCCAACTCGTCCACTCACCACATTAGTCTGGTCTGCTAGTGAAATTATTTGGTCACGGTGGAAAAAAGCAAAAAAAATAATAAATAAAAATTATCCAGACCTTTGAAAACAGAGGATGCCAACAAAATCTGACAGCGGGAACGGTGAAATAATAGGTGAAAAAGAAGAAAAAAGTGTTCTGATAGACTAGTGCAATACAAAACTTAATAGCAGTGCATTATTTTGTATTCGCTTAGTTCTTAAATTGAAACAAATCTTGAGGTTTGAACTATTTCCTTTTTTTTGATGGGGGTTCAGATCCTAACTTTTATTCTTTTGTGGTCATTTTTTAAAGGAGCCCCCCAACAAAAAAGTGGCGGGGTGTTTATTTTAAGACTGTTCACACATAGAGCTCACATGTAAGCTCCTAATGGTCATGGACTTTAACCTTCTATATGTTGTCAGTTTTTAAGGACCTCTTCCTCAAAAGAATTTTGAAATATCACTGAATTAATACCCTGCCCGAAGACGTTAAAGGGAATTCAGCCAAAATAAAAACTTGTTTTTAGAGGAAAAGGAAAAAATTAGACAAGTTTATAGATTAGAGTTCAATACAATATTGGACAAACAATAAGAAAGTTGTGAATATTTAAAAGTTGTAAACGATAGTCATCGCTATTCCCATGGAGACTTCAAATTGGCTGCATATGTGATATCATAGTCATGTAAGGCAAGAACTACATAAGCAAGATTTTTTTTTCTCCAGAATCTACCAGCAGGAACAGTGAAAAATGGTTGAAAATGTAAGAATTTATAAGTTTAAAGTTGTCTCATAGACTAGTGCAATACAAAACTTAATAGCAGTGCATTATTTTGTGTATGTTGTATCATAGTGATGTAAGGCAAGGAGTACTCTGCCAAATACTTGAATGCATAAAAAAATGCAAAATGTCCTTTTTCAGTAGTTTTACTTCAAATTATATTTTTTTTCGTGAGGATATAAAACAATATGCTACTTGGTTTTTATTAAGGCCTGAATTGAATGGGTACTTAGGAGAATACCTCAAATTTTGATATGGTAAAGTTGTTCTTGCCCCCTTGTCATAATTTACTTACCCAATGGCCAATTTGAAATGTACATAGTATTAATGATCTTAATTTTAAAGCAGCCATAACTTTAGTTTGCTTCTCGGATTTCTTCTAAATTTTCACTATTCTGTTTTACTTATTTTCCCCCTTTCCAACACAACATTTTATGACCAAGGCTGATTTCCCCTTAAACATTGAATATGGATCTTTACCCAAAATGAATATTTGTGCCATCTTTGAACTTTTAAGAGCACTTGCTAAAACTGAGAAGTAGTTAGATCCACAAGTAGTTTTCCTGCCGTTCTGGCTATCGTATGTGGCTACCATGGTAATGCACTCTCTGACAAATGGCCAATGTGTGAGCCACAATTCATGAGTTCAAATCGCAAGGTTTTAACCTAAATTTTGCCATGTAATATGATGTTACCATGGCAACACAATTTCTGAAACACGCACAAAAATTGTGTCGTGCACATCGTCACCTGAAGCCAATTGTGTGTGCACAATTTCAAGGAAATAGTTAAAAACAGAGGAAGGAGTTCTTAATGCACGATTTTACCGATGTTATGTCATAACGGTGCAACACTCGAGTCAAAGGCCAAACATTGTAAAATATCCATGACAGAGTCACATTTTTTTTTTCAAATACTGCCAAAAGGACAAGTGCCAATTGATTATTTTGTTTTCTTTCCTTTTTAATGTAGCTCACTTGCTTCAACGCATCTTGTCGGTTGTGTAAGTATGCTTTGTTTGCTCAGACTATCTACATCAAAAGGTTACTGTAAATAATCCTATGAAAACAACATTTAAAAACACCTCTCCAGAAAATTACAATTGGTCTAGCTTAAAATGCCAGTGTGAACAAGGGGTGGGAGTACTGAGACAGGATTGTGGGGGCCTTGTCGCAATCTGGCAAGGTGTGAAGTGTAGGTGTCAGGATCAAGCCTGGGTTTTTGCTTACCTACTGCACAATAATCATTCCGGTTTAAAGTTGTTTATTACAACTATATCATTTCACTCCAAGTGCGATTCATTTTCATGAAAATTTCAACAATAAATATATACATAAATTCACATATACATGATATTGACTTTCAAAAGATCTAAAAAAAAATTATGTTTGCTTTTATCAATTTATAATTTCAGATTTAGAATATGAAAATATGTATATCAGTAGTGATCCAATACAAAGGACTCTGGTGGAGACTTTGGTAGTGAACTTATATACAGGTTTATTATACAGGCCAGCTAGGCAGGTCAATCAACAGGCATAGTATCCACGTTGCGGGAGGTGTATGAAGTGCTTAGATATCCATACTGATATCGCAACATCCCCCTTCTTATGATAAGATTGAGAATTTCAAATTTCAATGATATTGTTTTCAAACAATACTTTTGGTAGTCTGCAAATTTTGGTAATTTGGCTTAGTTGTGATTTATCATATAATAATATAGAAACTGTTTTGTTTGTGAGAATAATACCAATTTGTGATAAACTGTATGCATCTTCAATTTTACATAACTTCCATCTTGTGCAAAACTGAAAATAATTTGGATAACCGGATTGATCCTGAAATCAATATTTCCAAACAATAAGTTTTGGTTATAGTGTCTTTTTGATAATTTCGTAAACACTATCTTGACATACCAAAAATAATGTACAATGTCTATACATGCATATAATAAACTTTTAAACTACACTAATGTCTTCAGTGTTGTCTTCTTTCTTCTCTTTCTCTTCTTTGTTTGAGAGTTTAGAGTGTTCATAATGTTCAATCTTCAAACATGAATCTCTCTGGTTTGCGAATAGTGCGTCCAGATCTCGTAGTTTGTGAGTATGTCTGTTGAGATTGATTAGTATTAGAGTTGGACATTGGTGTTCGTTGGACGTTGTCTTCCTCTGGTTGAGTTTCTGTGGAGTGGTCTTCGTCGAACCTCACACGCTTCGGAGTTGGGTTGGTGGATGGAATTTCCCTCAAGTGAGATCTATTTCTCCTCAAGATTCCTCCGTTCGGCGTTGAAACTTCGTAGGATCGAGGTTCTTCACAGATTTTGGATACTTTGGCTGGTATCCAAGTGTTGTCTCTTGGATGCAGAACTCTCACTGGCTGTCCTACATGCAGTGGTGGCAGATCAGAACTTGCATGTCGATCATGTACTTCCTTCATTTTGTCTTGCCTATTCAAGAGAAACTCGGTAGCAGCAGAATCTCTCGAAAGATAGTGACTTGGCAATGTGGTTCGGATGGGTCTTCCAAACAACATCTCTGCTGGTGATCTCAAGTTATTGTCAACTGGTGTTGCTCTCAGGTGCATCATGGCTAGTTGACTGTCTTGGCTAGTTTGAGAACACTTTGTCAACAGATTCTTGATTGTACGAACCATTCTCTCAGCTAATCCGTTGGATCTTGGATAGTGCGGTGAAGAAGTGATGTGCTTGATATTCCACTTCTTGCACATGTCTTGGAATGGTTTTCCGACAAATTGTGGACCGTTGTCGGACACAATCTCTTCTGGTGGACCGAACAGACTGAAGATTACTGTCATCTCTCTTGCTATAGCTGCACTGGATGTATCGGTTAGCTTAGCAATGATCGGATACTTGGAATAGTAATCAGTAACAAGTAGATACTCTTGTCTATTGAGCATGAACAAGTCGGTTCCCAGTCTGGTCCATGGTGCTGGTGGTACATCATGGGGATGCAGTGGCTCTTTCTGCTGTCTTGCTTGGTGTTTCTGGCATGTTTCACACTGCTTTATCAACTGATCAATGTCCTTGTTGATGTTTGGCCAGAACACTGTCTCACGAGCAAGTCGCCTCGTGCTTTCGATTCCCATGTGTCCTAGATGAAGCTGTCTAAGGATGTCATTCCTTAGTGTCTTCGGTATGATGACTTGACTTCCCTTGAAGAGTACTCCGTGCAATACTCCAATTTCATCTCTGTAAGACCAAAATTGACGAAGGGATGTCGGCAATTCTTGGATGGTCTCAGGCCATCCCTGAGTGACTATTTGCCATAGTGATCTGAGAACAGGATCATTAGCTGTTTCTCTCTGAAGCACTGTTCTGTTGTGTTGTCCGAAGTATATCAAGTCAATCTGGTGCGAATCTTCGGCTTCAGAGCAGATGGATTCCACTATGACATCTAGCGGAACATCGCGTGCTTCCTTGGGATTAGGAAGTCGGCTCAAGGTATCGGAAAAAATCATGTCTTTTCCTGGTCGATACTTGACTTGAAATCGGTATCCTTGGACTTTCATAAGCAATCTCTGTAGACGTGGTGGTGCACTTCTAAGAGGTTTCTTCCATATCATTTCCAATGGTCTGTGATCTGTTATGACGGTGAATTCCTTCCCGAACAGATATGTATGGAAGCGGTTGATACCAAACACTAGGGCTAAGGTTTCCCTCTCTATGTTGGAATAGTTGGACTGTGCAGTGGAAAGACTTTTGGATGCAAATGCAACTGGTTTGCCTTGCTGGAGCAGGCATGCTCCTAGCCCTTTCATCGATGCATCTACCTCAAGAGTTGTCTCTTTCTTTGGGTCATAGAATTGTAGACATGCACCTGATGATACTGCACTTTTCAGGCTGTTCAAGGAATGTTCATGATCATCGTCCCAGATGAATGGTACTTCCTTGTGTAGAAGTTCTCGAAGTGGCGCTGACTTCTCTGAGAAATTAGGAATGTATGCTGCTAGGTATGTGAATAATCCTAGGCATCTCTGAACATCTTCTTTGTTCTTGGGTGATGGCATCGAGGTGATAGCTTCTACCTTGCTCGGATCTGGGTAGATACCTGATCTAGTGTACTTGGAACCAAAGAAGTTGATGGCTTCCTTCTTGATAGTACATTTGGAGCTGTTGAACACTAAGCCTTCTTGCTTTGCTGTCTCCATGAGTAAGTAGAGATTCCTATCGTGTTCCTCCTCCGTTCTTCCTATGATCGCTATGTCATCTGCGATGCATATGCAGCCTGGCACATTTTGGACAATCCTATCCATATGCTGCTGGAAGATATCCTGACTAGTACACAACCCAAATGGTAGTCTTTGGAAGCAGTACCTTCCAAATGGTGTACGAAATGTGGTGAGATCCTGGCACTCCTCTGCTAGGTAAACCGACCAGTAACCAGCCTTCGCGTCTAACTTAGAGAAGTACTGGGCTCCTGCGAAGACAGGTTGGACCTCTTCCAAGGTTGGTACCTTGTGCGGGCATCTCTTCAAGGCATCATTTAACCTCCTGGGGTCAAGACAAATCCTGATGGATCCATCTTTCTTCACAACAGTGGTCATGGAGCTGCACCAATCGGTGTGGTACTCAATTTTTCTGATGACTCCTTGCTGCTCCATATTGTCCAGTTCTGCCTTGATTTTGTCTTTCAAGTGTACGCTGCACTTGCGGGGTGCGTCTATGGTAGGTTTAGCATCATCCTTGACATGAAGCATTGCCTTCCCTCGGAAACTACCAATAGCGTCAAACTGATTCGGATATGCTTGTTTGAGATCCCTTACACTTGTGATAGGTGTTTGTTTAGGATTGGTTGTAGGTGTTTTGTCGTGCATTGAGTGAATTGTGATAATTCCAAGGTCAGTGCAACCTAACAACCCTAGGATCGCTGGACCCTTGACATCTGCTACATAGAATGTATGTGTTGACCATTTTGTACTCTTGTATCTACACTTTATGTCTAGTGTACCCTTACATGGAATTTGTGTCTCTCCGTAAGCTATAAGTTTTATTGTTGTTTGTTTCACTACTGATTCCCACTTTGGACCGTATATTGCTTTGGCGGTACGTACTGTGATAGTGTTAGCACTTGCCCCCGAGTCCACTTTTAGGTAAAGCTTATGTTGACCTACTCTCTGTGGGCATATTATGTCAATGTTAGCAAATGCTACAGTACCTTCTGGATTTACAACTGTGTGTGGTCCATTAGTGTGTATGGTGTCGAATTGTGCTACGTTGAATGGACTATCTGTAGATTGATAATGATCATGATCTGTGGTAGTATCATGTGTTATGTCCATTTCGCTTATTGGTTTACTCTTTCGACTTTGATCGTGATTTGTTTTGTCTTGGTTTCTGATCATCAGATACCGTGTCGGATCTTCGGTCATCTGATCTACGATTCTGTTTACGACTACGATCATTTTTCGATTTACGACAGAATTTGGCCCAATGGCCCTTGGTGCCACAGGCACGGCACTCATCGTCATACGCAGGGCACTGACGAGGTTTGTGGAAACGTCCGCAGTTACCACATGCTTTTCGTCCCTGGTTACGCTTGAACGAATCGATATTCTGTTTAGGGTCTAGTGTCTCAAGACATTGTCGGCTCGCAGCGACTGCCTCGTATTTACGACCTTCTACCAAGATTTGTTCGACCTTGTAACCTTTCGGTTGATCTAGCAATGACTTTTGGAATTCGAGACTTGGAGTTGACGCAATCACTAGCTCCATGATTCGCTCATTTAACTCAGCTACCTCGAAATCGCAATTTTTGGCTTTGTCCCTACACCTGGTTACGAATTCATCGATCGTTTCATCTGGTTTCTGCCTGTACCGCATTAGCTCTAAGCGGTGTATGCGAAAATTGATATTGACCTTTAATTGTGCCTCTAATAGTCTCCATAGCTCTTGCGGTTTTTCTTTATCGGTCTCTGATAGCCCCGACGCATTGATTCGACGCAAGCCTTCATTGCCTACAGCAATCTTGATTTTTATAGCCACTTTTCTCTGATCGGTTATGTCTTGGTCTGCTAGAATCAGCTCCATTCTTTGTCTGAAAAGCTGGAACTCTTCTGGTAGGTCTGTTGCCTCCCAGTTCATTTCTGGATAATTTCCACTACTCATTGTGTATATTCGCTGTACGTATTAGTTATTTAAATGAATGAGTGTAGATATTAATGTCTGTTTATATCCACGTGTGAACGCTCCTTACAGTCACAGGTCGACTGGTGATGATACCTGTAACGCACTCACAGCCTTGTGTGAATGTCATTAGGTTTTTCATGCAGTGAAAATGCTGGTCACTCCCACTCACTTCTCACACTCCAGATTTACAATTAATATTAGGAAAATATTAATTCATTGTTCACACTCCAGTCCAGAAAATTAAGAAATTTAGGTTTTATCAACTTTTAGTGTATGTTGATCTTATGATGCAGACCTCTGTGCCAGTGATTGAACACAGTTATAACTTATTCAAGCTATATTTGATTGTTTACAGTTACCGTGAGCATCTCACTCCTTCGCACAACACTGTGTGATTTGCTGTGACAGTGCATTGGGTATGCAGAGTACGGTACAGTACAGTAGCGATGCGATAGCCGGGGCTAGCGGGCGGCGACTCGCGGGCACCCGTTGGGTTAGTAGGTTATGTAGTTTGCGAATTTCGGTAAAAAGACATGCAGTTTACTTCCCAACAATACAGTAGCTGGTTACTTGATCCTTGTCATTTCAATTCCGATCACTGGTTTCCGCTGCCACCATGATCCAATACAAAGGACTCTGGTGGAGACTTTAGTAGTGAACTTATATACAGGTTTATTATACAGGCCAGCTGGGCAGGTCAATCAACATGCATGGTATCCATGTTGCGGGAGGCGTATGAAGTGCTTAGATATCCATACTGATATCGTAACAGATGGGAGAAATAATAATTTGCCCGGACAATATTAAGGGTTTATTTAATTAAAGGACCTCCCTGATTAATCATGGATGCAGTCCGTAAGATGTCGATGAGAAAATGACACGTTTACCGAAATAGAGGTTGTCCGATGACTTTAAAGACCGTTGACGTAGAATAACTTGTGTCGAAGGTTATCGGAGATCCACGAAGTCTGCTGAAGAATGGTGTCATCGAAGTCTAGGCGCTTTCGACCTGTTGCATGACGTCGAGAAGGACTTAGCTGAAATCAAGTTTGATTACTTAGGTTATATCATCTTGGTTCGCCTACTCAGGCGCGGTTATAGGCCCAAAACCTTGGTAGAGCTCAAAAGGGCTTGATAAATTTTTAGATGTTGATACAAAATACAATAGAGATGGTAAGTCGTTAACCCATACCTGTACGTGAGAGACTATATTGATGTGACTAAGCAGGTAATCCCCGGCCTCCTGGCACAAAAATATTTATAAATATCAAGCGGGGAAGGGGGGGGGGGTGTAGCGACCGAGAAAAGAAACACATATTTAAATGTACCACCCATTTTTTACAATACCAGAAGGATTTCCCTCAATAAGTTGTAAATAATAATTCCGAGTGTAATACATTTCATTATTTAGGCCTATTTAATATCATATTAGCTTTATTATCGTTTCCATGAATTTCCTTTTCATTTTGTCATCTTTAGATTAGTAAATGTAACCTTTCTAAAGAGACGACTACCAGGTTGTGGTCCTGTCTGAGATCCTTCAACTCACTGAACCATCTATACATTTCAGACTCATCTCTCAGTTTCCCTTCATCTTCGATTGAGCTTTCATCAGTCACAAAGCTATCAGCTGAGAAAGTGACGTCACGATGCTATAAAGGTCTGATCTCATCTCTTCCTGGTTTAGTAAATATCGATATCACTATGGATGATGCAGAGGGAGACATACATGAGATTACGGCCGTTCTCCGTCGAACAGGAGGACAGAGACTCGAACAGATCATTCTTCGTCGCTTTCCGCTATCACTCCCGTCGCGGAATGTGATAAGACCAGGTCTGCTGTTCGAAAAACATACCGATGGCATGAACATTATTAAATTGGATGGATCTGGAGAAAAGAATGAAGAAGGTTGTCTTGAGCTCCTCGAGTCGTTGGCATATTTGGCATCATTGACTTATCTACAACTAGAGTGAGTTGTTATTTTCTAGACGATAAATGCAAACAAATAAATTTGTACATTCCAAGCATCTAATTTCCAGGTGGTAGGGAAACGAATAGTTGGTTTCTCAGGTGAAGTGGAGATTAAATTAAAATTTAGTCAGCTATCAAGAATAAGCAAATTATAAAATCGTTATGTCAAATTCCAATAGTACTAGCTTACATATCGATTGTAGGATAAAACCCTGGACTTATAAAAGTAAAGTGCATTGTGCACATTCTGTGTCATTATGACGATTGAAACGTTTGACCACAAGGTTTTTAATGAGGTTTGCATTCGAGGGCCAACGGGTAATCTTTTCCCTTGATATAAACATGTTTTGGGATCTATTAAATGGTAATTTTTGACATGAGGGATTTCTATTGGACATTTTTTGATAGTACACTTAAAACAGTTCTAATTTTTTATCGTTAAGTTTCCGACTGCAGGTATGTTTATCATAATGTTGTCATCAATCGCCATTCCTCTTTAATTTATAGATTTCTCGATGGCTGGTCTTTCAACTTCAAAACAACTTTTGGTATTGAGGTGAGCATGGGTTGTGTCGAAGTATCGAATAAGTATTGCTTCAATAACAAATGAAGGTAATTTGACAAGTAAACAAACAAAATCCCAATAGAATGGAGGTAATTCGGATCGGCTCTTAAATGTGGGTCATCATTTTGTTTACTCGGCAGTCCGAGGAGGGGGGGGGGGTGTTGCACCCACAAATGTAATAACGCCCACAAATGTAATAACACTTTACCCACAAATGTAATAACGCCCACAAATGTAATAATGACTTTACCCACAAATGTAATAAATTTGAAGGGATTTTTAGCGAATCCGTTCTAAACTAAAATCCTATAGTAATGCGTTCATATAGCACAAAAGTGCAAAGTCTTTTTTTCAGACCGGGTTAATAAAACATCAAAGTACAAGTCCAAAGTCTTTCTTCCAGACCCGGTTGTTTCAAAAATATAATATAAATCCAAAGTCTTTTTTCCAGACCCGGTTGTTTAAAAAATTGTGATATAAGTCCAAAGTCTTTTTTCCAGACCCGGTTGTTTCAAGAATTTTAATAAGTCCAAAGTCTTTTTCCTGACCCAGTTATTTAAAAAATAATGATATTCCTGTGGAAAAAAATGGGAATCGAGCTTAGTCTTTTCTCCAGACCCAGTTAATTAAAACTGGTGGAATTAATGTCTTTGTTGTTTCAACTTATACGGTGTATATTGTGAATATATGCACTAAGAGTAAATTGAGAATCAAGCGTAGTCTTTTCTCCAGACCCGGTTACCTGTTATTTAAACATTATGAATAACAGTTTAAAAACAGTATAAAGACCCCATAATCTTATTAATGCTGGATATAGCGTAGTCTTTCAGCCCGACCATTTTTTTCTTTAAAAAAAGCTAATATTAATAATTTAAAAAAATCAAAGTCTTAGACAAAAACAAACCTTCAACCTAAGAACCTGTTTTAAAAGAGGTTTAGAGTTTTCCAGACCTAAAACAGTTACGAAAAAAATCTTCTAACATAAGACCTTATATTCTTATTCTCGTGGAATAACACGAGTTTTAAAACGTACTATTTCCTCCAGACCCGGCTATTAAAAAAAAAGTAACTGAAAAACTTCGAATCTAAGACCAAATTTCCAAAGTTTCACCCAGTAAAAATATGTCGTTTTTTTTAAATAATACTACTACCCCTACAAAACATTGTAATAACGCGTGGGTAAAGCAAACATCCTTTCTCCAGACTTGGTTACTATTTGAAAAATAAAATAGTTTTTTAATATGTTTAACCTGTTCATTGCCGCCATTTTGTGACTCAATTTTTACACAATCCTTGATTGATGTTCAACCCACCTCAACAGTTAATGCACCTCCTATCCCTGAATTTAACACACCTACTGGAATTGATAAGGCTATTTTATACAAATCATTTAATGATATATTTAAAGCAAAAGGGTTGCATTTCGTTCATTTAAATATCAGATCCATTTTACATAAAATTCCTGAACTACGCGTCCTTCTCTATGAAAGTAGAATTTCAGTAATTGCAATTACAGAAACATGGTTGAATTCGTCCATAAATAATGAAGAAATTTATATCGATGGTTATTCTATATTAAGACGAGATCGTGCAGGCGAACATGGTGGTGGGGTCTGCCTTTATATTAAAAATGATATTGCATTTAATCTAAGAGAAGATCTTACACCTGATGGTATTGAATCATTGTGGATCGACATTCTATTACCACATACAAAGCCTATTACTTTAGGTGTAGTCTACAGACCCCCCAGAGACAATCACTTTATTGATTCTCTCCATGATATATTGGACATATTAACAAAAGATGATGAGGTTATTCTTTTAGGGGACATGAATATTTGTCTATTACAACAATCAGCACTGACCAAAAGATACAAGAATATTTTGAATTTATATGGTTTTAGCCAACTTATAACAAAACCCACCCGAACTACACCTACCACTTCTTCATTAATAGACCATGTAGTTTGTAGTAAAGAAGAAAATATTTGTCAAAGTGGTGTCTTTGAAATTGGCTTAAGTGATCACTTTTTAACGTATTGTTCAAGGAAACTTATCAGGCCTGTATTTGGGCAGCATAGAACTATAAGCATTCGATGTATGAAAAACTATTGTGAAAATGATTTTAATTTCGTTTTATCTCAAATCAATTGGTCTGTTATATTTGAATGTAATGAAGTGAATATTGCTTGGTCACACTTCAAAAGTATTTTCATGTCAGTAGTTGATAAGTGTGCACCTTTAAAACAAGTAAGAATTAAGCAAAGAACAGAAAGATGGATGACCAGTGAAATTATTGGTTTGATAAGACAACGAAATATAGCTTTCAGGAAAATGAAAAAAGATATTGGTAATTTAGAACTCGAAAGGAAATTTAAACTATTGCGAAATGTGGTACAAAGGAAAGTGAGGAAAGCTAAAGACGAATTTTTCCAAAATCAAATTGAAGACAATAAACATGATTCTAGGAAATTATGGAAAAATCTCAAAGAGTTAGGTGTAAAAAACAAACAAAAAAATATTCAGAAAAGTGTTATTAATATTAAAGGGGAACTATGTCATGATAATCTAAAGATAGCCAACGAATTTAACAATTATTTCACAACAGTGGCCGATAAATTAGCTTGTGAGCTCCCCATTACGGACAGAAGTGAGTTTGGGGCCGACAGTCCTAATTTAAAAAAACTTTACGACAATAAAGGTATACAAAAAGGCTGTTTTAATTTTTCTCCTGTCACAGAAAAGTTTGTATTAAATGAATTATCCAAGTTGAAAATATCAAAAAGTACCGGACTTGACTTGGTTCCTGCTAGATTTTTAAAGGATGGTGCAAAAAACGTCTTTATTCCTTTAACTTACATTATTAACCTATCTATTTCAACTTGTACCTTCCCTGATGAAATGAAAATCGCTAAAGTCACACCATTACACAAAAAGAAAGACAAAACTCATGTTGGGAATTATAGACCCATTAGTGTGTTAAGCACAGTGTTGAAAATTTTGGAGAAATGTGTGTATTCTCAAATTGAGAAATATTTTAAAGAATACAAAATCATTTATGAATTTCAGTCTGGTTTTAGGAATGGTTATTCTACTGAAACATGTTTAATTCACTTGTTGGATTTTGTTAGGAATGAAATTTCCGAAGGCCGTTATGTTGGAATGGTTCTTCTTGACTTACAAAAAGCATTCGATACGGTTAATCATGAAATACTCTTAAAGAAATTAGAAGTGATGGGTTTGAATTTAGCATGTTTAAATTGGTTTAGGTCTTACTTGACAAATCGCCGCCAAGTGGTATCCATGCAAAATGTACTCTCATATTCTATGCCTATAAAGTGTGGAGTTCCTCAGGGGAGCATATTAGGTCCTGTCAAGGTTAAGTGTATGAATCTTACTAATTTAGAGCTTTTCTTAAAGACTGGACATCACGTCTAGGCAAAGCGCATACGTATATGCAAAATACTAGTAAAACTTTTGTTAGGCAAATGAACTACGCCCTAAAACCCGATCTGAAGGCGTCGTGTACTGTAGGCCTATTAATTTTGGTCATTACGTTTTATTGGTTTGAATGGAGCTGACATGATTTATCTCGATTTGTTTTGCCTTAGGGGCAATATCAACTTCATCGTTTTTATTCATTTTGCTATAATTTTAGCAGACACATAATATGGATTTGTCTTATCGACGAGCTAATCGTATTTTATGCTGCTATGTCAGGAAGGAGTTTTAGATGATTTCTATGGTGTATTTTTTAACCCACATACGTGGGTTTTTAGTACCGAGATTCCAAAGGCAGAGCCGTAGCAACAGTGCGTACTGAGGGTGCGTACGGGAGCTCCGGACGGAACAGAAGTCTCGGGAATCGCCCTCTGGTGTGACGTCATAGTGATGAGTCATCGACGTTCGGAATCTCCACTGACCGCGATAGTTTTCTTCAATGGGCCCCAACGAAATGATAACAGCTAAGGACTTTATATTATTCGAATTCAAATATCATTATGAATTTATTCTTTGATTCTATGCCATATTATTCACAGATGTGAACGTGTTGAATTTAATTATAATTAAAGATATTTCATTTGATTTGTAATCCCAATCCATTTTCTTTTCGTGATTCGTTGTGTAAACAGTACATAGGCAATTATCTTTTCTCTAGAGTATTTTTGTCCATTGCTTTTGCACTGGGCCTGTGACAAATGGGGGCATGTCCTTGGGATGAGAAAAAATAATTAATTGCAGTACTGTTCATAACAAATAGAATTTAAAGAATGGATTTGGAAAAGTTTATTGAATTCGGTAAAGTGTGTGGACTAGCGGGTAAAGAATTATTAGAATTTGCTTGTAAAGAACGTGACAAGGTTCTCGAAGAAAAGCGTAGAAACGAACAGATAGAAAGAGATGAACGAAGACCTAGGAGGGAAGATGATCAAAGGAGGTTAGAAGAGGTAACGAAACAAAAAGAGTTAGATTTAAAGATAAGTGAAAGTAGGAAAGTTATTGGGACATCGTCTGAGGGTCTTAGTAAAATCCCCTGTATGCCAGCGTTCCGAGAAAAAACGGATGAACTAGATTTTGAATTTTTGAATTTGAACGGCATGCAACTTTGAGTAAATGGCCAAAGGATTGTTGGGCGTCTGCTCTAGGCAACTTGTTGACAGGTCCCGCCCTAGATGTATATTGTTCAATAAGCGCAGAGGAGGCAACCGATTACGATCTCCTTAAGAATATGCTATTGCAATACTTTGCTCTTACGAGTGAAGGAAATTGGAAACGCTTTCGCGAAGCGAAGAAAGGCGGAGAAGAATCTTATTACCAATATGCTAACCGTTTGATTCGTTACGTCACGCGCTGCATTGATTTGAGCGGCAAAGAAAAGACATTTGATGCGTTGTTGGATGTAATAGTTCGTGAACACATTTACGAGACCTCGGAGCGTTCATTGTCTGTATTTATGCGGGAGAGAAATCCTGAAAACATTCCAGAGCTAATTTTGCTAGCTGAGCAATATAGGAGTGCGCATGTGTCAGCTACAACTGACTTCGGTAGACGCGCACGCCGTGAAGAAAATGCTCGCAAATTGAGAGATGGTAAAAGTAAGGACTGGAGTGACAAAAGTCCTAATCCAAAAGCTTGCTATACTTGCGGTAAATCAGGTCATTTTATGGCTAGGTGTCCAAACAAAAAGGGCAGTAATTCGAGAGACGGGTCAGGCAAGTTAAGCTCGGATTCGCGTAAGCAATCTGTGAACGCATGCGTAGTCGGCGTATGTCCGGATACGTCAACACCGCAAACGCAAGATGTTGGTCCCGATTCAGCTACGGTAAAGCTGCAGTGTGGTCATGAAATTCCGTTGCTTTATACGGCTTGCACAGTAGAATCAGATATGCCCACTTGTGATGGCATTATAAATGGCAAGAAAATAAGAGTTTTGCGCGATTCAGGTTGTAGTTGCGTGATTGTTCGTACGGATTTGGTGGAGAAGGCTCAGTTTACAGGAAAAACAAAGCTATGTATGCTAATTGACCGAACAATTAGACGGATGCTAGAGGCAAGGCTGTATATTAGTACCCCATATTTCCAAGGTAATGTGACAGCATTATGTGTTGATAACCCGTTGTATGATTTAGTCATCGGAAATATTACAGGTGCCAGGAAACCTGGAGATGAGGATCAGAACTGGATCTACACTGAGGCGAGTGACGGCGAGTCATCCATCAAGGAGGATAGATCTCCCTGTGACAGTGATCCTGATGACATAAAGGAGACACCTGTAAGAGAGCAGAGTACGCCCTCATCGTCGGAGACCACAGAAGATGATCTGTCAGGCGTTACTCAAGTACCAGACGAAAAGATACTGAATGATGTATCCCAGCCACACAGCCAGGATGATGTCATCATTCAGGAGGAACCAAGTGAGTTGATGAGTGAGTCAACTATCCATGAGGAGATGGAACAAGGAGCAGGAGTGGAGACTCGAGGGACGAAGAGACGAAAGGATCGGCCATTTATGAGTCTTGGGTCGGCGAAGCAGCAGGAGTGTACCGCTACCCGTGAAGATGTTATTGCAGCACAGAAGGCAGATGCAACGCTGAAGAAACTAAGAGATTTAGCAGAAAAGGGTGAGTCAAAGCTTGTAGGGAAGAATAGCGAAGTGAGATTTTACTTCAAGAATGGTCTTCTATTCCGTGAATACAGGTCACTAGGTAACACCCAGGGGAAGACGTTTACTCAACTGTTGGTACCCAAGCCGTTCAGATCTCAAGTTCTTCGACTAGCTCATGACTCTGCATTAGCTGGACATCTGAAGACAAGGAAGACGATTGACAGGATCCTGACGCAATTCTTCTGGCCTGGACTACAATCCGATGTCAAGCGTTATTGTGCTTCTTGCGACGCATGTCAACGTACAATGCCTAAAGGACGGATTGGTAAGGTGCCACTTGTAATTCCCCCTTTGATAGATACTTGTTTCAAACGAATTGCAGTAGATTTGATAGGACCCCTAGATCCCATTACTGATAGAGGGAATAGGTATATCTTGACTGTGGTTGATCTAGCTACTCGCTACCCTGAGGCAGTAGCCCTACCTAGAATTGAAGCTGAGCGTGTGGCAGAGGCCCTAGTTGAAATATTCTCACGCTTAGGTGTACCTAATCAAATATTGTCTGATAATGGTACTCAGTTTGTTTCGGGAGTTATGAAAGAAGCTGCCCGATTGTTAGGAGTTAGCCAGTTTCACACTACTCCTTACCATCCAATGGCCAATGGAGCATGTGAACGGTTCAATGGGACCCTAAAGCAAATGTTGCGTAGGATGTGTCAGGAATGTCCTAAAGATTGGGATAGATACTTACCCGCGCTTCTGTTTGCGTATCGTGAGGTTCCACATGAGAGTCTTGGATACTCTCCATTTGAATTAATGTATGGGAGAACTGTTAGGGGACCCATGACTATTCTCAAGGAGTTATGGTCTACAGAAGTCCCAGAAGAAGAAGTCAAATCAATTTATCAGTATGTCATTGATTTGCAGGAACGACTAGAGTCGACTTGTGAGCTCGCTAGGAAGGAGCTTACGAAGGCTTCAACGAAGTACAAGACACACTTCGACGTTAAGGCGAAGGAGAGGAGATTTGAGTGTGGTGATCAAGTTCTTCTACTTCTACCAACTAGCAGCAATAAGCTACTCATGCATTGGAGAGGTCCTTATGAGGTCGTGAAGAGGATTGCTAGGAACAACTACAAGTTGATGGTGAATGGAAAAGAGAAGACTTATCACGCCAACCTACTGAAGAGGTATGTCGAGAGGGAGCATGAAGATGGTAGTAAAGAAGTTTCAGCCCCAGCTGATCAAGCTGCTGCTATCCATATTGTGGATGAGGGTGACGAGAGTGATGGTTCTGCGAGGATTATATTCCCAGCAGTTGAGCAGACCGAAAGCATCGATGACGTGGAGTTTGGCGACGACGTACCCGTCGACATGCGAGCTCAGATGCAGGCGCTCTTCCGGGAATTCACAGACGTCATGACCGATGTCCCTGGGAAGACAGACATCATTAGTCATTCGGTGGAGTTGACTTCGGCCGAACACATCAGATCACGCCCCTACCCAGTACCTCAAGCACTACGACAGACGATTAAAGAGGAAGTAGAGACGATGCTTAGGATGGGAGTAATCGAAAGGTCTACATCGCCCTATGCATCACCTGTGGTAATCGTCAAGAAAAAGGACGGGAAGAATAGATTCTGCGTTGACTATAGGAAGATCAACGCTAAAACAGTCATCGACAACGAACCCATTCCCAACATAGATCAGTTGATCGCAGATATCGGAGATGCCAAGTACTTCACTAAAATTGACTTGTCAAAAGGATATTGGCAGATACCTGTTGTCGAGGAGGACCGTGGGAAAACGGCGTTTGTAACTCCTGATGGCCAGTACGAGTTCTTGGTACTTCCCTTTGGCATGGTTAACGCCCCTGCTGTGTTTACCAGAATGATGAGGAAGGTGTTAGATGAACTCCCTCACGTCCTTCATTATATAGATGACATCCTCATCTATAGTTCGTCATGGGAAGAGCATCTGGAAGATGTAAGGAGAGTCCTATCACGATTAAGGGAAAGTCATCTCACTGCTCGACCGAGCAAGTGTCACGCTGCATGTAGCTCAGTAGAATTTCTTGGACACATCGTGGGACAAGGTGAAGTGAAACCTACACCAGAGAAGATCAAGCAAGTGTTGTCTTCATCCCGACCGACAACAAAAAGGGAGGTAAGGTCATTTCTTGGTCTAGTGGGGTACTACCGGAAATTTATTCCAAATATGGCCACCATTGCTACCCCTCTATCCGATCTCACGAAGAAAAATAGTGCTACAAAAGTAAAGTGGGAGGAAGCGCATGAACACGCTTTCCAAACACTTAAGAGCAGGCTGAGTCATTTTCCTGTACTTAGATTACCGGACATCGATAGCGAGTTCGTTGTGCGCACGGATGCGTCTGATGTCGGCATCGGCGCCGTGTTGATGCAAACTCATGAAGAGAAATTGTTTCCCATTTGTTTTGCCAGTCGTAAGTTACTTGATCGCGAACGCTTGTATCCGATAGTAGAGCGCGAGTGTCTTGCCTTAGCGTGGGCTGTTAAGAAGTTTGCCTACTTCTTACATGGGAGGAAGTTCACGTTGCAGACGGACCACTTTCCTTTGGCATACTTGTCGCAAGCGAGATTGAAAAATCCCAGAGTTTTACGGTGGGCGTTGGCATTACAGTCCTATAATTTCCATGTTGAGGTTATCAAGGGATCTGATAATGTGGGAGCAGATTTTCTCAGTAGATGTCCCGAAGATTGAATGGTTCACAAAATTCAGTGGACTAACTTTTATAATTTGATAGCATTGAAAATCTCTAAAGCAGTAATATCATTTTGGGTTGGCGGTTATTTGTCAAGGTTAAGTGTATGAATCTTACTAATTTAGAGCTTTTCTTAAAGACTGGACATCACGTCTAGGCGAAGCGCATACGTATATGCAAAATACTAGTAAAACTTTTGTTAGGCAAATGAACTACGCCCTAAAACCCGATCTGAAGGCGTCGTGTACTGTAGGCCTACTAATTTTGGTCATTTACGTTTTATTGGTTTGAATGGAGCTGACATGATTTATCTCGATTTGTTTTGCCTTAGGGGCAATATCAACTTCATCGTTTTTATTCATTTTGCTATAATTTTAGCAGACACATAATATGGATTTGTCTTATCGACGAGCTAATCGTATTTTATGCTGCTATGTCAGGAAGGAGTTTTAGATGATTTCTATGGTGTATTTCTTAACCCACATACGTGGTAAGTCAAAATTACTTCATACGTCAAAATTACTTCATACAAGGATAATTTGATAATCTTTAAAACTAAGACGGAAATTTGCACGAAATATGGTGTTAACTTAATTGCAGATTATATGGAACTTATTTAATGTTGAATCTTGCAAATTAAAACAATTTAAAGGATTTTCGACTTTACGTCCGTTTAATGGGGTTGTTTACATACTATACCTGTACATGCTTGCATGTTTGACAATTATGAAGTTTATTCTATAAGGGATTGGCATAACTAATTTGTAATGCATTTGTAAGATTGAACGTATTTTGGAAGATTACTTTATGGATATTTTGAAATGAATTTCCATCAATCAAACGTGGACACTTATTGACAACTAATTATGCAAAGTTAATTAATGAATCAATTGCGTGATTAGATCAATGTATTAGAAGTGTGGTTCCATGTTTACTATTTATCGTAGGGTTTTTAGTACCGAGATTCTGAAGGCAGAGCCGTAGCAACAGTGAGTACTGAGGGTGCGTACGGGAACTCCGGACGGGACAGAAGTCTCGGGAATCGCCCTCCGGTGTGACGTCATAGTGATGAGTCATCGACGTTCGGAATCTCCACTGACCGCGATACACAGTTTTCTTCAATGGGCCCCAACGAAATGATAACAGCTAAGGACTTTATATTATTCGAATTCAAATATCATTATGAATTTATTCTTTGATTCTATGCCATATTATTCACAGATGTGAACGTGTTGAATTTAATTATAATTAAAGATATTTCATTTGATTTGTAATCCCAATCCATTTTCTTTTCGTGATTTGTTGTGTAAACAGTACATAGGCAATTATCTTTTCTCTAGAGTATTTTTGTCCTTTGCTTTTGCACTGGGCCTGTGACAGGACCCATTCTTTTTATGTGCTATATCAATGATATGTGTATTTGTGTTAATGAAAGTAAATTACTTTTATATGCAGACGACAGTGTTTTACTCTATTCTGATACAAGTCCTAAGCTGATCGGTGAAAAACTTAGCTTAGAATTATCAAATTGTGTTAAATGGATGACAGATAATAAGCTTAGCTTACATGTTGGTAAGACCGAAAGTATTTTGTTTTGTTCGCGGGCTAGGTCTAAGCATACAGATGATTTCAATATATACTATAACAATCAATTAATTAAGAGACAGAATTCCGTGAAGTATTTAGGCCTGATATTAAATAGTGATCTCTCATGTACATCTATGGTTGACTCTATTGTCAAAAAAGCTAATGCTCGCTTGAAATTTCTATACCGGTATCAAAATTGCATGAATACGAAATCCAGACGCATTTTAAGCTTTTCATTAATACAGTGTTTATTTGATTATGCTAATGCAGCATGGTACTGCAGTCTTGGAAAGGTTGATCAAAAAAAGTTTAGAATTATTCAAAATAAGATTGTTAGATTTATTACTTGCTTACACCCAAGAACACATGTTGGGAAGAATGAAATCGAAAAAGCTGGCCTTCTTCGCATAGACTTGAGGTCGCAATAACTTATACTTCACCATGTTCATAAAATTTTCTATTCAAACGAATATCATTACATCTCAAAAAACTTTACACGGTCATCTAATATTCACGGGCATGAAACAAGAAATAGTCTGTTTAACTTTGTTGTACCTATGAGAAAAGGTCAAATTGGCAACACATTTTATTATAATGGTATACATTTTTGGAATTCCCTCCCTAATCATGTTAAATCGGTTAAGAATTTTACACAATTTAAAAGAGTATTGAAACAACACTTAAAAATGTCCCCACTCTGTAATGTTAAATATTCTTTCTAATTTCATGTGTATCATGTAGTCTTATATATAACTATTTAGTTATGATTTATTTTAATAATCAACTTGTTTTACATTTTATCATCATCTTTTGTTGTTTGCGTGAAAGTTTGATGTCAAACTTATTTGTACTTTTTCATATCTTAGGTTTTACGATTCATGAATCTTGTATTAGTTACGATGCATTTAGCGCTATTTAAAAACTGATTATAGTATAATTTTCACATGTAACCCAAAAGTAATGATCGTTTACTCAACCTGTTTTACAATTATTTTAATCATATTTTGCGTAAATGGATTTCATGGCAAACTTATTTGTTTTTGTCTTTTTATATATTAAGTTTTACAATTCTTCGTGTAATTTTAGTGGTCTAGACTTAATTGATGTAGTTTGTAGATTTCTATAGGTGTTTTTCATATATGTACATTGTTGTCAATTACTGATGTAAGGACCCCATTGGAAATAAGCCATCTCGGCTTTCATGGGCAATCCTGTCAAGGTATACACTACTGTTCATATTTTCATGTACTTGTTCACAGTTACCTGACAAATAAAATCAATCAATCAAACAAATATTCTAAAACGAATACCCAATAATCTAATTACTGTGGAACAACATGAAGACCGATTGTCGAAGATCGACTTTCCTCCAGACACAATTATTTCAGGAATAAAAAAATCAATAAAACTCAACCCCCAACAACGAATCTAAGAACCAACAATCCTCCAAATTAAGACCATGCATGTAGAAAAGCACATATTAGAGCGTTGTATTTATTCCAGACCCGGTGATTTAAAAATGATTTAAACAATCCTAAAAACAAAAGACTCATATTCTTATTCTTGTGGAATAACACGAGTATTATGCTTAGTCTTTCGTCTGGACCCGGTTATTTAAAAGATAAAGAAATATTGAAAAAAAAATGACAGCTGAGACCAATCTTCAAAATTAAACCCACTTAAAATGATTGGGCTTAGAGTGTTGTCTTTACCCCTCACCGACGTATATTATAACTTTTGAAACGACCGGGTCTGAAAAAAAGACTTTGGACTTGCATTATAATTTTTGAATTAACCGGGTCTGGAAAAAAGACTTTGGACGTATATTATGATTTTGAAACAACCGGGTCTGGTAAAAAGACTTTGGACGTATATTATAATTTTGAAAAATCGGGTCTGGAAAAAGACTTGGACTTGTACTGTAATATTTCATTAACCGGGTCTGGAAAAAAGACTTTGAACTTTTGTGCTATATGAACGCATTACTATAGGATATAAGTTTAGAACGAATTCGCCAAAAATCACTTCAAATTTATTGCATTTGTAGGTAAAGTCATTATTTGTGGGTAAAGTGCATTATTACATTTGTGGGTAAAGTGTTATTACATTTGTGGGCGTTATTACATTTGTGGGTAAAGTGTTATTACATTTGTGGGCGATCAAAAATTATTACATTTGTGGGTAAAGTGTTATTACATTTGTGGGCGTTATTACATTTGTGGGCGATTATTACATTTGTGGGTGTAACAGGGAGGGGGGGGGGGGGGCTGTTAGTCATCTCACCCCCACCCCGTAAATCCGCCAATTGTAAACTAACCTTTTATATGATTCTACTAAATATTCTTCACATGCGTTACGCCAAACTTATCTTTTTAACCAGTATTTCGGGGGCTCATATTTCAACATAACATTTTCTAAAAACGTGCATGTAGTTATCTTTAGTTAGACTCGTGAATGCGGTTGGACTACCCCAATGGTATGCAACAGCATCACTCGAATTTCCTTTGCCCTCACCCAATTTCCCCTTTCAAATATAAGTCACATGCCATACGGGATCAACGTATACCTACTACGCTTTTTTGTTATCAAATCTCATGCATATTTATAATAAATATATATTTTTTTATTTATCCTTTTATATTTTTCAAGTCATTCGCTTTAAGGAGTCATAATCATATGCAGTTTTGTTTATACTAGGACTCAGTGCCAAACGTTAAAGGGGTAGTTCACCCTGACAAAAAGTTTATTGTAAAAATAGCAGAAGAAAATAATAAGCAAAAAATGTTGCCGAAGGTTTAATATAAAGAGAGGATGTACGTCTCACAAAAAAAATGATTCGAGCGTGAAGCGCAAGTATTAAATAAAAACAATTTCATGAATATTGAATGTCTAAACATAATTTGTAAGAGTAAACAAAATATCATCTTTATTCATTAGTAATACGGAAATGGAATAAATGATCATTTCATTTTGGGGCACTTAGGAATCAAATTTAGATCTGGCTCCCAGATTCGGTATTTTTCTGATGTTTATTGACAAAAAACCCGTTAGAGCACCTACTTGACGTATTAAGAAATTTTATATTAGAAGACAACATATACATGTTATAGGCTTGTAGATCAAATCCTGAGATTTTAAGTAAATCCAATGATTGAGAAACCCTTTTTAAAAGACAAGACAATATAGGGATTTTATGCATCCGTTTTTTCTTATATCAAAGTTTGATTTAAAATGGGTAAATTTGTCGATGGAACAATATTTTAATCTTTGAAACTTCACACCACAACCGTTTTGATGCGCATGCATTAAAAACATATGACAATTAAATGGAATAGTGACATGTCATTTTGGGATGGGAAGTTTACCCAAACTAAACGCTTCCATTTTTTAATCTATTTTATAAAGAAATGTATATACCGTGTATTATTCGGTGTTTCTTTCAGATTTTTTCAAATTAGCGTATATTTTTAAACGTCTAAATAATTAATAAAAAAAATCACGTTTAGTTCTAGGATATCTTTTTTTTTCTAAAATACCTACATAGTCTTTTTTCACGAAATTAATGAAAGGTGTGAAGAAAAGTCAGAACCCCAAATTAGTTCATGTATCATTTATTTGCACTGTAATTCTTATCCAGCTTTTCTATTCTATTTTCTTTCAGATAACCAAATGCCATCTGTCTTCTATGATGACTGCTAGAATGTGGTCTTGTCTGAGACCCTTCACCTCACTGAACCATCTCATCATTTCAGACTCATCGCTCAGTTTCCCTCTATCACCTCGTGAACTACCGTCCGTCACAAAGCTATTAGCTAATAAACTGACCTCACAATGCTACCAAGGGTTGATCTCGTCACTACCTGGGTTGCGAGGTATTGATGTCCAAAATGCAGCTACAGATGACTTTGTTGAATTTGTAGAGTCTTCAATACGTTTGACATCACTGCAACGACTCAAGATAAAGTGAGTGTTCATGTTCTTAACTCATTATTTGCCGAGGATGTTCATCGTTACCATTGCCGTATGCGATTTTTCCCCGCGGTTATGTTTTCAAGGCGCTCTTATATTAAGCAGATAGAGTTAAGCGCCCCGCCCTTCCCTTATAACGGTCGTTTATAATCGGATATCACGCTGAATTTAATTTTCGATCTATTATAATATCCGAAACTGATAAAAAACCCGTTTAAGTCAACTGTAATGAGATGTCAATACGTAGTAGTTTACATGTAGTATGATATGTATAAAGTATTTGAAATTAATCTTAATTCCGTTTTTCATCGCTCGCATTTATAACGATACGAGATGTGCAGGCAAGAGGCAAAATTATTCGGTAAACATGTTGAGCAAAGTGGTTCAGGTACTTATAAGAACTTTCGTCGCTCATAGTTAAAATTCACCTGGACAGTTTTTTTTTTTTGAAAATTGTTAATTAAAATAGGAGCCATAAAGTATATTAATGCAAAGCTATACGTCTATTACATCACAAAGTCCTCACCCGCTAAGCCCTTTTTCGTATATGAAGATACGGAATTATAGTTCAAAACGTAATTTGACTTTTTCAATAAAGCCCAGATTTGGAGAGGTATTTATTCCATCATTGTCGTGATTGTAATGAACGAGATGGTCGAATGTATAAATTTCATTTGTACCAGAGTATGCTGTATTCGATGACAGCACGTACGTATTTGTGGAAAGTAAAAACCTGAGACTATGTTGGTTGTTCGGAGAGTTACAAAGTCAAGTGCAAAAAAAAATATATTTCGCCGGTAGCCTGACAAATTTATTATAATGATAATATTTGTATTTAAAAAACCTGGATTCACGATTGTACCATAGCGCTTTACAAGAATTCCATTGAATACAATAATAATACAACATAATCATAAACCATACAAACAAAATAAAGCATGCATTAACGAAATATGACTTTAGGTGCTTCTTAAACGTAGGGGTATTTGGCAATTTCACGAATAATTTTTGTATGTCTTCCAAATATTGATCGTTTGTAATAATGATCTTTCTTAAGGTATAGTGACCTCATAATGTGGCAGTCAGACGGCAGGTCCCAAGAAAGTGGCTTCTTTCATCCAAGTGATATTCATGACTTGAGATGTTTTGCATATTTAATGAGCTTGATGCGGACCAAATCACCTCTTTTCATTCTGTCATTCCTGCTCTACTTGTGCATCAAATTTTATGAATTTGGTATCATTGTAAAGAAGAAGAATCATTCTTTCAGGACATCATTATTATTATTATTATTTATTCGGCATAATGAAACATAATACAACATATACAAACAATAGGATAAGGAGAGTCACATGGATGCCGGGAAAGGAAAAAGATTAACTAAATAACTATAACCCGAAGGTCTTCCTTTCCAATCCATGTGACTTTACAAAGATAAACATGCATGTAACACAAAAATTGTAAAATACAACTGTAGGGGAGACCGGGGCCAGCCGGAACACGGGGCAAGCCGAAACACTGCAACCCCCTCCAAAACTATTTCATGCAACACCGCCCTCAATCTATCCCTATTAACAATACAAGTGTTGAATTATCATTGCAACAAATTGAGGGCAGCACCGCACAAATCTATTTCAAAGGCGCCAAAGAAAACCACAATGCTCCAACCCACCCCAAGCCCCAACCAACCCCGGTCCCCCCACAGTTGTTGAAGATAATAACAAATTAAATTAAAATCAAATAAAAAATCAAGAAAAAGTGTCAACCTAGGTAGAAGTAAAGCTCATAACAATAAAAAAATACTTAAATTTGAGCACGTGCCCAGATTGACACAGTGTGAATGAAGAGGGCGCTGTGCAATAAAATAATTTAGCATGTGTGCATAATGATTAACATAAATTAAGTTTTCTTAAACCCTATACATGGAGGCAGAGAAGCCAACACTATGATTGAGACAAGGTCATGTGTTTGATTTCATTCAAAGATTTGGAAAAATAGGTTAAAACTTTGATCTAAAAATGCTACAAAATAATTATTTTCACCTGACAAAAGCTGCTATTTTTAATAATGAATGATTTTTACATCAGGATAAAGCTGAATATGTATGCTTTAAAATGATATAGGATTCAAAATAAGAATTGGTTTAATCGGGTCAAGATCACACTTTTCATTTGCCAAGTACATAAAGCCGCTTGAAAACAAGAATACTGCACTCTGATTGGTCAAAGAGACCACCCAGTGGCAAATTCCAACGGTTCCAGTGCCTGGGTTCATGGTAAGGTCACACGTCCTATGTGGTAATCTCCTCAAATACCCTGCGCCTGTTCTGTGAACCTTATCTAGCCAATCAGAACTCTGGGTTTCATGCAAGTACACAATTTCAGAAATCTCGTCTTGTACCTTGGTGGGAAAAGTATGATCTTGACCCGATTAAAAGGTGCCGCATATCAAGAGTGGCATTGTGAGAAAGCACAAAATTTCAGCTTTATGGTGATATCGATATCATTGAGGCTCAAAATAAAAAGTTTTGCACAATTTGCAAAAGGAAACAGAGGAAGAAAATTCAGTTTTGAGGCACATTTTTAGGCCAGACATCTACTTATTTACAAGATATTGCATTCAAAATAAATGACCAATATAAAAGAGTAACATTTACTCTACCTGATGGTGCAATAATATTTCATTTAACCTGAAGTTAAACAGGTAAATTCTTAGAGAAAGAAAATCTCACGAATCAGGAGATTTTGAAAGGAGGATTCAGCCACGATATGATTTGGATGAATCTGGCCTTTTTGCTCATTAGCATAGGGACCTGCGGTCTGACTGGTGGATATTCTCTTTTTTGCCTTCTCGCTTTACTCGGTTGTAACATAAGATACCATTGTTCATAATAGCCACTGGGCTCCTTTGAGAATTTTAATGGAAAAAATCGGGGGATATTCCCTTATCTCCTTATACATGTAGTAAAGCGGATAAGCTCCCAAAAACACAACAATTGTGCAAATTTTGACTAATGCATGAAACTTTATGAAAATTTCACAAATGTTAGTATATATGCCATAGGAATTATTTTAAAGATGGGAGGTAAATTTATAAATGCCATTTTCGGCCGTTGCCATGGCAACAAAATAATTTCTCCAAATCCCATAGAAGCGGTAAATAAACATGATATAGAATACCAAATGATAATTTTTCAGGCTCCCAATTGAATAAATATGAAATTTAGAAATATCCAAGATCACAAAGATAGTTCCAATTGGTCCGTTGCCATGGCAACGGCTTGTTTTTCACCAGAAAAAAAAATATTAAAAAGTTGTGAAATATGATTTATCCCCTAATGTTACAGTGCAAAACAATTATATTTTCTTTGCCAAATGTGTAAATTACACCTGAAGCCATTGCCATGGCAAACAAATAACTTCTAATTTACAAAAATAGCATGGTTGACAAGACAATGGACAGGTTGAAAATACAATTGGAAATGACTTAATTTCTATGCTTAAGTTTTGACCCCCTCATTTGAACAAAAAAAAGTGTTCTGCAAGAATATTTTATGAAGATAAAAATTATGTTGCCTTGGTAATGCTTGAATTAAATTCACAAAGCAACAATGTTGCAAAGGTCCTGTTGCCATGGCAACACCTCATTTTCCTCTAGAAATTTAAAAATATTTTTTTAAATGTAGAATACATGTATGATCATCATTTCATTTTCCCAAATTTTAAAGTACTAATCGAGATGCATGTGACTAAATTTATAAATATAATATCTAAAGCCATTGCCATGACAACCAGATAACATCTATTAAAAAAAAAGCATGAATGACAAGGTTATGGACAGGAGTTTGAAAAATACAATGAAAATATCTTAATGTACATGCATAAGGTTAACTTTCTCAATTAATTTAGAGCAAATTTAATACAGTGAGTGTTCTGCATGAACTAAATAGAATGAGAAACATTGATGTTGCCTTGGTAATATTTGAATTAAACGATAAATATCAATGTTCCAAATGGCCTGTTGCCATAGCAACGGCTCATTTACCCAAGAAAAGTACCAGTTTTGATAAAAAGAGACTGTATAATCTGATTTTTCTTTCATTTGTCATATTATTAGGGTAAGAATGTATAGCTTTACATTCAAATAACATCTTAAGTCATTGTCATGGCAACCACATAATATATAATTTGACAAAACACAATTTTATGTATTAAACCATGGTCTTACGATTGTGGTTTAAGCATAAAAATCATATTCCCCAGACAGAATAAAAAACTATGTTCTAATATATTATTTGACCCTTGAAACCATGGTTTAGATATCAGAATCACATCTCACAGGCGGATATAGAATGAGCTATGTCAATTTCTAAGTAACAGCAGTCAATTTTAGACCCAATTTTTGTAAGCCATCTTGCGTTTTTTAACATACCAGATTGTCCTTGTGACTTTTCCTGATACATTACTTGACCCTTTAAACTATGGTTTAGACACTGAAGTAATATTCCACTGACAGATATTAATCAAGCAACATTAGAGATTGTTTTACACCTTTTTTGGAAGCAATCTTGAAATTTTGGACATACTAGACCACTGACTGTCCGTGTTTATGGTGTAGCATGTCTTAATGTATTATTGGTCTTTGAAATCGTAGTTTATAACCAAAACCATGTCTCACAGGTGATTATAAAATGAGCTATTCCACTTTTTAGTATCAGCACCCATTTTTAGAATATTTTTTTAAAGCCATATTGGATTTTCGGCGAGTCCAGCGAGAGAGCAAAACTTTCGAAATTTTTCGATACAACAATAAAATTTGGTAAAAGATTTTGAGTATGGTATTCATAAAATAGTCATATTTCATCAATCTCTCTTTCACTTTCCCTTTATTGGTAATGAGTTTATTTTAGGGGGGAGTAGGGTTGCACAATTCCTGGGAATTTCCCATGGGAATACACGGGAATTTTGTGGGAATTTCTTGAATTTTCGGCAATTTTTAGGAATTTTCAAAAAATGATGATTATTTACAAAAAAGTTTTCTGATAATTATATGCAGGAATTGAAAGGCGTACCATAGAAAATGATGATTTGCAACATTTTTTGTTATTAAATTTGATTCAAGCATGACATGGGCAACATAATTTTTTAGCTTTATAAAACAAATCCTGCAGAACACTTTCTGCATTTTAGTTCAAATGAGGGGGTCTAAACTTAAGCATACGGATTAAGTCGATTCCAATTGTATTTTCCACCTGTTCATTGTATTGTCAACCATGCTTTTTTGTAAAATAGAAGTTATTTGGTTGCCACCATGGTAATGGCTTTAGATGTAATTTACAAATTTAGCAACCACAATACATTTGTTTAAGAACTTAAAATTAGGGGAAATCAAAAATAAACCTTTTTTTTTCTGGGGAAAAACAAGCCGTTGCCATGGCAACGGACAAATTGGAACTATCTGCTGACATAACAAGAAACATTCTCCATTACTCATATCAATATCAGAAGCATCAACAAACATTTTGACCAACTCCGAAACATGATCGAAAATACACAACTAAATTTATCTGTGATATGATTGAACAAAACTTGGTTGCGGAATGAACCCCATTCAATTCATAACCTGAGGGGCTTTCAACTCTTAAACAGCAATAGAAAAAATAAAACTGGTGGAGGCGTAGCTATGTATATTAAAAGAAACTAAAATACCACGATATTATATGACCTGAATATAATGCATCCATCATTTGAAAGTCTTTTTGTAGAAATAACCACATCTGAAAATAACAAAATTATTATGGGTACTGTTTATCGCCCTCCGGGATGTGCTCATTGTGACTTTATTACATCTTTACAAACCATGTTGTCCTCTAACATTCTTAGAAATAAACACTGTCTTATTATGGGAGATTTTAACATACACCTGCTCAATGCAGCAGAAAGCTCGCTCTGTCAGGATTTTTTAGACTGCATGTACTCACACTCCTACATGTACATCCCACTAATCGATAAACCAACCAGAATAACCAACACATCAACAACACTCATAGTCATATATAGATAACATTTTCAGTAATCTACCGTGTGTCTCAAAAAAAAACCGTAACACTTTTGAAACGGTTGCCAAATTGAGCATATGTAATTTTATAAAGAAAGTTCGATATGTACAGAAAGCTGAAGGACGAACCTTTCATATGATATGAAAAATTGGAAAAAAAAGTCATGCTTCGATGAACAGTGTTCACTTAAGTTAGAGGTATGAAAATGTGCCTGTGCAGGATTTTTCCTTCCAAATTTTTTACAAGTAAGTTACTTGTAGCTTACAAAATAAGGTCGATATGAAATATTCATGATCGATGGATCAACATGATATTTTGAATACCATTCCTTTTTCTTTGTTATTTATCAATCCCGAAACACCACCGCCCACCC
Organism: Lytechinus variegatus; assembly: GCF_018143015.1. Taxonomy (NCBI): domain Eukaryota; kingdom Metazoa; phylum Echinodermata; class Echinoidea; order Temnopleuroida; family Toxopneustidae; genus Lytechinus; species Lytechinus variegatus. The sequence continues at coordinate 34,023,748 of NC_054745.1, read as the reverse complement.
CCCCCCACACACACACACGCACACTTCCACTCCCATCTTATTGTATCATTGATCTGGTAGATGGTAGATGTGAACGGGACTAAGGATGAATGGGAATTCATTTTGAACTATTGCAAATCATAATTAACATTACGCAACCCACTGTCCTCCCCCTCACACACACACACACACATACATGTAAAACCTTCTTCCTATCCTCTCACCTACTCCTTCCTTTTTATCACTTTTCTCCTGAAAGTTTGGTGGATCATTTTTTCCATTAATAATCAAATTATTAACCAGTCACTCATTTTGATCAATGAAATCAATCGATAAATCACTGAAACATTAATTCTATCAAGCAATTGCTCAAACCAATTATCACACGCACACAAATGGGATGGTAAAAGGTTGTGGGGGAGGAGAGTGGGTTGCATGTCGATTATGATTTTGAATATTTCAATTAAACATTTTCCCATTCTTCCTTCATCCTGTTCACATCTACCAGATCTATGATACATTAAGATGGGAGTGGAAGTTGGTGTGTGTGTGTGTGTGGCATGGGTGGTGTTTGGGGATTGATAAATGACAGAGAGAAAGGACTGGTATTCAAAACATCCTTTTAACTCTTAATCCATCGATCATGAATATCTCATATCAAATTTATTTTGTATACTATACGTGTCCAAAATTGGAAGTAAAAATCCTGCGCAGGCCCATTTTCATACCTCTAACTTAAAGTGAACCCTGTTCATCGAAGCATGTTTTTTTTTTTTTTTTTTCATTTCATATAAAAGGTTGGTCCTTTAGCTTTCCATTCATATTGACATTTTTTCATGAAATAATATATGCTCAATTTGGCAACCATTTCAAAAGTGTTACGTTTTTTTGAGACACACGGTAGATGGAATATTATTGTCAGACATAAGCGATCACTTCCCGGTTTTCTCACATATCTCTTTTCACAAAAATGGTACCTCCCAATACACATCAGGATCTTGCAAAGTAACCGAAGAAAATATGAATAAACTAAAAAATAGTTTAGGACTTTTGGACTGGTCTAACGTCTTCGAATGTCTAGATCCTCAAGAAGCTTTTTTTGTATGGCCTTGTATAACAGAGATATACCTATCACACGCACTACCCACACTAAACAATATAAAAAGGCACCCACACTAAACAATATAAAAAGGCACCTCGTCAGCCTTGGATAACTAAATCTCTATTACGCTGTATTAACAGGAAAAACAGACTATTTTATAAATACAAAGCAAATCCATCTATACACAATGAACACAAATACAAACGGTATAAAGCATTCTTAATTGCACTCTACGACATGCTAAGAAAACATATTTCTCTAACCAATTTGCAAAAAAAAAAAGATATCAAAAGTACATGGAAAATAATCAATCGTGTGCTCAACAAATACACTGATAAAACACACATTCATAAAATCAATACACATGACACTATTATAACAGACGTAAATGAGATTGATCAAAGCTTGAATGATTACTTTGTAAATATTGGTGCCAATCTTGCCAAGGATAACGAACCCTCATAAAAAATATTTTCAAGTTTTCTGGAAGATCCCCACCCCAAAACAATATTTTTTGCCCCAATACTAGAATTCGAGATCATAGGCATTGTAAATAACTTAAACTCTCAAAAAAGGCCAGGTTTTGATGGAATCCCGAATACAATTCTAATACATGGGCCGTGACCTGGCAGAACTACGTATCTCCTTTTATGTGATTCCGAGATATTCGAGTTTGAAAATTCAAAATTGCTTCTTTAGCTTTCTTTGAAAAAATGGATAATGATGTATCGGACTTTTTTGTTTTATTTTGTCCTGTGAACCATATATAAGGAATTGGGACAAAAGAAATTCGATTTCTTCATTAAATCGTGTAATTTTCTTCAATTTTTAAAACTTACATGCTTTTGCCTGATTAAATCGACGGCTACACTCCTAGCTTTTGATCAGGCAAAACTATGTATGTCCTGCGCATCGCAAAGTTTATCAGGCAAAACTATGTACTGATGTATGTCCTGCGCATTGCAAAGTTTTATCAGACAGAACTACGTATGTCCTTGCGCATTGCAAAGTTTTATCAGGCAAAACTACGTATGTCCTCGCGCATTGCAAAGTTTTTTTCAGGCAAAACTACGTATGTCCTACGAATTGCAAACTTATTTGGCAAAACTACGTTCAATGTATCGTATTACCAGGGAGTACCTGGTACTAGCAAACAAATATGAATTCAATATGAAACAAAATATTCTTATAAATTTCATCAAACTTTCACCAAAAACACACAAATAAAAAAAATTGCAAAACATGCCGAATCCGTTTGTCTTTTTTTTTTAATCTCAGCTTCAAATCACACCCCATTCGCATATGAAATATTTTGGTTACTTGAAAAGGATGTACTACTGCACGCATGATTTTTTATGGAAAAATTGAGACTGAAACAACAAAATCAGTGATTCAGTCTATCAGTAGATCTACTTTGTTAAAGGTATAGATCTAACAGTAAAATTGTAGCTAAGATATTGATCTTTTTATAAACACTGTATAAAATTATGTGAACTTGTAATGTCTCATATTGCTTATTCTAAATGTTAATTCTTAACGTCGGCCTACTATGACAGGTTAGTGTCACTAGTCAGACTTTCATAGTCTTGAAGCAAACTAATGTTCCCTTTGGAACATATGGCACAATGGCGACTAAATCTAATTACAGTGTAGATCTATAGTCTAGATTTAACTCAAAAGTTAAATTAAATTCAATTGCGTGAATCTATAGGAAAATAGTTTATAAGCCTTTACTTACTCTAGGCCTACCTTAAAGTTTAGAGATGATGACTAGACGGTGATCGACCTCTAGCGTATGATCTAACGTAGATCTAGTCTTTGATAAAATCTCATGTTTTATCATCTAAACAATAAAGTATACTACATAGTTTAGCTTACCTTGTTTCAGTTAGGAAATTTTGGTTTTGTCTTTAGTTAAATTTAAAATCCGTTTCTCTCCAGCCTCACCAATTTGAAGCCATGGCACCATAGTGACTGTGGGAAGTTTAAATGGCGGCTCCTTATTAAAATGCGCTGAGCAACATTAGCTAGCTGCGCGTGATGCGGACCGGTTCTTCCGACCGTTACAATGCATAAATGTGGGAGATACGTAGTTTTGCCTGATAAATCAACTCTTACTTTCGAAGAGATTGTTCTAATAAAACTATGTAAGTAGACTTTATTTTTTTGCCTTTTCATTTTCGTCAAAAATTGAAAACTACTTTTGTAAGTCGACTTACGTAGTTCTGCCTTTAAAATGTTCTGCTTTTTGAGACAATTTTACAAAAACTGTTTTTTTAATCTCAAGAAATAGTTAGAGTTAGAACTTGAAATGTTGCCAGATGAAAGAGCACATTTCAAACTATAAGAAACTCCAAAAATATGAAAAACGCCAAAAAGTGACTTACATAGTTTTGCCAGATCACGGCCGACACGTCATCGTAGAAATTGTGACACCAATAACACACATACTCAATCTATCAATAACATGTGGTATCGTCCCCTCACAAATGAAAAAATCCAAGGTCATACCTATATTTAAAAAAGGAGACGCCCGAGATATGGGCAACTATAGACCCATATCATTATTGACTTCATTTTCAAAAATATTAGAAAGAACTCTATATACTCGAACGATTAAATTCATTCATGAATGCAATATTCTCAACGAATTCCAATATGGCTTCCGTGAAAAACACGCAAAAACTCACGCTATGATTACACTCGTCGATAAAGTCATCAAAGCTATTGATAAATCCCTTCACACTGTTGGAACATTCCTGGACTTCTCCAAGGCCTTTGACACTATAGATCATGATATTCTTTTGTATAAACTTGCTCATTGCGGTATTAGAGAAAAGACCTTGGAGTGGTACAGAAATTACTAACAGAACTCAAGACGTTTTTGTTAATGGGTGCGAATCTCACCTGGAAAACATAAATTGTGGTGTACCACAAGGATAACTCCTCGGCCCCCTATTATTTATACTATTTATAAACGACTTTCATAAATCTTCTAAACTGTTATCTTTCATACTGTTCGCTGACGGCTCCAACATATTTTTTTCCATTGTGACCCAACAAGTTTGAATAATGTTATGAATACCGAATTGAAATCGGCCCACACTTGGAAACGGACGAACAAACTATCATTAAACGTAAAAAAAACACAAATTATATATTATTTAGTAACACAATACAAACGCTTAATGGAAACATTAACATTAATGTCATAAATATTTATGTATTATTTATTTCAGTTTTATTTCAACAGGGTGGTCTCATTTCAAGTCCATTTCTGGACCTGCTCTCCCAGAGAGCCCTGCATTCACATAAAAATATTTACATCAAAAAAATAACGAAATATACATACAAAGGTAAAAATGCACATGGCATACACAATAATTCCACTCAAACTGACATCCATATTAAGATTAAGCATATGTAATATCAAAATACACAATTACCGATTACAAAAAAAAATGATAAGAAAACAAAATGAAATGTAATTAATAAAGGTCATTTTAACGTGAAAAAAATGTTTACAAGAGAAACTGAAAAGTTTGCACATACTTTTTGAAACTTTGCAAAGACTTACAGTTTTGAATATTACAGGGTAATTTATTATATAGCTTATATATAAACCGCTAAGGTTTTCATTTTAAAGTCTGTTTTACATTTTGGAATAAATAATGGACTGCTTAGAGCATAGCGGGTAGAATATAATACCGGTCTTTTAATAACACATGAATTAAGATATGGTGGTGATAGGTCGTTAATGATTTGAAAAATCAAAATGCATTTCTGATATTTAATTCTTTCCTGTACTGACTGCCATTTAAATTTAATCAATAATATATTTTTGGGTGTAAAGTATTCTGCACGGAGAACTAACCGTGCATATCTATTTTGTAATTTTTGCAGCTTTGTTTTGAGGTATTTCCCCATACTGTATTACAATAGTTTAGTTGCGGTAGTATAAGGGAATAGTACAATGTGATCAAATTCTTATGGGAAATATAATGACGTATCCGTCGAATGCAGGCAATCGTACTCGATACTTTCTTAACAACTTCCCTTACATGAAGCGACCATGTTAGACATCTGTCTTATGTTACACCTAGATATTTCATACTTTCAACTGATTCCAGTATATTATCATTGTAGTGAATACAAAGATTATTATTTTTAGCTTTTCTTTTAGAACCAAAAAGTATAGTTTTGGTCTTATTTGCATTTAAAAACATTCCATTATATTGTAGCCATTTCACTATACTGGAAAAGTCTTTCTGTAAATTGCATTCACAAACTTTATAATCCCTTCCATGATGAAACACTGCTGTGTCATCTGCATATAAGGAAATCTTTGTCTTAGAATGGAGTTGCAAGTTACAACATATAGAGGGCGGTGGCTTTTCTTTCAATACAAGGTATATCAATAAGTGATCACTTAAACCGATAGACTGTGTACCACTTTCCAGTGATTTCAGACTATTTGACACAAGAATTAGATCAATCAGGCTAGTACTATTAACGGTTATACGTGTCGGGGTCCTTATCAGCTGAGACAAATTCATATTGTCACACAGATTATTTATCTGCTTTGAAAGATTATTCTGAGTTAGCATATTACAATTTAAGTCACCTAATATCACAATATCATTCGATAACGTACAAATCTTCTCTAGATTATTTTCTAGGTGGCTGAAAAATGTACTACCACTGTTAGGTGGACGATATACAATTCCAAGATACTTTGATTTGTGATTATGCAGTTTTACCTCTAGCCACATAATTTCTATCTCACGGTCTTCGAGATCAGGTCGTCTGATATATGATATATTCTTTTTTTTTATAAAACATCCAACTCCTCCTCCCTTTTCATCTCTATCAACTCTTTCAAAATGATACCCATCAATTTGTAACAATGAACTACAAATGTTTTCACTTAGCCATGTGTCTGACATAGTCAGTATTTTGTACGGATTTTGTTTCAAATATAATTGCAAATCATCCACCTTATTTCTGAGACTTCGAACATTCAAATGCGCAATTTTCAGTCCTTTACTCTTTGGACATTCATTCATGAAGGTACAAGTATTTGCACATGAGTCAATGTCTATATCAACAGAATTTGTATGGTTCAAATTCGCATCTCTATCTATTAATATATCCTCAATATTCCAAAACGGCATTTCTTGCAAAAGACATTTAGGACATTGCCAATTGTGAAATTGCTCAGTTTTATCACCATATTGCTGAGAAGATACATCACCACATGAAATATGTACCCATTGATTACATTTTGTACAAAGTAGCGCTTTTTGATTACACTTTACGGGTTTCTCACATATATAGCTGCAAGGCAAAATAATGACCATGAATATAAAAATGAATGACAAAGAAAACGACGAAAGAAAGAAAAAAAAATTAGACAAAATAAGAAATATAATACAATTAATTTTAAATAACGTTCATCTCCTACTCACTGAAATTGAATGTAGTACACGACATTCTCAACATGAGCTGAACTGCATGGCTTTGATTTGAAATGACTTTATCTCCAACGATACCTCCACTTTGTTAAGAGGAGTAGACTATCGACATGACAAACACTTAGATGTATATACAAGCTCATGATTTTCTCCTCAAACATTCAGTTTAAATCATTTAGTATGTACACTCAGTTTGTCTAAGTCTCTCTCTCTTGTGACATTTACTCTTCCCTTTCCGTCTTTCAGTTTAATGCAAATTCTCCCATCTTGGGTCCATGTCTTGTCAATGATTTCCTTGAAGTTCCTTCTCACTTTCCAGAGCAACTCTTTGCGTTTCTTGGTGAGGCTTTCATTTATGTACACATAGTGTTTACTCTCATCGCTAAGATTCTTCAGCTTGAATCGTGCACTGTAGACTTGTTCTCTGGTGCGATAACTCTTGAATTTCACAATGATATTCCTGGGTGTAGTGTGGCTCTGGGTAGTTGTCCCGGTGCGCGGTTTCGCCGATCCTTCGGTTTGGGATCTCTGCTGCCCAAGTCGATGACTACGCTCAACCTCGTCCATCTGGACATCGACACCGAGGTCCTCTTTGCAGATTTGTATTACTCTAGAATCGGTATTCTCATTCATCCTCTCTGGTATCCCACTAAATACAAGACATGTACGTCTAGAATACTGCTCAGCATCATCATTCATTTCTTTTAATTCCTCTATTTCCTTCCTCATCGCCGCCATCTCATCCACTTGATTTGCAGAATTAAATTCCAATGATTCCAAAACTTCTTGACTAATCGACTCCTTTAAATCATTCAGAAGCTTTCCTTGAATTGTTCGAGTGAGCTGATTTACAAATTTGTCATCTTTGAGAAGACTTTCCAATACTTGCCGAATGGCTGAATTGAGTTCAGCGTCGGGCTCTACGGAGGGAGAATCTGGCGCCGCGGGGCTTTGTGGCTTGATCACGTGATCTCCCGATGCATGAATTGGCGCCGGTTTACCTGGCTCCTTTGTGCCGTCCGATACATCAGCGGGAGCTGATGGGCTCTTCACGGCGCCTTGGGTAGGGACAATGGTGGGCCTTGTCCCATCGTTTGCTGCAGCTTCCCGTTTTTGCTTTCCAGATCTTGTAGGCATTTTTGCTCACGTTTCGTTGATAAATCAAGGTTTTGGGTCCAAATTTTAGCTTCCAGAATAGTTGTTACCAAGATAAACAAGCTGGTATTCCGTGTAGCAATAGTCATTTCGTGTTTTCAAGGTAATATTTCCAGTTCAGCTCAGTGTTGGAGAGAGCTAGATCAACACACGTCCGTTCATATCCAGTCAGATTGCATTATAATCAACAAAAAATTATTGGCATATTCATCGGCAATAAATTATCATGGAAAACACACATTGATATTCTTTGTAGAGTGATCGCAAGAAACATTGGTGTCATCAACAAACTTAAAACATTTTTACCTCACAAAATACTTTTGACCCTCTACTCAACCCTCATCTTTCTTTATCTAAACTACGGAATTTTATCCTGGGGTAATTCACAATTAACACAAACTAATAGAATATTTTTGCTCCAAAAACGAATTGTTAGAATAATTGAAAATGCCCATTACCGTGCTCATACAAGCCCGTTATTTAAAAAAATAGAATACTTAAAATCCACGATCTCTATCTCCTGAACCTTGGAACTTTTATGTTCCAGCTATCAAAAAACGAATTACCCACCGCAATTACTTCACTCTTTACTAAAAACACTGACATCCATACATACCCTATTAGACAAGCTATAGAACATCAATATCACCCCCCCCCCCCCCCCCCTCTGACTAGAACCACACTCGCGCAAAAAAAACATAATTTACACAGGTCCCAAATACTGGAATGGTATTCACCAAAGCCTTAAACAAAATAGAAATATAAACACCTTCAAAAAACACCTAAAACTCTCATTCCTTAATGAGTACAATGTATGACACACATGAAGTGCTTTATCTTTTCCATGATACTTGCCTAACGACCGTATTTCTCTTTCCCCTCTCCTTTCCCTTTCTGCTGGACACATAACCGTTTCTTTTTGTCCCCCCCCCGTTTTTTAATATTCCCTTATCCCCCAAACCTGTGTAGTTACTGCCCCCCTTTTTCTTTTCTTGTTATTCAAACCTATTCTGCCGTTCTCCATATATGGTCTAGATTGTCTTTACTTTCAATTGAGGCCGTCGTCAACATCAAGCAGGTCGCTCATGACGACGGTCTCCCGCGTTCTGAAATTTAGTTAAATAATATTTTTCATATACTTTTTTATATTCAGAAAGAGATTGTAAATGATACGTGTGTCTAAAATGTATATATATGTAAAATCTATGTAATAATTGATTATGTTGTATTATGTTGAACATCTGGAACGCAGAAATAAATTTCAAGCAAACAAGCAATTACAAACGATTAAGATTACTTTAAATTTATTCTAAGGGACTTACAATTACAAGCTTCGCTTTGTAATAAGTCCCTCATTTTCATTTTTGCATGCTAACTGTCATCTATAATTTTGTCTAATCATCAAAATGTATCTGGAACATAAAGAATTCTTTATATTCCATATATTTCCTATGAATTTGTTAATTACTTATCGGAGTATTCTTATAACACTTATTCTGTTTTGTACATTTATACATATGCATATATATGTTTTTTACATGTTTATCATCAGAAAATGGAAGTGAAATGCGCTAAACTAAAAACTGATATTGGTGATCTTGAATATTTCTTAATTTCATATAAATTCAATTGGGAACCTGAAAATTATCATTTTCGTCTTCTTTATCGCGTGTATATACCATTTTTATCGGAATGTATCTTATTTTGGAGAAATTAATCCGTTGCCATGCCAACGGCCGAAAATGGCATTTATAAATTTACCTCCCATCCTCAAAATAAATATTGCAGCGTACTAACACTAGTAAAAGTTTCAGGCTTTAGTCATAATTTGCACCATTGTTCGGCTTATCCGCTCTACTATTACACCAAACTATAGAATACAAACACACTTCTAGGGCTCAATAAGTGATTAGCCTGTTTTACGTTATTTTAAGTTCAGCAGAAGTTAATTCGATGATGCTTTCAGAATGGGTTTCTATCATCATTAGTCTTAGGTATTTACATTCTCTTTAATTCTCTGATTCTAAATTCATATCGTAATGAAGTGATGTCACATTATTGCAGATGGCCAATCCCAACACTATTTAATGATGGTATTTGATATTTAACTAAAAACGAACCATATTCTTCCGGATTTTTATTTATTCATTCATTTTATTTTTAGTTATTTGTTATTATTATTATTTATTTTAATATTATTATTATTATTTTTTTTTTTTGGGGGGGGGGGCAATTCGAATGAAGTCTAACGTTGCTTTGTTTATTACCTCCATGGCAACGGCGATTTTTCTTTCTTCAAGATATATATGTTATCTTATGTTTTATTGTTAATGGTTATGATAATAATGATACGAGTTACATATTGTTTGTAATGTGATTGTAATTATATTTCTGAGCATTATGATCACGACGATATCTCTGTCAGTGACGTAATATATTTTGATCGCCAAATACAACTTTTCTGAAGCATCAAACTGTACACAGTTAATGTTTAAGATGTTTAAGATATTACACAACGTTGTTTACTACATGTACATTAACCGTACAGTATTTGTTTAACCGTTTAAACAATCATTTATTTATTTACTATTTATTAAACAATATTTCAATAGGGTGCCCTTTCAGCAAAAGCTGGTATCAAAAGGGGCCCTAAAAGCATAAAAACAGTACATGTATATACAAGTGGTAAAACCTACAATGTAAAACAAGGTAAAACATATAAATCATACATAATTATTAGAAGACAGAAAGGCATGAAAAAATAAATCACTAAAATATTTGTGGTACAAGAATCATTGACATTTTAACATTAGCTGGACATTATATATGATTTCAGTTCTTTTTTAAAACTAGAGAGTGTGGATAGGGTTTTTAAATGAAGGGGCAAGGAATTGAACATTGATATTGAGGAAATAATGAATGAGCATTTATAGTATTCAGTATTGCATTTTGGGACATCGAGTAGTAGATTGGAGACGGATCTTGTGTTAACGTTATGTTTTTCGGATACTAATTTAAAATTTTCATCAAAAAAGTCGGAAGATAAATTATTTAAGCTCTTAAATATAAATATACATCAAAAATACATTACTCTTTGGGGATAGGAGAACCATTCAAGTGTTTTAAATAACTGATCAGAAGGGTGAGGACGTTTGCTTTGAGTATTATTCTGGCAGCACGTTTCTGAAGTTTTATTATTTGATTTGTTTGTGTGATAAATCTTAAACCCCATACCTCACAACAATAGTCAATTTGACTTTGGATTAAACAGTTATAGATTAGTTTAGCAGTGGTAACATCAATGAATGGATTAGCCCTTTTCAGTATGGCGAGAGCAGCACATATTTTTTAACTAACGTGTTCTACATGATCATGCCAAAGAAGTTTATCGTCTATTATGACACCTAAACACTTAGTGGAGTGAACCTTATTTATTACTTTACCATCAAACGTGATACCATCAAACGTGATAGAGATATCTGAATCTGAATTATTATATTTGTTCATTCTTTGTCTTGATCCCAGAATCATCATATTTGTCTTTTCAACATTGAGAATCAATTTATTTAATTTTAACCATTGGTTTAAAGCATATACATCTTCTTGTAAAGCCAATTTCATACTTTCTATATCACATCCTGATAAAAATAATGTTGTGTCGTCGGCATACATTGTAACTTGACCATTCTTTATTACATTCGGCAGGTCGTTAATAAGTACTAGAAAGAGTAGCGGACCTAATATGGATCCTTGTGGTACTCCGATAGACACACTTTCTTTCTCAGAAATAGATTTGTTATATTGAACACATTGCAATCTCATGTTGAGATAAGAGTTAAACCATCTAAGTGTTTTATCGGAACAGCCAATACGCTGGAGCTTATTTAGCAGTACATTCGTGTTGACAGAGTCAAACGCACGTCTAAGATCAATGAAAACAGCACACACAAGCTGACCATTGTCTATTGCTTTAGACCAGTGATCCGTCATTGAAGCTAAAGCGGCTGCGGTTGAGTGACCCAGTCGGAAACCGAATTGTACTTTACTCAAAATTGACTTTTTGGTGAGATAATCGTAGAATTGTTGATGGGCAAGTCTTTCAATTATTTTGCTTATCGTGGGGAGAATTGAAATTGGGCGATAGTTACTTAAATTTGAAGTGTCACCTTTTTTATAAATGGGTAAGACTTTTGCGCATTTCCATTCATCAGGGTAGGTGCTCTCCAAAAAGGATTGATTGATGAAATTTGTAATGTAAGGTAGAACAGTTTGAATTGAAATCTTTAACGGTTTCGCTCCGATGCCATCCAAACCGCACGCTTTAGATTCTTTTAACAAATTGAAAACCTTTTTTTACCATATCTTCATTTACGGGTGAGAAATTAAACGTATCTTCTGGTGGTATTGAATTACACGCTGTGTTATCATTCTGGTTATTACAGTGTATATCATTACTAGTTGTATTTATATTGATAAAATAATTATTAAAAGCACAAGCAATTTCCATTTCGTCTTCAACCATCTCGCCTTCTATATTAAACTGGTTTGGTAATTTCTGTTGACTTTTTGGAATTAGGTTTCTGAGACATTTCCACATATTTTTTGGATTATTTCTGTTCAATTTGATTTCATTCATAATGTACGAACGCTTTTCATTTCTTATCAATGTATTAACTTCGTTTCTTACTTTTTTGAATTCAGTCCAAGTACTCTCCGTTTTGGTTTTAATTGCTTTGACATGAAGGAGATCCCTTTTTGTCATAATTCTTCTGATGTCAGATGTTATCCATGGCAGGCTTTCATAATACGTACTCTTATTAACTTGATAGGTGCAATTTTATCTATGATGTTTTGGTATAATTCTTTCCAGGCATTGCAACTGCGACTCACATTCGTTGGATCTAAACAATCATCAAAGTTTACATTAAGAAATTCTTTGCTTAAAATTGCTTGGAGTAACATTTTTGAAAGACCGTATTTGTAATGTTCTCCCAGCTTTTCTGACCTTTATATGCTTGCGTCTTATAGCAAATACCATAAAGTGATCACTTATAGAGGTGATAATTGTACCTTTACATAATATATTATCATGGTTTGTAGTAAATATCTGATCAATTATTGTGCTAGACGTATTTGTAACCCGGGTCGGTGAGTTTATTATCTGTTTTAGATTGTATGGATCCATGACCCTTTTAATTTTATTTCTGAAGCTGTTCCTAGCGTTAATTGAGTAATCACAGTTTGTGTCACCAAGAATAAACACTTCTCGATTGTTGTTCACTGGGGAACATTGCAATCTTTCTAATACGTCAGAGAGTTTGTCAAAGAATTCGACTCCCGTAGATGGCGGCCTGTATAAGCCAATTACATACACGTCTTTTTGGAACTGTAAATGTACCTGTAGACAAATTATTTCTAAATTGCTATCTTCAAATTCAATACGTCTGGTGTATCTACATGTATGACGATTTGATATGTAAACCACAATGCCACCGCCAGAGCGGGTTCGGTCATTTCGTTCAACATCAAACCCTTCAAGGGATATTTCATCATTACATATAGTTTGATCACAAAATGACTCATTTATACATAGAAAATCAATATCATTTATGGCATCTGAAAGTAAATACCTGAGGGTGTCTATTTTGTTGATTAGACCACGAATATTTAGTGACGCAAAAAACAATCCCTTTTTAAATCGTGGGATTTTGCCATCAGATAATTTAATGCAACTATCTTTAGTTAAAATTTTGTCAGTTTCAAAATTATAGTTCACATGAAAATTGGTGTCATGGAATGGTAATAAACGAAATAACCATCATGTACAATTACAATTTTCAATACAATCGTTTAAACTTGCACTTAAAGTTTGTTGACCTATGTTGTCATTATTAACGGCTAGGTCTTCCTTGCCGGCAACTCAATATATCAGAAACTTATATTTTCACTGCGCTGGAGCTAAAATAATATCATCAAATATATGGGAAAAAATGCCGATAGACACCCGCCCAAACCAACCTTTTTTTGTTTCTTCTTCCCTTCTTTTACTTAGTCATAATTTCAATTGTAGAACATTACAAGAGCAACTGGTTGCAGTGTTTGTCACAGTACCATTGTTGTTACCTATGATTATGACTAAAATAACTTCAAAGCTAATAATAATTTTCGTGGCACCTAGTTCACATCTTAATGGTGTTTCATGATTAATTATCATTTCCGTTATGAATTCATCTTTTCTCTACAACACAGATCTCTTGATAAATGGCAATTCGACTTCGATACCAGCTCAGGTGCTAGGGTAAGCATATATGTACTACACATGTACGTCGCTGTGTGTTAATTTTGTAATGGAAAGGGGGAGGGGATATCTTCCACATGTTCCTCGATCGGTCCCTAAAAGCTGATGTTTCTTTTATGGGTATTCATAGCTAAAGACTGATTTTTTAAGTACATCTTAACTTTATTAATGCGAGCGCGAGGAGTCAACTCATTTTTTTCATGCATTTAGACCTGGTAATTGAATATTCTGAACAATTTTGTAATCATGATCAAGGTGTATCTAACTAAATAATATTTGAGTGCACTAAGCTCTGGCAGAGAAATTTCATTTAAAATTATTTTGAATGATTACTAACTGTATTAATCTAGTTTCGTAACAATATATTGAAAAACGAGACACAATAGGTATTCAATGCATTTTTAACCGGTAGAATTTAAATTTGTCATTTTTTATGGTCACCATATTTAGATCTAGCGCCCAGTTTAGGTAATTTTCTAATGTTTATTCAAATGTAGCCGTTAGAGTACCTTCTTTATATATTTGATAATTGGATATTGGAAAACAACTTATAAACATCATATCCTAAGATTAGCCCACCCCATGCTTGAGAATGTGTTTAATATAAACAAGACAAAAATACACTTTGATAAAGGGATGCATCCATTTGCATTAAAGTGTGATGTAAAATGGGTATTTTTTCATTAAAACAAATTCCCATCTTAAAAACTTCACACCACTAGCATTTTGGGGGCACTTCAATTGATAAGATATCGTAATCAATTGGGACAGTGACCAGGGGCGGATCCAGCTTTCGCCAAAGGGGGGGGGGTCGAAAAAATTACCCATGTTTTCCCCGATTGGCCTCTCAAAAATGATTTGCATTTGTTGAATTGAAGGAGTAGTCCTAACAGTCACCTCTTACATTTATTCTCACAAACATAGATAAATAATAATTTCGTATATAAGCCCGAATTGAAAAGTACGAGGGCGAAGAGCGATCTGATATTTTTTAGGAACTATGATCCTGAAAATTGAACATTCTGAACAATGATTGTGATCGTGAACAAGATGTGTATTTAACTAAATAATTACTCCGAGCAGATTTCTTTTTATCGGAAAGGGACCAGTTATTGACTGCTTGCAGTTACCCATGAAAACGATACACATTTCAACGATAAAGAAATGCATTCTGATATTAAAACATGACATTCTAAAGCACTTTTTCTAATCATGAATAAATAATGCGAGCGCGAACCGGTAGCCACATAAAGAGATTTTTAGACCTAAAAAAGGGACACGCTATTCATGCTTTGTAAACCATAAAAAGTATAACTATTTTGGAGTCTTCCTACATGAATAATGCGAACGCGAAGCGCAAGATTTTTGTTTCATATTCTGATATGAATCTGAATAATTTAAGCACGTTTTGAATAAAGAACAAACTACATATATCAATAAACAAGTATGTGCGCTTTTTTTTGGGGGGGGGGCGGGGTCGAATCTGGGCATTCTTAATACATTTCTTTTAATATGAAATTCAATAATGCACGAGCGCGAGCTAATAAAAAAATGATATAATGATCTGAAAAAGGGCTATATCAAACACTATTTCAAGAATCGTAGGAGAATTGTGAAGTGAATATGGATCATACTTAACAAATGATACAAGAGCAAAATGCTAGCCGATATCTTTAATTATCCTCCTGGGAAATTGTAAGGACATTTTACCATCGTATGAATATAGCTATCTTCCTTATTACTTTTCCTAACCGCGAGATGAAACTTGTCGATGTTCCATTCTGCAAAGAGAGACAATTTCATTATTAGGAATTCATGAAACTATTATCTTTCTCATGTTTCTTATCTGTTGATATTAAGTCCTGAAGACCGGATATTTCAAGCATTTCTTTTAAAATATTGTTTTTAAGGCCTACTTATGCACACATGGTAAGCAACATATGCAGAGCTACTCGGCCGTTGATGGACCCTGAGTGCAAGAAACCCATGTGCAGTAGAATGCCTTTCATTGATGCGCACTCAGTTGCGGTAGCGTGGTTTGGGTATATTATGTGAACTAACAGAAAGCGGTGCCACTGCGAGTAAGTCTTTCGGGGTCAGGCCGGTCATAACATTGCCGTTTTTAAACCTAGATATAATACCCCCTTTTTTCGTACTTTTTTTCTCTGTTCTTTTTGCAGTGTTTCTCTCAAGTTAAAAAGGATCCTTTTTTGGTTGCCAAAAAATAGGGGGCGAGGCCGGAGAAATGCTATTTGGGGGAATTAGCTAAACTAGAGATACACTTCCATTTTAATTTGTTTCTTTTATTTAAAAAAAAATATCACTCGGCATTTGTTCAAAACTAAACCACTGAATTAATTTGTTTTCTTTAAATGTCTAAATAATATCTGATATTAAAAATCACCTTTGATTTATGTATTATCGCGTTTTTTCGGGGGGTGGGGGATATATATATTTTCACGACATGCATGAAAGGTGTGAAGAATAATCTTATCCCAAAATTATCCGTCTTTTCTATTTATATTTTCATTCAGATAACCAAATGTCGTCTGTCTTCTGAGATGACTTCTAGAATGTGGGCTTGTGTCAGATCTTTCACCTCACTGAACCATCTTACCATCTCAGACTCATCTCTCAGTTTCTCTCCATCACCTCCTGATGAGCTACCATCGGTCACAAAGCTATCAGCCAAGAGAGTGACGTCGCAATGCTATAATGGTCTAATCTCATCGCTCCCTGGTTTGGAAGGTATTGATATCACGATGGATGGTGCGGAGGGAGACATTGCTCATTACACCGCTGTTCTTCGTCGGACAGCAGGGCAGAAACTCAAACACATATATCTACATGGTCCGTCATCACGTTCACCAGAGGAGAGCCGTGTATCGAGAGAGAAAATGAGAGGACTGGGTCTGTTTATCAAAGAACATACACAGAACCTGCAGGAGTTCTTTCTCGAAAGGATGAAGTGTACAGACGAGGATGACTTTGTTTACCTAATGGAGTGCTGCAGACGTGTGAAGACGATGCAATACGTATTGTAAGTTCTTGCTTATTAGAAATATTTTGTTGATAATATTTAAATATCAATCCAATGCGGTGGTTCAATTTTTACAGTGTTCATATTCATGATATTATATGTATAATATTTTCTGTAAATATGTGGATACATCCAAAAAGAAACGGTTCCATTCTTTTTTAGCCATTAATAATGTCAGGTACTCTTAAATTGCCATGAATATGTCTGGTTCTCAAATACATTGTTGTACTTTAATAAAAAAATGGTATAATAGCATTACCCTGTCATTAAGTGTTACTGTTAGATAATAGCACCAGCATGCACATTTGAATCTTACTGCTAGTTCAATTGTCACTCTTGTATAAGCTCCAGTCGCCTACTATCAATAGTTTGTCATACCTAACTCGTACTCAATGTGAAATAATCGATTTGTTTATTGTATCAAAAATGTCCTTTTCAATATTTCATATGTACTAATTTTCTTTTATTACTTTAATGAATGTTACTTCAGTCATATATTTTGTTATAAAGATTACGTTCCCGATCATCATAAATCCCAAAACGTATCCTGCATTTCAATTTGATTCAAATTTAAATCATCCCCACCGCAATATATATCACAGGTACATTATTGTAATAGTGAATTTCAACATTGAATAACACTTGGGGAAGATAAGCCAAACTTATTTAATACTCTCACCTATCATCCTGCATTTTTCATACCTCAAATTCAAAGTAAAGATATTGATAATAATAATACATATGATTTATATAGCATCTTTTTCCATTTTGATTAAATGCTCAAGGCGCTTAGAAAAGAGCAAAAGATAAAAATAAAGAAAACTAATATCTGTCTTCAAACCTAGTAAAAACTTTTATATTGTGATAAACACATTTTCATTTCGGGAGAGTACACAAATGGTATTCAATCAAACGAAAGTCTTATATATTATTAGCGATTTAATACCTCTTAACGCGCAAAGCGAGTTAATGAGAGGTTATCTCAGGTCAGACTAGCTGGACAACAACATATCTCGCCAGCGGTACGTAACAGGTGTTTACAAGGAAGGGGCCTGGTCAGGCGAATTCCTTTGGCCTGGTGGAGATATGTTGCGATGCCAAATATGGTATTGTTCGGACTTCACGAGGAGGCGTGGCCCAAAAAATGTTGCATTGCGAATTTTGGTAGTTCGGACATCACAAGGAGGCGTGGCTAAAGATGCTACGTCGCGTTAGCTGACGTGGTAATTTCGGGAGGGGGCAAAATCCAATTTCTAACAAGTTAGCATTCTTCTTCGTGGAGTCGAGTGGAAAGCATCTTTTATCTCAATTCACCTGTTTTGTGCCACATACTTCCTGTATTTTTGTTATCCGTTCGTTGGACTCTTTAGCTGTGATCCTGCTAATTGTCATTTTAACCCAATCGTAAAGAACGCTTCGCAGTTGAGAATTATTTTCCTTATCTGGGAACATACCTGTACATATTTTGTGTTTATATCCGTTTGTTGGATCTTTACCGGATTGAACCTTCGAGTTGTTAGGAGTCACAGTTTGCTCTTAGGATTTTTCAATTTCATCGCCATCCCGCATATTCTAATCATGCCTAAGGTTAAGCCCGGCAAAAAGTTAAGTCAGAGGAAGTCTACTCGTCGTTCGGTCCGAGATGCCGGCAGCCAGCCTTCTCCTGTCGACCTCGCGACAGACGTCGGCCAAGTTTTTAGTTCGACGCAGAGCCCAGCTGCTGGAAGTTCGGCGTCGACAAGCAACGGTGAGTTCGGGACAATGGGGGGCTCCTGGCCTCTTGTGACTTCTCCACAAGATCCGGTCATTCCCCAAATTCAATCTCAAGCTCCCCCTTCTATCCCTCCTGCCCCTGTAGCTGAGGGGCTTAATAGTCATGATAATTTTACACCAGCCCTCAACCCTCCTTTTCCTACGCAGCCAGATATGCTTAGCTGCGTGTGTGATGAATTGGGCGGGGAGGTGCCTTCTAGTGTTAAGGAGAAGATTTGGAAGGGTGAGTTTGTAGAGTTAGGTGGATTGCTAAAAAGGGAAAGCTTAAGTGAGGAAGGTTCCCAGTTGCAGGCCTTCAGCCTTTGTGCCTCCGGGTCAGCTTTAATGCTTCGCCCCCAAAGTAAGGCTCCGGTGATCGCGAGCATAGAGCAGTGGACATCTGCGTTCCTTATTTACGCGTCTATATACTTGGAGCGACACTGTATGCGTGCGCGCGAGCTCCTCAAGTATATAGATATCGTTCGTTCTATTGTGCGTTTTGGGGGTTTCAATTGGCGGGCCTATGACATTCAATTTCGGTTACGTCAGGCCCGTCATCCACATCGTTCCTGGGCTGTCATAGACACCGAGCTATGGCTGACAGTAGCTTCGACTCCCGGTCGAGCAATGTTTTCTTCTTTTGGGGGTAACCAGCCCTTTCGGCCATACGACCGGTCGTTCCGGCGGGGTAATTTCCCATTCTCTGGATATGCCAATAGACAAGGGGCAACTCGGGCCCCTGGCGCCGCGCCTGCCCCCTCCCGCTCCTCACCAGTCTGTTTCGCCTTTAACGCTGGGTCATGTCAACGCATTGCCTGCCGTTATGCTCACCGGTGCGGAAAATGCTCCTCAGCAGCACATGGCTCACACGCCTGCAATTCTGCCGCTGCAGTTGCCAAACAGAAACCTAGCTCCAACTCCAATTAAACTTTGCAGCATGCTCCCATTTCTTCAAAGGCACCATAATAAACAGAACGCAGCGTTTCTGATTTCTGGGTTTAGGTCTGGCTTTTCCTTGGGTTTCACAGGCGAGCGTCGCTCTGTGTTCTCGCGTAATTTGAAATCGGCTAGGGAGCATATGGGCATGCTGTTGGAGAAAGTTGGTAAGGAAGTTAGTTTAGGGAGAATGTCAGGTCCTTTCCAAGACCCGCCTTTCGATAACTTTCGCTGCTCCCCGGTAGGGCTCGTCCCCAAGCGAAATCCGGGAGAATTCCGGCTAATTCAGCATCTATCCTCTCCTCGCGGGGCTTAGGTTAATGACCACATTGATTCCGAGTTATGTTCCGTGAATTATACTTCATTCGACAAAGCGGTTGATCTCGTTGCTCGCTTGGGAACTAATGCTCTCATGGGAAAAACCGATATCAAATCCGCTTTTCGTTTACTACCAGTAAATCCCTCCGATTTTGACCTTCTAGGGTTTTGCATTGATGGCGCGTATTACTTCGATAAATGCTTGCCAATGGGCTGCTCAATTTCATGTGCCCATTTTGAGCGTTTTAGCACTTTTCTTGAGTCATGTTGCCGTGAAATTGCAAATTCAGAGCAAATTTTGCATTATTTGGATGATTTCTTTTTCGTTGGCGCAACACAGCAGGAATGTCGTTCCTTGATGTTTCATTTTAAGGCAATGTGCGAGGTTTTTGGCGTCCCAATAGCGGATGAGAAGACTGAAGGGCCCGTTCCCACTATCACATTTTTAGGGCTTGAAATTGATGCGGCTGAGCAGAAAGTTCGGGTACCCAAGGAGAAAGTAGACGTGTTACAGGCAATGCTCATTGACTTTGTTAAGAAAGATAAGCTCTCGTTGCGGCAGTTGCAGTCGCTAATTGGCAGCCTTAATTTCGTGTGTAAAGCCGTGGCTCCCGGAAGAGCCTTCCTCAGGAGACTTATCGATCTTACTAAAGGGGTCCGCACCCCCAACCTCCGGATAAGGCTTTCACGCGGCGCGAAAGAGGACATGCAGGCCTGGCTTTCGTTTCTGTCCGATTTCAATGGCACGGTTATGTTTTCACACTCAACATGGGTAACTAATGCTCATTTTCAGTTCTTTACTGACGCTGCGGGTAGCATTGGCTTTGGTATATCCTTCCAGGATAAGTGGGCTCAAGGGAGATGGCCAGCTGAAATACTGGAGAAAAATTATTCCATTGCTTTTCTAGAGCTTTTCCCAATAGTAGTCGGTATACGTATGTGGGGGGCTCTGCTAGCTAATTCTAAGGTCTTATTTTGGTCAGATAATCAAACAGTTGTTCATGTTGTTAATTCCTTAACTTCGAAATGTCCTAGAGTAATGAAACTGGTTCGTTTGCTTGTAGTTCTCTGTTTGGAGCATAATATTATGTTCAAAGCACGTTACGTGCCAGGCTCTCGCAATGAAAAGGCTGATGCCCTCTCTCGTTTTCAGATGGACAGGTTTCGCAGGTTAGCTCCAGGCGCAGATCTGGCTGGCAGCAAGCTTCCCGCCCATCTTTGGAGCAGCTTCGTATAGAGAGAGAGCATCTGTTGCTTTCTTCGCGGGCGCACAGCACTCATCATACTTATAGGAACGCTTGGTCTGTGTTTAAGCAGTTTCGGCTGCAATATCATTATGATATAAGTATAGCTCCTGACGTTGAGCAGGTTGCTCAATTTATTGCTTATCTCTCTTGGAATGGGTATGCGGGGGCAACAATAAGTACTTATATTTCAGGCCTGGCTTTTACGATGCAAACATTGGGTTGGCCTGACGTGACTGACGCTTTTGTAATCCGGCGGCTGGTAGACGGGTGCCGACGGAAAAACGCTCGCCGCGATACCCGGTGTCCCATTACTCTACCTATTCTCAAATCCATCCTAAATTCATTGACTCACGTATGTGTTAATACGTATGATTTGGCATTGTTTCGGGCTGCCTTTTTAATCGCTTTCTTTGGTTTTCTTCGAGTAGGGGAGTTCACGTCTCGATCTAGACATGAACCCGTTCCTTTATCAGAAAAAAGATGTTATTATTCAAGGAATGGGTAATCAAGCAAAATTGCGCATTATGATTGCGAAGTCTAAAACAGATCAAACTAGACGTGGATGCTCGATTTTAATTCCACAGAATGTTGTTTCGTATTTATGCCCACTTCGCGCTGTAAATGATTACCTCGCTCTGCGGAGCTCGTGCGGCTCTGCCTTTTTCCGTCACTTTGACTCGTCACCCCTAACGAGGCACAATTTTGGCAAAGTTTTAAGACGTGCCATTACTTTTTGCGGTTTACCCGTTGCTCACTTCTCTTCCCATTCTTTCCGTATTGGGGCTGCAACTTCTGCAGCCATGGCGGGTGTTCCCGATGTTTGCATTCAGAATATGGGGCGCTGGGCTTCCAACACACACATATTGTATATGAGACAACCTGTCCCCCCCTTTAATAATTTAAGCAATTTTTGCCAGTATGTTTATCGCCTTTCTGTTTTAAATACCAGTTCGTGCAAAATTTAATATCGACCTAATGTTTTATGAATTTGTTTTTGACAACCCTCTAACAAGCAGTATATATTATCTTTACTCTCTCTCTCTCTCTCTCGCTGGTTGCCATGGTGACGGCGATGGTTACTTTACCCAATAATAGCTCCATGGGCGCAGACAGACTTGCTCGCCCTCTCTTATTAGACTGTGGGCTTTGCTACTCTTATCATGTTTATGGTAATTATGTAACCCCCCCCCCCCTTTAGAATGCACAATTGGTGCCGCTGTTTCTTTCCTTTTCTCTCTTCCATGTGCAGTTATTTGGAGTTTCAACGTGGGCCGTGTCAGCCTTCCATGGAATCGTACGAGAGGAAGGGGGCGAATCACTTTTCGCTGACGTGGTCAGACCCGCTCTAAATGGGGGCGGGCCCTCACAACTCGGCGCGTGCCCGAGTCCTAAAGCTCAATACATCCGCGAACATGAGGATCGACCCTTGATTTCTTTGTCGCGGAGCGATATCACTGGACAAACAGCTGTTTTACCTCCGTCAAGCAATCGCTGGCTCGGACGTCGCGAACGATTGGACCTTTTTTATGAGCTGTTGTTATAACCTGAATACATTATCCAGAACTCACACGTGGACTCATGAGATTTCAAGTTACCGCAACTTCACTATTTAGTTGATAAGCCCCACCCCCCCCCCCCTTTCATAGAACATTAGACTCTTCGCCAGTGAACTGAATTAGCAATATTCCTGCTAGATCAGGGGTTCTCAAATTTTTTCTTTGAAGGGCCTGATGAGACTCCAAGTAAACCTGAAAGGGCCAGGGTGAAGTGGACACTTAGAAAAAATATTGTGCGCGAAGCGCAATGACCCTTGCGGTCGGGGTCCTAGATGCCCTCTTTTTGCAATCTGGCCCTTATTTTGGGAACATTTAATCTAACAAATTCATAACAGTTTCATATGGAACGCAGGCAAAATTAGAAAAGATTTCAAAACACAGCAAAAGTCAATATTAATCAATGATAACAAATTGTAGAACTTTAAAACATATTAAAACGAATCTAGATTGTACCTATACATACCTGGTATTGGGGAGACAGATAATGTCTTGAAGTATCAATATTTTTTGTAGTCAAAGTAGAATGAATAATATACCATGTCTGCTGTAGACTATAACAAGGATGGGGCAAGCAGGGGCCGTGGAAGGGGGGGGGGGAGCTGACAGCTCCCCACTTTTTTTCAAAAACCATGTACAAAAACGTGAAACTGACCATATGATTGTGATTTTTTGCATGACCAGACCCCCATTTGAAAACCATTTGGCCCCTAAGGTACTTCGGTATGAGTTAGTTCTTTGAAAATGTTCATTATGGAAAATGTACTTTTGCACCTGTATGTAAATCCAAACATGGTGACAACAGCGCTGGTCAATCTAATAAGAAAGTAAATCAAACAGACAGTAAAGACTCCACTAAACTTTGTTTAAAAGTCAAATTGACTGCCATTACTTTTATTACGGTTAGGTCTACGTGGGTACACAATGTTATCATATTGAGCTATGTTTCATATTGTGACTTAAAAGTGATTAAAAAAATCCCAGCAGAGTCTCGCGGGCCGGATTGAGAAGCTCTGCGGGCCGGATCCGGCCCGCGGGCCGTAGTTTGAGAACCCCTGTTCTAGAAGGTATAATGGTATAATGCGTCCCCGTTCGTTTAATGCACCCCCCCCCCCCCTCTTTCCCAGCTTCTTAGCGTGGACCTTGTACATACAGCATGGTTGGAACTATTGCATCATATTGTGTTGTGGCGGCGGGCTGACGATGGGTCATCCCGTTCGGCGGCATTCCATTTTTTGCCACAACACATTATGATTCTTCACTTATTATGGGCTTCCTGAGATAATAATTTTCAGTTATTTAGACCAATTTCGTATATTCCACTCCTCAGGTTATAATGTGAACGGGGCGTGGTTCGTCACCCGATTTGGATGAGGCCACCAGCGAATTCCATTTAGGACCGAACATTAATGTTGCCTCGTTCACATTCTAGTTCGGGGCCGTTGGTGGGGCTTCTGAGCACTAGTTTCTGTTTTAAAAGTTTTCCTGCATAAGCTCGTGTTGCAAACGGGAATCTTTGCTTCGTAGCTTTGCAGATGGATTTTTACGTTTCCCACATTTGGCCAACATGACAAACTGGTGTCTTTGTCATGAATGTGGATGGACTGTTTTAATTTTCAATTGAGGAGATTGGTTTAATAACTTATATTTTTTCGCATATGACACATCTCAGGAGGCTTTACGTTTATACATGTATTATTATGTTTTAATTCTTGCATTATATTATTTTGGCTTTATTTAATGCCACATCATTTTACATTTCGGTATACATCATTTGGAAGATGCTTTTCAGAAACAGTTTATTAAACTCCACGGAAACTGCATTTACTCGCCTCTCGTGTATTTTGTCTGGGTTGAGATAATACCTCTTAACGCGCAAAGCGAGTTAATGAGAGGTTATCTCAGGTCAGACTAGCTGGACAACAACATATCTCGCCAGCGGTACGTAACAGGTGTTTACAAGGAAGGGGCCTGGTCAGGCGAATTCCTTTGGCCTGGTGGAGATATGTTGCGATGCCAAATATGGTATTGTTCGGACTTCACGAGGAGGCGTGGCCCAAAAAATGTTGCATTGCGAATTTTGGTAGTTCGGACATCACAAGGAGGCGTGGCTAAAGATGCTACGTCGCGTTAGCTGACGTGGTAATTTCGGGAGGGGGCAAAATCCAATTTCTAACAAGTTAGCATTCTTCTTCGTGGAGTCGAGTGGAAAGCATCTTTTATCTCAATTCACCTGTTTTGTGCCACATACTTCCTGTATTTTTCCCTCCTCCACCCCCTTGTCACCCCCACTAATTTTTCAACATCAAGATGTTTTGTTTCATGTTATTCATTCTAACCTGCATGTGAGCTTCGGGCCTTAAGCCTGGTCGCACACCCAAAGTGGGCCGCAAGGTAATTCCATCCAACCTGTTCACCTACTTTTAGATAACTTTGGATTTTTACTTTGGTCTACCAGTTAGTTTAGTTCATTTATCATCAGGTGTTCAGGGGGGTGTTTTCGCCCTTGCTGGAGCTCGGCCTTTTCCCAACACATTATGATTCTTCACTTATTATGGGCTTCCTGAGATAATAATTTTCAGTTATTTAGACCAATTTCGTATATTCCACTCCTCAGGTTATAATGTGAACGGGGCGTGGTTCGTCACCCGATTTGGATGAGGCCACCAGCGAATTCCATTTAGGACCGAACATTAACGTTGCCTCGTTCACATTCTAGTTCGGGGCCGTTGGTGGGGCTTCTGAGCACTAGTTTCTGTTTTAAAAGTTTTCCTGCATAAGCTCGTGTTGCAAACGGGAATCTTTGCTTCGTAGCTTTGCAGATGGATTTTTACGTTTCCCACATTTGGCCAACATGACAAACTGGTGTCTTTGTCATGAATGTGGATGGACTGTTTTATTTTTCAATTGAGGAGATTGGTTTAATAACTTATATTTTTTCGCATATGACACATCTCAGGAGGCTTTACGTTTATACATGTATTATTATGTTTTAATTCTTGCATTTTATTATTTTGGCTTTATTTAATGCCACATCATTTTACATTTCGGTATACATCATTTGGAAGATGCTTTTCAGAAACAGTTTATTAAACTCCACGGAAACTGCATTTACTCGCCTCTCGTGTATTTTGTCTGGGTTGAGATAACCTGATTCATACAATACACACAGACACGGAAACACTTTTGATACACATTCCCCATCTTCTTGTGATTCCTTGCACCCATCCTTTTGTTTCATGATTACAGGTTCTTTTACTGTGGGACGACGGAGAATGGCAGGCTGCAATCTCGCCTCGAGCGCCTTCACTGTAAAACTTCCGACGGTCTCAATGTGCATGTTTGCCATGTAAGATATACTGCTCTGCTTGTACACTGTGTAATTTCAATGTCACATTAATGCATACCAGCACGGTTAAAAGACTTGTAACGTGTGAGTCTATTGGAATATTATTGTTTATCATTCGCATTGAAAGCAAACACAAAGATGCAATATAAAACATCATAGGCCTATGTATTATTGTATTTATTTTAATATTTAACAATAAAATATAAAAAATGGATCCCAAAACGTTTTAAAGTAAATTTCTACATTTTTGCTTAGGTCTAAAGAAATAATTCCACATTATTCGCTTTTAACTTTAGTATACACAATTTTCCCACAGATTTTGTGATATTGAATGATATGACAACGTAGAGCTGCAGCATACACTTAAATCAATGCAGACGAACAACCCCCTCCCCCCCCCAAAAAAAAAAAGCAAGTGTTAAAAAAGGAGAAAAAGAGGACGTAGTTGATTTTTTTTCGTGTGCAATTTATATTTATTTAAAGTGCACTAAAAGTAAATGCGTTTTTGTTTTGTTTTGCTTCTTGAGTCCGGTGACGTCTCGGTCGATTTTGTTTTTCCTCCATTCCAATTACGCATTTCAATTTCTTCCCTTTTATCACTTGGAGATATCAAACATATATTTCCTAAAAGCTTGCATTGATGCACTCTACAGCTTTTGTCAAATTTTATTTTGCGCATATTTGGTTTGGCGTAGCTTAACTATTTTACATCCACTCAAATTATATAAACCAAGTTTTCATATAATAGCGATTTAGGCCCTATGAGAGCCCCAAGCCAAGCAACCCCCCCCCCCCGCCAAAAAAAAAATCGGTTTGCTATTTGTTGAATAAAGTTTTATATCGCTCAGCTTTTCAGTCAAATCTTCCCCGTTCAGTGATTTAATTTAAAGACGCACTTCGTACATGCACTAATAGGCTTTTTACACAGGATTTTCTTAACCCCGGACTATCGCTAACCCCGTACTATCCTTAACCCCGTACTATTTATTTTCCTTTTCACACATGCCAAATTGTTTTTGCTAACCCCGGATAAGGAATGCTTGCTTTTTACACACGAAACTCGCTAACCCCGGACTATTGGTAGCTCATGAATATTCACGAGCGCACTGAGGGGTCATTCGGGTCATATCCAAAATCGCTGACTTCTGGTGCGCGCTTTTTTTTCATCGCCGTGATCGCTGTCATGAATATTCATTATACTTACCTCTGATTGGACAACAGGGCCGGCTCTGTTGCGGGGCATGAATGGGAGCGCTTAGCCCACTTTCGTTTTACACATGCGATCTTAACCCCGTACTATTGCTCTTAGCACCGCAATTGGTGGGATAACCCTGCTTTTTTGCAGGGCCAAATAATCCCGTACTATAGGTGGGGTTAGCCCACTTTGCAAAAACGCTGTGTAAAACGAAAGTGGGCTAAGCTTAACCCCGTACTATAGGTGGGGCTAAATGGCAATTTAGCCCCACCAATAGTACGGGGTTAAGGAAATTTTAGCCTGTCTAAAAAGGGTATAAGAAGCCTCAGATGTGGATTGCTTCTAGTCGGAGTAAAATTATATTGTGCATGAATCAAAATTCTAAATATATATATATATATATATATATATATATATATATATCATCATCACTACCCAGGCGTAGTTGGTCGGAGGAATCCCAGTTGGAGGAAAGGTTGGGGAAGTGTCCGTCTGGACAGTGTTACTGCAACTATCCTATCCAGTTTGTAAGGCAACACAGCCGGTTTTTAGTGTATTATTATTATTCAATCTGCAGCAATGTACATCCCAACTCCAATCTAATGAAGAAAAAAAAGAAAATTTTGGTACCGAAAATGATACCCATTTGTTTTATCAGTGATTTATTGCTTATCATCTCTCCTTTATTTACCTCAATTCTATTTAAAAAGAAAAAAAATGTACACGATGTATAAAGTGCATATTTAAAAAAGGTTCACACTTTGCGTCAAATCCGATGAAATAAAGTAATATCTGTAATATTATTAGAGGTATTCCAGATATTATGTATTGATACAAGTCTCAGTGAGCACGTTAAGGGAATGTCGGCATACATTTCGCCTGGGTGAGCACCATTGGTAAAGTTCGTAAAAGGGTCTTGCTCAAAAATTAATAGTTATATAGATGAAATTGAACGTAAATGATGAAGAGCACACGCACTGTAAGATATTAATGAATGATAAAAATAATGTACATTACCCATCAGCAAAGGACAGAATATGGTAATGGCAAATGCAGGATATGTCAGAAATGGAAATTGTTTTGTTTATATACTTAAATCAAGCTGGCATAAAAAATGAATGTTTACCTAAAATTATAATGTTTGGTTTTGTAGCAAAGGAGTTAAGCTAGTTTCAATGAATGTTTGATTTACATGAACCAAGAAAGGCAAATTAGTTATAAAAAAATGTTTCACGGTGGATGCGGGTTTCTCTGCTTCCTTTACAAAACTCGACAATTGATGTTCCCTTGCTAACCAATTTCTGCTAGTTGGCAGTGCTCACTCAAGTGCAAAATTTGGTAAATGATAAAAAATGCCATCTCATAAAAGAGACACTTAACCCACTAATATGTGGAAATATAATCCCCATTTTACTGCCAGGGAGAGTAAATTGTAAACTTTTTATTCAAAATTATGCACTGTAAATTTTTAGATAGCTGTAAATAATATGTGAACATTAAAGTAGAAATAAATTGCAAATCCTCAAAATTGAGAATTACATGTCAAGATAAAGGCGAAAATAAGAAGAACAGGATGGTGTACATCATTTATCATGGATACCGATAAAAGACAATTCATTGATAGTTTAAAAATCTCTCTCAAAAACGCAGAATTACGTCCGCGAAATTTGGGATTTTGATGACGTGCATGAGTGTACGAGAGACGGGGGTTGGCTATCCCACGTTAAGCTTTACTTGTAAATTTGGATTTTGTGTAGTTACCAGCTACATGAGTTTGTAGCGAATCGGAATGCAAGTTGAATTGTCCCACTCATCATCACCGGCGTAATTTTCTTAATTACATTCATCCGCGTCACTTTGTTGTTCACTAGAGCTAGAAGATTCCTCATCAATCTCTTCGTCTTCAAAATCGTCAAATTCAACATAGTTACCAGCTACATGAGTTTGTAGCGAATCGGAATGCAAGTTGAATTGTCCCACTCATCATCACCGGCGTAATTTTCTTAATTACATTCATCCGCGTCACTTTGTTGTTCACTAGAGCTAGAAGATTCCTCATCAATCTCTTCGTCTTCAAAATCGTCAAATTCAAAATCCAAATTTAGATAAACTTCTGGGATTACTTTTATTTCCTGATCCAAGTATTCAGTGACAGTGTGGAGAAAACGTACCCTCGCATACTTGCATACAAGTGGACATAGGCGGCAGAAGCGGGGGAATGGGGGGGGGGGGAGGACGTGTCCCCCTTAATTTCAGGTGGGGGAACCGCCCCCATATATTTTTATATCCTTTTTTTGGCTTAATATTTTTTCTGTGTCTTCCCCTAAATTCACGTGTACAACCCCTGAAACCTAAAATTTAGGTTGATGACCTTTTTTTTTTGGGGGGGGGGGGCTTGTCCAGCTACATGAGTTTGTAGCGAATCGGAATGCAAGTTGAATTGTCCCACTCATCATCACCGGCGTAATTTTCTTAATTACATTCATCCGCGTCACTTTGTTGTTCACTAGAGCTCGAAGATTCCTTATCAATCTCTTCGTCTTTAAAATCGTCAATTTAAAAATCCAAATTTAGATAAACTTCTGGGATTACCTTTATTTCCTGATCCAAGTATTCAGTGACAGTGTGGAGAAAACGTACCCTCGCAACAGGTTTTGCATACAGGTGGACATAGGCGGCAGAAGCGGGGGAATGGGGGGAGGACGTGTCCCCCCTTAATTTCAGGTGGGGGAACCGCCCCCATATATTTTTATATCCTTTTTTTTGGCTTAATATTTTTTCTGTGTCTTCCCCTAAATTCACGTGTACAACCCCTGAAACCTAAAATTTAGGTTGATGACCAATTTTTTTTTTTTTTTTGGGGGGGGGCTTGTCAAAAATTTTTGGTAAGCCACAACTAAAATTTGGGGCGCTTGTCTAATATTTTACCTGTGTCCATCACAAAATTTCAGGTGGAAACCCCCTACATTTTTTTTTTGCTTCCGCCGCCAATGCAAGTGGAGCTTGACTTTGGATAGCCAACCACGTCTCTCGTACACTCATGCACGTCATCAAATTTGAGTCAATTCAGAGACCGATGCGATGCGTATTTCGGAGAGGCATTTTAGCGCTTCTTAATTGGCGATTTCTACCTTATGTATTATTTTCGAAATTTTTTGAATGACCAAATGATAATCCCAACTGATATATGATAAGGCTATATTCAAAGCCGATATATTTATCCTCTAAATGGTAGCACGTACCCATCAAAAATGTTTCTTAAAGTGATAAACTAGTATCCATCAACGGTGATTGGAGAAAATTGGAGAACATAGCCAATGAAAAGACATTCTTTAAAAACTGTAGTCATGGAAATTGAGGCAATTCATAAAATCAGACTATGTTTATATTTATTGTTATATTTTAGAACTATGGTGGCACAGTTGATTATTCTATCCCCCGCACTGTCGATTGAGCAATTACAAGAACAGCGGGTCCTCATCTTACAGGTCGTTTTGTGTGCAACTCAATATCACCACAGCGGAATGAAATTAACCTGAAAACACTATGGTGGAATCTACATTCTGTTTTTGTTTTCATCCCGGATCTAAATGATGGATGGTAGGAGTAGGACTACTGTTCTTGAGCCGATAGCAGATTGATCAACTCTGAAGCCTTGCTGAATGGAATAGAACATCCAAATGTCACTGTAACACCGACGGAAACCGGTCGGTTATCAATATCGGTCTGAAATCAACCTCGTCGGTGTCCTGTGATTTTAAGCTGCTGAAAGATTTTAAAATATATTTTTATAGCTAAAGAAAATTTGCATATTGTTAGGACTCATCAACTGCAGAAATGGTGAATTATGTAATACAAATATTTTTGTCGAACCAAAACGTTTAAATGATAATACAAATAATGGTAGTAGTTTTGTTTGCGGGGCGGGAAGGGTACAAAGAACTAACAGCAATAGAAGAGACGAGCTGTTGATTTCATTTTATTTTCTTCGTTATAAATTAATTTGAGTAATTGAGATTTAAAAGCATTCACATATTGCTCTATTACATTGTTTATATTCACTTGGAAGATTGTTCCATTATAAACCAATTATGACACTCGTTTCAATTTAGTTGGACAGATTGAATTAGATGTTTTTAAGTATTTCAACTCATCGGTGTGGAAGATGACATTGAATGCGCAAGTCTTCTGTGAAACCAATTTGGTTAAATAGCATAAAGGCAGAGAGAAGATGAGCGATATTGATCAAAAGTGGTTACTGCCCTCACATATCATGCAAATGTTAGGCCTGTATGAATTCTAATTTTCAACTTTTAATTTACCCCCCAAATAACGATGAGTGTGGATATGCGTAGGAACATAGTTTATAGTGTTCGTGTAATAACCCCTTATTTGTTTACCTTTTAAGAACACAATATTCTAAAATTCTAAAGCATTATTTTTGCATGAGAGCCTCTCGGATGCAATGTCATGATATTAAAACACATGATACTCATTGCATCTAGACAGAAAACCACGCTTGTTATTAGGGCAACGCCATTTTGGGTTAAAAAATGGTCATGAATAAGATCAGATATGACCCAAATCACTGGCTAGTCTGGAGCCGAACGAAATGTTGCCCCAAAGGCCCCCATATACGACTACTTTCAGGATCAAACGGTGTTCGCCAACCTCAAATGTTTGTGTTTTTTTACAATTATTCATGCGAACTAAGCCTTCTCATTTGTTGAACTTTCCTAAATTCTGACAGCAACATTTCAGACATTTCATTAGAAGTAACGTTTGTTCATTTTACAAACAAATTCAGCGGGTTGTCATATTAATTATTATAATCCTAAACACACAAAGTAAACGTATAGAAGTAGTAGTAATGATAGTAGTAGTAATAGTAGTACTTGTAGTAGCATTGGATGTCGTAATTATTGTAATATCTGCAGTAGTTATTGTAATAGTGTTTCATAATAGTGGTCATATCTGCCTGAAGGCTAAATAGCATTTATTTCACTCTCTAATTTTCTTAAAATAAAATGATTGCGATCAGGGACGAATCCAATGTTGCATTCACGTTTTCAATCTTATGGAATAAGAATTAAGTCTTATTCGATTGAAATGTTTGATCCAACATTGGATTGGTCCCTGACCACAAACTGTTAGATTGACTTTCAATCTACGAAAGTTAGAGAGTGCAAAAGAATTGCGATCAGGGAACAATCCAAAGTTTAATTGAAGTTTCCAATCTGATTAATAATTCATTCTTATTCGATTGAAACGTTTGATTCAACATTGGATTGGTCCCTGACCATAATATGTTAGATTGACTTTCAATCTATATGGTTGTTAGAGAGTGCACGAGGTATAGACCAAATTGCCATCGATGATATAGGCCCTAATAACCATGATTAACAAGATACATAACTAACTACTATACATTTACGATAGTGATCGCGGAAGAAGCATGTAAATATCCTGCTCCGTGTTGAATGAACCGATCACGTCATCCACTCACTATTTATTTTATCGCAATTATGATATTGTCTATTCTTGCTCATTCTGCTCAAGCTTCTTGCCAAACAAGGAAAATATCAAACTTCCTAAAACTATCATGGTGCAATTTGTAAATACGTTTTCTATTGGCGAATACCAATGTATAAAAGTGGAGAGATGAAATTTTATGCGTTTGTAGTGGATAAAAATTAGAAAGATAAGCTGTCAGATATGCCAGGTTTTGTAAAGAAGTATTATATTTAGGTATTATTTATCCGTGTGTTTCACGCAAATAAAGTAAGTTCATCAATTAAACTCTCATAAATCGAGACTGGTCGATAGAGTTGATGAATCTTATCGTATTTTTTCCCATTTTTTTTCTATTTTTTTCTTATCTTACATTTTTTTCTATTTTTTTTCCTATTTTTTTCTATGGCGTCAGATCGTAAGTTTTAACATATTTTGTGTAGCTCGTCATGATCATAAACACGGCTTTTGGAACGGGTTAAACTGTCAAATACATGTATATTTAGACATAATTACAAGTTTTTACATGATGTATCCATGATGATTTACATGATATAGGACGAGAATGTTAAAAATTTAATGTATCAATGTACTATAGTAGGCTCCTATAGAAACTGTAATATATAACATAGAATAATATACATTATATGAGTAAAATTTAAATAAATATGATAATAGAATGTGCTTCGTAAAATAACGTAAATGTTTCCTGAAAATGATAGCTCTTCTCTTCATAACATACACTCAATGCTGAATTTTTTTTTTGTGTAAGGAATTGAATTATGATGGCGATCATTTTCTCGCTCAATGAATATGTGTACATTCTTCCAACTGGAATTCTAATTTAAGCTGTATGTAATGCTGATATTGCTGTCTTTTAATAAAAGTAAACCAAATTTATTTTTCTAAATGTGCTTTCACATTCCCATTGCCAGGTCGGCCTAGTATGTTATGTTTGCTATAATCAATTTAAAGAAATACTTCAATTTTCTCAGAATGGCTAAATACGGACCCAGTCCCATTTGAAACTAAATTACATTTTCTTTGCCATTTTCAAATATTTTTTCCGTGAGTTTTTACTTCCTACATGTAGGTGCCATGGCCGAATGCCAAGTGGTCTTACATGTACGCCAAGCGCACGTTACACGATCCGTTTCGATCAGTAAATTATAAAAGCATTTGGTATAAACCGGCTAAGCTATAAAGTCTGAAAGATCAAAGTTGCAAAAAGTGGATTTAATATATCAAAATCGAAATTCGAGTCTATTCGGGCTTCGCTTTAAAAACAAACATCTAAATTTTAACGACGCCATCATCGGCTGTGACCACAAGGCGAAAACTTAGGTAAAATAAAATTTAATTTGATTTCAAAAAGAGAACCAAGTATAATTTATATTCTATGTAAAGTTATATTACTTTAATCATTGTCATAAAATGTGTGTTTTTTTGTTGTGTAATGAAATAAGCCTACATGCTCATGTGTATACGTTTGTTAATTCAAATATGGGAATAAAGTCAAATAAAAGAAGTTAAATAACAAAAAATGGTTGTTTGCTAATTGGTAGCACAATTATTGAGATAGGAATGAATGGAGTAGATAATTGGAGAACTTTCAGACTTTCATAATCAACTGGTACATAACCGACAGGAGCAGTGTCTTTATGATATCGAGGCTTCGCGAAGAATAATAAACTATAAATTTCCTACTCATGAGACGCTTTGCCTGAGTTATATTCGTTCACTCGTAAATAAGCTAAACTGTAATGTGATTGGTTAATTAGTAATTACTTGCCAATTTGGTTGGCATAGTGATGAACTTAGAGCATATATTTTTTGTTCAGGAATTGCACAAAAGACCTCACTGAGAAAAATAATAATAACAAGTTTCTTCAAAACATAAAATAAATAATTTCAATCATATTCCTTGGAGTGATTGCTATCATTCATGATGAATAAAACGACAATGTGTCTCCAAAATGAGGCGCTGTCATGTAAACATGAGAAAACGTATTGTTCAAAATAGAAGAGTGTTAAAAATCTATGTTTAGTAGATCTTCTTCATTTTATTTATTTGTTTATATTTCATTTATTTGTCGAATTATTTTATTCATTCTTTTGTTTGTTGCCAATCTTTATTTGGAGCAGCTTGTTCCGTTCGATACAAAAATATAATGTAAAAATTTATATTTATTTCCATGTATTATTGTATAGGCCTATGTCTTTTATTCTAAGATTTCCTGTTGCCTTATAATCAGTTGATTGAAAGTTGGAAGATTTTGGCTCCTTACGGCGTTTTTTTTTTCCTTTTTGGTGTTTAGAATATAGAGGGGAGGGAGGAAAAAGAAGATAAACGAGAGGGGGAGGGGGACATATACTAGATAAAGTTAGAGAAGCTTGAGATAGAAAGGGAATAGATATTGGTATTGAGAATGCTCCCTGGGGAGCTTTTCTTGCATTCATCATAGCCTTATAATGGCGCTGGCAAATTCAAATATATAACTTCCGCATCCTACCGGGTACCCTTTGAGCACCTAGG
The DNA here is from genome assembly GCF_018143015.1 of Lytechinus variegatus. Classification (NCBI taxonomy): domain Eukaryota; kingdom Metazoa; phylum Echinodermata; class Echinoidea; order Temnopleuroida; family Toxopneustidae; genus Lytechinus; species Lytechinus variegatus. Next base: position 33,988,303 of record NC_054745.1, on the reverse strand, counting down.
ACGAGAGTGGCAAATAATGGATTAACGCCTTGCCAAAGGGCGTTACACTGTTAGAAAATTTATCCTTAAACTAAAAGAAGTTCCTGCAGCAGAGTCTCGAGAACACCTGTAATCTTACCAGATTGCGTAATCTTGCAGGAAATTGGTATTTGGTGTGTGTAATCTTACAAATTTCCTTAAATAAAACACTCTCTTCCCCTTTTTCTGACAGACCTGTTCTGTTTAATTGCAGAAAAAATCCTGTTTCATGAATTTAAAGAATGATTCTGGTATTGCTTTCTGCAAAATCTTCTTTTATTTTTCTGTAAAATCAGGGTTTTTTTAACAGTGTAGACCGCGGCGGGATTCAAACACACGACCCTCTGTTTACAAGGCGAGAGTCAGAACCACTTCACCACTGCTCTTGCACAATTCTTCCACAGAAAGAAGCATAGACTAGATAAATTTAAGGCTGTCAAATAAATGGCTGGCAAAGAAGCTTTAGACCAACAAACGTAAACCAACGGTGAAGTTTTTCATAGGTAACGTGGTCTTCCACGTTACTGGGCAACATTCTGCGTTGGACCAACGAACATAAAATCAATTTTGCAAAATCAAAGTTTTTTCAAGACGTTGGCAGGCACCATGGCTGCCCTGCATTGCAGAAACGATATTATTCCATCCCCCTCCTCCTAATTTGAATACCATGACGACACGGATTTACGCCTCTGGGCCTAAATAGAGAGTTTTCGCTTTTACTACGGGGACAATCTTTACCACGCATCGATTCCTTTGAAAATGCAAGTAAACCACAATAGAGAGCTGATGGGCTTTGGTCGAAAGACGGAGGATTGGGTCAGCAGGTCATCTGAAGATATGAATCGGACGAAAAATAGCAAATATGTCGTTGTCAATAGTCAGGGGATACCGATACAGTCCCGGTCAAACTACTTTCGACAAAAGCCTTTGAGCTCTCCTATGTGATTTAACTTACATTTACAAAGGAATTTTGCGTCGTTTGTAAATGCACGTTGTAAATGCAAAAAAGTCCGGATATCCCCTTTTACGACGGCAGCCATCGTCGAGGGTGTGGACTAAATACATTCGGACATGAAATCAGCGTAGAATTTGAATTTAAAAAGGGGAAGTTCTATAACAAAAATATGTCATATGAATTATTAATTATTGATTTACTCATCGACACGGGTGCCTCGACCAGGTTTCAACTTTGTCCACAGTGTGTCCACAAAAATCAAAGACAAAGCTCGACTGCAGTTCAGATCTGAGAAAATATTCCACAATTATGAAACTTAGCATAGGAGTCACTGAGGGTGCATGCTACACGGATCGCGGCACGAAACTTGAATATCTTTGAGCTCTTTTATGAAATCGCGATTGATCTTTACTAGTATGCTAATGTTAAGTCCAAGGTTATTGCACAAATCCCGAAAGACATAATATCATTTCTGCTTAAAACTAACAATCAAATGTCAGTTAATAAAATGATTCCAGAAATGTTTAAATCCATTAATTTTACATGTAACTTCAAATATGATAATCGAAGATATGGCTCAAGTACAGTAAAACCACAAGGTTGGGCGACTGTGTCATAAAGTTCACGTGCAAACACGAAGTTGACTCCCCGAGATCACAAAAAGAAGTGCAGACAAAGATATTTTCACAGAAAAGGTTGCGATCAACCCAGGCATTGAAACGCATGGTTTAGCGCATGGTTTATTTATTTATTCATTGCAAACATGACAGTTGGATTATTGACAATTCAAAGAAGTACAATTAAATTCACAATTACATATCAAATAAATATTTAAAACCAGTGAGAAATTTGTAACAATATACACTGTACATTAATACCAAAAACAAACAGGAAATAATCAGTATGAGAAGGAAAACGGAATATGAAAAATAAGCAGGGAATGAAAACAAGAATATCAATTCAAAGCTGACAAAATACTTACATGAAAGAGGGTGTGGGGGGAACAACCTGAACCGCAATTCCTAATAATGGTCAAACCAGATCATTCAGAATGAATTAGGATAGTTAATATATAATTCAGATAGGAAGGAGAAAGAATTGGGGGAAAAGTAATGAGGAATAAGAGGAAGGAAATAAAAAGGAAGAAAATGAAGAACAAAAACATGGTGAATATGAAGAGAAGCAGAAGAAGAAGAAAAGGAGAAAAAAGGGAGGGAAGTAAAAAAAAAAATGGAAAGAGGAGGAGGGAGTACGAAAAGGGGTAAGGGGTCAAAAAGGAGTAGGAATGAGGAAAGGAATAAAAAAAATAGATGAGAGAGAGAGAAGAGGAGGAAATGGAAACATAGAGAATGAAACTGGGAGATATTGTACATTGCATCACTTTTAAGTATACAACGCAATATTTAGATATAAAAATGTATTAAATGTATGACATCGAGAGAGTGCTTGATCCTTCAACAGAGTAATAAACAAACTCATTTTCTAATGCGCGAGAGACTATTCTTGCTATTGAAGATTGTACAGACACCAGGGGATAAAACTCTGTTTGTACCTCTTTGTCTTACACATTGGCAAGGGAAATGTTTTTTTGTTCCTAAAATCATACTTATACTCTTTCTTTGATGGAAGGAGGTTATTCAAGATATGATCTGAATTTGCGATTGGAAATAAAAACGATTGGTTGAACGAAAGTTTGTTGACCATAACAAAACCTGTCACTCGTCCGTAGTTTGTAAGCAAAACGTGATTGGCTGGTCAGAAAATGGATAAGGCGTGGAATCTTTTTTTTTTCATTAAGTTTTTATTAATCAATAAAATGATTACACAAATATCAAAATACAATCGAAATCAAACACAATAATAAAAAAAACAATAACATAATCATAATGAATCAAAACAAAGCAGTATTACATGGAATAAAGGAGCTCAGCTAGTAAACAAGTACATCTAATATACAAGCAGTTTCTTACACAAGTACAGTGTACATCAGAACACATATTTCCACTTCCTAAAGTGGAGTGCAAGAGTACCTTTCTTTTTGGCAATGCGATATTCTGTTTCCTTACAAGTTTTCAAATAGACTTTAAAACCCTGAAATGAAGGAATGTTATTTTTGAACTTACATAAGTAAATATATAATATTTGAATATCAGGAAAATATAAGTGATAAATTTGTCATCTTTAACTCCAAAAATCTTTTCAAAGGGGGACGGATTAAAAAACCATCTTGGTATGTCGAGAAATTTCAAGAACTATTTCGTTCCAAATGATTTTCACAATGTCACAATTAATAAATACATGGATAATGGTTTCTGATAGGGAGTGACAGAATGTACAATTCGGAGAATCCTTCCTTTTAATTTTATGTAAGAAGTCGTTTAAGGAGATAGCTTTATGAAAGAGTTTAAAATAGAAAGAACGTATACGCGAGTCTATTGAACATTTGAAATTTCTCAAATGAATCTTATCCCACTCTTCAGAGTTTGGGGACAAAGACAGTTCTTCCCAGAAATCAATGTGTTTTGTTAGAATAAAAATGCCGAGCAAGATAGGGCAAACAAACTTTGGGACCTTCTTTGCTTGACATAGATTGTTCACTATTTTGTGAAAAATTTCTTCATTGTCCCAATCTGACATATCCAACCAAGAATATTTTTCATTAAAAAGTTGAAGTTTTTCCTTCCCCTTGTAGAAATGTCAAAGTCAAGAATTAGTTCTTTAAAAACCTTGCTTTAGCAGCCCTGAGAGTGGGGGGTTCAATAAATCGCTAACAAAATTTATTCCGCAATCAAACCACTCTTGGTTAAAAAAATACTGCTTTGTCTTGGATCTAATATGTTTGTTATACCATAAACATTGGCATGACCCCATATGTGAAAATACTGTATTAAACTCCTTCTTCACTGCTTCCTCCCTGTAAATATACCATGTTCTAATACACTCTGACAGTTGAGAACAACGAAGACTTTTCAAAATGGAATCAGGAGCATGGGATTTCCACAAAATATCTTTGTTTTGATTAAAGTTTTCTAGTACTGACAATTCAATTGTCTTCCACAGACTAACATATTCTTTATCAAGAAGAAGTTTCACCCATGCCATTTTCTGAGACAAAGCAAAAACATAAGGGTCAATCATTCTCAATCCACCTGAACAATAATCATTATAAAAACATTTTCTTTTTACCCTATCTCTCCCACCACTCCAGATAAACTTAAAGAAAATCCTTTCTAGCTCCTTGAATAGCTTGGTTGGAGTTTGTATACATAGCACAGAAAAAAGATACAATAGCTGAGGTAATAATAATGTTTTTACGACACACACTTTACCAACTAAGGATAAGTTTCTACAACGCCAACAGTTAAGGGTTGCGTTTATAGACTTTAGTTTAGGTTTATAATTAAGATCAAACATTGTCCTGGTATCTAATGAAAAAACAATTCCAAGAGTTTTGAATGTATCGGTTTTCCAATTAAGACCGTTTTCAGAATAGGGATTCACTTGTGAGCCCCTTTTAGCCCCCACCCAAACAGCCTCAGATTTAGATATATTAAGTTTGCAACCAGAACAAGCTGCAAATTTCTTAAGCAAATCAAAAGATTGTTAAAAGAGTCAAGTGAACCATCAAGAAAGCAGGTAGAATCATCAGCTAATAAGGATATTTTTACCTCTTGACCTTCTACAGGGATCCCTTTTATGTTTACATCCTGTCTAACACTAAGAGCCATTGTTTCAATAACTAATAAAAACAAATAGGGGGAGATTGGACATCCTTGGAAAATTCCTCTTTCCATCATAACAGCTTTAGTAAAAAAATCCATTATTAGCCACATAACTCTTGCGGTTACAATATAGAGTTTTGATCCAACCAATGAACTTATCCCCAAAATTAATTTTTTTTTAAACTTTCAACAAAAATTCATGATCCACACTATCAAATGATTTCTGAATGTCTGATAAAAGAATGGCACCTGGAATGTCATGAAGTTCTGTGTATTCTATCAAATCCATAATCAACCTTATATTATTCCCAATATTGCGACCCTTTAAAAGCCAGACTGGTCTGGGTGAACAAGATCATTGAGACATTTCTTTAGTCTATTTGCCAATGTTTTTGCTAAAATCTTATAATCCACAGTTAACAATGATATGGGCCTATAATTTTTCAAATAAAACTGGTCCTTGTCTTTCTTGGGAAGTAAAGTAATAATACCATTTCTTTGTGATGTAGACAAAAGGCCATTTTCTAAAGAAAAATTGAATGAATCCAATAACAGATCAGATATATCTTTCCAAAAAACAATGTAAAACTCTACTGGTAAACCATCATACCCTGGGGTTTTGTTATGCTTCATAGAGGTGATTGTCTCATATAATTCTTTTTTAGTAAGAGGATGCTCCAAAAATGATTTGTCATTATCGTTTAATTTTGACGTTTCAAAAGACTCCAAGAAGGTGTCTGTACTGTACAAATTTTGTGTATCTTGTTTTCTATACAAGTTTTGGTAAAAGTCATTAATTTCATCTAATATGGATTGGGGATTTGAAATTATTTCATCATCAACATTTTTGATTCTATGAATGGATTTTTTCTCACCGTGTCTTTTCTCTAAATTGCAAAAATATTTGGAGCTTTTTTCTCCTTCTTCTACCCAGCGCAATTTTGATCGAATAATTAAGCCTTGAGTTTCATATTCTAATATCTTGTCCAAATCACTATGCAAACTTTCTAGGTGCTCAATATGAATCACATTATCTGGGTCATTGTTTATTTGCATTTTTACATTGTCTATTTCTTTGAACAATTTATCTTTGGCAGCTTTCCTCTCTCTCTTCTTTCTGGAACTATACTCTATACAAGTACCTGTTATTGTACATTTGAGGGCATCCCACATAATATGTGGGTTGCACATACTGTTACAATTATCTGTCTTAAAATAATTAATTGTCTCTTTCATTGTTTTTACAAAATCAGCATCATTATGCAAATAATTACAGTTGAGTTTCCAAAACCCGGGTCCCTTCTGAGGATGAGCATCTTTAAAGTTCAAGGTAATTACAGAATGATCTGATTGAATCCCAGGAATTATTTTTGATTGCAAGCAATTGTTAACAAAATTTTCCGAAACAAGAATAAAATCTAATCTGGAGAGAACCTTTGGGTTAATTTGATGCCTAGTGTATTGTTTTAAATGAGGATGAAAGTTTCTCCAAATATCACATAAATTGTATTTTTCCATCAATATTTGAATAATTTCACTAGCTTTTTCATTAGCATGTTTTTGTCTACCACCTCGGTAATCCAGAGGACCCAACACTGCATTAAAATCACCAGCACAGATTAATGAAGTATAATTAAACTGGTCTATTTTAGCAAAAACATCTAGAAAAAAATCTGGATCATCGTTATTGGGGCCGTAAATATTTGCAAGTAAAAGAGATAAACCGTTTATGGTTACAGAATAAATCAAAAATCTTCCATTTGGATCGGCGAACGAGGAGTGAATTACCAGCGAAACATGATTACGAATCAAAATAGCGACACCACGACTATTGGAAGTATGGCTTAAGAACCAAGCATGTTCCCCCCACTGCTGTTTCCAAAATGATTCGTCTTCTGGGGAGGAATGTATCTCCTGAAGAAAAATAATATCACTGTCAATTGACTTCAAGTAATGAAATATTTTTCTTCTTTTTACATAATCTTGGATACCCCGACAGTTAAATGTGCTAAGCTTTAATGACATAAATGAAATTCTACAATATCACTGGTTCCATACCACTCTTTGAAGTATCTGCATTGCACGATAAATTGAAAAAAGAATAAACACTGTAAAAGGCACATGACTGCTTGTCCCCATGTAAAATCACAAGATACCATATCTAGCAAATAAGAGCTTGTATACAAACAAAGTGAGCAATTAACTGCTTTGGATTTAAACATATTACAAATAGGGGATGGGGACAACAACAACAAATTAGGTAAAATCGATAGGAGGGTGCAAATGGCACCAACAATAGTGGCCAGTGACTTCAAATCAGTCTCAGCCCTGGTCCAAAGGTGCATACAACGAGAAATATGAAACAGCCTTGAGCAAAATCCACCGTGTAACCACAAAAACAAACAAAATGGACTCTCTGAATCACATATAAATCATGATCTACAAAGGGGCATAATAAAAAAAACACACAATATATCATCAGCAAAAGTCAGTAGCCAATACAGAAATCAAAACACTCATACATCTATGGTTTACAAGTAAATCGCAATAACAAAGTCAATATATAAAAAATGCTCACAAATGCCTAGAGTAGCTTTATGGGGGAAAAAACATCTCTTGGGAACACACTGTAAACAAAAAAGAAAACAGTGCAAACAAAAAAGAAAACTCTTCAGATCCCCATCACAAAGGAGAGTAAAGCCAAGGGGTAGTAACTTGAAAATATATCAAAGTGTACATTAAAACATGTGCACATTATTTTCAAAAGATATAAAAAAGACATTACCTTATAAATGTAATAAAAATGTCACCATGGCAGGGAGATAAAAACTAGCATTAAGCTTCACTGATACACGTAGTATCTACACATGAGATAAAGAAGTGTCTGTACAGGTAAACTTCAAAAAATATATATCATTACAACAATAAAGTTCACTCCTGTGCACATATAGATGAGAGATAATCAGTATAAAAAAATAAGTCAGTTAAACAGCCTGTATTCAAAGACATAAACAAATAAGACAGCCATAACAACAGCTGTTCTCACTCTACTTGTTAAAAGGTAAAAAATTATGAAATATCATACAAGATTAAACGATTTCAGAGTCCATAAATATCACTTAAAAAGATAACCATGTCCATTCAGTTCAACCTTTAAACATGTAGAACTACGTGGAAGAGTGTTCATGAGATCCATTAGTAGATGTTTTCATTTGAAAAAGACATTCTGTAATACAATAGGATCAATCTGCTGAAAAGACTTTCCCAGTGGTTGGGTCTCTGTACCGAATTTTGTCTGGGTATGCGAAAAAAGGCTTTTTTCCTTCTGATCGTAGATGCTTGAACTTCTCCTGCTTCTTCTGGCGTAATTGAAGGACTCTCTTTGATAGATCCTCAGCAACGAAGACCTTTCGATCCCGATATTTGGAATTGGACTCCTTCAGCTTCTTCACGCACGCTTTCCTCACCCGTTCTTTGGTTGTGAAGGAAGAAAAGGCAATGTGGATTCTTCTCGGCTGCCTAGAACTGGTCTCAGATCGATATGTGGGGGTACGGTGACACCTTTCTATCTGCGAACAATCATCCTTCGAGACATCGGCATGTGGTAAGAAATCGGTGACAGTTTTCAAACAATCTTCATGATCTTGGTTTTGATGTTCAGGAATCCCAAACAGAACAATGTTCTTTCTCCTTCCCCTATTTTCTAGGTCATCCAATTTGGCAATGGGCACCTCCTTCTCCTTCTCTAACTGCTTGACAGAATCCTTCAGGGACCCAATATCAAACTCAATGCTCTTGACTCTTTCATCATGATTAGACACCTTTAAAGAAATGTCGCTCAATTTTTTATCCAACAAAGCTTCAATGCGTGAGTCGAATCTTGATTCAAAGTCATTAAAAAAGGTGACAAACCAGGTAGGAGGAGCATATGTGGACTCTAAACCAAGAAAACGCCTGGCGCTAGTGTTAGACGAAGCCAAATGCGTAGCCGAATCATTTCTGTACTGACCTTTGGGAACAGCGTCCGCGTTCGTTACCATACGGCTTTGGAAGCGTTGGGACTAGAGTCAACAATTTTCGGCTTCTTGGAGAGCGGGGACGATTTGTTTGGAGTGTTTTACAGCTGACGTGTACTCTTTGAAGGATCCATTGTTATATAAGGATAGTGTATATTATATCAAAAGAACATTCTGTAAATCCAGGAGATTTGATCACAAATCCACACGGCGAAATTTTGCTTCAAAGCAAGGGATACAAAAATTACATCTTGAAAGACATTGTACAAACAGCGCCCTCAAGGCGTGGAATCTTTAGAATGCGCGTGCCGTGATGTTAAAGTAATACAAAATGGGAAATGTCCGTACGCTGAGAAAATAAGTATATAAACACGCAATTTACATATGTTAATGGACGAGAAGTTACGTACGATGTACATTTGCTACTAGTACGGTCGCCTTGATTGTCCGTCTAAAAAAGCGCTCGTGATTGACGCTTGCCAAAGTTTCCTTTCACAAATTGCTTTCCATAACATCGTCACCGCATGCTACATTACAAACCTAGAAAGAAACACATCCATCTCGACTCAACCAGGATCACCATCTATTTTCCAGTTTGACATCGACAACGATTATTAATTTGCCTTTTTGATTTATGAAAACATCGGAGATAATTGCTGGTAATTTCATTTCACCGCATACCCGTACGTTCATTTTTTTTTTGCTTCTATTAGAGGATTTATGCACATCAGAATCAGGGGTTACACAGTAAATCGCATTCAAATCAAAGGTTACACAATTAATCATAAATCATGAAACATGTAAGTATTATTACAATAATTACAAAATCATATCTACGTTACATAGGTTGTTCTTACACGAATCGTAACAAGCCTTTGGGCAGTTCATCTGTTTCTTTGGTCTTTTTACTTGCAATGTTGTACATTTCTATCCGTTTTTTTTATTTCTTTCACAAATACATGTTTTAAACAAAACTTCTTTTTTCAATTCCTGATTTGTTCCTATCCAAAATAGCTTTATATATTGACCAAAACGCAATAGTTACAAATATATTTGTTTTACTATCACTTTCAACTTTAAGTAATTGTTTGATGTTTACTTCCACTTTTACATTGTAAACCTCTCGCAAAATAATTTTGATTTATTTAAAAAGGATTTGTTTTTAAAACATCATTTGCAAGCAAAGCTTAGAAGGCTATCTACAGTAAATAATGCAGGTCATCATCTGTTGAGAAAACGGTTTCCTTTTTAGCTTATTTCCCTTGAAGGAGATAGAGAGAAGAAATTCCCTTTTTATAATCCAAAAGAGGGGTGCGTTTTGCACGTTTATTTTCAATAAAAAAATCATTCTCACACGAAATCGATATGGCTATAAAAAAATCTACAACATAATAAATGTTAGTCTGCTGAGAATGCAGTTTTGTTTTATCGCCTGTTCCCTTTATGTGACCGTAAACATTTCATTTTGAAAAAAAATGTCTCGAACTTTATCCAGATTACTATATTTACCCAACTCTTGTAAGGCACGGGTTTTGTGACTACATGTTTGCTACAGATTTAATTCGTCCAATTTATATCGTCGGTGACATTAGGATAAAATATAAGCTGGAGGTTAAAAAAAGGGGTCACCACTGTGGTCAAACATTGAATCCATAACGCAAGGGGGAACGTTTTTTTGGTTTAGCTCATTTAAATATTTTCTTCGTATAGGGCATCCTCCTAAAAATTGATCGGTAAATTCCCAACAAGTGAATATACTTGATAGATAATATGTAATAAACAATCATTCATATAAAACAAAATAAATTCATCTGGGTAGGCCGAGGTGTGTAATAGTACAGTACTTTTGAAAATTGATTACAATTTTTTTTTCTTCGACCAATTGAAATCATATGAAGTCTGCATATTGATCTTTCTGATTTGGATGTTTTCCATGGTCTTTCGATTAGAGTAACTCTGAATTTCGTGCAACCCTAAAAATATTGTAAACTGAATGTGAAGTACACATTTCATTTATTATTCTCAACATCTCTTGCAATCATGGAGATTTAGTGGTATCACCATTCCCACAACTATAATTCCTATAGCATAAAGTAAAGGGGAAAGGGGATAAAATATAGACTCCTGCGTTTAGTTTATTTAATTTTCATTATTTGAATGTTTCCATGGTGGAGAGAATATTGAAAGGTTTTACGGTAAACCCCATGTATGTAGTCCTGAAAAGGACTGTTTGGTATTCTTTCTTGAATATATGTTAGCTCTGAAAAGAACTGTTATCGACGTTTCGACCAGCGTGTCCTGGTCGTCATCAGAAATGGTGATGAAGTTGATGAAGATGAAAGTTTTTTCAAGTGGATCTTCATTCCTGATGACGACCAGAACACGCCGGTCGAAACGTCGATATTCTTTTCAGAGCTAGCATATGTTCAAGATAGAATAACAAACAGTCCTTTTTAGGACTACATACATGGTGTTTACCGTAAAACCTTTCAATATTAATTTTCATTACGTATATATTTTGTTTTGAGAAGCATTAGAACGAAGGAAGCTATGGTGTGAATTATTCCTTGTGACAACAAATGTTATCTGCTTTCATGTTTATTATCGTATATTATGTTTGTATAAAATCACACCATCATATATTCCTTGATTTACAACATTAAGGGCGTTTTATTTACCATTGTATCATTAAAAATATATGTTAAATAAATTGACCATATTTGGTCATGGAACTGCTACATTAATTTTGATTGGTTGAACAATTGTTGTGCGTGAAGCCTATTAGAAAGAGGATCAATTTGGGTGTCCATCTTTTGGAAAGCAAAGTAATCATTTTACCCCGAGCTTTACTTGTCCTCACATGCGATTGAAATATTTGAATAACATATTTTAATTGCTTAGAGCTGCATGTAGAGTGTGGGATATTTCTTCTCAAATTTCGCTACATGAAGAAGAATTACACAATGTTAGAGAACTGATTGTCAAAGTGATTGACCAATATTTTTATTTCCAGAATAAGATTTTGTAACTCGATCTACTCAAGTTGGTCTTTACCATCTCCATTTTCATGGTTCTTGGTTGTACATGCCAAACATTTAGCCAAAAGGAAGCAACGTGGAAAAAACCTGTTAACGTTACCAATTGCACATCGAGCCTTTGTAAACTTGGATTTCTAATAAAGAAGTAAGTATATTTCAGAGAAGTTTGTTTATGTACCATACCAAAAAGCACAAAAAATAGAGATGTGATAAAATATGATATAATTTGGAAAGTTAAGGCGAAGAGAGAGAAAGGGGGGGGGGGAGAGACAGAGAAGGGGAGAGAGAAAGGCAGGGAGAGGGGAAGAGGGGTGACGTGGGTACATGAGGGAGCGGGTAATTGGGTAATTAGATCACATGGATATTGGGGAAATCCTTGTGCAGAATTCAAGCAAAATGAAAGAAATGTTGTTTTCGTGTTTGTGTGTGTGCGTTTGCGTAGGGTATCATACTGTATGCTTATTTCAAGATTATAGACTAAAATATGTATGCTAGGTTGCAAAAAGCAAGATGCCTAAAGGACATTACTTAAAATTGTAAAAAAAAAAGTTAAACGGTAGATTAAATCCGAGTGAGGTGATGGAGCCTTAAAGGGGTTATATTTTTTTCAAATTAAGCTGAAAAAAGTGAAAAAGAAACATAGAGGAGGCGCGAGAGAAGATTTTGCGTTTGTTTATAGAACCATAAATAGGCTCCATTATACCTCTAGTATTTTAAACATGTGGATTTTATATAAAAGAAGAAAAAAAAACATCGAATAAAAGAAAAAATATTTTATGTACACATCATAATAATAAAAATAATTATAAATACAGCATACATTAGGCGCCATCTATCTAGTGAATTATTCTGAGGCGCAGAGTGAAAAGAGAAGACTGGGCCATTCAGATGTTTGAATTTAAAAATTACGTTCTGTCTTAAGCATTGCTAAAGGGTTAAGATTGGGAACTGTACTTGAATATCATCAAACATTAAAAAGTCATGAAAACTTAGTTGTCTAGAATGCATTTATAGATTTTCATTCATTTTACCGAAATAACTTTTTGTCGAATTAGACCAAATGTTTTATTGACTAAATGGCTATTAGACGAAACGATGATTAGTCAATGTAGATAATGGAACAACTGATGGCAGACCAAATGATAATAGACGAGTTGGCAATTGGACGAATTGGCACTGGATCAAGTGAAAATAAGCCTTTAAATCTTGTTTTGAAAAAAAATATATAACACATCTTGTGTTATATGAATGCAGAAATAAATAAAATAAAATTCAACTCTAGCGCCCTCCTTTGGTAGTGCTTTTTTATTTAACATTTGAGAAAGCTACTGACATAGATCATATCCTAAAAAATGTTCAGCCTATTTCATTCTTGAGAGTGTCTTTTATATTAACAAAACAAGCATATGCAGATGTTCTATTTTGATCAGGCAACCAGTTGAATTAATCTTTGATAGGAAATATGTATATTTGTCCCCAAAATTGAGGTGGCGGCGCGATTTTGGTATTTAATCGCGTTTCTCAATTTGCGCCTGCGTCGTCCCTTCACGGACTTGCCCAGTCGAGTCAACTCGCTGACCGGTGCTACTAGAGATTGCATGATCTGTGGCAATGATCTGTGGCGTCAATGATGGAATAGTCGACTATTCCATTATGGACTTCAGTGAATAGCACATTTTTTTTGGCGGTGTTTCATTTTCGACATCATCGCAAAATAATGAGAATGTGTTTGGTCAATGATGCTATTTAAACATACAGGATTTATTTTATGTAGGATATAATACGTTACAACCACCCTTTTTTATTGTGGCGACGCTTGCATGTATTATGAATGTATATATCTCCATCAATAATTGATGGTCTCTTTTTTGCATTTTTCTACCATCTGACCATCTTTCATTTATACTCTCACCTTTGGTTTTCATTTAACATGTGTGTCTCTTTCCGTATACCGTACTATATTCCATTTAGTCAAGTATATCTTATTATCACCCGTATCAGACATCTGAGCTGGTCATTTCCAAAACCGTATTGCCCTACATTTTTCTGAATATCGGGAAGGGTAGGTATATTGTTTGTATTTTCCTCGGTCTCAATGTGCGTATTTACTTTGCATGCAGAGACGACGCAAAATATACCTTTGTATTTTCCCTGGGCCCCGTTGCATACAAATTTATGTCATGATGACATAAATTTCGATCGTGACATAAAATCATGCATAGCTCATGTCGTTGACATAAATTTCGTTGCATAAAAATATTCATGTATTGTTTTAGCTGATGTCAATCTATCACGCGATATACATAAACTGAATAGTCATGAACGAGCCTGTTGACATAAACTTGGCATAAGTTGTCATTTTTCAGCCGCAGGAAGCTCTTGCGAAAAAAGGTCTTCGGCTTCCTATTTGGACGGGAAAGGGGCATATTTTGGTATGTATCAAATTTTCATTGTTGTATATCATAGATAATAGATATATCTCCCGTTCTGACCAAAATTCAAAGATTCTGAGTATGAAGAGATGTTTTAAATAAATCATGATCGCCGTCAATTTTATGTAACGATTGCTCGGATACTCTCCGGCTGCTCTTAGCCGTACAACGCTGGCAGTGCTAGCCGGAGGTTCCGGCGTCTGACAAAGACAAATAATGCATGGAATCAACACCAACAGAACAGTGTTGAATAATCTTCACGACATTGAACATTGATTTTAAGGTTCCGGCGTCGGATAAACACAAATAATTTATGGGATGAACACTGACAGAAAACAGTTTTAATTCATCTTCACGACATTTTATTGGATATTTTCATTGATTTGAAATTAAAGTTTTTTTCAAGAACATCCCTGTTCTTCCTGGAAAGATCTAGACCTACACTAACGTGGCCTTGGTCCTGGCCAGTGAATGAGGTGGTGCAGCCCTGCCCCTGGACTGAGTCCGGCTGGGGCTTCTTCCTTTCATGCTTTTAATAGATCAAAATCGAGACCTAATCTAGTAACTGTTTAGCAATACAAGAGAGACTGGAATAGATCTAGCTCAGGGCCCAAAATTGAAACTGTGTTTACATCATTAGTAAGTTAATCATTTGTTGGGCCTATATATCATCTATATGAAACAAGTAACATAGATCTACTAGAACTACAAAAGTTACTTTAGATCTATTCTATGTCTAATCTTAAGCCTGACTTTTTAACTCTGACATCAAAATTCAAATACAATTAAACTTAGACCTTTGGGAGACGGGTCCTCCACTGCCGACGCTACGGTCATGGAGCCCCCTGGGTTTATGATAGAGCTATGGAATAGGGTGTCTAGCTCTAATCATTTACACAAGCTTCTAGTATGAAGGTAAGTCTTTATATAAAGTTGTGTTTATTGAACATTCTACTTGTAAATACAAGTATACTACTGTACGGTAATATTTATTCTTGTTTATTTTATAGTCCTTAAGAGCAGTTGTAAATGTGATGTCATGTTATAGTAATTTTCAAATGTGAAACTCTTAAAATTCATCTACATCTTGTAATAAATTCATCTTAAATTTACTCACAAAAATGGATATCAATCTCATGAATTTTTATAGAAATTCAAGTTTCAATTGACAACTGAGCCCTCTTAATGTTTCAATTAATGTTAATATTATTATTATGGAATGTATTCTCAAAAATATGTAAGAGCAACAAAAATATTACTAGTCAAAGGGAAAACAAAATCTAGGAAGGCTATTGGATCCATACTATTGTTACAGTTATTTTCCACTTAACTTTTGCAAGAGATTCAGATTCAGTTGATTTGTATTTTTTATTAGAATCTCAACAAAAGACTAACTATGAGAGCTTACAAGCATAAACGCAATTTAAGTGCATTTAAGAATAAAATAATAGTAGTAGTAGTAGAAGGGATTTTTTTCATTTTCAAGTAACACCACATATGTCAATTTTCTCAAATGACTTGATTGAAATTAAATATAATCTGACTTTAATTATAAGGATATAAAAAATGATATTCGGAAGCTATTTATCCAATTTTTATTTGACATTCTATTTTTTAATTATGCCTGTGATTGCAATCTCAAAAGGCTCTTTCATAATCTTTTAGAGATACATTATACATGTAAATGTATGTGAACACTCTGCTATTATCAAGTTGAGTTGCTAAAGTTGTTTTCACTGATTCTTCTCATTTCAGATTGTTCAAGAGTCAAGACTGTTGAAGAGGTGACGTCATGGACCTGGTAGCACCTGGCAAGGGAACTATATTACTGTTCACACTCAAGTATCCTATAAACGCTTTGAAAATGTTAACATTAACAAAAGTACTAATTTTCATTTTTTGAAAGATAAGTATAATTATATTGACATTTAGTGAATATATTTTATGATTATCATAAAATTATTATAATGTTAATGATGATAGGTCATAATAATACAAATGGAACAATAAGTAGAAAAGAAGACAACCAAGAAGGAGGAGGAGAAGAAGAAGAAAAAGAAGAGGGGTGGAAGAGGAGAAAAGGAGAAGAATAAATTACAACACTGTGAGTTCCTCTTCATGATATTACAGAAATCTTCATCTCTTTTAAGTGGAAATATTTAGAAATAATGTAATATATAGTGATATGAAAAATACATTTTAATTAAATCCAAGTTCCACTTTTAATCATGTTTATAGAGTCATAGGACAGGTGACAAGATACCATTGTTTCACAAATTTTAGTGTGTATTTATTTTAAAAGTAATAAATTTACATAAAATGTCATTCTCTTTGCTTCATGTCTTTGTTGCTTTTATTGAATCGGGGGGGGGGGGGTCAAAATATGATTTGCCCCTCAGAACACACTTGTTTCCCTAAATTAACAATAGTAATCAATATTTGTAGAAAATTGTAGGACTGTTTTTCTGAATGAATGAATTGTCAAATTTGGAAAGTAATTGATTGAGGGCGAGAAATGAAAATGAGATAGATCTATATAGAGATGCAAAGATTACACTGTATAAGTAATAATGAGAAAGCGGGGGCGACACATGGGCGAGGTGAATTAGAATGGGAGAAGAGAAATGAAAAAGTATAAATGTGAAGGAGTCATTAACAGAGATAGAGATGTATACAGAATTGTAAATATAAATTTTGTGAATGATAGTGGCCTAATCTCGGAGGGAGGGAGATAATGAAAGTGATAAAAGGATAAAGCACTTTTTTTTTGGGGGGGAGGGAGTTACATTTGATGAGAGAGATAGAAAGAAAATGGCCAGGTGCTCATCAAAGATGAATAAATATAAATGATTGGTGACGGAGGTATGGATTAAGGGATACAGGTGGTATGAACGTGTCCCAATTAAGGCACAAAGCCGTGATGAGTAGTGGCCCCTCATGTGCACTCCTCTTAAAATTTTGGTAATAAGTGAGCATATTTTAAAGTGGAGCCCCCCTCCCCCATCGCCCCATCTCTAATCGCCAGTTTTTGGCAAGGATTAAACCCCGTCTCTTTTCTTTTTTATTTAGGCTTGTTTATTTTTTTTTCTGTCAAATGTTTTCTTGAAGAAATTCCCCCATTGTGGTTCCACATTTGTAACCCTCGCCCCAACTGCACTGGCAAGGTGGTTCCATGACACGCTTATAAAATACAAAATTGAAATTATAAAGCATCATTAATCATTGATTACAGGGATATGCATGGTTGTCAATCGGTGATCATTATTTGGGGATGACTGACACAAAATACTGTTCTCTGTAAAGGAGTTTTCTTTCAGTTTAAGGCTTTAGAAATCTAAATTGTTATGGGGCAGACATGGCATAAAGGACAAAATTTATAAAAACTGCGAGCGAGCAAACATTTTTACTTTTTAATACAAAATCTAATTTTATGATCGATGTTGATATGATATGAAATAACATACATCATATTTCACTATTTTTTTCTTTTCCTTTCTTTTGTCAGACCGAAGTTTTCATGATAATGATACCTTTCTTTCTCCAACAAACTATTAACTAAAACTAGATGAAAAATGCAAGCGGGAAGCTGCATCTGAGATTTTCGAAAAGAATTGGATGACCTATAAATTATCAATTTTGATGACCTTTTGATATTTCCCTTTTCTTTCCTCTTTTAAATTACAATTCGTATTTCTTCTAGGCCTACCATTTTAGTCTATGAACCTGAATAAAGAAAATTAACAAAGAAAAGGCGATATTAAAAAGGATGATGAAATAAAGGAGGCACGTCCTATATGCATTTTGTTGCGGGAAAGGAAAATTAATCTGGAATTATCAATGAAGGTGATAAATACCCTTGCCCTTAGCCGTTACAATGGCAACAGTTTCCAACTGTGAAAAAAATGTGTCTTGCCCATCCTTTACCCAAGAGCTCCACGAGCAAGTCATGAGCATTACTGATGAAGTAGTTTGAACCGCAAGAATTTGCCTAATTTTTGACATATTATATATTGTTACCATGGCAACACGATTCTGACACATTGAAAAAATATGTCCTCTACATTTTTACCTCGAGACCGATGTGTGAGCCAAATTTCATGAGAATTGGTTGAAAACTAACCAAGAAGCAGGAACCAATAGATTTTTACCTAATTTGGGGCTTATAGCATGTTGTAACCATGGCAACATGATTTCCGACACACACACAATATGTGTCTCTAACATCTTTACCTCAAACTCAATATGTGAACCAAATTTCATGAGAATTGGTTGAAAATTGATCTAGTAATCAAAACTGAAAATTTTTACCAATTTTATGTCACATAATATGCTGTTACCATGGCTACCTGATTTTTGACACACAAAATAGATTTAAAAACTAGGGGAAGCAATTCATATGCCCATACCAACGCCAACACCGGACTTGAAATCACCCAATGTGTGTACCAAATTTCTTGTTTAATCACATCTGAATTAAGCACAAAAGGGGCGATTCTAGACTGAAAGTCAGAGTTATTAGCATTATTTTGGGAGGGAGGGGTGGTGCTTGAAAAATATGTGACGTTGATATAAATTATGTTATCATTCTAAGAAAAGTGTCATATCTTCAACGAAGTAAACACATTAACTATTATGCTTAGGCCTAGTTTCGCTTATAAAAATAAAGGAAATATTTATGATTGTTAGTTATTCAAATATTGAAAGAATACATCATACGCTATCCAATAACACAAAAATTATTTCGAAAGTCCAAGTAAAACTCAAAATATCATCAAATTACAGAGGGCATAATTATAGAAAATAATCGTAAAACTACCCTTAAAGAGAAATTCCAGTAGTTGCAGTTAACACTGATTTCATGAGAAAGTCTGTAAAACAAGGCTTAATTGCAAGTATATCATCGAGGATCTAGATCTGGTACAGTTACATTAACTGGACTTTGTGAAATCTTGAAATCTACGCTGAAAAATGTTCACACCGAAAATCCCCAACACAGATAAGCGCACGTGGGACAATGTATAATTATTGCTCAGGGCGTCGGGCCCGACGCCCTACCCGAATCCCGTGCTTATTTGCTGATTTCTCAGCAATTACACAATTTCTTCCAGAATCCTTTAGCACATGCGTTTTATTTATACAAACAGACACTTTAGTGGTCATTTAATTGGATTCTGTACGAACTCATTTTGATATCGTTACCAAAACTAGCATTTACCTTTAAGTCACTTATTGCGGAAAGCCGCCGTTTATGTCTTGATTTTAATCACGACATAAATTTATGTCATTCAAATGGATTTATGTCATGATTTTATGTCGTGATTTAAGACATAAAACTTTATGCAACGGATTTATGTCAATATTTGTGTTTATGTCATGATTTATGCTATATGACATACATCGTGACATAAATCATGACATAAATCAATACATAAACTTTTATGCAACAGGGCCCTGGTCTCACATCCGGGAATTTGTGGATGCATATAAAGCCTGGGTATAAAGAGATACGCTTCATAAGGATCCGCGCACACAATATACGTCATAATAAAGACAACGCTGGATCCAAGCGCTTGCAAGTACGTCATAATGGTAAAGTGCAGAGCCTTAACCGATATTAACATGACACAATAGAACTCTATTTTTAAAAGAAATATCCTCATTATCATGATTTTTACTCTAGATATCTGATTTGGATGATAATAACAATATTGACTGGCTCTTCTTTCGGGAAACATCAAATATATTGCCCTTAAATGACCCATATTGCCCTCGTCTAAAGACTCGGGCCAATATGATTCTTTTGCTGGCAATATATTTGATGTTCCCCTCAAGGCCAGTCAATATTATATAAATATTATGTTTTCTTATGTAATGTAAATTATTAAGTTATTTGCATAGTAACTCATGAATTGTACCTGTTCAATCAATATATAATATATATGTGTTAAGACCCTGTCTATTGCCAGTGAAGGGGAGTTTGTCCCATCATCACTGGTAAAGGACCTGGGTCTATTTTACCTTCTCTATTTGATTATGAAATAAAGGTGATTTATATATATATATATGATAATGATAATAAGAATATTAACAATGATAATAATATTAATAGTAACAATAATAAAAATAACAATAGTAATAATAATAATATTGATAATAGTCATTTAAATATCGCCATCTATCTAGAAATAATCTATTTTGAGGCATTTAATTATCACCCCGGCTAAAGCTCGAGTTACCTTTCTTCGCTCTGGGGCATTCATACAATGAATTGATTAATCCTACCGAGTAACCATTCACGTTACCTGGGTTGAGCGCAGCACATTGCGGGTAATTTCTTGTCAAAGGATATAAGCATGGTGGGATGTGAACTCACGTCCATCTGATTGAAAGACGAAAGTCGTAACTACTAGAACCACGAGCTTTACACATTTATTTTTTATTTTTGAAACTCGACCTATTTCACGAGTTGGGAGCTATTAATAAAACAGAATTAAGTAATACTAAAAGCCCCCCCCCCCCCTCCGGCGGAATTATTGTTATTATTTATATCGGCAATGAAAATTGTAAGAAATTGGTACAGTCTAGTACAACACATAATAAACGTTAACAGAGTATAGATTGAGCACCCACTGGACTGCCAGGGTCAAATAAAGTTAACTGAATTACTGTAGTCAATAAAGACCATTTGACCCTATCCAGTGGGTGCTTACATAAAACAGAAGCGGATAAAAGAGTGAGTATGAACAAAAAGGTTTAAGATCAATTATAATAGAATAAAATAACATAGGTCTACTTGATAACACTTCATCTTAACTTAGAATATCGAAATTAGCTGTTTAAATAAATAATGAACTCGTGCAAGGGTGAATATGGTCATTCATTAGGCATAAAATTTTTCCTTAGTTCATTTGTCCATAAAATAAGTGAGTTTACAACCACCCCAGAGCGCAAACTTGCCGGCAATTCATCCCAGTAACGTGGATAAGAATTGATGGCTGATAGGTGAAGTCGATTTGTTCGCGCTCGGAAATGGTTGAACTCCACGACCTCCAAGTGCCGACTGTTAATCACAACATCTAACTACATCACAACGTACAATACCATACAAAGCCTTGACAACATAAATAAGTAATTCACCCCAATTTTTCTTTTTGCTATAAATCTTTAACGGAAAAAACTGGGGCCACGTCTTTCCATGACTACTTACTTTCAAGTCACGCGCAGCTTTGGGGACCAAAATTTAAAATTTGCGAATTTGAAATTACTCAAGCGCAAAACAATGTATTTATTTTTCTTCTAAATTTACTGCATTTATCACGAACACTTTGAAAGTAATTTTTGCAACATTTCAGTAACGACTTTTCTTTATATTCAGGGTTACTGCATAATCCATAATCTTAAACAAAGATGATCCCAACAATTGTCGCCTCATTGTAAAAATGGAGTAAAAAAATTTTGCATTAAATAGTATCTTGACAAAAATAATATGAATATCATTGCTCAAACTTGAGTTGCAGAACTTTATTTGAGGGGTTCATATCTTTAGTAGTGGACCTTAATGTTTGTTATTGTAAAGTATAACTTGTTTACCTTGGATTTCTATTGTTGTTATCCACCGCTGAAAATCTATATAGATTATATTAATTGGACTATAAATCATATGAAATTCAATTTTCATTTTTAACTCTTACTGTGCCAATACGAATACCCCTTGACTGCCATGCGTATTCGAGGGAATCCTAAATTGAGCGAAACGTAACCAGAGACTGATTTTAAAACGGTCATAACTCTTTAGCCGTACATTATACACTGAAACCTTCTACACATGAAGTCATGCTTGGTTCATGATCGTGTTATTATTTTTCTTATTCGAGTCTTAAAAAAATGAGACAAAATGTTATATTTTACATTGTTTTTTCAATTAAGTAAAACCTAGAAATTATAATTTCATGAACATTTCAACGAGCAAATACCCTGATGAATTGTAGAGATACCAATAAATTAAGAATATAAAATGAAAGTTCAATGTTTACCCTTTTAAATGACGTAGATATGAATGAAATTGAACAAACAAAAATAACAAAAAAATAATGCTCTTTTGAATGAAATACTATTTTGCTATTTAAGTTGCTTCCTCTGAAGAATACACACACAATTGAAGCGTTCTTTTCCAAAAAAGGGCATTGTCTTCGATCAAGTGACCAATCACAGAACAGCTGCAATCCCCACGCTAACACACAATAATATATCAGAACCCTGTATCTTCAAAGTGTGGCCAACCGTAACCTTTCATTCGTGTAGTCTTCAAAAAAAAGACCCTGTGTTTCTTATTCGTAGTGTAACAAACAAAGTTATTGCCAGTCAGAAGGAGACAAAATATAAAATTAAAGATGATATATCAAAATATAGATAAAGAGGGATCGTGTAGATTCACTACTAACAAGTTTGGGGTATAAAATCCCACAAAATGAAATGGGCTTTCTTGGCAAAGGACAAAAAAGCAAGAAAAAAAGTTTATTTTTGGCGAATCAAAGAATAGGAAATGCAGATCAGTTACAAACAAAAATTTAATACAAATTTTCAAAAAAGAAAATAGGCCTATTTGCTCTGTATTACAAGTCTGACCAATGCAGCCACCTGTTAACATTTTCCGCGACTACATTATTTTGTTCATGCCACCAAGTCATGAACAATAGATGCCCAGACTCTCTTTCATGAGGAATCTCTAATCCGCGCTCCCTCCTGACCTATTATCTAGGAGAGCAATTTAGCACAGGATGTTCCTAGAAATCGGGGCTCAATCATGTCTTTTGATTTGACTATTCAATACTTTCAAAGTTTCCGATATTTATTTCTTTTTACATTTTACTTTTTTGTGGGTGACCCAGGTAAAAAGAAAACAATTAGCCACCCTCCCCCCCCCCCTCTACATAAAAATCCGGCATCCACCCAGGGTCTCCCAGCTCGTAGCACCATCCGTGGTAAAAAAGTAATAATTTGTTCAGATAACATAATGTACAATATATAAGAAATGTAATATTCAACCTGTTATCGTCATCATTTCCATTTTTACTCTCTACAGTCGTTTTAAAATCTCCTTGATTGTGAAGTCAATGCAGCAACTAACAGGTCGGTCTGATCGGTTTTGTTAATGTAACTGGCAGCTGTCCCGCCCTATCCCTTTCTTTCCATCAAAAGATCTGATATTGCTTTACATACTCCATTTACATTTTCTATTGCCAATGGTTGGAAGGAAAAACATCAACTTTGAAAAAAGAAATAAATCTTTAGAGGAATAGAGCGTTATTTTCGGCAGTTTTAATTATCATATTTTTTGCTTCTTCCTGTTTTATTCAAAAATTTTGAACGATTCTTATCTTTTTGAGAAGTTTGAATATGATACTGATAAGCATAACAATATCAATCATTTTTTTAAAAGATGGTTTGGGTTATAAAAAAGACAAACGAATATGACCCGTTAATTACCTGATCTTGAGTTTATGAAGAGAGAGTTTGGCTGCAGAAAAAATGCAATTGATATGATCACAACAATTGATTTTGAATAATAATCATAATGATGATGACTTTCAAGGCAATAACATTAAAGTGATTAAAGGAAAATATTCATATCTTTATGCATAGAGTAGAATTCACTGAGCAAAATGCCGAAAATTTCATCAAAATCGGATATCAAATTATAAACTTATTGAAATTTAAAATTTAGTAATATTCTGTGAAAAAAAGAGTCGTCATGAATATTCATTATGTGGGCTGATGATGTCACATCCCCACTTTCCGTTTTTTATGTTATTACATAAAATCATAATTATTTTATTATTTCATACTTGTGTGAATGATATGTCTCCCTTATAATGAAATAAGTTGCAGCAATAAATATCTAATGCATTAAATCAGTTGTCAATTCAATTTTTCTAGTGCTTGGAGGAAAAAAGTTTGAACAAACCTAATTTCATATAACAAAATACAAAAGAACAAGCGGAGATGTGACATCATCAGCCCACCTAGTGAATATTCATGACGACTATTTTCACAAAATATTGCTAAATTTTAAATTTCAATAACTTTCTTATTTTGTTATCCGATTTTGATGAAATTTATTAGTATTTTGCTCAGTGAATTATGCTCTATTTATAAATCTATAAATACTTTCAGCCCAGACAATCCCTTTTAGAAGGTCAAGGAGAAGAATAATGATTATGATAATAATAATTACAATAACAATAATGATAATAATGATAATGATAATAGTAATACTAATAATGATAATAATAATAACAATAATAAATGAAAAAATAAACAATGAGTGTGATTATTACAGTGCACAAACGAGAGTTGGGAAATGACAGCCTTCTTTACTCATACCTGTATAACGAGAACAATTTTGTGAGAATGCTAAAAAGAAAGTATAAGACCTTTCCCCCATCCCCCCAACCCCCCCCCCCCCCAACCGTGCACATTTGCAGGTAGAATAAAACCTTGAGACAAGAATACTACCATACAGGCCTGCAAAAGACCCGATCGATAGCTCATTAATATTCATGTAACAATAGCGAATGCGCGAGTAGTGATGGGTGAGGAAAATCGTACCACTCTGTCATTGGTCAATTCCAAGCTTAATGCCTTCACACATTCGCCTTTGATCTGCCCATAGAAGTACGTGTATTGCTACACACACCCGTTATATCACACTTGTCTAAAGGGGAAATCTTGATTCAGATCGCGGCAATATCTAAAATCAACTCTTCAAAATGATGATACAAAAATACAATTTTACTCAAAAAATGTATACACAACAAAAAAAGTAAGTCCCCCCTAAATCAAATTGCTGTAACTTTTGAACCGAATTATTTTGAGATATGATATTTCATTGGTCGTTTTCTACACTCATTAAGCAACTCATGGGGAAAAATGAGACTGATCGGTTCAGTCATGCATGAGTAATTAAAGATTAAATTAAAAATGACCATTTTTGAAAGTCACAAGAGTCGTTTTTCAGATTATGCAAATACAAAGTTGGACAAAAATTATTTTTAGGTGAATTTCATGGTGTTATGCTGTTTTACTATCCATCATTTAACCACTTCAGACCACATTTTGATATCGTATATTCATGGTTGAGTGAGCACGTATTGCAGGGGCTGCGGGATGGGGCTGGGGGGTTTCAACCCCCCACTTTTTTCCATAAGCAAGTACAAAAATGTAATACGATTGTGATTTTTGGCATGGTCAGCCCCCCCCCCCCCGACTTTGAAAACTGCTCTGTGGCCCCTGTATTGTGATGTATCATACATAGGGGGGGGGGGTTGTGTAGTATCTTCTACAACTTGTTAGATCATGTTAAAATTTGAAAATGTTGATGGCTCCCCCGATTATAGGCCCCTCCCCCATTTAAAATTCTGGATCCACCACTGATCTGTCCATACATTCAACTGATCCTGAGAAATTGTTAGGAAAAGAATACATTTATACAGTATAAAGAGTATTCATTCCTAAGTTTTCGAATGTGCTCGCTCAACCATGAAAATGGTTAAAGTTCGGAAAGTGTTTGGTGATAGAAATGATGGATGATAAAAACAACAGCAATTAAAGACACATTTGAAACCAAATTTGCCCCCAATATTCACTTTATTACCCTTTAAAATGAGTCTGTGACATTGAAAATACCAGTTTTCCCACTTTGATGCGTGCTCACTCATCCATGAATAAACAAATCAATTTCATTTTTGCACAGAATTCTGCCCATAGGTTGATAAACATTACTGCCAAACGACATTGCTAAAGACAGCCTTGAAAAAAAAGTTCCACCATATTGAATAAGGGGTTACGTATGCTTAAACATATGCACCCATAATGTACACAAGTCTATGAGAGAGGAAGTCAAAATTTTAACAAATATGAAATGAGGGTTTGTTTCATGGACGGTTTTTGTTACTTCTGCCAACAGTTATTTCATGAAACTTCGCACATTGCTTCAGAGTAACACTATCCAAAAGGTGCGCACACCAAAATAACCATTCGATACGCTACAGAGTGGGGCCAAGGCCTTGAATTTTCTTCGCATATTGTGTGCTCACTGATGCATTAAACATCGGGATTTTCATAAAAATCAAATCAAATGAACTGTGCAAGGAGTTTTGTGACAGATATCCGTAGTTACAAATTGCATTTTTTCCAATAACGTAAAAAAGAGCTAATCACATTCCACATGTTCATTCAAGCGTAAATGTTTAATTAAACGCCTTTGAATCATTGAAGCATGTTAATTGGTCTTGAACATAACGAAAAAGTTGAGAAAAGATCATTTTCAGTTACCAAAATGAAGCAATACTTGCCTACGATATTTGGAAATCGCATTTTTTGTTTCCAATAAATGTTCATTGAACCGTGAAACGATGAATATTGTTGAAGATAGTCTTCCCCAAAATAACTGTCATCATATTTTAGTATTTTTATTGATAGAAATGTGTAAAAATCCATTTATAGCAAATTTTTACTGAGTTTATTCAACCGTGAAATTTAGCTAAAAAAGTTGTATCGTTATTTAGAAAGTACCTTTTACAAGCCTTCTGACTATTTTTCATGATGAGAATGCGCAATTAGTTCCAATAGAATTGAATCAAAGTCATGATATTTTGCTTGTGACTTTTGAAAAGTGACATTTTTGCCTTCTGACGGTGCTCACTGAAGCATGACGTAAGATACGTCCACAACATTTACTCAGAGGGTAGCTTATAAAATTACCTACACGCTCATGTAAAAATATACCAAAAACTCGCATTGGTTCGGAAATTATTGGTGTTTGTTTAGGGGGGACTTTTTGTTGTGTATATATGTAAACCACTATCTTTTATATGATGAATTGAATTATGAATTAATTGCCAGTATAAAAACATAAAAAACACAGAATTTGGTGTTGATTTTCTGGCTGTAAAATTGGTTAAACAATAAAAAAGTTACTTGGGCACGTATAGGTGCCAATTTCACGAGAGGGCTAAGGGCACGCATAGCTGCCAATGACTCTTAAAGAGTTAATTTGATTATATCAAAATCTTCAATTCATCCTATTAGACAATTCTACATGTTGTGCCCTATTCGGTTTCATGGACCAAATTCGCCCTGTTTAATGGCTAGGCCGCTACACTAGAGTATCTAAAGATGTATGCCGGACTCTAAACATGACAGCAAAAAAAATATACCTCCGTGGTTATACTGTTGCTATCAGGGGTAGCGGAATTGCGGATGGGGTCAGCTGAACGGAGGGGGATCATATATAATATCAAAATCAGATGTTATTTTCTTACGTTTTTGTACTCATTTAATAAAAAGTGGAGGGGGCTGAAACCCACAGCCCCGCCCCTGTAAAGGGACCCATGTACATGCACTAAGAGCCGCTCTATGCCCTGAGAGATGTAATTCGATGAATGGCCTGACTTTGCCTTCCACGACTTCATAGAGGATTTACTCAAGTATATCTTCAAGGGTATCACGTTCGATCAATATTAACTTTGCATATTTTTGTTTTCCAATTAATGTCCTAAACGAATGTGGGAGGTTGTCCTGCGCCCAGTTGCATAAAGGTTTATACCATTATGGTGATTTTGCCATCCAATGGTAACTCTTATGGAATCCTAGATTTTGATTGGTTGATGATAAGTTTTATCATCTTACTTACCTTTGGATTTTTTTTTTTTTCATTTTTCATTTCATTTATTTTCCACAAATCAATCAAAATACAAAGAAAAACATACAACTCATTCCGAAATAGTATGCATAATTACAATACAAAAGCAGATTCTAAGTGGATGGACCTAAAGTAAAGCAAAAGCTTGTTGTGGATAGGCCCTTAACAAATAATCTATGTGTAATCATTGATAGCTACAAATAATTATAGAAAAAATAGAGCTGAGCTCGGAGAAAGTTACAGAAACTGGACAAGGACGAAAACAGAGAACGTTACAAAGAACAGGGGCACACAGGTTACTAGACAAGACAAGGAGGACAAAACAAGACATAAAAGAAAGAAAGAAAGAAGGAAAGAAGACCCGTCTATTATATTGCTGTTCATTATTGCGTCGTTAAAGCATGACGTAAAATATTTTGACAGAATTGATCGTATGCCAGTGGAATAGTAGACGGGTCCTTTGTAAGGGTATCTGCAGCTGTAAATAGGATAGCAAGGTTACCATCATATTTATTTTTCTATAACGGGGTCCTGATAAGAAATACAAATACAGAGTAACCAGGCTCGGAGATTTTTATTTCATTGCGATTTATTTCCATTTATTTACATAAGTTATTTGTTTTCTGCATGCATTGCATTTTCCCACACTTTGGGGTATTGACATGTACATTTGACGAGCAATGAAAACGCCCCTTTTTATGATTATTGAATCAAACAGTTAAAGGAGAATGAAACCTTTATATAACATAGATTGAGTGAAATCAGAAAAATCAAAGAAACAGATCAACGAAAGTTTGAGAAAAATCAGACAAATAATGAGAAAGTTATGAGCAATTGAATATTGCGATCACTAATGCTATGGAGATCATCCCATTGGCAATGCGATAAACATGTGTGATGTCACCTGTGAACAACTCTATCCGTAGATCATGTGTTCTTTCTATCGCATACATTCGTAATTCCGAAGCTTCGTAATTCCGAAGGTTCGGTTATTCCGAAGGTTCGTATTTCCGAAGGTTCGTAATTCCGAAGGTTCGTAATTCCGAAGGTTCGTTAATCCGAAAACGAAATAAGGTTCGTAATTCCGAAGGTTCGTTAATCCGAAAACGAAATAAGGTTCGTAATTCCGAAGGTTCGTTAATCC
This sequence comes from Lytechinus variegatus, assembly GCF_018143015.1. Lineage (NCBI taxonomy): Eukaryota > Metazoa > Echinodermata > Echinoidea > Temnopleuroida > Toxopneustidae > Lytechinus > Lytechinus variegatus. The sequence goes on along the minus strand of NC_054745.1, from coordinate 33,959,276 downwards.
GAAAACAAAATAAGGTTCGTAATTCCGAAGGTTCGTTAATCCGAAAACGAAATAAGGTTCGTAATTCCGAAGGTTCGTTAATCCGAAAACGAAATAAGGTTCGTAATTCCGAAGGTTCGTTAATCCGAAAACGGAATAAGGTTCGTTAATCCGAAAACGAAATAAGGTTCGTTAATCCGAAAACGAAATAAGGTTCGTTCATCCGAAAATTAAATAAGGTTCGTATTTCCGAAAATGAAAATAATTCATTTTGGTAACACAAACGATGTTGTCATTACAAGATTACACGATATTATGCAATGATAGTAATAATGATCGATGATACATGCGTGTGTTGGGGCCAAAGCATGTATTTCATTAAGAATGGCGCCCTGATCAAGCATAGGCTAATTTCGATTTTATCTGAGCAATTGCTGCCTATAAGCAAATGGTTTAATTAAAGATGCAGGGGATCAAGTGTGTTGGAAGCGCGCGAGCAACCTCTAGATAATAGGATTTGTATTGGAGGGGATGTCATTTTTAATAACAGCTTCTGCTGGTAATAAAAATAATACTAATAATGATCCTTGTGAGATGTTGAAAGCGCGAATCGCAAGCTGAAACTAGTAGACATTTCATGTAACAAGACGTGAAGTGAGCATTCGGAGCATTTTTTTTGTAATCGTCATGATCGTGAGAAAGATGTGTATCTTTCTAAAGAATTAATGCGAGGGCGAGCTGTAATTTGTTGAAATACTGACCTGGGGCCCGTTGCATGAAACTTTTCCCTGAGAAAACTCAGGTTGTTTTTACAAAAGTTTTTGCCCTGTGCTAAAGTCAATGGCGGCAATCAGACTAACCTTATAGTTTTTAGTTTTTACCAGAGTTTTCTCAGGTAAAAAGTTTTATGCAACAGGCTTCAGAAAGTAATCTTTTAAGGACTGCATTTAGTGACTCATGACTAGAATATAGATATCTCACGAACTAAATATTGAGAGCGCGAACCGCAAGCTTAAAATTTGTGATATTCCAACCTGAAAACTGGACATTTCATACTTCTTTTTTTTTGTAACCAGGAATAGAATGAGTTCCTCAATAAACAATACTTGATGCGAGCGAGAAACGTGAGCCAAATTTTTCCGATTTTCAAACCTGAAAACTGGACATTTTACGTGTTCTAAGAATTCTTGTAAAAAATGATAATAGCTGGGAGAATAGTTTTCAGAACTGAAGTGGCTTCCCTGGGCAAATGATATCTATATCAATATTATCATTCTAGGCCCACATGAAATTTCCAAAAGTTTGAGCACGTGATTCGCTCGCAACATCTCACAAGGATGCCCTTTTAACAGTAATTGACCAAAAAGGCGAATTTTACATCTTCAGATTTGACTTTTCCCCCAAACCGCTTGCTCTCTACGCTCGCAGAAATGAAACGTAAATATATAACTTTAGTGATCACTTAAAAATTGTGCTCAATTTAGTTACTAAAAAACACACAACCTCTTTACACAGATGATATTAATGGTGAAAATATCCGTTTGCACCAAATTGCCCCTATTGGCCCCCTTTTTTTTGCTTTGCCCCCCCCCCAAAAAAAAAAAAATACGTTCCGCCGCCATTGGTTAAAACACGCATCGTCTTCATGGCTAACTGCAAAAAGTTCTTAAAATGTCCCCTTTAGATCAGGTCAGAGCTTATATATTTAAAAATTCTGTTCGCGCTTCTTGCTAGCAGTTATTATCTAAATTTAGTTACATAGGCATCTCGCTTTGAAGATCACAAATGTATAGTGACTGCACTTCGGAGTGCTGATTTGTCTAGTTCAAATTTGAACTAGACAAATCAGCACTTCGAAGTGCGGTCACTATACACGCTCTTTAAGAGCTAAATTAGCACTTCATTTTTTAGAGTGTAGGACTACCCTTTCAAAGAAACAAAAAAAATCAACTTTAAACTGCCGATCAAGGAAAATATGGCTAAAAAAATTGCCCCCCCTCTATTTGACGAAAGTTGGATCCGCCGGGAGGGAGGCAGGGGGCATCAAAATGAAATAAAAAAAAAACTGGGGAATTAATATTTTCCAAAATGGGAAAGTACCTTTTTCAAAAATAAATGTGCCGTTTTTCATGTTTTTTTCGAAATAAAATACTCTTTTTAAAGTATACAAGTTAAGTTTTCAGGCTGGAATTTTGAAAAATTTCAGCTTGCGCTTCGCACTCTCATTCGATTGGTGAAATATGCATCCTAAAGAGGTCACTAAATGCTTTCTTTAACAGGTTCCTTTTCTGGTCAGTATGTTTAAGCTCGCGTTTTGCGCTCGTGTTAATTCTTTAGTTATAAATGCACATCTTTTTAATGACAGCAGAAATCTGCTCGGATTTAAAAAAACTAATTTTCATTTTTTATTGAAATAACCTAAAGTTTTAGCTTGTGATTCACGCTAGCAACACCTCGCAATAATGCCATTTAAAGAATAATTGACCACAAAAAAACGTTATACAACTTCACCTTTGAATTTGTTTTACCAAGCCGCTCGCTCATTATAATCTCTCCCGAAAAATAAAGCCTAAATATACATTTTGCCATAATAAGAAGTCACTTCGAAAAAGTTTTTCTCTACTTAATCACTATCAAACACACAATGACTTCAAGCAGATGATAGTATAAGGTGAAAATATGACCAAAGTGCCCATTTTGACGTATGAGTTTCATTTGTTGGCTTTACCCCTAACGAAAATTCGTTCGGCCGCCCTTGCCTTCCCATCCTCATATGATAATTGAACGGCAACAGTGTCCCCCGCCCCCCTCCCCTTGCCTCTGCCTCTGCTTTCCCGGTTTTCATTTTTTCGGATTAACGAACCTTATTTTGTTTTCGGATTAACGAACCTTATGTTGTTTTCGGATTAACGAACCTTATTTTGTTTTCGGATTAACGAACCTTATGTTGTTTTCGGATTAACGAACCTTATTTCGTTTTCGGATTAACGAACCTTCGGAAAAACGAACCTTATTTCGTTTTCGGATTAACGAACCTTCGGAAAAACGAACCTTATTTCGTTTTCGGATCAACGAACCTTCGGAATAACGACCCTTTTTTCGTTTTCGGATTAACGAACCTTCGGAACAACGAACCTCAATTCGTTTTCGGATTAACGAACCTTCGGAACAACGAACCTTATTTCGTTTTCGGATTATCGAACCTTCGGAATAACGAATCGTCGGAATTACGCCACAAATGTTCGGATTAACGAACCCTTTTTCGTTTTCGGATTAACGAACATCGAGGTATAGGCAATTTACGTGTTTCGGAATTACGAACCTTCGGAATAAAGAACCTTCGGAATTACGAAGCTTCGGAATTACGAAGTGTAACCCTTTCTATAGGAGGACATGTAATACAGATTTTCAAAGAATACATCATGGATAAATAGTTTGTATCACCGTAAGAAAAAACAAAAAGAGACATTTTTTTAGGTATTTGAAGGGCTCACTTGCAAAAGGGTTAGGACCATTTTTCATCAAATTTGATTTTTATGTCTCAATGTACAGACTTTTAAAAGCTCTATAAGATGATACGAAAGAAAAGTTAAAATTCTTATTAAAAGTGAATTGAAATTTCAAATAAAATCACTTTTTTTTCAAAAGGGGTTAGGCCTATTTCAGTTTAGTTGCAAAAGGGGTTAGGTCCACACAATTTTTTTTTTTTGGAAAAGAATATGATAAAAAATATGAAGACAGGTAGAATTCTTTCATAGCAAATTTTATGTTATTATGGTAAGGTATCATGAAAATTTAGTTTCGCATAAGAATATTGCAATATGGGAGAATAAAAAAAAAAAAAATTCTCTGAGTGGACGTAACCCCTTTTGCAAACAAATTCTTCTGTAGAGCTCATTTGTCAAAAGGGGTAAGGTCCATTGTTCATATTTTTTTATTGTTTTTCTGTCTAAATACCTCTAAGTTTTAAGTCGCTCTGATGAAAACAAAGAAAATTATAAGTTTTCATGAAAACGTGAATAAAAGTGACAAAGAAATATCACTTTTTTAAATAAAATAGAGTGGATTCATTTCAGTTTACTTGGAAAAGGGGTTAGGTCCACAATGATGATTTTCAAAGCAATATATAGAAAAAAAATTGAAGGCAGGTAGTATTCTTTTATACCCAATTTTATGTTAACATTATAGAGTAGTACATCATGACAATTTAGTCTCTCATATGAATATTGCGGTAAGTGAGAATAAAAATATTTTTCTCGGAATGGTCCAAAGTGGACCTAACCCCTTTTGCAACTAAACTATTTATTTTATAGTCCATTAAAGGGAAAGTTGTTCACATGTGACATCCCACATCCTTCACATCCTTGTCGCATTGCCAATGGGAGGATCTCCATAGCATGAGCGATTGCAATATTCAAATGTTAATAACTTTTTTTCATTATTTGTCTGATTTTTCCTATTCTTTGATTTTTCTGTTTCGACGTAAGCCTTCTTGTTCCAAATGTTCATTCCCTTTAAACAGCAATGTTTGGAACTGGCCGGTATTTTGAAAATTATGTGTCATATCAGAAATTTGCAATCGTAAAAGGTATTAAGTGGGGATATTCAACAATGAATTCAAAATTCCTCTTTGGAACGGTATATTTGTATTTTTGTTTTTTCCCGTATTGTATTCCTAAATTATGCTGTTGCTTGTCACGCAGAAATTATAGATGGGAATGTGTATTCATAAGTAGTCATATCCCATTTTATTTGTTCAACCAGAAGCCAATTTTATGTCTCCCTGATGTAGATATATAAGTCTTGCAGCGTATCAATGGCAGATTAAATAATATAAATATATTATCATAGGGATGGCGACCCATGGCCAAACGACCGATGATCTTCTCTCCAAGTTGGCTGAAGACATCGAGACAGATGAGCAGATGGAGGGCTTAGGACGATCGCTTGGATTCAAACATGCAGATATCAGAAGATACACAGAGACCAACAGACTAGAAGGACGGGTCACGTGCAAGGGAACACGTGATATGCTGTTTGACTGGAGACAGACCGTGGAGCCTGCCGACCAGCATCCCAGGCTGAAACAAGCTCTCATTGATGCTCATCTAGTCATGCTTGCTGAAACCCATCTTGAGGGGGCTTCAAGCACTCGAGGTAGGCCTACGGATCTATCATTGAAAATGTTTCCATACCTCCCTTTTATCGACACAACTTCCGATATCCAATTGGTATCATCTGATTGAATAAGGTATATCTAGGACTTGTAGTAAGAGGCAAATCAGAGGTTAATAGGGAGTTTTCGAATGTCTTCCACTTAGACGTAGTACTCGTTGATCAGAAGTAAACTCACCGCAATGACCACTCATGTTCCTCCACTGGTGGAATACGATTGGATGTTTATAGAATGAATTGCATTAGTATTCTATCAAGAGGGGAGGAATCGTGAATAACATGAAAATGATATGAAATGATTTGGGGTCTTCATTACAACGTGCAGCACCAGAACGAGTGAATTGCATGACACATACCAATCTCTTTATTTAGTCCTTTCTACTACCCTTTCTATTTTCTTCGTTTCCAATTTTCGAATTCACTACTTAAACAATGATGTGACGTTTCTAATATTCTAATACTTATTTGCCTTATTTTCAAAGTGTACGCTTTTATGATTTTTATCCTCATTGTCAGGATCAAACCTGGGTTTGTGCTTACCTAAAGATTTGGTCACCAATCATCCCAAATCACATAAACAACTTCATATACCCCAAGCATCCTTTTTTTAAAGTGAAGAGAGCTATGATGTAGTCAAAGTACACACAAGTATTTGCATTGCACAATAATCATTCCGATTTAAAGTTGTTTACTACAACTATATCATTTCGCTTCAATGCCATTGATTTCCATGGAAATTTCAACAATGAATGTAACATGAGTTCACAAATGAAAGATATTGACTTTCAAAATATTTTCAAAAAATAATAACTTTGATTTTATCATTTCAGAATTTCTGTTTTGGGTAAAAATACATCAGTAAAAAATGGGAGAAGTAATAATTTGTCCCGACAATATTAAAGCTTTGTTGAATTAAAGGACTTCCCTGATTAATCATGGATGCAGTCCATAAGACGTCGATGAATAATGGTGACAAGTTAACTGAGATAGCAGTTATCTGATGACCTTGAATACCGATGACGTGTGTCGAGGGTTATCGGAGATCCACGAAGACTGTCGAAGAATATCGCGTCACCGAAGTCTAGGCGGTTTTGACATGTCGCATGACGTCGAGAAGAACTTAAGCTGAACTCGGGGTTGAATAGCAAGATAAGTCATCATGGACCAGGGCTGACGAAATCTGAAGGCTTCTATGGATGTAGCCCCAGAATAAAATGGCTGTCCATGGGTAACAGCTCCCAGACGAAAGGACCCTTGAAAATTGATTTAATTCCCATTATAAAAAATGCAAATTCTGATTTTGAACATATCAATGATTACTTTTATAAATCATTTAATAAATACATGTCTTTCTTATTATTTAATAAGCAATGGCAGAGTATCTGGATAGTATTAATTCACCAGCGTAGATATATCAATCCTAGAAAAATTGACATAAATTCACTCCTGAAAAATGCTGAAATATAAACATTCCATCACTACAATACATTTGTGATAGTCATTTGAAGCCAGAAATTATTAAAATATCATGCCTATCAAAGTTACCGAAAACTGGCTTCTGATTGATATATTATTACAACAAAATCTGGATTAGAAATTCAAACCAAAATTACCTCTTAGATTGAAGACTCTAATATATCTCCTTTAAGCTGAAATATACTAATAAAATACAAAATAGACTCACCACCATTGTAGGAAAACTCCAAAATTAATTAAAACTGATGGTCGTAACTTCCTTGCTCCTCAGAACACAACCTCTCTCAAAGAGTAAGAAAATGAAAGTGATCCAAATCTCTGTGCACAGCAATGAGGTGCACTGTACAAACAATAGACCTCGGGCAGGTCTTGGAATGCTAATATTCAACCTGTTACTAGAACCTGGAACCTACAACAAAATAACCTGCAAGAATACTTGAGCCCTTCCTATTTAAAGTAGCTAAATACATTATGTATTTATTACACAACTCAATAAATAATACCGCCATCACAAGGCCAAATGACTAATTTATCATTACCTTTTGAATTTAGACTTACTTTTTTTAAATACAACTTTCAGGATAATACCATTTATCGATTTCTCCTGTTAACATTTTCTGTGTTAAATAAACAAATTTTAGAATTTGGCTTGAGTGCAAAAATCAAAATTGCTTTGGACACTCATAAGAAAAAAACAATTAGTGTCATTAAGGTCATTGAAGCACATTTTTACAACTCCTTACTCTAAGCCATATCATTTCATTCTATCCTAAAATCTTACATCCTAATCCTATCCTACACCTATCCACCGAGTCATGTCATTGACTTATATATATATATATCAGTCAGGGAAACTCCCGGTTTTCCGAGATCGTTTGAAATGTCCCTTTTTCGAGATAGTTGCGTTCACCGAAGCGTGAATCACCGCTGAAAACCTTCGCCCTGTGTAGTCTTTCTCGGCTGTTTTCAGACCCTTATGTATGTGTGCGAAACACTCGGTAAGAGCGGTGAAAATGTGTACGCGTGTATACAACTGTGCATTGTTGTTATCTGTAAAACATGTGCCTCCCACCCCCCCCCCTCTCTTTCTCTCTCTCTCATTTATTGTCAAGCATTCAATTTGATTTTCGTTCATCACTTACCCTTAATCCGGACGTTAAATGTGCCGTAATAAGACCATATTTTTGGATCCACCGTCATGTATATCCGTAATATCCAACTTTCATGTTAATTCCTGAGCATTCATCTTCAGCTTATGATCTGTCATGCTGCACAATCCATGATCAATACATCATAATATTATTTCCACTAGTGCCGGCGGAAGTCATGGAAATTATCAAGTCGATATGCAATTTCAAAACGTGCCAAATACAGGTCTGTTCGTCGTAAAACATGCAATCATTGGCTGGTTGACGAAGCCAACGAATTGGAAAAAAGTATACTGTATGCACCTTCAAAACAAACATACTGCAAAATATTGGGGCTAGTGGTCACCAAATAAAGTGCATTATAAAAGTCTGCCTATCAGCTCACATCCATGTCCAAACTTCCCCCAAACGTCCAGCCCAGATGAGTTAAAAGCAATATCATGATGTCATGCCATGTCGTTATGATCTTGACCATTCTCCATTCGACATGATCCATGCTAGCAGTGAACAGGTGTGAGATCAATGGTTTATGATCATTATCGAAAACTGCATGTCCATTTTCCATTTAGCCCATGATAGCACTAACTGCCGGAGAGCTGGTTAGAGCACAGAGCTATACCATGGGAACGAATATATTTTCCAAGTCTTTCTTATCAGATATTATGTAATGCCGTACCCAAAATAACTTTCAGCATGATCATGGAAGGTCCATGGTAGTACCATAGCTCTATGCACACTTTGTACACGCAGTACACACACCACACGTTCTGCTACAGCATACAGCGGAGTATCTCGGCACAAAGGCTGAACGCAGAGACTAAAAATTACGTCCTTTTACGAGAACTTTTACTTGCATTTTTTCCATCATAAATGTGTCCCTCTTTTCAATAGCATCGAAGCACCACGGTGGCGAATTCTCTTTTTTTTCGAATATAGATGAGAAATTTAGTTTTCTTTAACATATTTGAAAATAAAAATTCGCCACCGTGGTGCTTTTTTATATGAATTTTTTAGTGAGGGTATGTCAGAAAACCCCATTTATTTTTTACAGGAGAACTATTCGGTGAGATCCTAAAAGATTACGTCATGCGACCACAAATCCCTGTTATTCGAGATTCTGTCGCTCTCGCAAAAGCGGGAGTTTCATTGACTGTATATTGAGCGAGTTTACAACATTTGAAAAATAATGGTTAAGAATTATTTAACCCTAAAGTAATGTTTTTTTCTAAAATTAAATGTAATGATTATGAGTAATATGAAACATAAACTCCATATTTTTTCTGAAACTTTTCTGGTGGAATGATTGCATGAACATGAACACAATTGTGGCCATTCAATGTAGTAATGCATATTCAAGAGTAACTAATATTTTCCGCATTTTCCTGATATTACCATTACTCCATGTACCTAATATTAATGGGCTCCGCGTGGGTTGGAGGTCTCGTCTCCATGTGGGTCCTATCTGGGCCCCGTGTGGGTTCAAGTATATGTTTTTATTTGGGTTCCATGTGGGCCAATATGGACCCAGATATCTTAGACTGGATGCGTTTCAACATTACCCATCACCCCTTGTAAACCTGTTGTAACTCTGTAAAATGTCGGTTTCATGAGGGCGATAGCAGCATTTTTTCAATTCAATTCAATTCATTTTCATCTATTTCACTTCCATCAAACAAAAACAAATTGTATACCATATATAAACATACGAATTTAATAGAAGATTTCGCTGGGACTGTTGTAAGATTATTATTACTCAAGTTTACAAATTTATAACCAATGGAAACCAGTTAACCTTACCCATATCCCCTTTCATCACCATGTTGTGACTCGGTATTAAAAATGTCGGTTTCATGAGGGTGATAACAGCATTTTTTAATAGAAGATTTCGCTGGGATTGCTGTAAGATTATTTTTTACTCAAAATTACAAGTTTATAACCAATGGAAGCTAGTTAACATTACCCATATCGCCTTTCATCACCATGTTGTAACTCGGTAAAATGTCGGTTTCATAGGGGCAGGCCCAAAGCAGTATTTTTTTTAATTTGGTTGGGATACTGTTATTACTAAAGTTTGCAGTGTTATAACCAGTCAAAGCATTCAACATTACGCTTATTACCCATCATTACCCTGTTGTAATTAGGTAACTGTCGGTTTTATCAGCTAGCAACAGGAATTATAATTTCGGTATTAGTGATAACGGTAATATTTGGTGTTACTCAAATTTCCAGGTCATATTACCGGTAATATCCGGTAAAATTGATAATCGGTAAAAAATTGCCAGTGGGTATAAATTTAGTTATGTCCATTGCAGACAAGCTCCAGGATTACAAATGTATTTACCTGACGTGTTTTGTTTATTAACATATCGCGTTACTTTGTATTTTCATACAGATATATTCGGCAAGAAGATCTCGGAATCATTGACTGTGGGACAATGTCGAGAGAAGTTGAGACACAAGTACCTGAATAAACTTTGCAAAATTCAACTGAAGCCCTGGGATAAATCAGATTACGCTGAGCTCAAAGATTTGCATACGGTTGTAACAATGATGAGGAAAGACTCGAGTGGAAGAGATTCCAAAAAGAAAGAAGAATTGGAGGGCTCTGTTGATAAGATATTTTCTACCAAAGTAAACGGGAGACTCCCATCTCGAATCCTTATATCAGCGCCAGCTGGAGTAGGGAAGACAACAGCTGTTGCAAAGATGGCGTACGACTGGGCTCAAGAAAAAAAAGAATCGGCATTGGAACACTTGCCACTTCTATTTGCTGTTAAATTTCGTAACACAAGCCACAGGACATCGATTGGGGAAGCCATCAAAACTCAGCTTTTAAGCGACGTTCAAGATCTCTCACCGGACGGTATAGAGAGTTTCATCCGTGAAAATGAAGAGATCTGTCACATAATCCTAGACGGACTGGATGAATATGCAGGTATTTCGTCACTGAACAATATTGTCAGCGTCATTCGATGTGACGAGTTTCCACAATGTCGCGTGCTTGTAACAACACGCCCTCATCTAGAAAGCTACTTCAATCAAGATGACCTTCCGAGGGTATACACTAAGATGTGGATCGAAGGATTTTCGATGGAGAGTTCCAAAGAGTACATCGACAGATTTTTCAAACTGAATTTGAGTGACGAAAAGGGTGAACAGCTGAAAGAATACCTCAACGACCAACCACTCATTGATGAACTAGCCAAGACACCTCTTTTTTGTTTCATGATCTGTCACCTGTGGAGTGCAGATCAACTAGGTAGTAATGTCAGTACCCAAACAGATTTGTTTGACAGCGTGAACAAATTTTTAATGCATCATGCAAATGCTCGCTCTGGGTCAACCATGTCAAGACTAGAATTCACGAATGATAACTTAAGTAGGATAGTTAACGAAATCGGCAGAGTTGCGCTTTACGGTCTACTCGATGATGCCAAGAAACTGATCTTTACGCTGCGAGATTTCCGCAGAGTTCCTCGTATCCTTGATAAGGCGTGCGAGCTCGGAATAGTATCCAAGACGACAGTGCCAATCACAAACCTTCCTCAGTCCGACGAGACCACTTCCACTCAAATTGAATTTTATCACAAATTAGCACAAGAACATTCGGCGGGAAAATTCATCGCTAGTGTAACATGGCGCGTACTATTCTGGTTAAGAGTATCTATGTTGGACCGAATATTTTGGAAGATTAATTCAAACATCGGAGACTATGAGCAACTCATCCGATTTGCTTCTGGCACAGACAGGAATCTAGGCATACGAATAATGGAAGCAATCCTTGCAAACGAGCATTTGGAAGAGAACGAACGGTATCGCATTCTACTTGACTGTTCATCAGAGTCCAAGGAAAGTGGAGCAGACATGTCTTCGTTGGTTCAAAGATGCATCACTGCACAGAGTATAATTCTGAAGTCACCAACTATCTACACTGTCGTTGGGCTGCGAAATCTTCCCAAGCGACTGCAACGTGAGGTATATAAAGACCAATATACATTCCTCTTTTCAACAAAGATAACAATTTTAAGATCATTTAATTTCACATTTCCTTACTCTCAATGTGTTGCCTTCTCCCTTCATATTACCATGCTCATCAACATGTGTTTTCTTCTCCCTCTCCCCTCACACTAGGTAAAAACAATGAGGTTCACGGAGTCTGTGCTTACGACTGATGTGACAAGACGAATGTGGTCCTGTCTCACATTATTCCCCAGTTTAAATACCATCAACATCACAGACTTTTCTCTAAGTTTCCCATCATCTCTTCCTACGCTCTCGTCATTTACTCATTTGTCAGGCGAGAGAATGACGCCTAGCTCTTACAAAAGCGTACTCTCGTCTCTACCTAATGCAAGGGAACTTAATGTATCAATCGCAATCGAAGATACGAGCAGCACTTTTGAAATAACAAGCGATGCCAAGCGTATGAAAGAAAAATTATATCGTCAACACGATATGAATGTGACACTTCAACACTGCGTGTCACAGTCAATGGGTGAAGTCAATTTGAGATTGAAATCTGGAGGGCTTGCTCTTCTATTTGAAGACCAATCTCGGAATCAGCACCTACTATCTGTTTCTGGGGATATGGGCAGATACGGAGACACCACGGTTGACCTGTTTGTCAAGACGACACAACTTGCCTACATTCATTCTACGTAAGTATTTCTTTTATCTCATTAACTAAACCCCATCTACTTTCTACCCCTCCCTTCCCTTATCCGCATTTTATGTTCAATTCAGATCTTAATGTACTCCATGCGTTAAATGTGGCTAAAGTTAAACAAAAACGTGAGGAAGTCTCGATGGGTGTCGTGGACTCTCTCTATGTATTCCTGTTAATTTGCTTTGTTCAATTATATATTCCTTTTCGTTTTGTTGTTTAAACATATATATATATATATATATATATATATATACATATTGTCTTTGATAAAGTCGTTGTTTCATCATTGAAATATAATTATGAAGAGCTAACATGCAAAAGGGACTAGATCCATTTATATCATTTGGCATTTTCTTGCATGTTTTGATGGACATTCACCATGTTCATCAAACTGATGGGGGTGAAAAATACGTTTACATGCAAAAGTGATAAAATCTCTCTATGCTCAATCTTCATAAAACGCTGCCTTTCATTATTTCACCTAAATCAATGTTTCCATTCAAAAAGTATTTCCTTTGCTTCAAAATTATGATTTTTCTTTTTAAAAAATGCCAGTTAAAATAATCCTGCAGACTGTTTATGTTTTATATTAATTTTGTACATATTTTTGGATTTAGTCCCTTTTGCATTAAAAGTCCAGAGTGGTAATAGATCTCTAAAAGTTTTATATTAATATGATATTTCCTCTCTCTTTCCCTACCCTTCCTCTTGCGAGTGTCGATATTAAAAAGGGTTTACTGGTCTGTTATTAGTTACATGTGTTGGTTTTGCCCCACATTACATTACATTTAAGTATCTGTTTTACTTATTTTTCCCCTTTCCAACACAACATTTTATGACCAAGGCTGATTTCCCCTTTAACATCTAATATGAATCTTTACCCAAAATGAATATCTGTGCCATCTTTGAACTTTTAAGAGCACTTGCTAAAACTGAGAAGTAGTAAGATCCACAAGTAGTTTTCCTGCCGTTCTGGCTATCGTATGTGGCTACCATGGTATGCACTCTCTGACAAATGAAAAAAAAAATGGTTCTTGCGTATCTTTACCTCAATGCCATTGTATGAGCCACAATTCATGTGTTCAAATTGCAAGGTTTTAACCTAAATTTTGCCATGTAAGATGATGTTACCATGGCAACACAATTTCTGAAACAAGCACAAAAAATTGTGTCTTGCACATCGTCACCTGAAGCCCAATGTGTGTGCACAATTTCAAGGATATAGTTAAAAACAGAGGAAGGGGCTCTAACTGCACGATTTTTACCGATTTTATGTCATGGTTTACTGTTACCATGGCAACACAATGTCCAACACATGCAAAAAAATATGTCTTGCACATCTTTACCCCAATACCAATATATATACACACGCACACACAATTATTCAACCCCCTCCACCACCCCTTCAGCTTGCTTATGAATTTGCTTTCAGATATTTGGTGCATTGAGATTGCAGGACATATAGAACATCTGTTCAAAAAACGTCTGAATTCAAGAACTAACCGAGAACAAAACAATGCACTGCAATTGAGTTTTGTACTGGCACAAGTCTATAAAACAAACCAATTAGAAGTCACAAATTTTGACAATTCACCCATATTTGTTTTGTTCCTGCAGCCATATTTTTTTAGCATATCCTAGTTTTAATTCTTAATCATAAACAGGGGTCTGGAAAAAAAAATCATGCTTTTGTCCACGTTGTCCACAAGTAGGGTATTTTTGACAGACCAGACTACATGGTCTACATTCATTTAGTCTAATGCCATTCTGTCCGTCAACATTTTGTCTAACAACCATTTGGTCAAATCATCACTCCGTCTAATCACTAGATCATCTACTACCGTTTCGACAAAAAAAAAATAACCAGTTGGTCTGATACCCATTTTCTTTGCATTCATTTTGTGCAATTAACACTTTAAGTTTAATTGGACAAAATTGTATATGAATTAAATAGCTATTGGACCAACTGGTTATTAGACAGAATGACATTATACCAAATGAAAGTAGACAATGTGGTCAGTGGACGAACTGACGGTAGACCAATTGATAGTAGACGAGATGGACGAATTGGCATTAGACGAATAGGAAATAAACCAATAAAATATGATTCCTGAATAATTAAAGGAGAGATATATTGATTATGAACATATGTCCTTATTATATATCAATGGAAATTATGTAATGATTCGGGGATTTATCATTAGGTCATTTGAGAATAATACATAAGGTGAAAATCGCCAATTAAAAAGCGCTAAAATGGCCCTCCGAAATATGCCTCGGAATTGACTCGAATTTCATGACGTGTAGGATGGTACCAGAGACGTGATTGGCTCTCCTACATCAAGCTCCACTGGCGTGGAAAACCTATTGCAAATGCTAGTGAACGTGCGATTTCTCTACACTGTCACTGAGTAGTTCGATCATGAAATTGAAGAGAACCCGGAAGTAACATCTAGATTTGAATTTCGAAACAAATGTTGTCGAAGAAGAAGTTATTGATGACGAAGTTTCTAGCTCTAGTGAAAAACAAAGCGACATGGAAGAATGGAAATTAGGGTAATTGCGCCTGTGATGGGGAGTGGAACAAGCCCCTTTCGTATCTAGTCAACTTGCATTCATTTGCACCTGCACGGTGCAACACTCGAGTCAAAGGCCAAACATTGTAAAATATCCATGACAGAGTCACATTTTTTTTCAAATACTGCCAAAAGGACAAGTGCCAATTGATTATTTGTTGTTGTTTTCTTTCCTTTTGATGTAGCTCACTTGCTTCAACGCATCTTGTCGGTTGTGTAAGTATGATTTGTTTGCTCAGACTATCTACATCAAAAGGTTTCTGTAAATAACCCTATAAAAACAACATTTAAAAACACCTCTCCAGAAAATTATAATTGGTCTAGCTTAAAATGCCAGTGTGAACAAGGGGTGGGAGTACTGAGACAGGATTGTGGGGGCCTTGTTGATATCTGGCAAGGTGTGAAGAGTAGGTGTCAGGATCAAGCCTTGGCTTTTGCTTACCTATTGCACAATAACCATTCTGGTTCAAAGTTGTTTATTACAACTATATCATTTAGCTCCAAGTGCAATTCATTTTTATGAAAATTTCAACAATGAATATATACATGTACATAAATTCACATATACATGATATTGACATTCAAAAGATCTAAAAAAAAATAGTTTGATTTTATCAATTTAGAATTTCAGATTAAGAATATAAAAATGTATATCAGTCAGGGTGACCAGACGTCCCGTATTTCCCGGGATTGTCTCGGCGTCCCGACAAACCCTTCCCGGGACGCTTATTTGTCCCGTATTTCAGAATATTGAACAAAATGTATTTAAAAGTGACGAATTTTCATCAAAATAACCAACCAGGTGACGAAGCAGAGACAACAATGAAATCGATAAATAAATTTTTGCAAGTTCTGCGGTGATTTTCTTGCTAACCGAATATATCGCAAACGAACTTGCCTCCTGCCACTGTGTGGCAGGCTACTATAGCTAGGCATGTAGGATCTGAGCAGTTTCTCTCCACCAAACATGCCAAAATAATCACAAAATCGGCGGGGAATTTGTATGACTATATTATGGGTTCTCAGATTACTGATTCGGAGGAACAAGTTATTGATTTTTCACAACTAGATCTAGTTGTTTCAGCTTTCGTTTTGAGTCTTGTGTATGATGCCGCGATGTTTCATCTAATTTTAAGTAAAAAAAATCACTTTGAAATTTTAGTAATTTCTAAAACATTGTTTTTATCTTAAAAATATGTTTGAAAAAAAAGAATATCACTATGATTTTTTTTAGATGATTGGATTTTTTTGCTTGAAATTTCAACTTTTTTCCTCTTTCTTTCTTTTCTATCCTTGTTTCTTCATCCTTCTATCCTTCCTGCTTGCCTGTTTTTGTTTCATCTATCTTTATTTCCTATTTGTCTTTCCTGATCCTTTCTCTCTCTGTTCATTTTTCTTTCTTTCCTCCTTTTTCTTACCCGTATTCTTTATCAAATTTCCCTTTTTATATTCTTTCTTTCTTAAAAGTTCCCCCTCCCTTCCACTCGTTTTTCTTTTAATTCTTTCTCTTCTTCTATTATGTTTTCATACCCTCCTCACTTCAATTCTTCTTCCCTCTCTTTCCTCCTTTCTTTTTTCATTCTTCATTTCCTTTCCTTCTTTCTTTGCTTCTTTTTTCAAAGAATGAAGGAAATATTTTTCTTTCCTTCATTTTTTCTTTCCTCCTCTTTAAGTGTTTTTTTTGCTGTCCTTTATGTTGTCTTTCACACATTGTAATCTTCCATTCCTTTCTTTTTTCTTTCTTTCTGTATTTAAATTCAAAGATTGACAAAAACATTTTTCTCTCTTTTATTCTTTCTTTCATCCTTTTATTCTAACTTTCTTTTATTTTATTTTTTTTCCTTCATTTTCCCCTTATTTTTTTTCTTTCTGTCTTCTCAATCCATTTCTTTTCTTTCGGCTCTTCTTTCTATCCTTCATTCTTTCGTTCACCCTCCCTTCCAATTCTTTATAGTTTTTCACAGGTGTAACAATTGTGTAGCCTTTTTTGTTGATCTTTTTTGTCGATTGTCCCGTATTTCATTTTGTGAAATCTGGTCACCCTGATAACAGTAGTGGATGGGAGAAATAATAATTTATCCCGACAACATTAAGGGTTTATTGAATTAAAGGACTTCCCTGATTAATCATGGATGCAGTCCGTAAGATGTCGATGAGAACATGATTTAAAAAAACGTTGACCGAAATAGCGATTATCCGATGACCTTGAAAACCGATGACGTACATGTAGAATGATTTGTGTCAAAGGTTATCGGAGATCCACGAAGACTGCTGAAGAATGGTGTCACCGAAGTCTAGGCGCTTTCGACCTGTCGCGTGACGTCGAGAAGAACTTAGCTGAAATCAGGGTTGAATACTCAGGTTATATCACCTTGGTTCATTTTGGTTCGCCTACTCAAGCGCGGTTATAGACCCCAAAACCTTGGTAGGGCTCAAAGGGCTTGAGCAATTTTCGATGTTGATACAAAATACAATGGAGATGGTAAGTCGTTAACCCCATACATGTACGTGGGAGACTATATTGATGTGACTAAGCAGGTAATCCCCGGCCTCCTGGCCCAAAAATATTTATAAATATCAAGCGGGGAAGGGGAGGGGGGCGTAGCAACCGAGAAAAGAAACACATATTTAAATGTACCACCCATTTTTTTTCAATACCAGAAGGATTTCCCTGTTGTTTATGTAAAGCTTTACACACACACACAGATATATATATATATATATATACATCATGATTTGAAACAACCAATTCATCGAATTTTCATATCTGTCCCGTTTTATTTATATTTTATTTTTATACGCACTGGAAAATTACGAAAAGCAATAGGTACTCAATGCGCTTTTCAACCAATACAATTCAAAATTGTCATTTTTGTGATGACCATATTTAGAATTTATTTTCGTGGGTGCATCGTGGTGTTGTGGTTCTGAGTCTCGCCTTTCCAACAGAGGGTCATGGGTTCGAATCCTAGCCATGGCGTGTTTTCCTTCAGCAAGAAATTTATCCACACTTTGCAGCACTCGACCAAGGCGAGGTGAATGGGTACCCGGCAGGATTAATTCCTTGAATGCACTGAGCGCCGGTGATAGTAGCTCGAGCTACCGCCGGGGTAATAATTGCAAGCGCTTTGTATCATCAGGCAAAAGCGCTATACAGTGCGTATCAAAAAAAAACGGGACAGATTTGAAAAGTCTATAAAATTTTGGTTTCAAATTATGATTTCTATATATTGGTGTCAATACGTGCTCTGGAGTCTTATCTTTCAAATGCCATTAAAATAATTTAGTTTCGTTCATGCTTGAGCGAACACTGAATGTTTTTGTCTGGGGTATAAAAGGAGGCTTGCGCCAAAATGGCATAAAATGATAAATATGATGGTCGGACTTCTTGCTAATCAGTAGACTTCTTCTTAAAATTTTCTTTATCTTTGCCATAAGTTTCGAATTATGCGGTCAAAATTCATTTCCAAATCTACTTATTTGCTTGAATAGTTCTGTTTTTGTTCCTTTTTAATATGTTCTCTTTTAGCTTTGAATATTCCTTCTTTAGGCAAGAACATTTTTTTATACCAAAGTATGGGAGAGCGTGGTTGTTTTTTCAAATCCTTTCATTTTGTGCTACAAAGGTTATGGTGCCTTTGAACAGTGGCATACTGAGGGGGGGGGGCACGGGGTGCTCCCCCCCAAATGAAAAATTATGACCAAGGAAAAAAGTGAAAAGGAAAATAACAGGAAAAAAAGAAAATGAAATATGATATCATTTTCTGAATATTATGTCAAAATCACAAGATTGGATATTTAAATAAAAAAGTGGAAATTTTTGGTTGCTCGCTTCACAACTTTTTAATACATTTTACCCGATCTGCCATATCTTGCTCCTTCAAAATTGACTCAATACACCACTGCCATTGAAAGACATGAATCCTTTCCTGTTTGTCCTGTCAAGCACTTAATTAAACTTGGTGAAGGATTCAATAACCCCTTGAAAATAGAATTCATGTCTTTTATAGGTACCATAGCATAATTTGTTTTACCTAATAATTATCGAAGGTACCACAACATAATTTATTTCACATAAAAGGATTTGAATAATTGCGAATTCTCCCAATTGATAATGCAAATCTTCTTACTTGGGTTGACAAAAAGTCTCTTCTTTTCTTACTTAATGAAGGAAAATTCAAAGGTAAAAGAAGTTTAAATGAAAAACAATATAATTCAGGTAAATAAATAAAGTTGTAAATGAAATATGAAAGCATAATTCGAAAATTGTGGCAAAGATAATGAAAAGATTAAGAGGAAGTCTGCTGATTAGCCAAAAGTCTAATCATCAAATTTCACATTTCTGCCATTTTGGCGCAAGCCTCTTTTTGAACCCCCGACAAAAACGTCCCGTGTTCGCTCAAGCATGAACAAAATTTATTTTTTAAAATGGCATTTCAAAGATAAGATCTTAGAGCATCTATTAACATCAAAATATAGATATAATGATTTGAAACAATTTTTTTTTATAGATTTTTCAAAACTGTCCCGTTTTTTTTTATACGCACTGTATAAGTCCAGTCATCATTATTACTATCATTAGAAATAAGCCTTAATTTATACATCGTGTCCTAAGATTTTCAGCCCACCCCATGCTTGAAAATGTCTTTTATATAAACAAAAGAATAATACGCAGGGGTGCATCCGTGTGTATTAGATTTTGATGTAGAATGGATAAATCTTTTTCAATAAAACATATTTTCATGTTGAAACTTAACACCACGAAAATTTTGGGGGCACACATATTGATATGATATCGTAATCAATTGGAACACTAACATTCGATTTGGTGGGGATTTAGCCAAACTAGAGATTGGCTTACTTGTTTTTTAGTAATATTAATATATATATATATACATATATATATATATATATATATATATATATAAAGGAATGGATGAAGACAGGGTTGGCACGTCTGGGACGGTGCGTTTTAAAACGTTTTAAAACACCCGTTTCACATGAAGAGTGTTTTTAAACACCGCACAGGCTTGTGTGTAGTAAATCTGCAAGGATGTGATCTTAAATGAATATATTTTTTTTCATACTTCCATTATGGAGTGGTGTATTATTTTCCTCTAACTTTTAAAACTCTTTCTCAATATCACTCCTTTTTTCTCTCCCCCCCTTTTATTTTGCCTTTCTCGATCTCTTTGTCATGTTTCTTTCTTCCCAGTTCAAATTTAAATCTGTAAACACGACAGGGCGACTCCATATCATTCAAGACTCTTTTGCAATGCATGCATGGGTATGCAGTTATGATATTACACAACAAGTGCGTGTCATACCCCGAATTTCTAAAAATGTGATTTATGTAGAAAGCCACAATCTGTATCATTGTTTGTACTTTTTGTTAATTCAAATTATTGTTAATAATTTCCATTGAAAAAGAAGTAAAAAAAAATTACGCAAATTGTGTTTCTTATAATGTGCATTTGGTCCAAGTTCTTCAATTAAAAAAGTAGGCAGTTCAAGGGCTTTATCGGCATAATTGATTCAAGTGTAATAAAGCTTTTCTTGATTGATTAAATGAAAGTAAGCTTTGAAACCCCATAGATTACAGTATGTTATTTTCTTCCATTGTGAAAATTCTTCTGCTCCCCCCCCCCCTTACTTGACAAGACTCACAATACCCCGGGACTATGTATATGTATGAGGAATAATTTTAGTGGGACTTTTTAGGGACATTCAATTTCCAGGCTTTTGTATTTTTTTCGGGAAATATGACTTTCTGTTGGAAGTTCACTAATAAATATTGTAGTCTTCTCTCACTAAATACTCCAAAAATATATTTAAAGCGTCCAGAGCTTAATTTAGACTGTATAATTTAATTGATTTACGGAAAATTTCCTCATTCGTTGGAAAAAAAGTTTAAAAATTATTTAAAACGTTTTTAAGCATTTTGTTTTTTTAAATAAAAAAAACTTTTTTTTATTACAACCCTGGATGAAGAGAACAATGGTAGGCGTCGCTTAAATCAAGGATCTCCAGAGCTATCTACCCTTTGGAAAAATTGGTGATGCCGAAAAAAATGTCTCTGCTGGGAAAATGAACGCGTGCCCCCAGCTTTGAACGACGGTGCATTAACCACTAGACCATAGAGACGGGTTAGAGGCTAGGGCGACCCCGATCCAATGGCCGTCAGATAGATTTTCGACACCATATTTCCTTTGTCATGTTTGTTGGGTATAAGCAGGTTTTTGCACAAAGACAAGCCGCCATGCCTCAGCTATATTAAAGCTATTTCTGGCATCACCAATTTTTCCAATTGGTAGATAGCTTTGGGGAACCTTGATTTAAGCTATACAAAAGTGTTGCCAAAGCTGTTTTACATGTAAAACGTCACACACACACACAGCACGCACGCAAACACACACAAACACACACACACACACACACATATATATATATATATATATATATATATATATATATATATATATATATATATATATATATATATATATATATAATTCAGATTTTATTCAGAATTTTTTCGTCTGAAGTAATACATATTTCTTTAAGTCTAAAAATATTAAAAATGAAAAATCACGTATGATTTACTTTTTTTATCGCGTTTTTTTTTTTTTGGGGGGGGGCGGGCTGAAATACATCGTTTTTACGAAATGCATAAAAATGTGAAAAATGAATCTGATCCCAAAATTATTTCATGAACCAAAAAGATTTTACGCAACCAGGCGCGCCGGAACACTTTCATTTTTTTTTTTTTGGTGGGGGCAAAATCCCGAAGGGGGAACAATATTTTTGACAGTGTGAGGTACCGAAGTGATCGAGCGGGAGAGGCTGTGGAACCCCCCTTCCCCACGGTAAGGACTTTGTTTAAAAATTGAGTATAAAAGTTGGGTTTCTAAGAGCATTCAAAAATATTTTTTGGGGGGAAAATTAAACAGTCTTGGAGTTCTTTTTGCTCCTTCTGTTTCCTCCCTTCTGACCCAGACTGGTGTTTCTTCATGATCAGGGTCGCAGTTCCAGCAAATTACGAGCCTTATTGCAAACGAAATTGTTTCAAACCAATGTAATATTGGCCTTTTAAAGACTTTAAGATGGCAAACATGACCGTACGCAGCCGGGGGCCGCCGATCGAGAGGGCAAAATTCATCAAAAGTGTGCACGAAATCCTTCAATTTTATTCTAGAAAATGTTCAAGCTCCCCCATCACAAACCCCCTCGCTCTTAAATTTCTTCGAAAATTTAGGTCTTGCAGCCGCACCCACTCCCGGATTGTTTTCTTTTTTTTTTGCAAACGTCCATGAATAAGAAAAGCTGGGATGAACCAGAGAACATAGCTGCCATCTCGATGTGATTAGTAACAGGTATTGGGAAGAAGTTTTGGAATCTAGAATACATAATGCTATATCATATGAGCTGAAATAGTATCAGACAAAACGCCTTCCAATCATGCCAATGAAAAGGAATAGAGGAAAATACGGGGCTGTGAAAATATCTTAAGATTTTTTTTATAGTAGAGCAGTACTGTAACGCTTATTTTTTTTTCTTCTTTATTCTTTATTTACATTTTTATTCATATCTCGGATGATATGAGTCCGGTTAAGAAAACACTTTCACAAATAATTTTATTTTTTCATGTCTAAACATTATCTCAAATTGCTTTCGAGTGGGATTCACCATTTTCACAAATTATAAATTATAGTCCTCTACACATGATTATTCTGCGTGTAATTTTCTAATCACATGTCTCCTTGGTATTTTCTTTAGGGCGCTGACTTGTTAGCACTGTATTAACTCAATTTATATTTAGCCGAAAGTGAAATAATCCAAACAAGTTTATCGAGATGTTATGGTTTGTGGGCTTGACAGCTATGACATAGATTCCATATGTTGCTCGAGTAGTGTTCACGCGCGTTTGTTATATCGGGTCCGGTCTGAGCGTTTCTGGGCGACCGCGCGTTTGTCAGACGACACAGCCAACATCATAGAGTTATAAACCTAATCATTGGTGGACCACTATCAATGTATTCATTGAAAGGTTGAACGTTATCACACTGTAATAAGATGGAAAAGGGGCTTATCAAAGGTATATTTCACAGAGGTACTGTTCGTCGAAAGACGAGAGGCTTACTATGATAATGTATGTACCCCGTCAGGGGCAATTTTTTTCATTTTTCACAATGGAAATGACAATTTTCAGTCAGAAAAGTGCCTTCGTTTGCTTTTGTCCTTAAATAATTTATCATTTTTTCTACTTTCAGAGGGGCACATGGGGGGGGGGGCAAAATCTCCTTTTGCCCCCCAAAAATTTTATTGGGGGGCAGGTGCCCCCCTGCCCCTCCCCGCTTCCGGCGCCCTTGTACACAACCTAATTGTTATCTATCTTTTCTATTTATATTTTCCTTCAGATAAGCGAATGTCATCTGTCTTCTGTGATGACTTCTAGAATGTGGGCATGTCTTAGATCATTCACCTCACTGAACCATCTTCGAATCTCAGACTCATCTTTCAGTTTCCCTCCATCACCTCCTGAGCTACCATCGGTCACAAAACTATCAGCCAAAAGAGTGACGTCGCAAAGCTATGAAGGTCTGATCTCATCGCTTCCTGGTGTAGAAGATATGGACATCACTATGGATGATGCAGAGTGCGACATTGCTCATATCACTGATGGTCTTTATCGGACAGGAGGGCAGAAACTCAAACACATACATCTTCGTCGTCCGTTATCACAATCATCAGTTATGAAACAGAAGAGTCGTGTATCGAGTAAGACTATGAGAGGACTGGGTCTGTTCATCAAAGAACATACACTGAACCTGCAGAAACTCCATCTGCAATGGGTGAAGTGTACAGACGAGGATGACTTAGTTTCCCTTATAATGGACTGCTGCAGACATGTAAAAGAGTTGGAATACGTTGAGTAAGTTTATGCTTTATAAAAAAAACAAACATTTTATCAATATAATTTAAATATTAATCGAATCCGTGGTAGAATTCCTAACGTGTTTATATTACATGTAAAGTAATTCCTATAAATATTCGTATACATCCAGAGAAGAAACGGTTCGATTCTATTTTAAACATTGATGGTGTCAAGTAGGCTACTCTTAGAACTACCATTTGATACTTCAAGTCATCAAATAAATGTCTGTACTTACAATTTGGTGTCAAATAGCATTTTCCACTCATTAAATGTTACTGTCACGTAGTAGCACCAGCATGCACATTTTAGTTTTGCTGCTAGTTCAATTGTAACTTTTTCATAAGCTCCAGTAGCCTGCTATCAAAAGCTTGTCATACCTAACTCGCATTCAATGTGAAATAATAGATTTGCTTATTCTATTGAAAATGTCCTTTTCAATTTTTTTCAATATTTCATATGTATTACTTTTCTTTTATTACTTTGATGTATGTTACTTCAATCATATATTTTGTTATAAAGATTACGATCCCGACCAACATTAATCCTAAAATTTCAATTTGAGTCAAATTTTGAATCATCACAGGTTCATTGGTGTAGTAATGAATTGCAACAATAACTGACATGTTGGAGAAGATAAGCCAAACTTATTTGATACTCTCACCTATTATCCTGCATTTTTCATACATCATAGTCAAAGTAAAGATATTGTAAATACTCTAATATTTTGATATATAAATTTACATTTCGGGAGAGTAAACAAAAGGTATTCCATCATAAAGAAAGTGTTACATACAATACACACAGACACGCAAACACTTGTATACACATTCACCATCTTCTCATGATTTCTTACACCCATTAGTTTGTTTCATGATTACAGGTTCTTTTACTGTGGGACGACGAAGAATGGCAGGCTGCAATTTCACCTCGAACACCTTCACCGTGAAACTTCCGACGGTCTCGATGTGCATGTTTACCATGTAAGATATGCTGCTCTCCTTCTACACTGTGTAATTTCGATGTCACATTAATGCATACCAGCAATAGAATTTATGGTTAAAAAGACGTGTATCGTGTGAGTCTATTGGACTATTATAACCATTCACATTGAAAGCAAACACAAGGATGCGATATAAACATCATAGGCCTATGTATAATTGTATTTATTTTAAAATTTAACAATACAATATAGGAAATTGATCCCAATGTGTTTTATAGTAAATTTCTTCATTTTTGCTTAGGTCTAAAGAAATGAATCCACATCATTCGCTTTTAACCTTAGTATACATTAATTTTCCACAGATTTCGTAATGTTGAATAATATGACAACGTAGAACTGCGGTATACGCTTAGATCAATGCAGACGAACAAAAAAAAGACAGCAAGTGCTATAAAAGAGGAAAGAGAGGACGTGGTTGAATTTCTAGTGTGCAATTTTTTTTGAAGTGCACAAAAACTAAATAGTTTTTTTTTATTTTGTTTTGCTTAAATATAACTTCTGTTGTCGGTCTTCGAAAATAGGGGGGGGGGGGGGGGGCAGATACAAAATCAATCATGACGTCGCCGTCTTTAGTCCGGTGACGTCAAGGTTGATTTTGTTTTTCCTCTTTTCCAATTACACATTTTAATTTCTTCACTTTTATCACTTGGAGATATCATACATATATTTTTCAAAAGCTTGAATTGATGCACTCTAGAGCTTTTGTCAAATTTTATTTCCCGCATATTTGGCGTAGCTTTACTATTATATATGCATTCAAATTATATTAACCAACTTTTCCTAACATAGCAATTTAGGCCTAATAAGAGCCCGAAGCCAAGCAATCCCCCCTCCCCCCCAAAAAAAAAATGAATAAATATAAATAAAATAATAATAATAGAATAAACATAGGTTGGCTATTTGTTGCATAAAGTTTTCTATCGCTCAGCTTTCCAGTCAAATCTTCCCTGTTCAATGATTTCATTGAAAGATACACTTCGTACATGCAATTAGAAGTCTCGTTCAGATGTGGATTGCTCTTAGTCGGAGTAAAATTCTATTTTGCATGGATTAAGATTCTAATATATATATATATATATATATATATATATATATATATATACACAACAAAAAAAGTAAGTCCCCCCTAAATCAAATTGCTGTAACTTTTGAACCGAATCAGTTTGAGATATGATATTTCATGGGTGGTTTTCTACACTCATTAAGCTACTCCTGGAAAAAAATGAGATTGATCGGCTGAGTCACGCATGAGTAATTAAAGATTGAATTAAAAATGACCATTTTTGAAAGTCACAAGAGTCATTTTTAAGATTGTGCAAATACAAAGTTGGGCAAAAATTGTTTTTAGGTGAATTTTATGGTGTTATGCTGTTTTACTATCCATCATTTAACCACTTCAGACCAAATTTTTGATATCGTATGTTCATGGTTGAGTGAGCACAATGTATTGCAGGGGCCGCGGAAGCGGGGGGGGGGGGGGCTGGGGGCCCCCAGTTTTTTCCATAAGTAAGTACAAAAATGTAATACGATTGTGATTTTTGGCATGGCCAGCCCCCCCCCCCTCCCACTTTGAAAACTGCTCTGCGGCCCCTGTATTGTGACATATCATCATAGGGGTTTTGGTAGTATCTTCTACAACTTGTTAGATCATGTTAAAATTTGAAAAAAGTTGATGGCTCCCCCGATTATAGGCCCCTCCCCCATTTAAAATTTTGGATCCACCACTGATCTGTCCATACATTCAACTGATCCTGAGAAATTGTTAGGAATAGAATACATTTATCCAGTATAAAGAGTATTCATTCCTAAGTTTTCGAATGTGCTCGCTCAACCATGAAAATGGTCAAAGTTCGGAAAGTGTTTGGTGATAGAAATGATGGATGATAAAACAACAGCAATTACAGACACATTTGAAACCAAATTTGCCCCAATATTCACTTTATTACCCTTTAAAATGAGTCTGTGACATTGAAAATACCAATTTTCCCACTTTGATGCGTGCTCACTCATCCATAAATTAACAAATCGATTTCATTTTTGCACAGAATTATGCCCATAGGTTGATAAACATTACTGCCAAACGACATTGCTAAAGACAGCCTTGAAAAAAAGTTCCACCATATTGAATAAGGGATTACGTATGCTTAAACATATGCACACATAATGTACACACGTCTATGAGAGAGGAAGTCAAAATTTTAACAAATATGAAATGAGGGTTTGTTTCATGGACGGTTTTTGTTACTTCTGCCAACAGTTATTTCATGAAACTTCGCATATGGCTTCAGAGTCACACTATCCAAAAGGTGCGCACACCAAAATAACCATTCGATACGGTACAGAGTGGGGCCAAGGCCTTGAACTTTCTTCTCATTTGCATAATTTTCGAATATTGTATGCTCACTGATGCATTAAACATCGGGATTTTCATGAAAATCAAATCAAATGAACTGTGCAAGGAGTTTTGTGGCAGATATCCATAGTTACAAATTGCATTTTTTCCAATAACGTAAAAAATAGCTAATCACATTCCACATGTTCATTCAAGTGTAAATGTTTAATTTGACACCTTTGAATCATTGAAGCATGTTAATTAGTCATGAACATAACGAAAAAGTTGAGAAAAGATCATTTTCAGTAACCAAAATGAAGCAATACTTGCCTACGATATTTGAAAATCGCATTTTTGGTTTCCAATAGATGTTCATTGAACCGTGAAACGATGAATATTGTTGAATATAGTCTTCCCAAAAATAACTGTCATCATATTCTGGCATTTTTATTGATAGAAATGTGTAAAAATCCATTTATAGCAAATTTGGACTTGAGTTTATTCAACCGTGAAATTTAGCTTAAAAAGTTGTATCGTCTTTTAGAAAGTACCTTTTACAAGCCTTCTGACTATTTTTCATGATGAGAATGTGGAATTAGTTCCAATAAAATGGAATCAAAGTCATGATATTTTGCTTGTGACTTTTGAAAAGTGACATTTTTGCCTTCTGATGATGCTCACTGAAGCATGACGTAAGATACATCCACAAAATTTACTCAGAGGGTAGCTTATAAAATTACCTACACGCTCATGTAAAAATATATCAAAAACTCGCATTGGTTCGGAAATTATTGATGTTTGTTTAGGGGGGGAATTACTTTTTTTGTTGTGTATATATATATATATATATATATATATATATATATATCATCACTACCCAGACGTAGTTTATCGGAGGAATCCCAGTTTTAGGAAAGGTCGGAGTATTCCTCTTCTGGTGATGGTCTGGACTGTGGCTATCCTCTGACCAAGACACTCCTTCCACCCACCAAGACACTAGCTACTGTCCTGTCTAGTTTGTAAAGCAAGACAGTCGGATTTTAGTGTATTATTATTATTCAATCTGCAACAATGCACATCCCCATCTAATGGCAAATACGTGTTTATTCGTAACTGTTAAAATTCTGGTACATAAAATGATATCCATGCGTTTTATCAGTGAATTATTTCTAATCATGTTTCCTTTATTTACCTCAATTATATTTAAAAAGAAACGGGTACACTATGCATACAGTGTGTATTAAAAAAAGTTTACACTTTGTATGAAATCCGATGAAATAAGATGTCTTTAACATTGTTAGAGGTATTCCAGATATTATGAAATGGTAAAAGTCCCATAAAGGGAATGGTAATATAGGTGTCGACTGGTATAAGTTCCTTAAAAAAGGGACTTGCTCAAAAATTAAGAGTGATATGGATGACATCGGATGTAAATGAGCATACGCACTTAATTTCAATCATATATTTTCCCCTTCTGACATTCTCACATGCCTATGCCCCCCCCCCCATTCCCATATACACACCATCATAGACCACGCTTAGACCGTTACGATAAATCGTCTTCATGGAATTCACGCAAAGTTTGCAAGGCATGGAAATGGCTTTATTCTATATTCCTTGAAGTCATGATTCGGAAACAAATACAATGATGTGGATTACCCCCCCCCCCCAACAAAGGACAGATTTTAACGACAAATGCATGAGAAGTCGGAAATGGACATTGATCTGTTTCATTTTGCCCATGTTCTGAAATCCAGCTAGCCAAAAAATTGCATTAATCTTTATATGTAGGATTGTAATGTGTGTGTATGTGTGTGTGTGTGGGGGGGGGTAGCAAAGGATTTCAATTAAATTTAGATTTGAATTCAAATGAGTCTGTTTGGTTTACAATGACTAGAAAGGCAAATAAATTATTTTTAAAAGTGAGCAGCACGGTGATTGGGTTAATTTATCTACTTTATCGACAAAACGTGAAAATCAGTGTTAATAACAAATTTCTGCCCGCTTTCCAAGAGTTGGCGGTGCTCACTCAAGTCCAAAATTTTGTAAATCATAAAAAATGCCATCCCATTAAAGAGACAGACAACCAAAACTATGTAAAAAAAATGTAATCCCCATTTAGTAGGTAGGGACATTTTTCAAAGTTTTTACTTTTTATTGACATGCGCTGTAAATCGTTTGATAGCTGTTAAATAATGTGAACATAAAACATGTACAATGGTAAACTATAATCCGCCATACGATGATCGTAGAAACTGTAAACCAGACAAAAACAAAGAGCCAATCATTGAAAACACATTCTTTGAAAACTAAAGTCATGGAAATTGAGGCATATTTTACAGAATATGAGCATTAATGTAAAAGGCATTTTTATATATGTTTATATTTCTTTTATTTGTTAGAACAATCATGATGAGGGTTGTTATCGCATCCCCCGCACTGATCATGTTGATTGAGCAATTGCCATCACAGCGAATCCTCCTATCCCGCAGCCATTATGAGTGAACTCATTCAACTGGAGGGAATGAAATTGAACCTGAAGACACAACATGGTCAAGTCTACTTTCTGTTTCTTTTCATTCGGGATATAAATGACTTATGTGAGGACTAGCACTACTTCGCTTCAGCCGATAGCACATTCAACAGCAACTCTTGAACCTTGCTGAATGGGATACAACATCTAAATGTCACTGTTATACCAAGGAAACCAGTCGGTTAAATTACGTCATATCGGTCTGGCCCTGTTACAAATCGTCATAGCGATTAATTGCAAAATAAAATTACCTATCAAATCTGTCGTTACATATGCATTTTGTTCAGTATACTGACTAGGAACCGATAAGAATTGCTCTTTCACATTATACAATCTCAAGACAGTAACAGAATTAAGCTGCCAAGATATTGTCTATGAGGAATAATCGATGGAAAAGTGTCAATCATTCTATCATCCCCCCAAAATGGTTTTAATGGTTTAAATGATAATATACGAATAATGATGGTATTCTTCTTTAGGGGATGAGGGGGGTATACAGTACAGTAATTGATAAAAGAGAGGGTCCGTAGATTTTAAATTGTTGAATTAGGATATAATATGAGTAAGAGAGATTGAAAGCATTCACACAATGCTCTATTCATTTTATATCGAATTGAAAGGTTGTTCCATTGAAAATCAGTTACACTCGTAACAATTTAGTTCGAAAGGTTGAATTTCGTGTTTTGAAATGGATGGTCAGGGCTGAATATAATTATATTTCAATAAATAGAGTAAAATTCATAGAGCAAATGCTGAGAATTTTATCAAAATCGGATAAAAATTTTTGAATTCTAAAGACTTGCATTATTTCTATAGCACAGTTCTATGCATGTCTTCATGAATATTCAGTAGGTGAACTGATGATGCCATATCCCCACTTGCATGACTTGTTCTTTTGTATTTTATCATAAGAAATTAGGTTTACACAAAGTTTTTCTACCAAGAACTAAAAAAATTGGATTGACAACTGACTAAGTGCATAAGTTATGTATTGCCAGTGTAGTAAAACAACGCGAAATCGTCATTACGGTGTAGCGTTAATTTCGGTGAAAGTTACGTAATCTTCGCACACCGAATTCGCATAGCGGCAGCATGGTCGAGTGATTTTTGTAGCCTGTTATTAGTCGTTTCGCGCGTATTTGACACACAAGCTTGCACCGTGCAATGATGCACACAGCACTCGCTTCTTGACCGAAGAGACGACCCAACATGCCCAATGAACTTACACACAAACTAATGCCTATACCTCGGCTATCTTTCCTTGTATGCACACGGTCATGCACACACCAAACCCCATCTCCCTGGTATACACATGATACATGTAATGATAAGCATGATAAGAGAGAATTGAGATGAAGGGAAATTGTTCTCTGTCCATCGACGTGATCATTGTGAATGTACAGGCCTCCAAACATGCATGCTAACTGACCACGGGACCATACAGCCAGTACCAAATCATTCACCGTTTCCCCCTTTTCTGCACTTAACAGTCATAAGCCAAAGGAAAAATAAGGGATATTAATGATTCATGCGATATTGGACAAGTCATGTAAGTTTTATAATTTCATCATGTTCATCTGTTTTGTAATTGATGATCCTGATCCTTCACTGTGTCGGTGAACTGCATCAAGGACTCATCATTTTTAAATAGTTTTTACTGGTTTTTATTGTACATGTCAATCTTATGTTCCCCGTTGCTATCACCTCTGAATATTAATACTATAACGAACCTTCAAGTACGACGTCGTGTGCATATTGATCAGTACATTCCGTGTAGAATGAAAGTTCACATATCGGATACAAAAGTTTACGTGAATGACGGCTGTCATAAACGCCTATCAGTCGTTTTATTCAGCTCGGCAAAACTGATGTACAGGTTCTTTTGGTAATTTATAACAAAATGCCACGGTAAAAAAAAATTCGGCGCGGATAGATCGAATGCTAATAAAGTTGAAAAACAAAGTATCGTACTTTGCAGAAATCCTTTTGTTTTGGGACAAATCGCCGGGAATGGAAAGAAGGGGGAAGAGCTCGTGGAATCGTTCGCTCTCGCTTGTTTCTCATAGGTTTGCGTGCAAATCTCCGTGAACCGCTGGCAATGTGCAGCGCTCTCGCTGTTATCGATTCACTGTGGTGACCTCATTTTATTACATGTTTGCGTAATGACGATTTCGCGTGATTTTACTACACTGATTGATCCAACTTACTTCCTCATACTAGAGACACATCATTGATGCATGTTTAAAAAATAGAACATTTATGATTTAATGTACTAACATAAGCAAAAGGAATGTAAGGATGTGAGAACATCAGCTTAACTAAGAATATTCATGAGGACGTGTATATAATATTATTAAAATATTACTAAACTTTAAAATTCGATTACTTCGTTATTCGTTATCCGATTTTGATGAAAATTTCAGCATTTTCGTTTGTGAAATTTACTCTATTTACGTATTTGATTTAGATCTGAGTGGAAGATGACAGCGTTGTAAGGACAAATCATTTGTGAAGGCAAGTTAGTTACGATAAACACAGAGAAAACGTAAGAAAAATTGATTTAAGATTGTTATTTCCCTTACGTGACATGCAGATGTTAGACCTGCATGAATTCTAATATCCATGTTTTCGCGGTTCGTGGTAACGACAAGTGCTTTAATCCCATATTAGCACGAGTGTATACAAGTTGAGCAACATTGTTTAAAGGGAAAGTCCGGGCTAAAAATATTTCTATCTAAATAAATAGGCTAAAATTCACGAAGTAAAATGTTGAAAATTTGATCAAAATCGGATAACAATAACGATTTCAATTTGTATTATTCCGATGAAACAGCTTTAGGCATGTCTTCATGTGTAGGTGGGCTGATGATATCATTTCCATACCTGCTCTTTTGTATTTTATTATATGAAATTAGGTTTATCAAGAATTTTCTACCAAGAACTAAAATCATTGGATTGACAAATGATTAAGTGGGGATCTGACATCATCAGCCCATGTAATGAATAATCATGGCCAAGTGCATATATGTTGTCACAAAATATTGAACTTCAACATTCAGTACATTCGTTATTTGTTATCCATTTTTTATGAAAGTTTCAAAATTTTGCTTTGTGAATTTTACTCTATTTATTTATATTTAAATATTATCAACCGTTTTGTGAAAACAACCCTTATCATTTATTAAATACTTATATAACATGATTTTATTCAATGAGCTGCTCGGATTCAATGTCATGATATTAAAACGATCATCATATTCTTTGATCGAATGCAACACTGACAATTAGGGAAACGCTTTTTCGGGTAAAATAAATCATGATAACATCAGATGTGACTAGAACCACAGACCAATCTGGGGCCGAAAGAACGAAGTGATTTCAAAGTCACTGTTGCTCGCAAAAATCAAGTGTGTGTGTTTGTTTTTCTTGACCTTTACTCTTATTAAAGCGAACTAAGCCTTATCGGTTTTTTTTCTATTTTCGTTTAATTTCTGACATCAACATTTCAGACGTTTTCATTAGAAATAACGTTTATCTCGTTACGAACTAAATCAGCAGGTTGCCATATCTATTACTTATATATTTTCTTCCTCCAGTCTTCGGAGATCGGTGGCAAGCCGCAGAGTTCAGGTCCTTTCTTGATGGTGTTGTCGATTTTTAAGATGTATCTTAGGCAGTGACATGTCAGAGAGGAAGCAGAGAAGGAGGGCAGGGAGTGTGAGGGAAAAAGGATGGAGGATGTAAGGATGAGGGGGTAATTTCCAGTGAAATCATATAGGATGTGTGCTGGTAAGTCAAGGTTCTCAACATGTTGTAGTAGGTCCAGACGCTGCGTCAATTATTATAATCTATAAACACACACAGTAAACGTTTATTTATATCAGAAGGGGTCGTAGAAGTAGTAGAAGCAGCAGCAGTAGCAGTAGTGGTATCAGTAGTTGTAGTAGTAGCAGCAGCAACATCACAGTAGTAGCAGTAGTAGTACTAATGGACTTCATCTACATTATGCTACTACCACAACTCGTAGTAGTAGTAGTAGTAGTAGTAGTAGTAGATGCAGTAGTTTTAGTAGTATCAGCAGAAATCGATGTTATACTGCTGTAATAGTTTTACTTACTGATCAGATCCGCCTTAGGTGGAATGGCATTTAGTTCATTCTCTAAATTCCTTTGATTGAAATAGTTTGCAATCAGTTACCGACTCAAAGTTGGACTGAAATTTTCAATCGGATACTATGGATTTATAATTTAATCTTATTTGATTGAAATTCTTTAATACAATCGCTGATTGATCCCTAGCCACAATCTATTAGATTGACATTCAATCTCTGGATGTTAAGAGAGTGCGCAAGATGTAGAATTGTAATTGATGACATAGACCAAAATTGACACGATTAATAAATTATGACCATTATACATTCAGAATAGTAATCGCAGTGCAGTAATACCTACATTCTATATCGTATGCAAATTTAGATAAACGATGATGTCATTCACTCTATTTAATTTATCCCATTAAGTGTATTTCACTTTTTCTTTTTCATACTGATCATTAGTCATTCTTGCCAAATTCGGACAGAAGCCAAACTTCCTAAAACTATCATGGTGCAATTTGTAAATACATCAACATTAAGTGAAGAATACCAATGTACAGAAAGTAGTATAGAACAAATATGCAATTATAGTGATAAGAAATATCAACGTATAAGCAGTTCAAAATGCCGAGTTTCGAAAGAAGTATGATATTAATGTATTATATATTTATATATTTAATGGAAGTTCATTAATTTCATTTTTCACTCTTATACATTGGTGGAGTAAATGAATCTTATCGTACTGTATATTACTTTTGTGGCGTCAGACAGTATTGTAACATAGAGACAAAATATGTGGAGATCACCTTGATCTCGAACACTGCTATACATATCAGCACAGATTGTACAAATATATTAACCTGTTAAATATGTATATTTATATAGAAATGCTTTCAAACTTTTGCATGATGTGTCAAAAATTATATTGGTAATGATTATTTTACAAAAATTATGAATATCAAGAATATTAGTATGTAAATATATATAGTATATAAAAACAACATATTGCAGAATAAAAAAAAGTATTTTTTTCAAAGAATAAAGAGTTGAATAAAAATATTAATAATTGTTCCTTGTGTAAGAAAGTTCACTGAATTGTCATACCGAAATAAATCTTACTCAATGAATATATCTACTTTCTCCAAATGAAATTTTACTGTCACATATTTTGTAAAAGGCATATATGTAGTGCTGAAAAAATATGATCCCATTTTAATCTGCAAAAGACGCCAAAAATGAATAATACTTATTGTATGTTTTTAATCTGACATTTGCACTCATTTACAAGTTATATGACTTACGGCTGGCAGTTGAAAGCACATTATGTTGCCCGTTGATTCGTTTTGAAATTTAAAAACAGAGCATGAAGCAGTAGAATTCGGGAATATGATAATTGTTTAGAGAGGATAAAGAATATTTACTAACACAATATTAAAGCTTGCTTAGCGTTATTCTTTTTTAATAAAACTTCAAGCACATGAAAACCTCCTACATGTATTTGACATGCATATACTTTTTCTAAGTAATATTTACATGTACTTTTTTCTTAGAAACATATTTCTAATATAGATTAAGCAAACAATATTTTGTAATTAGACTAAGTGTTCAATATTTTTACAACAAGCAATTGCGATTAATAATATCGACAATCGGCTTTTAAATATAGTTCCAATATTTTGTTTTGTAAAGCTACTTAAAAATGAATTGATATAGTTTTGTTATATTTGAGACAACGTAAAAATGATATTGTATCATTTGTAAATTTGATTATATTTGGTTAATTTATTTGAAACAAGCTAGTGCTTTCTTCCTTCGGGTATTTCACAAAATGTATTATTGACTTTTCCTTGAGCTTCAGAGTATTTTGTAGTGACTGAAGTGGTATCACACTCATCACTTTATTTAAATCCTTCGTGCAGTGCAGGGACGTCGATCTATGATTCAGATATTAAGGGGTGCATAATAAAAGCAATGCCAACATTTTAAATTCATCTCCAATACATTTGCAGGCGTCGTGTATTGATTAGCTGTGTAAGAAATAATTAAACGTACATGTAGCAGCAATGCATGCGCTAGAGGGTGCAGTGTAACGACTCCATTCCTATGACGGATACAAATAAATAATACATTTCAAAGTAAAATTCGCGTCTGTTTATGCATTATTTGCGTACGTGCATGTGTGCGTGTTAGTGTGCGTATGTGGGCGGACGTCGGAATGTGGCAGAGAGGGTGGGATTTGGGTGCGTGTGTGTATTTCACGTCGTATAACAATCATCAGGGCTTTACTCGGGAAGGTATGACGAGGGAGTAACAGCCCGATAGTCCGCGGCTCCGATAGTCCGCGGCTCCGATAGTCCACGGGTCTGATAGTCTGCAGGTCCGATAGTCCGCGTGTCCGATAGTCCACAGTGCGTGTAAAATTATGATCAGAATATATTGAGATGAAATGCCATCGAATGGTCAAATGATACGATCGAGACCATGGGTTTCTGTAAAACTAAACCAAAAGACAATCGCCCCCTGACAAGTACTTCCCGGGGGTGGCTGCCAAATATATTGATGTATATGCACATGCGTTACCAAAAAAAGCGTTAAAAAGGGTGGTTTTTTTTAGGTATTAGGCGCGGGCTGCGAGTGCACTCGTTAAGGGTATTGAAAACACAAATTTTCCAAAAAAGGTGGTTTTGAAAGACTGGTCAATCTCGGGGTCAAACGAATTTTGGGTTTTATTTTTTTCTAATATTTTTTTAAAGACTAACCAAACATGTTTAGGGAATGTTTTTCCCAAATCTTTTTCCCAGGGGTCATATCTGGCGACAACTTATTTAGGAACCAAAATGTGTAAATAAAGCCTACTAAAAACTTGTTTAGGTGGTCGTTTTCCACACACAGAAAATCTCGTTAAGGGAGTGTTTGGAAATAATTTGGTTACGCCTGTGTACAGCACAAGCAATACATTTGACTGCCCCCCACTTCGAATTCTTCAAGGAAAACATTATCCCAACATTTTTAATGCCAGGGACTGTTACCCCCCCCAAAAAAAAAAAAAAGATACCCTCTAGACAGTGACTTCTAATAGGGAGCCTTTAAAATTTCCAAATTTCCGGGGAGGGGGCAGTACAAATATGGGAATAATATTTTCCTTTAAGTAGTCTGATCAGTGGCGTAACTACGGGGGGCACGTCCCCCCCCCCCCCATCGGCTGGTCAAAAGAAAAACGGGGAAAAAGAGAAAAGGAGGGAGAAAAGAAGAGAAAAATAGTGGGAAAAAAATATTGTTTATTTTAATGTTATATTATATTATGTTACATTACATAAGAAACATTTGTTTCATAACTTTATGAAATATTATTTGCTTCACCGTGTCTTCATTGTTCCTGGTGCTCGCAAAGACTGTTAAACGAGATATAATAATCGTGTTGTACTAAAACCTCCCGTTTTTAAAGCAATCTACAACAAATATATTTCCTCGCAATTCGAGTTATTATTGTTTTATGTAGTGACATATTCTTCTTTTTCATGACTACAAAGTGATTGCCCTATTTTAATGTCTTAATATAAAACATTAATGTCCCTGCTAACGTTTGCATGAGTGGATTGGTGAGATTTCTGCTCTTCATGAACTCCTAAAATCGGTCCTTAAAATGTCAATTTTTTCTGATCTCAATTTCAAAAATTTTCAGCTCGCGCTTCGTGCTCGCATCATTTGGTTCGTGAAATACGTAGGTTCCTAGTGAATTCCTGCAAACAAGCCTTACAAATGCCCTTCTTCAGGTCTGAATTTCCTAAATTCAGTAATTTTTTCTGATCTCAATATCAAAAATTTTCGGCTCGCGCTTCGTGCTCAAATCATTTTGTTAGTGAAATACGTAGGTTCCTAGTGAATTCCTGCAAACAAGCCTTACAAATGCCCTTCTTCAGGTCTGAATTTCCTAAATTCAGTAATTGATAAGTGAGATGCGTATGATAATCATGATTTCAATGACTTCAAAAAATGCTTTTTAATTTTAGATATAATTTTGACAAAATCAGCAAGCGCGTGGCACTCACATTACACTGTTAAAAATTGCCGCAATTTTACGGACAAAATTTAACAGAAATTGTCCGTAAATGACGAAATACGGAATTAAATTGTTAATTTACGGATTTCTACAGAACACCCGTAAAATTGCATAATAATCAGGCAAATGATCAATTTTACGGAAATTTTCTGTCATTGTACAGAACATCATTGTTGAAAGGAGACGTTTACGATACGTCTTGTAAATTTACTGTAGAGTAGATGTAAGTTTACGGAAAACATTTAACATATTAATTTGTAATACGTGTAAGATGCAATTTTTACGGAAAAACTTGTAAAATTTACAGAAAAATCAGGTTATTGATACATTTTCTGACGTCTACGGTAAATCTTTGTAAATTTACTAGTAAGTATGTGTGGATGTAAGTTTACGGACAAGTTACAGATTAGTTCGTAATATGTGGAAAGTGAAATTTCTACGGAAAGTAAAATCAGGTTCATAATAAACTTACTGATGTTGTCCGTAATTGTAGTGAAAATCATTTATTGAAAGGAGACGTTTAGGATTTATCGTGTTAACTTACTGTAAAGTAGATGTAAGTTGATGAACAAGATTTAAAAGATGAATTTGTAATATGTGTAAAGTGCAATTTCTTCAGAAAATTTGCAAAATTTACAAAAAAATCAGGTTAATGGTAAATTTACTGACGTAAGGAGACATTTATGATACATCTTTTTAAATTTACTGTAAAGTAGTCGTAAGTTTACGGACGCTATTTAACAGACTAATTCGTAATATGTGTAAAGTGCAATTTCTACGGAAAATTTGTAAAATTTACAGAAAATATCAGGTTAATGATCAATTTTCTGACGTTGTCCGTAATTGTAGAGCGGAGATCATTCTTGAAAGGAGTATGCGCACTTGAGAAATGTGTGAAAAGTCCGCGAATCAAAGAGAATTTTCCTTGCAGTGTTGGATGTGCCAAGTTATCTTCTTGATCACAAATTCCTAAGTATTTTGCTTTGAATTCGTAAAAGAAATTTCTCCTGTACTTTTCTTGAATATATTGATACGATTTATCCAGCTATATGAAATTAATAGTGTTGGTTGTCATGATTACGAACCGGGGGGGGGGGGGGGGTGTTGCACGCACAAATGTAATAACGCCCACAAATGTAATAACGCCCACAAATGTAATAACACTTTACCCACAAATGTAATAACGCCCACAAATGTAATAACACTTTACCAACAAATGTAATAATTTTTGATCGCCCACAAATGTAATAATGACTTTACCCACAAATGTAATAAATTTGAAGGGATTTTTGGCGAATCCGTTCTAAACTAAAATCCTATAGTAATGCGTTCATATAGCACAAAAGTGCAAAGTCTTTTTTCAGACCGGGTTAATAAAACATCAAAGTACAAGTCCAAAGTCTTTCTTCCAGACCCGGTTATTTCAAAAATTATAATATAAATCCAAAGTCTTTTTTCCAGACCCGGTTGTTTAAAAAAATATAATAAAAGTCCAAAGTCTTTTTTTCCAGACCCGGTTGTTTAAAAAATTGTGATATAAGTCCAAAGTCTTTTTTCCAGACCCGGTTGTTTCAAGAATTTTAATAAGTCCAGTCTTTTTCCTGACCCAGTTATTTCAAAATTTATAATATAAGTCCAAACTAAGATACGATAATGAAATTCCTGTTGAAAAAATTGGAATCGAGCTTAGTCTTTTCTCCAGACCCAGTTAATTAAAACTGTTGGAATTAATGTCTTTGTTGTTGTTTCAACTTATACGGTGTATATTGTGAATATATGCACTAAGAGTAAATTGAGAATCAAGCGTAGTCTTTTCTCCATACCCGGTTACCTGTTATTTAAACATTATGAATAACAGTTTAAAAACAGTTTAAAGACCCCATAATCTTATTAATGCTGGATATAGCGTAGTCTTTCAGCCCGACCATTTTTTTTCTTCAAAAAAAAAACGCTAATAGTAAGAATTAAAAAAAATCAAAGTCTAAGACCAAACAAACCTTCAACCTAAGAACCTGATTTAAAAGAGGTTTAGAGTGTTGTCTTTATTCCAGACCTAAAACAGTTACGAAAAAAAATCTTCTAACATAAGACCTTATATTCTTATTCTCGTGGAATAACACGAGTTTTAAAACGTACTCTTTCCTCCAGACCCGGCTATTAAAAAAAATAACTGAAAAACTTTGAATCTAAGACCAAATTTCCAAAGTTTTACCCAGTAAAAATATGTCTTTAAAAACAATACTACTACCCCTACAAAACATTGTAATAACGCGTGGGTAAAGCAGACATCCTTTCTCCAGACTTGGTTACTATTTGAAAAATAAATAGTTTTTACAAATATTCTAAAACGAATACCCAATAATCTAATTACTGTGGAACAACATGAAGACCGATTGTTGAAGATCGACTTTCCTCCAGACACAATTATTTCAGGAATAAAAAATCAATAAAACTCAACCCCCAACAACGAATCTAAGAACCAACAATCCTCCAAATTAAGACCATGCATGTAGAAAAGCACATGTTTAGAGCGTTGTCTTTATTCCAGACCCGGTGATTTAAAAATGATTTAAACAATCCTAAAAATAAAAGACTCATATTCTTATTCTTGTGGAATAACACGAGTATTATGCTTAGTCTTTCGTCTGGACCCGGTTATTTAAAAGATAAAGAAATATTGAAAAAAATGACAGCTGAGACCAATCTTCAAAATTAAACCCACTTAAAATGCTTGGGCTTAGAGTGTTGTCTTTACCCCTCACCGACGTATATTATAACTTTTGAAAAGACCGGGTCTGAAAAAAAGACTTTGGACTTGCATTATAATTTTTGAATTAACCGGGTCTGGAAAAAAGACTTTGGACGTATATTATAATTTTGAAACAACGGGGGTCTGGTAAAAAGACTTTGGACGTATATTATAATTTTGAAAAACCGGGTCTGGAAAAAGACTTGGACTTGTACTGTAATATTTCATTAACCGGGTCTGGAAAAAAGACTTTGAACTTTTGTGCTATATGAACGCATTACTATAGGATATTAGTTTAGAACGAATTCGCCAAAAATCACTTCAAATTTATTGCATTTGTAGGTAAAGTCATTATTGCATTTGTGGGTAAAGTGCATTATTACATTTGTGGGTAAAGTGTTATTACATTTGTGGGCGTTATTACATTTGTGGGTAAAGTGTTATTACATTTGTGGGCGATCAAAAATTATTACATTTGTGGGTAAAGTGTTATTACATTTGTGGGCGTTATTACATTTGTGGGTAAAGTGTTATTACATTTGTGGGCGTTATTACATTTGTGGGCGATTATTACATTTGTGGGTGTAACAGGGGGGAGGGGGACTTCCATTTACGAGTGGATACCATGCGCGATCATGGGGTCGCGACACATTATGAATACTGCGCTGCTGGGCTGGTACAGCATGTCCAGGGCCCGACCCATATCCAAGGTCACACCTTAGATCTTATTTTTACTCGTGATTATGCTTTCTTATTTGATTGTCATACGCTAGAAATATGTTCATCAAACCATTACATGATTCATTTCTCCTTAAGAAAGGAGAAGCCCAATCCTAGTTTGATTACAGAGACCTTGCGCAATTATCGCAAGTTAGACAAAGTAAGGTTCATGAATGCATTGGAGGAATTGTATCGTTAAGACCACATGATTATGATTGTGATGCACTTTGTAATTGGTATAGTGTTAAAATCACTAAAATTTTGGATGATCATGCACCATCCAAAACAAGAACCTGTGCGCCAAAGTCGCTCTCTCCCTGGTTCAATGAGTCTACACTTGTTGCCCGCCAGCAACGCCGTCAAGCGGAAAGAAAATGGCGCAAAACAAGGCTAGATTCGGACCGAAAACTATTTTTGGAGCAAAATGATAATCTTAACAAGGTTATTAGTATAGCTAAAGTGAATTACTTCCAAGAGAAATTGAACTCTTCTGATAGTAAGGAAGTTTATCGTATCATTTATTCTCTTCTGAATAAGAATTCTGGGCATCTACCTATACATGACTCAGCATATACTTTGAGCTCACAATTTTCTCAATTATTTGTGGAAAAGATAAGGAAGATTAGAGAAGAAATTGACGCTCTGAATGTTGTCCCTGACACTAGGTTTGTTGATTCAGTTGACGAAACTATTCCTCTCTTTGAATACTTTCAATCATATACTCAATCTGATGTTTCCAAGCTTATTATGAATTTCACTAACACATCCTGTATGTTAGATCTAATCCCGGCATGGCTTCTAAGAGATAATCTTGTTCAGTTATTGCCATTAATCACCGACATAATTAATAACTCTCTATCTACAGGTAGTTTCCCTTTTGGAGCACATTCATCAATTGTTAGACATCTGTTGAAAAAGCCGAACTTGGATAAAAATGAACTTTCAAACTACAGACCAGTTTTTAATCTCTCCTCCCTTGCTAAACTCATTGAAAAAGCAGCTTGTTCACAACTAGTTCAACACCTCGAAAGCAATAATATGTTTGATTCTGTTCAATCCGATTACAGGTCGGATCATAGCACAGAGTCGGCATTGGTTAAAGTTAAAAATGATATCATGTTTTCCCTTGACTGTAACAGAGCTGTTTTGATCGCACTTTTAGATTTATCTGCTGCTTTCGACACGATCGACCACAAAATTCTTTTATCTCGTCTTTACAGCAGAATAGGTGTGAGATCTACAGCTCTGTCATGGTTTGAGTCATACCTCACAGGATGGTCCTCCAGAGTTAACATTACTGGTAAACTATCCAAACCCACTAACCTTGATTTTGGTCTTCCGCAAGGTTCGGTAGTAGGCCCTATCGGGTATTCTATATACACCCTACCAGTTGGTAATATTATTACACATCATTGTATCAACTACCATCTTTATGCCGATGATACCCAATTGTATATTTCATTTAATCCGAAAATTCCATGAGATTTAGTTGTCGCTCTGTTTCGACTTCAGAACTGTATCTCAGATATTAGAAACTGGATGACAGTTAATAAATTAAAGTTAAATGACTCAAAAACAGAATTCTTCACAGCGGCCTCTTTACACAGTCTACGCAATCTGCTAGATCTGAAGTTAACAGTCGGCGATATATCCATAAGCCCTTCAGTTACTGTTAAAAATCTTGGTGTAATTTTTGATAGAGAAATGTTAATAGTGGACCGTGTTTCTCAAATATGCACTACTGTAACTTTTCATTTAAGGAATATTTCTCGAATTAGAAGATATATTACTCAATCTGCCTGTAACAATGCAATTCGTTCTCTAGTTCTGTCCCGTTTAGATTACTGCAATGGTCTTCTCTCTAACATTCCCGTTACTCAAGTAGATCGCATTCAAAGGCTTCAAAATTGGGCAGCTCGAATAATTTATCAAGTAACAAGATTTCACTTCTCTAAACCACTCCTTGAATCGTTACACTGGCTTCCCATACGACATCGTATAGTTTTTAAGTTACTTTTGTTAGTTTTTAAGTCTCTCAATAAGCAGGCACCTTTTATATTTGTGTGATTGTTTGACCCTGTACACCCCTCGCAGGAATGTACGAGCCTCCAGTGACCCATTCCGTCTCACATATAAAATCACTAAGAAACTGGCTGGAGATAGGACTTTTACCATAACCGCTTCAAAATATTGGAATCGCTTACCTTTTACTCTTAGACAATCACCATCTGTTGCTTCATTTAAAAAGGGACTTAAAACCTTTCTCTTTTCCAATCAAGATTTTTAGGATTGTACGTTTTCATTTGTATAGTTGTAACAATCTCTTTTTCTTCTTGTAAGCGCTTTGGGGCATTCTGGGAAAAGCGCAGTATATAAATAATAAATAAATAAATAAATAAATAAAAAATGGGGTCTCGAAAAGCACCCTAAACACGTTATTTCCATATTTTAACAAGTATGGCGTGTGAATCCCTACCCTTAACAAGTATTGAAAACAAAACAATACTCTTGGCAAATATTCCCTGAAATGAATCCCTAAACAAGTACAGGAATGTTTTATTGTTACGGGTCCTTCGGTCGTCGGCTTTACCCTATTTGGTTTAGTACGACCCCA
Organism: Lytechinus variegatus; assembly: GCF_018143015.1. Classification (NCBI taxonomy): domain Eukaryota; kingdom Metazoa; phylum Echinodermata; class Echinoidea; order Temnopleuroida; family Toxopneustidae; genus Lytechinus; species Lytechinus variegatus. Next base: position 33,915,220 of record NC_054745.1, on the reverse strand, counting down.
CCTTCGTAGTGTTGGGGAAAAAGAAATCCTTTATAAAACATTTAATTTTGTTTTATCATCCCCGCAAATTCGACCCTAAACACGTAATTTTTCTATCGAAATAGAAACCTTTTTTCATTATTGTGTGTTTTGACACCCTTATTACGTTAGGTACGTAACGTGCCCTATCGTGTTGTTTGGGTCGCGCATGGTATCCACTCGTCAATGTAAGTGGCCCCCGGGTTTACGAACAAGGTTTTGGCATTCGCGAATTTTCGTTTGAGGACGGGGACGCTAATTTACAACGGTAGTTGATTTCAGAAGGGACTTTTTTGGCCCGTCATCATGGCCGTAAAACTCTGTCCTGCAATGCATGTTGTGTGTGACATGATTTTTTTTTTCGTTTCGCATCTGCGGCGGAAACATGCAATGTGCGTTTCGTGTGCAAAATTCTGGTTGGTACTATGGTAACAGCGATATATCCAATTGGAGACGACTTTCCAAATCAACATTTGACTCCTCTCAAAGCTCGAGAGGCCGCCCGGGGGACACTTCCATTGATTAGTGGATACCAGGAGCGACAACCCGTAAAAGGGGACAGAGTGGGCAAGTACGTTACGTATAGTCCTATGTAACGTTATAAGAGTGTCAAAACGATGTTTAAAATGCTGAAAAAGGGATACATATCCAATACTTGTAGGGTGTCACAATCCAAATACTTATTGAGAGATGCATTTTCATAATCTGAAAAAGACTTACTTCCATTATTTAGGGTGCTTTTCGAAACACCATGGTCGCGCCTGGTATCCACTCATCAATGGATGTGGTCCCCCGGAATTTGAATCTAATCCCCATTTCTGGGGAACTAATGAAATTAAAACATAATGCCAGTTACATCGTGTGCTAGAGGCATAACGTTTGCGTAGAAGGCGTAAACAATAGAACAAAGAAACCCGTTAGCTCAAAACATGGACCCTATAGGGTACGTGCTTAAACGTATTGTACATGTATATGCTGTTTACAGAAATGGTTACGGCTAGAGAGGTTGATCTGACCCATGAAATCAATTGCCAGTGATCCACCAATAATCCACATTAAATGCAATATCGATTCGATGGACTGTAATGATCGATATCTAAGCTTTTATTCAGTAAGTTTTTCCTCATTCAATTTGTACTCGATTTGTTTGAAAATCACTTTCTTATCCATGTCATAATCTATTTCAGGTCCTGCATTTCGAATATCTCCAGCCATCAGTCGTAATATACATGTATGTATGATGCGGGTGTCGCGGGAAAGGTTTTGCACACAAAAAGCAGATCTGTAGGGCCTGTAACCCCCCTGTAACACAAAGCTTAGCATTGATTGTACAGCAGTTTTCTACGTTTGATTCTATAGGCTATAATGTACAATCAATCTTAAAAATCAAGGGTATGATTAAGCGTTAACTTTTGTGTTAGGGGACCCCAATATTAGCGTCGGTGAGGATTGCGAAAGGTGCCAATTGACAAGTCAAGACGATGCAATGTATCGTTGCGTGCGCGCTGCTTCAGTCCCATCTGTGCATTTGAGTGTTGGATATTTTGACGCTATGGTTGAACGAAATGAAGGTGCGAAGCCGTGGGCCAAGCTTGTTTTATGAGCTTCACAAGAATATTTATATTATGATGCCATTTATAAATTCATTTGTATCTTTATTTGTAAATGTCAAGATGAAAATATAAACCTCAAAATACTAATTTGTGCAATTAATCTTATTCAAAGGGGTAAATTAGATTAGATCTAAAATCAAATCAATTACAATGTCAACTACAGTTACTGAGATTGAGTTAGTACTTAGTTAAATCTAGTAGCAGTACCGGTAATCGGTATACCTTGAGCGAAGTTCGTGCAGGCTCCACTCCACTTCACTACTGCTAGTCGCTACACTATACACTCCACCTACCCGAACTTCGGGACGGTGAACTCGATCGGATATTCTCTGAGTCTGAGTGAAAAAGGTGGGATGGCCGATGGAAATGTTATTTATTGTAATAATCATTTTATAAAATATAATGAGAGAGAAAATGGCTTAATTTCGGCATTATCGTGGAATTCATCACCAGTCCATTCACTGCCATTTATTTCGTCAACGGCGGTGACTTCTTTCCACTCCCATTGACTTTGTACACAACGAGCGCGCAAACAAGAAGAGAGGTACAAATTTCACGATAAGGCCTTAATTTCCTACTCTTCATCCGTATTTCACTCCGTGTCCATCCTCTGGTTGATTGTTGATTTTGGGCCAGTATCTATTTCCTCACACGTCACTATTCACGGCCGATTTTATTCAAAACATCGCATGCGATCGGTCGCAGGTCAAACATCATAAATATTTACATTATTATTGGATGGTTCAGAAAATACCAAAATTATTTTACGAGTTTGGGAAAATGTTTTTCTTCCTCGTTATATTTTTTTCTATAATTTATATAATAAATAACATTTCCATCCAATCTTTGTCACCAGCAGCGGTTGTGAGGTAGAGTGGAGCCTGCACAAACTTCGCTAGAGGTAGATCTAGTAATGACTTAGTGCTGGCTAGCGACCGACGGGTTTCCGTTCTCAGCCGTTCACTGAATATTCAGTTCAGACAGTGTGTGCCTGTGTGTTCCGTGTATGTATGTGTGACGCCAAACTACCTCGGCTCAAGGGATGTAGACGACCTTGATGGGGCGTACAGTGGAGTGGAGCCTGCACGAACATCGCTTTAGGTAATGCGAAGCGTGCTGTACATGTTTTCTCTGGACGTGCGGGCATGGGTTAAGTGACAGTGTGCATGTGATTGTGGAGGGTTGAAGCCCGAGTTGAAGTTTCTTACAGATATGTAGGTTTATCTATAATTAAATGATCCTCTTTTCAAGCTTAATTTTTGATAATGATGATTGCTACATTCCTATCATTTGATTAAATTGTTTGCTTTAGAACAGGTCTTTTATTTTTTCCTCAGTCTATTTCTCCCATTACATATCAATTAAAGAGAGTCTTCAATTGTGTTTCATTATACAATGTCCACTGTAATGAAAATGGAAACATGCCGGTCAAATGAAAGTGTAATATAAGTGGAAACATGCAGGTCTATTGACTGTATGTTGACCATATAGCAGAAAGCGAAATTTGTTCTCAGCTGTAATTATTCTTCTATGGGAACTTGCTTCTAATAGATCAAATGTAAAATGATATTTTCTGTTTTTCTTAACTCTTAACATGCCACGCACACTACTAACCCAATGCCACATTGCTAATCCGATGCTAATCCCCTGTGCCAGCCACAACCCCCCCCCCCCCTGTGCCACATTGATTTTGGGATCGCGAGCCGTATTCACTCCTTCCAATAGTCATGATTTCAATTGCTTGTAACTCTCTAACAATTAGTTTATCCACAAGATATTGTGTAGTAGAGTTGTAGGAAATTTCATACCCCTTATAATGATGTCCTCATTATATGGATTGGTTATTATCTTTACCGCTAAAATATGAGTTGTATCAAGTAGTTCCATTTTGTGGAGTGTTTTGTATGGATCAAAAACCTAGGTCTCTTCCCTCTCAGAGGCGGAGCCATATCTTGTAAAAAATGTAGAAATACTCGAAAAAGTCGAATGTAAACCGCGTGAGTAAGTTTATCTGTCAGAAAGCAGAGTTCGCACTGCACACAATAGTGCTAATTACGGCGTGCATGCGATGCGCAATACAATGCAAAACGGCGTAACAATGATTGTTATTCCGAATGTGCGCAGTCATGCACGAAGCAGGCGAGGGTAGGAAACAATGCAAGCACAAAGCAATCAATAGTAGGCGTGCGAGCACGAGTGTGGCATGTTATAGTAGGATACGTAGCGTGCACGAAGCACTCAATGAGTTAATCAAAATCCAGCCTATTTGTTAAGTATCTTTAAAAAATCTGAAACTGTACATAGTATTCGTACTCGTAGTGCACAAAGCACAGGATTGATTTTGCCCAGAGTTCGAACAGAAATGGGCAAACAAAGTTTTTCTTTTGCTGGTGCATTCATTTGGAACAATTTACCTATTTTTTTAAGAAATGCTCAATCCGAATCCTCATTTAGTCTTCTATTTTGGCGTTATAACAGTCTTAATTTATAAACTGGCCCCTTGTGTTGTTCTTTTCTTTACAGTTTGTTTGTTTCAACTTACATTGTACACTGTTTATACTCATGTTTGTTATATGTTTGTATTTTTGTTGTAGGGCCTCCAAGGACAACAGTATATCAATTACTGATGGAGCTACCCTACTAAAAAAAGACTTATAAATAAATAAATAAATAAAGAATATTTCCGAAGACCCCATATAGTTTTGTAAAATTTGGTGCATTTAAAGAGGAGAAAGATTTTTTTTGCCTAAATTGCATTTCAAAAAATACCTTTTTCTTTTCCTTTCGGCACTGGCCAAATTTTAGAAGCTGAAATGTTAAAGAGTTGATTACATTGTACTTAAATTTCGTTCTAAAATCTCTTTCATATCACTTGCAAATTGAGAAAATATAGTGCCCCCCCCAAAAAAAAATAATAACAATAATAATAATTTTAAAGGCATCTCGCAAAAATTATCACAATGTTTTTGTTTTATTTATCATTGACTATGAGATCTGTATAAAGTGATAAAGCAATGAATCATTTTTATATGTATATGTTTCCAATTATTTGCCTATTTATTAATTTTTTTCTTTTTTAATATTTTTTTTGGTGTTATTTGACAATTGTTTCACAGAACTACGTCGTTAATTGACATCTAACTATACACATGGATTATTATTGAGTGTTTCTGGGCACTGTTAAATCTATTTGACTGAGGTTGTTTCTATTAATTTTAGGACTCCAGACAAAGGTGATGATGATGACAATATCTAGAAATCAGAGAGGGGGTGAATATTTAAGCAAAACAGTCAAGTACCTATGAATTGCATACTTAAAAATTCCAAAACTACCACAGCAGGAGTGAAGGTCTGCTGTTTCTGCTGTTAGAACTGTTATGTGATGTTAGAGTTATAAATTCGGCATTAACCCTAAATTGGCAGATCACTCCCCCCCCCTTGAATCTTGGCTGTGTTGCAATGAAAAGCTATGAAATTTGGCACGTATATAGATAACAACTTGCAATGAAGATACACACAAGAAATAGAACTGCAATCATATCAGAACGATGTGCATGCATTGACGCCTGTGATTTTATGGAGGGTGAAAAACAGAAGGAGATAAAGAGAAAACTCCTGAGGATGTACATTTTCAAAATATTAAGAGGGCGCTATTTTTATAGGCAATGGTCACTGATGCATACGAAATTGAATTATGAGGGATGATGCCATAAGCATACCCTGAAAAATATCAGGCTAAAATGAATAAAAACTAGGAAGTTACAGCCATTTCACGATTTTCCTACTTTACATTGCAATAAATATGAGTTTGTTTTAATGTAGACTATTTCGGATTTGAATTTAAGGCATGAAGACGGCATTTTGAAGGGCAAGTCATATGTTTATATGAAGAACAACTCTTAAACAATCTGTTGCAATTTGTTAGAAGTGTGTAGCATGCAGGATAAGAGAGCAAGGACGGGATTAGGAATAGTATGAAAATGGCTTGAAATTTACAAAATGTCACCTGGATGGTCATGCATTGCCTCTGTCTGTCCGCCCCACCCCCCCCCCTTGGTTTCCACGCAGTAAGTAGAAAAATATTTAATGGACTAAAGACAAATTTGGTGTGTAGGTATAGGACACCAAAATACAGGTCCATTTCGAATTCGGAGTCCGCAGGTCAAAGGTCACAGCCCATTTGATATGCGAGTTGGTTCCACATGATAATCATAAGTTCCAAATGAATATTTAGAAATGTTTTTTTTATTGGAATTATGATCATGTGAACAATCACACGTAGACATGTACTATCTGTATACGTCTGGGAAATACTATGTATGTTGTGCGCTATATTACAAAGTGGTACACTTTGGGTACCGTTTCATTTAGTTTCAGTTTCATTTATAGTAATTATTCGATTCGTGTTTGATTGGGCAATTTTTTTTCTGTTTATTTTTTATACGGAATCATGTTTATTTATAAAAATTTTCTGTAAAGTTTCCGTAAATAAAGTCCGTATTTTCAAGAATTGTAATTTACAGAATCTTGATTATTTTACAGAACTTTTCCATAAATTACCACTTTCTGTAAATTTACGAAAAAAAAATCCGGAAATTTTGCTGCCGGACCTTTTCCATTAAAAAACGGGCATTTTTCAAACAGTTTAAAGTTGATAAAAATAACATATTTTTATTTATTTTTTTACTGAAACAAAATTATCTTCGTTGAACACGTTGAAAGACACTCGTTTGTCAGGTGGGCCGAACAGTATATTTTTTTGTTTTACTCGTAAAGAAATGCGAAAATAAACAGCATTGACAGGATTTTTGCCGCTCATTTTCCCTTCCAATACAAAAATTGACCCTCAAAAGACAGTTTACAAGTCAATAACATTTTCAGAAAATTTTTTTTTTGCTGAGATTACCTTTTTTTTCGTTTTACGACCTTACCACGCTTAGTGATCATTTACTCTTAACTAGGGAAATTGTTATGAGCTTTATCGAGTTCATAACCATTAAATTGGTATTGATATAAGAATAAATACATGTTTACCCAACTCTGTAAAGCACGCGATCTGCCACTGTGTGCTAAAAGATCTTTCTTTCATTTTAAGTAGACCAAGTCATGGTAAAACGAAAGCTATAGGTTTTTTTGTAAACTGCATAATGTGTCACGAGGGTGTACTTTTTCATTTTTGATGTGTATGTGTGTGTGGGGGAGGGGTGTCACGCAGGTGCAGGTCCAAAAAGAGGATAAACTTCTCTTGAAAATCAAAACTCAAACGAAACAAAATCAACCGGGGCCGGGGCGGTTGACTTATTTCTGAATTAATTGAAAATCCCTCCCACGCGCCCGTCTCTATCTAGGAAACTAAAATAAAAAACAACCAAACAAGGAAAAACAAGAATAATCATCTTCCTTTTTTAGTTTTCATTTTGATGCACTCTCCTGACCAATGACAACTTTCTTAATTTCTATTTTAATAATAACAATATAGGATATTTATATTGCGCACATATCAACCTTGTTAGGTGCTCAAGGCGCTCCTATATTACCCGGCTAAGCTAGGCGTTCATAGGGCACACAGCTTCTTAAGGAATTACTTCCTACCGGTTCCCATTTACCTCACCTGGGTCGAGTGCAGCACATCGTGGATCAGATTCGAACCCAAGACCCTCTGTTTCAAAGTCCGAACACTAATTCACTGGGCCACAACGCTACAATCCTTTTCTTGAAAAATAATGCTACAACTCGTATATCACAGGAAAGGAGGGAGGGTACCCCTTCAATATTTTGCAATACCGTGCTTACTATTCAATTTTCATTTTGTTAATATTGTACTGAAGAGTGAATTATAGTGCATCATAAAAATCAATCCCTCCATAGTTATTACCTTATATTATGTTTGCATAACATCACGGAATCATTTTATTCCTTGACTTTCAAACTAAAGGGGCGTTTTATTTACCAATGAGTTATAAAAAAAATAAAAATCTTAAATAAATTTACCTTTTTTCGACATGAAACTGCTATATTCATTTGTGTTGATGGGTTATGAACTCTTTGGTCACGAAGTCAGGTTTGACACATGTTGAAAACAATCTCTTTACTGGGACATTTCTTCTAAATTTTCTCTTCATGGAGAACAACATACTTTAAAAGAAACGATTGTCAAAGTGATCGGCCAATATTTTTAATTTGCAGAATAGCATTTTCTTTTAACTTGATCTACTAAAACGGGTTTTTTAATACGTCTCTCATGTATGTTTATCTCAACATCTCTTGCAATCACGGAGAGTTCGTGGCATAACCATTCCCACTCTTATTTCCTCCCGTTTATTGAGATATCATGCTATAACTCCTTTATTAAAAAAAGAAGGGTCTCCATTTAAAACTTTTGTGTTTGCTTTATTTGATTTTCATTATATTTGTATTTTCTTCGAGAAGCATTATAACGCAGGAAGCAATTGCGGGAATCTATCCTCGTGACAACCGATGTCATTATTCATCTCATTTATTATTGTATATTATGTTGGTATAATATCACGGCGTCATATATTCCTTGACTTTCAACCTAAAGGGGCTGTTTCATTTACAATGGTGTCTAAGAAAATAAATGAAATAAATTTACCATATTTGGTCATGAAACTGCTACATTCATTTTGATTGGGTAAGAAATCGTTGGGCATGTTGTCACGTGACACATATTAAAATCAGGAGCAATGCGGGTGTTCATCTTTTGGAAAGAAAAGTTATCATTTTACCCCGAGGTTTACACGTCCTCTCACTACATTTGAAGATGTTGAAGATTTCTTTTATTGGGATATTTCTTATGTAATTTCGCTACATGAGGAAGAAGAAGATACTTACAGAACCGATTGTCAAAATGATTGGCCAATATTTTTATTTGCAGAATATGATTTTGTAACTCGATCTACTCAGGTTAGTTTTTTCTGTCTTCGTTTTCATGGTTCTTGGTCGTCAATTGTACCTGTAACGCATTTAGCCAAAGGGAAGCAACGTGAAAATAAACTGCTATCGCTACTTCATCGGGACTTTTTAAACCCCAAACTGTTGGATTTCCAATAAAGAGGTAAGTAACATTTTAGAATAATTATGTTTAAGCAAGATGCCGAAAGGCTTTTACTTGAAGGTCAAGTCCACCTCATAAAAATATTGGTTTGAATAAATGGGGAAAAATCAAATTTCCACATAACAGTGATATACACAATTCAGTGACATGGACATGAAACAGTCGATAGTGTCCTTCACTCACTTTTTTTTCTTTTTTATTGTTCGAATTATATAATATTTCATTTTTTTCACAAATTTGACAATAAGGACCCGCTTGACTGAACAACATACTTTTAAACAATATACTTCTAAACAATACTAATTTTACATGTTATAGGAGGAATTAATCATTGTTTCAAATGGAGAAAAATAGAATGATATACATGTAGAACAAAATAAATAGTGAGTGGATAACGTCATCAGTCTCCTAATTTGCATACCGACCAGGATGTGCATATAACTATTTAGTGAAAATTTAAAAATGCCATAACTCTTTGTTTTACATCCGATTTTGATGATTCAGTGTTGTATTATTCAGTGCTGTATTTGTTGTATTTTTCTCTTTTTATTTGATTCAACTTTCTGTAGGGATGGACTTGGCCTTTAAAAAAAAATTAGTATACGGTTGATTAAATCAGCGTGAATGAGGTGATGGAGCCTTGAAGGGGCTTTTGGGTTTTTTCTTTTTTCAAATTAAGCTAAAAAGACTTAAAAAAGTAAGAGAATTAGAGAATGCGAGGGGGAGATTTTGCGTTTGTAGAATGAGAAATTGGCTACATAATACCCCCAGTATTTTAAGTATGTAAATTTTGTATTGATATAAGAAAATGAAATTTAGACTAAAATATCTAATTTAAAGAAAATTATATCTTTAACTCTACACCCTAATGATACAAATAAATTATGATCCAATGTCGAATTCTGATGTGCGCTTTTGTCACAGTGCGCCAAATTGACGCTTGTTTCCGTAGTTAGATACGCTATTTTATTCATGAGTCCACTCTTCAAACAGTTGACTCATGAATAAAAAACCGTTGAAAATTAAAGCTAAATTAAGCTTAATTTATGTAGGAAATCTGCATAAACCATGGACTCAACCGTAGGTTTTCAAAACCACCTTTGTGAATTCGGGCCATAGCATTCCCGAGTTTGACCCCGGACCATCCACATCACAAAGATGGCCGTTAGGAAAATATTATTCAATTTCCAAATAAATGCTGTAAGCATTTTTGGTAACTACGTCTGCACTTATTTAATAAATCGCCTGAGAAGCATAGTGACGTTAATTGATTCAACGCGCGCAAAAGCAATTTCGAGAAAATCGCATTTTAAGTTTGTAGGCAATGTTTGAAGATGGATTTCGCAATGTTATCGTTAATTATTTCCTTTAATTCTTCGCACAAGAAAAGTTAAAAATGTATTTAAACTTATATAAAGGAATTACGAGAAAATGTAAGTACTTCCAGATAATACAGTCGATTGAAAGTTAGTGCCCTCATGCTTTTCAAATCTTTTTGGATCGGTGGGCGCGCGTGGGGGCGTTAACTACTTAGCGCCCTTATACTTTTCATCGATTATTTACTTCACGAGAAATTAAAGGGCAGAACCCAGTACAGCGCATGCGCATTTTGAATCGAGTAGTGTAAACCACATGATTATGATTGTTTCGTTTTCCTTTTTTAAATTTTTTTTAGAACCTTTTCACAGGTCATTTGTATCTTTTACTAATCTTCATCTCCTTCTTTTCACATTCCTTTCTTTCTATTTTTTTTGTTTTTATTCTTCGTTTTATTTCTAACATGTTATTTTTTTCCTCATTAGAAGCAAACTTTTTTTCTAGTTTTCTCCTCTTCTTTTTGTGGCTTCGTCATATTTCCATTTATATCTTTTCCTTCTCAACATTTTTTGCTGTCTTTTCTTTCTCTGATTTACAACCTTATTTTCTATTTGTATTCTTGTTATTACTCTGTTTCATTTTCTTTATTTTTTTCGCTCTCTTTCATACATAATAGGTTGTTTTTAACAAATCAGTTTCTTTCTCTTCTCACATTCCTTTTGTTGTAACGTTCTTTCTGAAACATTTCTTCAAAATAATCTGAAATACAGATTATTATTATTGTAATTGATATCGTCTTTCAATATAATGCACAAATTTCTTTTTTTTTTGGGGGGGGGGGGGTGTTCTTTGATAAAATACATCCAATAAATGAAAATAAGCTGAAATAAAAAAAAAACATTGCAACCATTTTAAAGACATATTTTTAAAAGCATTACCTCTTTCTGTTGAGCACTATCTCTATTTTCAATAAAGCAAACTTTTAGTTCAGGCTATCCAATAATAGGTCTACCGGTAAACTCAAACGTCATGTATAAAGAAATGTGATGCAAATGTCAAAGGGTACCAATCAACTTTTGTTTATAAAACGTCTTATTTATTCCTGAAATACAAATTGTCCAAAATTTTCTTGCAATTTGATTAAAATCTTATTCTTAATCCTACTATGCTTTCCTGTTCTCATGCATATCAATTTTACAATGATATTCATTGTTTTAATATCAAGTTTGTGTATGAAATACGATTATATCGTATTATTGTGAATGTGGCCTTACAAGTCGCGGTCAGGGGTGACATCCTGGAGGCTAAAGTAATTCAATTTTATTAATTTTATTATGAAAACAAATCATAGGTGAATACAAGTGAGTATATTTGTTATAAAAGTGATATTTTTTTTTTAATTTGTAACTTGTGTTGGCCGTTGCATGGACTCACCACAGACAGGTTTGGTGCAGAGAGCTTATGAATCGGCTAAGTTAGGCCTAACTGTATTTGGCAGAACATTAATATAACGCAAGAAGTTTAAACTTTGATATCTCTGGTCATACTAGACAACTAGATAATTTTGTTATACTAAATATACTAGATAACTATCGTCTCTTTGACTTTATCATGAATAAAGACCAGTTTAGCCTATCCGATATGCGTCGGGCTAGTGGGCAAACTACTCACGGGCGAGGGCGCAGCCCGAGCGCCTATCATCACTAGTTATTTACCTTGTTCCGTTCTTAGAAATTCTACAAACCCCCAACTAAGCTTCAATATAAATATTCATAACTGTCCGCAAACACGGATCAATAAACGACGAGGCTTGAACGTGATCTAAAATGCGATGATATTTGATTGGATAAAAAATACAGTTGATCGCCACATAAGGGTTATCTCATGAATGATGCATAATAAAAAGTACGTCACGCATATGATAACCATATATGCATATTGATGACTTTACCAGTGATGATAGGCGCTCGGGCTTCGCCCTCGCCTGTCAGTCTGCTTCGCGCGACCAGTAACTTTCCCACTGGCGCATATCAGATAGGCTAAGACCAGGTTAGATCAATTTAGATCCTAACTTAGATCTAGACATATTCTTGCACACCCAACATCATAGGTTTGGGTAGATCTGTTTAAATGATTGTCGAATGCATTTACTACCACAAATTCTTAGAGGGTATTTCTTGATCAATTATCATAATTATGATCATAGAAAGATCAACAATACTTACCAATTTATAATTATTTGTTTTTTTTTGTGTGTGCATTGATATTTCGGGCTTGAAGAAACTATTAAGGGCATTCCATAATTAAAATAAATTTATGTAATTTTCACCAAATTTTGCAGTTTCTTTAGCACCGGAATATTTCATAATTATTATGCAAAAATTGATATGGTTTAATGATTTTGAATTTTTGTTATTGAGCTTTTATTTCTACCCAATTCAAACTTTTCATTTTTTTGCGCATTCAAATGTATTTGGCATTTGTATCAATGTGAGGAAATAAAAAAAAACACTCCACCATTTATTTGAATACTATAACACTATACAGCACTTAAGATCAGAGCAAAGTATTCAGAAATTGTATTGAAAAACATTGGTCTGTGGATTATTTTCAGCTAGTTAGCTAGATTGGATCTGAAGTAAGATTGCAAAACATGTGAAAAAAATCAGCTGATACCTATAGCTGATCACGAGTAATCTCATGTTCATCCATTATGACGTCAGTGTGCATAGCGTGGCATTGTTTTTAACGTCAGTGCGCGTAGCATAAAATCTGCCCAAATCATGATGCGCACAAACATAATACGAATATAACGTCAGTATACTTCTCAGGAATTGTGCGAAAAAAGAGTTAACGTCAAATGTTTCTGATAGATATCTTAATAAATATTTGACTTTGTGATTTTTCGATTAGACCAAACGAAAAAGATAGAAAAACTCTAAAAGATGTAAAAAAAATCGACACGGGGAAGAATTTTTTCAGTTAACGTCACTATGCTTCTCAGGCGATGTTATCTGTTTAAATCCCTCATACCACGGCTCGGTGTAAAAATGGCAGAGGTAAAAATGGCAAAGGGAAAAATAGCAGAGGTAAAAATGGCAAAGTTTAAAATGGCAGAGGTAATAATGCAGAGGTAAAAATGCCAGAGGTATAAATGGCCAGTCTTAAACCCCTATATGCCAAAAAAAAATCTAATAGCCCCTCCATGTACAGTAGATTAAATAAGAAAGGTTCTGAGAATAGAGATAATAGAATGGGTATTTTTTTTTGAAATCATACGTAGATTTTCTGCACCAAATTGATGACACCTGAGTTGGTTTTTCTTAATATATTCCTGGACTTTAATACACGCTCAGCCTTCTCATGTCGAATCGCTCTTTCAATATTCTAATTGAAGCACACTTTGGATCCCAAGTATTGTACTTAGTTCATTAAAGGGAAAATTCACCCTGACATAAAGTTTGTTGTAAAAAATAGTAGGAAATAATTAAAATGATATTGGTTAGGGCTTAAGGGAATCCATCAAAGATTTAAAAAGCTATTAGAATTTGATATTTCAATGGTGACGTTATTTGCGAGCAGTATTTTCCAAAGCTGGTGTACTACAAAATATCAATGAATTTTCATTAAAAAATAAAAATGTTCTTTTTTTTCAATTTCAATTTCAGTTTATTTCATTTTCAACAGAACATAGTAAAGTGGTCGAAATAATTACAATGAACTTTTTCAGACAATATAAATTGCTGCATGTACAATATATGACATTTTTCCATAAGTAAAACAAAACAAAGTATCATATATTAGCAAAATATCATTACAAAACAAGATTCTAAGAAAATGGAGGGACCCACTATAGAAAAAAAAAACAGTGCTTGTATTGTGTGGACGCCTATAAATAATTATTGTAGTATATCAACATATAGATCATTTCACATCCGCTCCTGAAAGATTTTTTTAGCAATCATGAATCACTGATTAAAAATGTGAACAGTAATAATACGGAGCAGCTGCCCGTATTATGACGTCATAGATCAAAAACTCAAACTTCCAATAACTTTCTTAATCTTTGATGGGGTTTCCCTAAACCTCCACCAATATTTTTTTTTGCTATTTTTAGAGTGAATCATTTGTCAGGGTGAATTTTCCCTTCAAAACAGGTCGATAGAATGGTACCTAAGAAAAACCTATGAATTTTAAATAAAATCCTTGATTCGCTACACATTTCAAAATTCATGCGGTAACCATAGAAATTAGATGAGGAACCTGACATCCACTTGGACTAGCTGCAATGAGGCATTGCTCTGAAAAAACTGAACACTAATTGCTATCATTATATCATTTACATTGAACTATATACCTATCATATTCGCATCCAATATGATGTTGATATATGAAAAATTACTTTTATTACGGAATGTTTTGTTATTTTTCTGTTATCAAAGTAATGCAAGTGGTTCGAAGAAATCCCGAACTTATCTATTTCAGTGTGTTAATGGTAGCGCACATTTGGTGTTTCGTTTTTAAATCACCTATTTATACATGTATATACCTGTAAATTGTACACAATTCAGCCTTTTGGCTGCAACGTGCAATGATTTTGAATAAAACCTTTTCAATTCAATTCAATTCAATTCAATTCGGGGCAGTGATGGGTTTGTTACGGTTAGTACTAGTTGTAGTAGTAGAAGTACCACTACTTGTTGCATACTGCTGGTTATATCCCCTTTAGTGTCCCGCCATTAAATGAATCCCCTGCAGAAAAGTTGACTCCCGGAGTGGACTACTAGTATTCCGAACCCCGGACGAAACGGCTTAGACATGATTTACTAGGTGATCGGTAATATTCATGACTCATGCACATTCATTAGGAAGACGTTCCTCATGGATGCATCATTCAGCTCAGATGTCAAGAGGCCCTGGCTCGCGTCAGGCCTAATTCGCTTTGCGAATTAGGAAAACCATCGCTTCGCTCGGGAAGCAGCCACCAGGGCCTCCACAGGAGGATAACATGCATCATGAATGTATACATTCAATGTACTGTTTTTTTTTTCATTTTCCTACTATCTGACCGCTCTCTCCATCTCTCTTTCATTTATACAGTCACCTTTCTCTTTCATTAAACATGCTGGTCTCTTTCCGTATACTGTACTTTACTCCATTTAATGTGTTAAAGGGGAAGTTCACCCTGACAAAAAGTTTATTGTAAAAATAGCAAAAAAAATAATAAAAAATATTGGCGAAGGTTTGAGAAAATTTCATCAAATAATTAAAAAGTTATTAGAATTTCAATTATTTGATTTGTGACGTCATATGCGAGCAGCATTCCTACATAGCGAATGGTAAAAAATCAATGAAATGTCATTTTCTCAGAAAATTGATAATGGTTTTTACTGTAGCTTTTGTATATCAATAGACAAATCATTTCACACCCGATCATGAATAGAAAACAAAATTAAGTTATCAGGAACCATACAAAATTTGAAATTCATGCATTTTATATTACATAACACATGGGGCAGCTGCTCGTTTATGACGTCACAAATCCAAAACTTTGAACTCTATTAACTTTTTTACTCTTTAACGGATTTTCCTCAAACCTTCACCAATATTTTTTACTATTTTTTCTGCTATTTTTACAACAGAGTTTTCTTCAGGGTGAACTTCCCCTTTAACTCTTATGGGTAGTAACTTATGAACTGTACCTGTTATTATGTCATATACATGTATTATCGCCCTGCCTATTGCCAGTGAAGGGGAGATTGTTCTATCATCTCTGGTAAAGGACCTGGGTTTAATGAAGATGGATTAATTCTTTTCAGTTAAAGGGGAAGTTCACCCTGAAGAAAGCATTGTTGTGAAAATAGCAGAAAAATAGTAAAAAATATTGAAGGTTTGAGGAAAATCCGTTAAAGAGTAAGAAAGTTATTAGAGTTCAAAATTTTGGATTTGTGACGTCATAAACGAGCAGCTGCCCCATGTGTTATGTAATATAAAATGTATGAATTTCAAATTTTGTATGGTTCCTGATGACTTAATTTTGTTTTCTTTTCATGATCGAGTATGAAATGATTTGTCTATTGATATACAAAAGTTACAGTGAAAACCATTTTCAATTTTCTGAGAAAATGACATTTCATTGATTTTATACCATTCGCTATGTAGGAATGCTGCTCGCATATGACGTCACAAATCAAATAATTGAAATTCTAATAACTTTTTAATTATTTGATGAATTTTTCTCAAACCTTCGGCAATATTTTTTATTATTTTTTCTGCTATTTTTACAATAAACTTTTTGTCAGGGTGAACTTCCCCTTTAACTTGCTTGGGAGCCATAGCAAAATTTAGTTCCAATGAAAGGATCGGATGTTTATTCTCATTCAACTGACGTTGGATAAGGTTGATTATTTCATTATGAAATAAAGGTAATATATATATATACATATATATATATATATATATATATATATATATATATATATATATATATATATATATATATATATATATATATGATGCTGCTTACAACAATAATAACAATGATAACAATACATTTTATAGTATCAACGATAATGATAATAATTAATAGTCGTGTAAATGGCGTCATCGATCTAGAAATAATGTATTCTGAGGCGTTTTAATATTACCTCGGCTAAAGCTCGAGTTGCCATTTTGGTCTGGGGCATGCATACAGTAAATTGATAATTCCTTTCAAGTAACCGTTCAATTCACCTGGGTTGAGCTCAGCACAATGCGGGAAATTTATCGTCGAAGGAAAACAAGTCATGGCTGGGATATGAACAAACGTCCCTCTGATTGAAATACGAGAGTCGAAACCACTAGACAACGACGTTGAATAGGCACATGCTTGGGGACGTTCTCAAAACTAAAGTTAAGCGTTAATTTCAACCCAAAGACACAGCCCCTTAAAAAAAAAAACCGAAAAAAATATATAAGTACATTTTTTTCGAAATTTTACCCGTTTCACGAATTGAAAGCTTTTAATAAAACAGTATCTAACTTATTAAAAAATGCCTTCCCCCAGCCGGAATTCACCCCAACATTTTTTTTTTTTGCGATAAATCTTTAGCTGAAAAAGCCCAGGCCACGTCGTTCCATGACTTATTACTTTCAAGTCACGCACATCTTGTGAGGTATATATAGGAGTGAACCTTAATGTTTGTCATTGTAATGTCTAACTTGTTTACCTTGGATTTCTATTGTAGTTATCCACCGGTGAAAATCTAGATTTCATTTATTGAACTATAAATGATGTGAAATTAAATGTTCATTTTTAATTAGATTATTTCAAACTCATCAATTCACGCTGTTACACAATTTTACATACTGTGCCTTAGTCGAATCCATGGAACAAATTCACCCTCTGTAATGGCTATGCCGCTACTCTAGAGCATCTGAAGATGTTTACCGGACTCTTAACATGACGGCAGAAAAATGATATCTCCGAGATTATACAGGTGCTATCAGGGAGAGCGTAATGGCGGATGGGGTCAGCTAAAAGGAGGGGGTGATCATATAGGGAATCACAATCAGGGCTCCGTAACACAAAGCTAAGTGATGCATAAAAAATATGAAAGAACATTTCTGATTGGTTCCTGGTCAGTATGTTGAAACAAATGCGCGTGTAACCTTGATCTTGATTGGTAATTCCATTTAGCTATTGATCGCTAATCTTTGTGTTACGGAGCTCAGATGTCATTTTTTACGTTTTTCGGCACATTTAATAAACAAAATAGTTGAGGGGGCTGAAACCCACAGCCCCGAGCTTGTAAAGGAACCCCTGTACAGCCGCTCTAGGCCCTGCTAGATGTAATTGTGCGAACTGCCCAACTCTGCACCCCCCCCCCCTTCATACAAAAAATACTCTAAGTTACGTTCAAGGTATCAGGTACGATCAATAACAAATTTTGCACAATCTTTTTGTATAATGTATAGAATTAATGTCCTAAACGAAGATGGGGTTGTTGACACGATCCCTGTTGCATAAAGGTTTATACCATTATGGTATTTTTGCCATCCAATGATAACCTGTAAATCCTTGATTTTGTTTGGTTGATGATCAGCAATACCATAGTAGTCACTTTTGGATGGCAAGGTTACCACGACAGTTATTTTTCTGCATCGGGGTTTTGACAATAAATACAAATACAGATTAACAGGGGTCGTAGGTTGTTATTTTATTGTCATTTACTACCTTTCATTTATATCTGTGATTTCTTCTTTCATGCATTGTATTTTCCCATACCTTGGGGAATTGACATGTACATTTGGAGAGCAATGAAAACGCCCCTTTTGTGATAATAGAATCAAGCAGTTAAAACACATTGTTTGGAACCCCTGTATTTTGAAAATCATATATCATATCATAAATTGGCAATCGTAAAAAGGTTTTAGTTTGGGTATTAAATAATTAATTAAAAATTCCTCACGGGAACGCTTAATTTGTTGTTCTGTTTTTCCCGTATTTTCTTGATAAATTTCCTATTTTTGTACGCGCTATGGTACTTTTTGTTTTTAGCGCCTCTAAATACCCATTATTATTATTATTATTATTATAAATGATTTCTTTATGCTCCTTTTGCTGTCATGCAGAAAATAGATAGGAATGTGTATTCAGAAGTAGTCATATCCCATTTTCTTTTTGTTTAACCAGAAGCCAATTTTGTTTCTGCCTGATATAGATATATAAGTCTTGTAGTGTATCAATGGCAGATCAAATAATTGAAATGTATCTATTATCATAGGGATGATGGCGACTCATTGTGGAACTACCGATGATCTTCTCTCCAAGTTGGCTGAAGACATTGAGACGGGTGAACAGATGGAGGGCTTAGGACGATCACTTGGATTCAAACATGCAGCTATCAGTAGATACACAGAGACCAACAGATTAGAAGGACGGGTCACGTGCAAGGGAACACGTGACATGCTGTTTGACTGGAGGCATACCGTGGAGCCAGCCGACCAGCATCCCAGGCTGAAACAAGCTCTCATTGATGCTCGTCTAGTCATGCTTGCTAAAACTCATCTCGAGGGGGTTTCAAGTACTCCAGGTACATATCTATCATTGAAATTGTTTCCATACCTTCCTTTTATCGACACAACTAAATATATCTAATTAGCATATCATCAGATCGAATCCAGCATATCCAGGAATTATTTTAGTATAGATGTTTGGTAATGCTATGTGTCTCGGTCGAGACCACCGTTTAAGAACGCTAAAGAAGGTCCCATTTTCCCCGTTCCACAGACCCTAAAATTAGGGGTTTGTTCCAGTGCACATTGACAAATTGCCGATGACTGTGTTCAACAGACAGCTGAAGCTCTGCACACGATTCGGATACCGCTGATGGATTCATCGCGCAGAAACATCATGACCAATTTCATGCATATTATTGCAACGCTCCGAATCATTAACTTCGTGCCACTCCAGAGCATTGCATTTTTAGCAATCGTTGACCATAGAGCAGTTTTCGAGACCCCATTTTAAAACCAAAGTTTAGTTCGAGAGCCCCCTATTTTCGTTTTTGGTGTGGCACATAGGTATCAAGATATACATGTAATTCGCCCGGGGGGGGGGACGTAGTAGGCCCACAGGTTGACTGGAAGTAAATGTCAACGCAGTGAATACTTACGTTCGTCCAGTGGTAAAGTTTTGAATTTTTAAAATGCATAAGTACATCTCAAGGGAAGGAAGTGATGATGAACATGACAATTGTATCAAATAATGTGCGACTTTCATTACACGCAAGCAGCGCCTGGAGTATTAACGGCTTTGAGGGGGCTAGTCGACCTACATACAATTTTTGTTTCTCTCCCTCCGATGGTTTTATGCGTAACAGGGAATTGCGTGACAAAACCTCTCTTTCTATTTTCTTTTTTTTTTCTATACTCCCTCTTCTATTTCTTCTATTCTCATGTGCATGTCCAATATTTGAAGCATCATACTAGGCCTCTGACTACGACAATGCAGGTTTTGCTCTGTTAATATGCATGATGGTATATAGAACATTATACTTATTTGCCTTCTTTACAGTGTACGCAGGGCCGTAGCCAGAAGCATTTTGTTGGGGGGGGGGGGTGTACCAGCTGAATTTGCCAACTAACTTTGACGCGACAGCACCAACATGAGCACAGGGGAATGTGATGGGGGATGTGCCCTCCCCACAATAATCACATGCTGAAAAATGAATTTTTAGAATTGAATTAGTGGCATTTAGGGGCCCTTTAAAGTAAATGATACAAAGATATTTGCACTGTAAAAATAAACATTTTGGATCAAAATAGAAAGGCTAGTATGCCGTATATGTAGATGCTAACTTGCAGTATAATGATATACCCTATTTATTTATTATTTTTGTTAAAATATCTTTATACAGGCAGTCAGGACCATATTCGATATACCACTAACGAGAATGTTAATGCGAAAACGTTAGTTTCGAGGTTCAACCTGTTATGCAACATTGCGCAATACTTTGGCCGCTGTGCTATAGCTATGGGAAACCGACCTCCGGTTTTGACATTCGATGAAACAAAAAATTATTTCGCGCTATGTACAGGTTGGTTTATTTTCTAGTTCCCTGTGTTGGAAGATGAATAAATGAACTAGCGGTTCAGAATTTTTCAGAATAAACTAACCTGTACATTGGGCGAAATTCGCGTCGAAACAACAAGTTTGAATTTTGGCTAAGAAATCCTCAACGGTTGTTCGTACACTAGTCTCGGAAGGACAGTCGTATATAAGTTCGGACTGTCAACCCATATTAACACATATACAGCCAGCACACGATCGACGTATGCGTAGCATGCAATATGCATTGACTGCGAGCATGCGCTATTCACATGCAAGCTTGGTATGCTGGCATTGCATAACACCATGAACATGATGAACACTGATGCTTTGTCTTTTCGGAATAGTCTTTCATTCGAATTCTTTAGTAATACCTTGCACTGTGCCTTACTATCTTCCCGTCCCCTTTCCCGTTCTTTAAATAGATATCATTAAGGCATTCGTAATGAAAATGATGCAAAAGACAACTGCTGTATCACTGGAGTGTGAGAGGAGAATTGGTGAAAAATATTTATTTTGTGACGACTCAAATAATTGGCAAAAATACGATAAGATGTTTCAACGGTAAGACTACCAATCTACGGATAAGAGAAGGATCTGTTACATAAACTGCAATTTAGCTTTTTTCGGGTCGAATCAGCTGCTTAGTTTGGCAGTACTCTGAGAGCAACTGGTAATATTATGGAGGCTGGGCTCCAATCAGAATTTGGGATTCCAACCTGAAAATCAGTTGGCAGGTTGGAGTTTTATGCAACAGACCCCAGATATGCCAGAGTATAAAACTCCCGCCAACATCTCTTCGGTTGGTGTTCCTGTGCCATATTTGCTGTGTGTGCTTTCATGAACAGGGGCTATATGGAGAGATTAACTTTCATTAACCATACATATATTATTTTTTTGGTTTATCACCAATGACTGTGGAAGCGATTGGTCCCAAACTGGGACGATCGAAGAAAAGTGTGCCACTTGTTATTTGTTGGAACAACTTAATGAAATGCATTTCTCAGTGATTGACTCACGATGGACAAGCGTGGAATACTCTAATTTTGAATAACATGATTTTCTGTGAAGTATCGCTGTTCTAATGGCAGGTTATCAATGGATTTCATTTTAAGGTAGGATACATGAACTCCTGTGGTTTCATAATCATAGTTGTGCGCTTATTTTACAAATGCTGAGCTAAGCTAGGCTACCCATGTGATTTCTCCATGGGCTGGAAGAGAGGATACAGAAGAGAGGGAGAGAGAGAGCGTGAGAGGGAAAGAGAAGCGGATAATCTTATGTGTATACAAGACGGTACGGGCAGACGGGTACACAATGTACTCTCATACTCATACACACCATGCACACGGGAGTTACGCCGATGCGAGATCGTAGAATGTTTCGCATTTGAGAAAACGGCTGTGAAAATGCTAGTTTTTTCGATCGCACAGAGCGTATCGATAGAGACGCCGACGCCGATCGAAATCCCTCTATGGGCATAAGTAAGCCATGAACGTTTCCACACTAATATTTCCTTAGTGGAAAATCGAATATGGTCCTGACTGACAGGATAGCAGGCTCAGATGAACTGTTTTTCAGTCTGGTCATGTTAACATAAAAATAACATATATACATCAGTGTAGTAAAATCACGCGAAATCGTCATTACGCAAACGTGTAATAAAATGAGGTCACCACAGTGAATCGATAACAGCGAGAGCGCTGCACATTGCCAGCGGTTCACGGAGATTTGCACGCAAACCTATGAGAAACAAGCGAGAGCGAACGATTCCACGAGCTCTTCCCCTTCTTTCCCTTCCCGGCGATTTGTCCCAAAACAAAAGGATTTCTGCAAAGTACGATACTTTGTTTTTCAACTTTATTAGCATTCGATCTATCCGCGCCGAATTTTTTTTTACCGTGGCATTTTGTTATAAATTACCAAAAGAACCTGTACATCAGTTTTGCCGAGCTGAATAAAACGACTGATAGGCGTTTATGACAGCCGTCATTCACGTAAATTTTTGTATCCGATCTGTGAACTTTCATTCTACACGTAGTGTACTGATCAATATGCACACAACGTCGTACTTGAAGGTTCGTTATATTATTAATATTCAGAGGTGATAGCAACGGGGAACAAAATATTGACATGTACGATAAAAACCAGTAAAAACTATTTAAAAATGATGAGTCCTTGATGCAGTTCACCGACACAGTGAAGGATCAGGATCATCAATTACAAAACAGATGAACATGTGATGAAATTATAAAACTTACATGACTTGTCCAATATCGCATGGATCATTAATATCCCTTATTTTTCCTTTGGCTTATGACTGTTAACATGGTTAAGTGCAGAAAAGGGGGAAACGGTGAATAATTTGGTACTGGCTGTATGGTCCCGTGGTCAGTTAGCGTGCATGTTTGTAGGCCTACATTCACAATGATCACGTCGATGGTCAGAGAACACTTTCCCTTCATCTCAATTCTCTCTTATCATGCTTATCATTACATGTATCATGTGTATACCAGGGAGATGGGGTTTGGTGTGTGCATGACCGTGTGCATACAAGGAAAGATAGCCGAGGTAAAGGCATTAGTTTGTGTGTAAGTTCATTGGGCATGTTGGGTCGTCTCTTCGGTCAAGAGCGTGGGTGCTGTAAAAAATAAATCAATTTAAATGTTTCGGTAGTTTGTGCATTTTGAATATTATGGGGTATGTCGTTCCATCGCTTGGCACCAAAAAATCTCAAAGCTTGTTTGAAAATTGACAGGTTAACAACGGGTGCAACTACGTTAAGGCTATCATTATTTCTTGTGTGGTAATTATGTCGATCACAGACTATTTCAATGTCATTACAAAGTTGGGGAGGGGCTAATCCATGTATACATTTAAACATTTGTGTGGCAAGAAAGTATTTTTTCGTTCATCCATGTCAGTCCTGGATAGGTTTTTTTTTACAAGTGTTTAAAGAGAAATAGTTTGATCAAAGTTTCAAGTTATGTAACGTGCGGCTCTTTTTGCAATCTATAAATTTTGCTTGTGTTTTTATCAGTAGTATTTCCCCCAAATAGGTAATCCATAATCGTTGCAAGGTTGTATTGTAAATTTATAAAGAGTGTTTAATAATGAAGGACTTAAATTTTTCCTTAATTTTCCAAGGGAACGGATCTTGAATCCAATGGATTTGCATACGTTATTGACGTGAATGTCCCATTTAAGATTGTATGTATTAAAACCCCTAAATAACGAATCGACTTAACTTGCTCAATTTCAGTCCCATCAATACAAAATTTAATAACATCATGGGAGCGTGTTAAATGGTTAAGTCTATACCATTCATTAAGGGAATCCATATTTGATTGCCATTTTGAGTTATTGTCTCAACATCTTTACCAGTCTCAAATATAAAAACATCATCAGCAGAAATTGCTATAACACCAGACTTAATTGATTGTGATATATCATGTATAAATGCACGAGAAGCGTGGGAGCAAGAACTCCCCCTTGAGGTACTCCTACAGAAAGTTCTTTCTTAGCAGAAAGCTTTCCTTGTGAAAAACTACCTGATTTCTATTTCTAAGGTAACATGTAAACCACTAAAGCATATTTCCTACTATACCATATTGTTGCATTTGAAAGAGTAACATCTCATGATCTACACAATTGAAACATTTCGATATATCTAAGAAACATGCTCCTAATTTTTTCTTTTTCATTAAATGCATCAAGGAATTCATCAATGACTCTGTGGAGACACGTAATCGTTGAGTGGTGTGGTAGGAAAGCATACTGTTCAGTATTGATGAAATTGTCTTTAAGGAGATATCGGAGCAATCGCTCTTGAATCTCCTTTTCTATTATTTTAGAGATATGACTAAGTACATATATTGGGCGATAATTTGCTTCTTCATTCCTTGGGCCTTTCCCTTTATAGATTGGAGTTGTTCTTGCCAATTTCCAGTCTTCTGGTACATCACTACATTTTATACTTCAAATAAAAATTCGGGTTAAAGATTGATGAATATATGGTGCAGCTATTTGAAGTAATTTTGAATCAAATCCTAATACATCAACATTACTTGTTTTGTCTAAATGAAGCAAATGTTTAAGGATTTTCTCCTCTTTTAAATATTCTACTTCAAATTTGTAAGTACAGGTGGGATTTTTCCAATTTACACACACATTTTGAGGAAAAGATTGCAATACATTTTTACCAACATTGACAAAATAATCATTTATTTTATCACTATCTATACAGCAGGATGATGAATTATCTTTCTTGGACTTGCCTGTAACTTGTTGCATTTCTTTCCATAATTTCTTACCATTATTACTGTATGTAATGGAGATGTCACTGAAATAAGCACTTTTTCTTTCGTTTTGAATTCTGTTTAAGTAATTCTTGCATTTAACAAATTCATAATGATCATCTTGAGATATCGTTGAATGGGCTTTAATCTTTATATGGACACGCTTATACATGAGCTGGATGGTATCCGAAGTAATCCAAGGGCAGTAACAATCTTTTACCCTTACTTCTTTGAAAGGTGCATATTTTTGCTTATTTTCAAGAATGTTTCTTTTTAAGAGTTCCATACCAATGACAAAGCCTGAGAGCTTTCATGAGGTAAATTGAAAATATCACTTGTTTTATATCTTCTAAAAATTGATCTTCATCAAAATGTTTGAAATCTCGAAAGCGTCTTGATTTATGAATATTATTTGTATTCTTTAAGTCAATCACAGTATAAATAAGATAATGATCACTCAGTGAAATATTCAGTACATCAGTTTGAACATGTTCTGGGATAGAGCTCAAGATGTGATCGATACAATTTGCTGATTTGGTAGTAACTCTCGTTGGCTTAGTGACCAATTGCGTTAACAAGAATAGATTCTCTAGACAATGAACAGGATTATCATTAAAGGATTCATCAAGTTTGTAATCTACATTCAAATCACCAAGAATAAAGAAATTCCATATTCGTGTTATTTGCTTTTTTTAAAGTTTTCTGTAATTTCCCCAAAATAAGATGAATTCGTGTCTGGAGGTCTATATATACAACAAATTAGTAATTTGGGAAAATTCAGGCCTTTAATTTCTATCCAGATGGCTTCTAAAGAGCTATCAATAAGATCATCTCTTTCGACGCATGTTAGGGTACTCTTTACATAGATACAAACACCGCCGCCTCGACGGCCATCATCTCTGTCACGATGGTAGATGGAGTATCCTTGAATTTTCACAATGTCACTAGAAATTTTATTGTTCAACCATGTCTCTGATAGACATAATACATCAATGTCCATAGTTTTCAAATGATAATTGATTTCATTGAGTTTATCTAACAGACTTCGAACATTGAGATAAGCTACTTTAATTTCTTAGAGTTTGGTGTGTTAATTGTTTTCTTTGTTTAACTTGAAAGTGTTTCTTTTGCGCATCTTTATCGGCACAGCCTTCCTGGCCAGATTTTTAGTTGTAGTTTATATTCTTACAAAATTTGCGTTTTTGACCAAGTTCATTACAGAGGTAGCATCTGATTTTTTCCCTGTAGCGGCAGTTTTGGTACTTATAATTTGTTTCTCCGCAGTAAAAGCATCCAGAGTAGTTATGGGAGGATGTAACATGCGCGTAACTCATTATGTGACTCCATAGTTGAGGTTCATTTGATACATCTATTGCAGGTTGCAGATGTGGGTTCTGCATTTTCATGGAGGTAGGATGCGGGGATGATGATGGTAAGGGATGTCTAGAAGCATAGGTGAAAGATAAGGTTCTGCGATTCTCGTGCCTGTGTTGATCATCGTTTGAGATAGGCATATCTCTTTCTGAGTTGATGTAGCGGATTAGACTGTCGGCGAATAATTTAACACCTTCAGGACTGAGATGTATGCCATCATTGCATAGATGCCGGGTTGACTCAATGCAGTCATTGTTGATGAACCCCCATCCATGGGATAAGGCCATTGAGATTAGTCGAGCATTGGTGTCATTCAGTTTGTTTAGAAGTTCACTTTGATACGCTCTTCTTTTGATGATGGAGCTAATCGATATCGTATCTAATGAAGTGCATTCACCTTGGACTTGAAGGGCCAGTGACTCTATTTTCTTTTCAATAGTAATCGAGTCATTCACTGCCATGTTATTTGATCCAACGTGTATGATGACCTCTTTAGGCAGGGTTTTTTTCAACCATATTCCTTGTTGGTTCAAACAAATCTTCTACTTTTGCTCCTGGAAGGGTCTTACATTTAATTCTCTTTGTTGACGACATCGTAGATGGGTTGAGAGGCTTTATCATTGAATCTCCTATTATAAGAACACCACATTGGATCTTCCTTTTTCCTTCTCTGTTAGCATGAAGTCATTTTCTTTCTTCTGCCTATAATCTGCCAATTGCTCACAAAAACTCTTAACAATGGCGATTGTTTCTTCTATTTCATCTTCAGTGTTATCAAGCAGTAGAGTATCGTATCTGTTGTTTACTTCGACGTTAGGGACAGGGACCTCCATGGGAGAAGATGGACTTTCATTCATTTGAGCATTCATGTTGCTTTGTGTAGGTGAGGTTAATGACTCTACCAATGACGAAATCTGGTCTTTCATCTGAATCAATTGTTTAGAAACATACTCTCTTACAGCTTTTTTGGTCCCTTGTGATATTGGTAAAGGGCTATCACTAGTAGATATCATATGTCGAAAGCCCATAAAATTGGCAAAATGATGACAAATATTAGAGTTAAGATGAGGGTAGATCTTGCATAGGCCATCATAGATGTGTTCGTTTTCGGACATTTCATCTTCCGTCATGTAGGATTTTAGAAGATATCAAACTGCCGATAATAAACTAGTTTTAGTAACATATTTGGGCAGTTTATAACGAAAAGAATCATTGCCCGATGTCCCAGAGCATTCGCTCATTTTCAGATTTGACATGATGAAAGATGATCGAGATTGTGTGCTATATTGGTTCCATTTGGTTTCGGCACGTGCAAGAAAATGTAGAAGTGCGATTTATGAGTCAAGAACTTACGTTGCATAGATCGTGATCAATAGATCGTAGTCCGCCTCTGATACAGGCGCGTACGCAAGGGGGGGGGGGGGTTCGGGAGTTCAAACCTCCCCCTTTGGTTTTTTTTTTTTTTTTGCTTGTCTCAACAGAGGTCGGTCTGGTCAAGGAGTTATCGGGCAAGAGCCTGATAACTCCTTGGTCTGGTTACGGACAGTTCCCTACCCAATAATGTATATGACAGCAATAATGAACAGAATCTCATGGTTTCCGACGAAAAACACAGAAAAAATTTCCGCTCGCTTCGCTCGCTCCATTTTATTATATCTTTTATTTCCGCATGTCGCCGACATGATCACGGTATCGCCATTAACAAGGCCATACATGATTATTATGATGTATACTTATGAATACAACTGAACCAAGACAAAGACATACGTTTTCTTACAAAATATGTTTTACCAATATGAAAACCAAAATGACGGAAAACGCTAAAATGTCGGTTAGCTCGCTCCGCTCGCTCGTAATAATTGATGAAATTCCATAAGTATCAAGTGTCCTGATCAAGGCCGTATTAT
This sequence comes from Lytechinus variegatus, assembly GCF_018143015.1. Lineage (NCBI taxonomy): Eukaryota > Metazoa > Echinodermata > Echinoidea > Temnopleuroida > Toxopneustidae > Lytechinus > Lytechinus variegatus. The sequence continues at coordinate 33,887,027 of NC_054745.1, read as the reverse complement.
GAGTGTTACGAAAAGAAGGACATGTCGCATTGACTAATACTTGATTTACTAACAAACTATTGACAAGAAATGTATGTTTTGACGGGAAAACGCGAAAATTTCGGCTCGCTCACTCCGCTCGCTCGTAATCATTTATGAAATTTCTTAAGTTTCTAGTCTCTTGATCAAGGCCATATCATGAGACTTACGAGCAGAAGGACATGTATTATCAACTAATATGTAATCATTACCAACAAGCTATTGAGAAGAATTGTATGTTTTGACGGAAAAACGCAAACATTTCGGCTCGCTTGCTCCACTCGCTCGTAATTATTCATGACATTTCTCAAGTTTCTAGTGTTCTGATCAAGGCAATATCCAGGCGCGTAGCCAGGGGGGGGGGCGGTCGCCCCCCCAAAACGTCCCCAAAAAGAAAAAAAAGAAGGGAAAAAAGGAGAGGAGAAAAGGAAAAGGGAAGGAAGGAAAGGGAAGAAAGGTAGCTTTGTGTTTTTTCTTTATTTTTTTCTCAAAAGTGAAACTCCTTCACTCTTCTTGCTTTAAATTCATATATGAATTTCGCTTCCGCGCTGCACGCGGTTAAATGACAATACTGAAGTTCTCCATTGTTCCCCCACCTTTTCTCTAACCCTGTTTTTCCACCTCAGCTATGTGCTTCTTGCCAGTTAAAGTTAAAATTGTATACATTAGGGCATGAATTTGAGTAAGGTTAGGCCGAAGTAAATGTATGAAGTTATCTTTTTTTTCAATTGATCGCGCAACTTCTGGTCTGGTCGGCTCCGAGCGGGTAAAATCTTTATATCAGTTTCTGCCGTCACCTCCATGAAGTCAGCTTCTCCCGCTTTTCAGCTCATTACTATAAACAACCATAATTTGGGGGCAAACAGGTTCCTAATTTAAAAAGAGGAAGGTATGGAATTCGTGTCGTATTAAATAAAAAATACAATATTTTTTTTTATCAAATTGTATTAAACTTCATGTCATTTCCCTGTATACATTCATCTCCTGTCCTGTTTTGCGCCCTCAGTTTGAAATTTTGAATGACACTTAAGTTTCTTTATATTCAAAATGAAGCGCTTCAGGATAAGTCAAAAAATAATCATCCTTTATTATATAGATAGATAATTTCAATAAATCACAGAAGTTTCAACTTTATGCGCACTATTTTCCTTGTAATGAAGTTCAATAATCTTCGGGGAGGAATATCTTCCTCTACCAATCTTCTCCTCTGTTTTGCGAGTTAAAAATATGCACTGATGCTAAATTGTTTGTAATCAAATCTGATCTTTCCAAAGAAAGTTTCAATATATCTTTGAGAATACCCTTTTCTCGGGACCCTTTTTATGGCAAGAAAAATTGATAAATCACTTTAGCTTCCGCGCTTCGCGCGGAGTTATTATCATTTTAATTTCCTCCATTGTATACCTCTTTTGTGCGTTTACAATCACTTTTGAAAACAAGGTTCAAAATCGCAATATAGTCAACCGAATTGGAGGTACTAGAGACAAGAGAAACGGCTCCTTTTCATTTTAATTTATGAAACACCTCCCTGCACCCACCCCCTAGGGAGCGCGCTTCGCGCGCTCTGTAAGTGTTGGCACGCTTCGCGTGCATTTACCGCCCCCTCCAAAATGAAATCCTGGCTACGCGGTTGGCCATATCATGAGTGCTACGATCCGAAGGACATGTAGCATCGACTATGATACCAACAAACTATTGACAAAAAGGCTATGTTTTCAACGCAAAAACGAGAACATTTCTGCTCGCTCGCGGGTCATGACCGCACTGTTACATACCCATCCCCACTTAAATGTTATTGTCTTATTTGCAGCGCTGAAAAAAAAATCATCACTTCCCCCCCCCCGCTCATCACTTTTTAGAGACTGGGGGGAGATTAAAAAAGATCAGCTCGACCCCCCCTTTCAAAAATCCTGCGTACGCGCCTGCTCTGATAGCATATGGGACTAAAATATTTTGGCATCTAGTCGTAGTCCATATATTTCCCTGTAGTGAGTTATATATCCAACACGTTTGTTCCCTTTTGCTGAATCCAGATTGTTTCATAGTATCCATGTATATCCTCTGACTTAAAAAAGTAGTTCTATAATTTACTGTACCAGTGAACCAAAGAAAATGCAAATTTGAAGTAATATTTCGTGATTCCGAGATCCGTTCGCAGTAAACTTTGGTTTTTATTTCATTTTTTTATGCCAGGTATATTGACCTAATTAAGACATATTAAGGACTCTGCCATTAAATGGATATGTATGTTAGTGATCAAATAATGCGATATTCAGTCTTAAAAAGGGAAATTATTAGAAAAGTTTTGTAATCATGATACATACCTGTCTCACAAAACAAACAATGTGAGCTCAAAGCGCGAGCTGAAATTTTTTGTATAACTTGACCCTAAAAAGGGACATTTTAAGGACTATATTTTGGGATTGCGTACGTATCTCATCATAGTCATCTAATGCGAGCGCCAAGCGCTTGCTTATTTTGTTAGATTTACACCTTAGAACATGAAGCACTTTTTGTGGTCATTGTAATCATGAATATGATATGTATTTCTTTAATGTAATATTGCAGCCGAGAAGCAAGAGCTAACAGTTTTTGAAATTCAGACCTGAAGAGGGGCATTCTATGGCTTGTTTGCAGGAATTTACTATTTCACTAATCAAGTGATGCGAGCGCGAAGCGCGAACTGAAAATTTGTTATAATTGGATCAGAAATTTTTAAGGTCTGTCTTTAGGAATTCGTTCACTGCAAAAACGGTGGTGTTGATTTAACACCAGCCCGGTATCTATATCGGTCCACACCAATGCGAACGTAAGCAAGTATATAGTAATAAAAAAAGCATTTGTCACTACATTGGTTGATCTATAAAAGTTCTTGATAAACGTCATATGGCTGAAGGTGCGTTCATCCTATGCAACACTTATTGGTGCTGTCATGAAAAGCAAGTAATCATTCATTCCAAGTGAAAGGAAGAATAGACTTCTTGACTTGTCAATTGACAAAAGGGCTGCGTCAGCAACACTTTGCAGATCTCTTGCCACTGCCATGTCATGGGATCATTGTAGTTCCACTTTTAATGTCTGGTGATCTACTTCTTTTGGAAAGAGTTTACAAATCAAAGTAAACAACATCTGCCATCGTTGGAGTTGCTGGCGTTGGAGGATAGAGCAAACGTGACATTGGCTTCACTTTGTCAAGTGTTGGCTGCATTTTTTCCTTGAATTGCAGTATTGACTGCATCCCCAACCTGTCCCCACTCCCACCCATCCCCACCACAAGCACATTCTGATACCATAAATAAAAAAAATATCTTCGGCGACAGGATTTAGTAAAAATTTTTTTTTGCCAACTGCAAACTTGTAGACAAGTCTACAAGTTGTATACTTGTCTTCATGAATTTGCCAACTGCAGGGTTACCAGTTTTTAAGTCTTGTGTTATGTTCTTAGATCTGATACGGGGCAGTACTTGTACATCACTTTGCTGACTGGAAGAGCGTTAAGTGTTCTGCCACTTTAATAGGCCCAGTTTTTGATTTGCCAACTACACTTTGACTTTTATTATTCAACTCAAACCTTGGAAATTCATCCCACCCCATATTTCTTTACCTAGTCTTGCCTCTAATTTTACAAAACTAATGTGTTTGTTAAATCGTCAATAATTATGGGATAATTTGCAAAATCACAAGCTTGTTTATATTGGGGGAGGACCGGGGGCTTACTTTGTGTGTAATTATAGCTCAATTTGTTTTGTCCTTTGTATTTTGCTGACAAGTAGGGCTCTAAGCCTGGCTACATGGACTTGGATTTGCGCCAACTGGTTGTCTTTACTCTATCAGTCGTAACCTTCTTCGAAGTTGGTACCCCTATTTTTCTTTTATTTTTTATTTCTTTTTTTCTTTCTGTCTTTCTGTCTGTCTTTCTTTATTTCCTTCCTTCCTTCTGTCTTTCTTTTCTTTCTTTCCCTCTTTCTTTTTCTCCCCTATCCTCAATTTTGCCAACTGGTACATGATTCTAGCTACGGCCCTGAGTGTACGTTGCTATTATTATAATGGATATCTTCATCAGCTTGCTAATTGGTTAAATGATAACATTAACGTTTGTTTGTCCAACAGCGTTACGCCGGGGGAAAATATAAATTAATTTATGTCCATTGCAGACAATCTCCAATATTACAGATGTACTTACCTGACGTGTTCTGTTTATTAACATATCGCGCGTTACTTTGTATTTTCCTTCAGATATATTCGGCAAGAAGATCTCAGAATCATTGACTGTGGGACAATGTCGTGAGAAGCTGAGACACAGGTACCTCGATAAATTGTGCAAAATTCAACTGAGGCCCTGGGATAAATCAAATTACGCTGAGCTCAAAGATTTGCATACGGTCGTAACAATGATGAGGAAAGATTCGAGTGGAAAAGATACCAAAAAGAAAGAAGAATTGGAGGGCTCTGTTGATAAGATATTCTCTACCAAAGTAAACGGGAGACTACCATCTCGTATCCTTATATCAGCTCCAGCTGGAGTAGGAAAGACAACAGCTGTTGCAAAGATAGCGTACGACTGGGCTCAAGAAAAAAAGGAATCGGCATTGGAGCAGTTGCCACTTCTTTTTGCTGTTAGATTTCGTAACACAAGCCACAGGACATCGATTGGGGAAGCCATCAAAGCCCAGCTTTTAAGCGACGTCCGTGATCTCAAACCGGACGATATAGAGAGTTTCATCCGTGAAAATCAAGAGATCTGTCACATCATACTTGACGGACTGGATGAATATGCCGGTATTTCTTCACTGAACAATATTGTCAGCGTCATTCGATGTGACGAGTTTCCACAATGTCGCGTGCTTATAACAACACGCCCTCATCTAGAAAGCTACTTCAATCATGATGACCTTCCAAGGGTATACACTAAAATGTGGATCGAAGGATTTTCAATGGAGAGTTCCAGAGAGTACATCGATAGATTCTTCACACTGTCTTCGAGCGATGTAAAGAGGGATAAGCTGAAAGAATACCTCAACGACCAACCACTCATCGATGAACTTGTAAAAACACCTCTCTTTTGTCTTATGATCTGTCACCTGTGGAGTGAAGATCAACTAGGAAGTGATGTCAGTACCCAAACAGATTTGTTTGACAGTGTAAATACATTTTTAATGCACCATGCAAATGCTCGCTCAGGTTTAACATTCACTCACAAAAACATAAATGGGATCGTCAACGAAATTGGCAGAGTTGCGCTCTACGGTCTACTCCATGATGCCAAAAAACTAATCTTCACGCCCCGAGATTTCCGAAGAGTTCCTTGTATCCTTGATAAAGCATGCGAGCTCGGAATAGTATCAAAGACGACAGTGCCAATCACAAACCTTCCTCAGTCCGACGAGACCACTTCAACTCAAATTGAATTTTATCACAAATTAGCACAAGAACATTCGGCGGGAAAATTCATCGCTAGTGTAACATGGCGCATACTATTGTGGTTAAGAGTATCTCAGTTGGACCGAATATTTTGGAAGATTAATTCAAACATCGGAGACTATGAGCAACTCATCCGGTTTGCTGCTGGCACAGACAGGCATCTAGGAATACGAATAATGGAGGCACTCCTTAGAAACGAACATTTGGAAGAGAGCGAACGGTATCGCATTCTACTTGACTGTTCATCAGAGTCCAAGGAAAGTGGAGGAGACGTGTCTTCGTTGGTTCAAAGATGTGTCACTGCACAGAGTATGATTCTTAAGTCACCAACTATCTACACTGTCGTTGGGCTGCAAAATCTTCCGAAGCCACTGCAACGTGAGGTATCTAAAGCCAGAATGTACATTCCTCTTTTCAACAAAGAAAAAAATCTGAATGTCATTTAATTTCACATTTCCATTTCCATTAACTCTTTGCACGCTGAATATGATCTTGGGGGAATGATAATGAAATTGTTTCCATGTTTTTTTCTTTAATTTGAAATTTTCATACTGCACCATTGATAGTTATTATTATATATCCTACATAAATTTAACCCAGGGGTGGTTTTCTGAAACTCTGTCATAACTTTTGTCATAAATTTTGTCATTTCTCTCCGAGATGTGACACCGCTATGATTGTCACAAATCGGTATTCTGAACATTGTCTTTTCCCTGTCATATCTCTCAAAGTTCCCACCCATCTTTTCGGAAGCAAACCAATCAAAATCATCGTTAGTTCCCAGTTGGAGCCCTTCTAGCCAATAGGAAAGCCCCGTGGCAGGTAGGGCGTATCCCCAAAACAGTTGCTGGCATCGCGCAACTACGCGTATATTGATGCGCTTCATTACAAATTACATTCAACGCTAGATCACATTTTTACTTTACATTCGTTACTTGAATTATACCTGTTTGGCAGAGAAAGGGTATATTGTGCGTTCATCGATTATCGTAAGGCGTTTGATATTGTTGATAGGACATCACTTTGGAACAAATTACTTACAAGTGATATAAATGGAAACTTTTTCAAAGTGGTTAAGAATATGTACACACAAGCTAAATCGTGTGTTATCAAAGATGGTGAAAAATCAAGCCTATTCGACTGTAATATCGGAGTACGTCAAGGAGAAAATTTATCACCATTAATATTTGCTATGTTCATAAATGATTTTAAAGAATATATCAGTGAACGTTATGATGGTCTTGATGTCTTACCTGAGAAGCTTCAGTCATCATTACTAGATCATGGAATTGATGTGTACATGAAGTTATTTACATTACTATATGCAGATGATACCATTGTCCTTGCCAAATCTGAACAAGAACTTCAATGTGCGCTCAATGCAGTATCAGATTATTGTAAAAGATGGTATTTAAATGTGAATATAGACAAGACGAAAATTGTTATATTCTCCCGTGGCAAAGTAAGGAAAACTGGTTCATTTACATTTAATAACCACGCTCTTGAAGTAGTAGATGACTATGTATATCTTGGAATTACCTTCAATTATAATAATTCATTTCGGAAAGCTCAAGCTAAACAACTGAATCAAGCAAGAAGAGCAATGTATAGCATGTTGAATAAGATTTATCATCTTGATTTACCAGTGGATATCCAAATTGAGTTATTTGATCAACTTGTTTTACCGATACTCCTCTATGGGTCAGAAATATGGGGTTTTGATGTGATTAGAGATTTAGAAGTGTTTCACATGAAATTTTGCAAGCAGATTCTTAAAGTTAATAAATCAACGGCAAACTGCATGGTTTTAGGCGAACTTGGAAGATTCAAATTAGATAAATATATTGAGAATAGAATGATAAACTTTTGGTGTGGATTAGTTCACAGTAGTAAAACAAAAATGTCTGGTATGATTTATGAGATTGTAAAGATACTTTCTGATCAAGGTATATATCAGACAAGCTGGTTAACAAAGATAAAGCAAACTCTTGATAGATTGGGTATGACGAATTTATTTGACATTTCTGATTCCTCGAGCAGAAATTGGGTAAAGCAAGCTGTAGATCTACGAGTAAAGGACTCACAGTTTCAAAATTGGTTAACGTTCATAAACGAAAACTCTCAGTGTATTAACTACAGAATATTCAAAGAGAATCTTCGTCTAGAAAGTTACCTTGTTAATATGAATAAAAAAGATAGAATCCCTTTTTGTAGATTTCGTTGTGGAAATCATCGACTTCCTATTACCTCAGGAAGATATGAAAACCGTCAAAGAAACATGAGGCTTTGTACATTATGCAACCTTCAATCAATTGGTGATGAATTTCACTATATATTCGTTTGTCCTTTTTTTGCTAAAGAAAGAAAGTTTCATCTTAAAACATATTACACTGATAGACCGAATACACTCAAAATGAATCAGCTATTTAGCTGTGAAAAACCAGAAATCCGTTCCAACCTTGTTAAATTTTGCAAGAAAATTATGCTTCGTTTAATATTTTGAGCTGTAATTGAAAAATGGTATAACAGCCAATCATATGCTGATGCCATTACTTGCCTTATATTAAACAAATGTTTATGCTAATTATAATGTTAATAACCTGGGTTTTTAATCTTTAATTTATCCATTATCTCATCTGTAGGCCTTATTATCAAATTCTCTAAACTCTGACAAGCTCGAAATATAAAATTTTGAGCTTTTTTAAGGCTGTGGTTTAATATCCAACAATACGATAATGTTGTTACAATATGATTTATCTTTTTTTTAATCATATGTAAACTTTGATTATATTTTTGAAGATTCAAGGTAATATTTTAAATGTAATCATAAAATTATTTTTAATGCTAAAATTTGTATTATTTTTTTTTCTAAATGTACTCTAAATGAGATGTAAATTACTTGATGAAATACTATTTAAGATTTTGTACATTTATATGATTGTTTCTCCAATACCCACTCTGTGGGTGACATGGGAATAAATGTCATTGTCATTGTCATTGGGAGCTGTGAAGAATTTAGAGGAGAAGTAGAAAAGTAAGGAAAACAGAGAAAAAAAGGAGGAATAAATATGTAGGGCCTAACTAATTGCAGCATGAAAAAATAATTTTGAAAATTGTCATGGAAGATGAGTGACTAAGACCACAATCTAATCTAAATAATATAATTATTTGCTTGACATTCAGTCGGCAGAGTATCGGAAGATTTGGGACTAAAAGATATGACAAAATTTATGACTGATACCCCCTCTCATAACTTTTGTCATATCTTTTGCTTGTATAAAAGGATTGCGCGCATTTAAAGCCGCATATTTTTGCTGTGCGCTAAAGAGAAGAGACAAAATGTATGACAATTTTTGTGACAAAAGTTATGACATCCACCAGAATACCGATTTTGTCATATCTCTGAGATAAGATAAAATATGGAGAAAAGACATTGTTCAGAATACCGCCCCTGTATGCTAATTGGTTTAAATAGCATCATGTTATCAAACATAATTCTCACTATTTTGCGATGATGTCAAAAATGAAACGCCCACCGAAGAAAAAAATGCTATTCCGTGACGGCAATGATCGAATAGTCAACTATTCCATCATTGACGTCACAGATCATGATGGCGCAAGCACTAATAAGCGTTCTGCGCACTAAGCGCGTAGCTAAGCGCTTCAGGAAAAGTAGGTCAGTCGTTGCAGCTGGTTTGATTCAGATTAAAATAAGATGAGTACAAGAACTAGATTATGACGATCTATTTATATTACTTATTAAAGTAGGATATAAAACAAATATACCAGGCCTTCATTTCGAAAGTCTAGAGGGAATTATTCATCCTCGGTTGCTGGCATAATCACTATTTTTTTTCCCTCGGGGCTTCGCCCCTCCGGGAAAATAATAATGCCAGTCCAACCTCGGATGAATAATTCCCGCTATACTTACTCAATGCCTGGTATATTTGTATAGTATCATACAAATATTATGCAAGAACTATTGCCTTTTATTAGCTCACCTCATTTGAAAGTAAGGGAGAAAACTAATCATTGCGATTGTTGAATTTAATTATGCGAATATGCAAGATTGCAGCATCAGGGCGCGAAGTGTTAATACTACCATGTTCATCATGTATGTTCCTCTCACTCTCCCCTGATACTAGGTAAGAACAATGAGGTTCGTGGAGTCTGTGCTTACGGCTGACGTGACCAGACGAATGTGGTCCTGTCTCAAAGCATTTCCTAACTTACATACCATCAGCATCACAGATACTTCTTTAAGTGTTCCATTATCTCTTCAAAAGCTCCCATCAGTTACTCGTCTGTTAGCCAACAGAATGACGCCTAACTGTTACACAAGCGTACTCTTATCTCTACCTCATGCAAAGGAGCTCGATGTATCCATCTTAATCGAAGATACGAGCAACACTTTCGAGATGAAAACCGATACTAACAGTATGAATCAAATTGGACATAGTTCACATGATCTCCACACAATCAATGTGACACTTCAACAATGCGTGTCACAGTCACTGGGTGAATTCAATTTTGGATTGAAATCTGGAGGGCTTGCCCTTCTTTTTGGGGAACAATCTCGGAATCAGCACCTACTATCTGTTTCTGGTGATATGAGCAGATACGGAGAAACCCTGGTTGACCTGTTTGTCAAGACGACACAACTCACCTACTTGAATTCTCCGTAAGTATTTTTTTTCTCTTATTAACGAAACTAGATCACCTTTCTATTTTCGCCTACCTCTTCCCTGATCTACATTAATTGTCCAATTCAGATCTTAGTTTACTCCATGCGTGAAATGTAGCCAAACAGACTGAGAGAAAGCTTCTGTGGGTGTCGTGGACCCTCTTTATGTATTTCTAATTCTTTGTTCAGTATTCATTTTCGTTTGTTTTTAAGAGATATAGTCTTTGATAAAGTCGTTGTTTAATACTTCAGATATAATTATGAATGGCTAACATGCAAAAGGGACTAAATCAATTTTTATTTTCTTTTCTTTTTCTTGCATGTTTTAATGGACATTCACCATGTTCATCAAACTGATCATAATCCAACTTCCAAAAATTTTAAGAACTTTATTAAAAATGGACGTGAAATATACTTTTCATGCAAAAGTGATAAAATCTCCCTTTGCCCAATCTTCATAAAACGCTGCCTTTTATTATTTCACCTAAATCAATGTTTCATTTCAGAAAGCATTTTCTTTCCTTAAAATCATGATTATACGTTTCAAAAATGCCAGTTAAAAACGTCCTATGGGATTTAGTCCCTTTGCATTAAAGGTCCAGAGTGGTAATGGATCTCTAAAACATGTAAAAAGGTTTGATATTAATATGATAGGCCCTCTATCTTCCCCTGCCCTTCCTATTGCAAGTTAAGATATTGAAAAGGTTTACTGGTCTGTTGTTAGCTATATGTATAAATTTTGACTGATATAGCAACACATTGAAATCAGTTTTTATGCAAAATGGACTAAATCCATAAACAAGTGAAACGCCTCTGGCAGTCTCGCCTGTATTACGCAATTCGATATATCAGCAGTGCCGCCTTTGAAAACAGTTAATGAATAATTATTTACAGAGGAAAAAAACTAATATGATAATAAAATATTATATCCATTGACCCAAAATGACTTTTGACCATGATCACGTGACCTAAGACATGTGTAAAAATATATTCATACTTGATTACCCGTATGTTTTTTAATGAGCAAGATCAATGAATCTTCTACGTTATGATGCAAATTCAACACATATTCCCAACACGACCAGAGTTCATTAACCTTTAAGTGACCTTTGATCTTAGCCAAGTTCCTGAAACGCACACAGGGTATTTAGGAATACATTGCTACTCTTTTGTCCAAGTTTCATGAACTAGATCCATAAACTTTTAAAGTTATGATACATTACCTAAAAAAAAAAATATGACCAAAGTTCGTTGACCCGAAGTGACCTTTTACCTTAATTTTGTGACCTGAATCTTGCATGGGATATTCAGTGATACACCTTATGTCCAAGTTTTATGAACTAGGTCTATATACTTCTTGTAGTTATGACAACATTTCAAAAACTTAACCTTTGGTTAAGATTTCAATTTTGATTCCCCCAACATGGTCTAAGCTCATAGTTACTAAATGACCTTTGTCCATAGTCATGTGCCCTATAACTCAAGCAGGATGTTAAGAAATACTTGATTAACCTTATGTCTAAGTTTCATGAACTAGGTCCATATATTTTTTTAAGTTATGATGACATTTAAAACATTAACATTGGTTAAGATTTCAATGTTGACGACGCCGTATGAAAAGCTGCGCCTATAGTCTCGCTCTGCTATGTGGAAGCGTCGTGGAAGGGTCGTGGTGTAGCGGTTCTGACTTGTGGTGTAGCGACTTTGACTCTCTCCTTGTAATCAGAGGGTCGTGTGTTCGAATCCTACCATAGCCTAGCATCCTTTGGCAAGGCGTTAATCCACGCTTTGCCACTCTCCACCCAGGTGTTAAATGGGTACCCGGTAGTATGTGAAATCCTATATGTAGTATGCCTAGCAATTGAGTCTTGGAACTCTTGTTGGAATGCTCCCCAGGGAGTGGAGAAGGTGCATAAATTGTATGCGGGCATGCACGTATCCGGTGACCGGGGTAATGATATGTCTGTAAAGCGCTTGGAGACGTCGTTCCGATGTATTAAGCGCTATATAAATTATGATATTATTATTATTATTATTACTATGCAGGCGAGACAAAATGATATATATATAGGAGTCATCTGAATTAGGCTACATTTTTGTTACGTATTTTGATGACTCTTGAACATAGTATAAGAACTTCCTGAAAGGAAACATAAATTTGGGTGAACTAAAAGGTAAATTCCCTGCCAACTCGTTCACTCGCCACATTAGTCTGGTCTGCTAATGAAATTCTTTGGACACGGTGGAAAAAAAGCAAGATTTTTTCCACCGTGTCCAAAGAATTTTTGACCTTTGAAAACAGAGGATGCAAGAAAATCTGACAGCAGGAACAGTGAAATAATAGGTGAAAATGAAAAAAAATAAAGTGGTCTGATAGACTAGTGCAATACAAACCTTAATAGCAGTGCATTATTGTGTATTCGCTTCGTTCTTAAATGAAAACAAATCTTGAGGTTTAAACTATTTCCTCTTTTTTGATGGGGCTCAGTTCCTAACTTTATTCTTTTGTGGTCATTTTTTAAGAGAGCCCCCCCCCCCAACAAATTTTTTTAAGAGTGTTCACATGTAAGTTCATAATTGTCATTGGCTTTAACCTTCTATTTGCTGTCATTTTTAAGGACCTCCTCGTCATACAAAAGAATTTAGAAATATCACTGAAGGGGATAAATACCCTGCCCAAGGACGTTAAAGGGGAATTCAACCAAAATAAAAACTTGTTTTTAGAGGAAAAAGAAAAATCAGACAAGTTTATAGGTTAAAGTTCAACACAATATTGGACACACAATCAGAAAATTGTGAATATTTAAAAGTTGTAAATGATAGTAATCGCTATTCAAACGGAGACTTCAAATTGGCTGCATGTGTGATATCATAGTCATGTAAGGCAAGAACTACATATGCAAGATTTTTTTCTCCAGAATCTACCAGCAGGAACAGTGAAAAATGGTTGAATGTAAGAATTTATAGGTTTAAAGTTGTCTCATAGACTAGTCCAATACAAAACTTAAAAGCAGTGCATTATTTTGTGTATGTTATATCATAGTGATGTAAGGCAAGGACTACTCTACCATAAGAAAATGCAAAAGGTCCCTTTTCAGCAGTGATACTTCAAATTGTATTTTTTTTTTCGTGAGGATATAAAAAAATATGCTACTTGGTTTTTATTAAGGCCTGAATGGAATGGGTACTTAGGAGAATACCTCAAATTTTGATATGGTAAAGTTGTTCTTGCCCACTTGTCATAATTTACTTACCCAGTTGTCAATTTGAAATGTGCATAGTATTAATGATCTTAATTTTAAAGCAGCCATCACTTTAGTTTGCTTCTCTGATTTCTTCTAAATTTTCACTATTCTGTTTTACTTATTTTCCCCTTTCCAACAGAACATTTTATGGTTACACTTCGTAATTCCAAAATACGTAAATTGCATATAACTCGATGTTCGTTAATCCGAAAACGAAAAAGGGTTCGTTAATCCGAACATTTGTGGCGTTATTCCGACGGTTCGATAATCCGAAAACGAAATAAGGTTCGTCGTACGGAAGGTTCGATAATTCGAAAACGAAATAAGGTTCGTTGTTCCGAAGGTTCGATAATCCGAAAACGAAATAAGGTTCGTTGTTCCGAAGGTTCGTTAATCCGAAAACGAAATGAGGTTCTTTGTTCCGAAGGTTCGTTTATACGAAAACGAAATAAGGTTCGTTAATCCGAAAACAAAATAAGGTTCGTTAATCCGAAAAATGAAAACCGGGAAAGCAGAGATAAGGGGGGGGGGGACACATTTGCCGCTCAGTTGTTATGAGAATGGGAAGGCAAGGGCGGCCGAACGAATTTTCGTTTAGGGGGTAATGCCAAAAAAGTAACTCATACGTCAAAATGGGCACTTTGGCGATATTTTCACCTTAAGATTATCATCTGCTTGAAGTCATTGCGTGTTTGATAGTGATTAAGTAGAGAAAAACATTTTTGAAGTGACTTCTTATTATGGCAAAATGTATATTTAGGCTTTATTTTTCGGGAGAGAGTATAATGAGCGAGCGGCTTGGTAAAAAAAAATCAAAGGTGAAATTGTAAAACTCGTTTTTGGGGGTCAATTTTATTCTTAAAATGGCATTATTGCGAGGTGTTGCGAACATGAATCACAAGCTAAGACTTTAGGATGTTTCAATAAAAAATGAAAATAAGTTTTTAAAAATCCGAGATTTCTGCTGTCATTAAAAGATGTGCATCTAAGTAAAGAATTAACACGAGCGCAAAACGTGAGCTTAAACATACTGACCAGAAAAGGAACCTGTTAAAGAAAGCATTAAGTGACCTCTTTAGGATGCATATTTTACCAGTCGAATGAGAGTGCGAAGCACAAGCTGAAAATTTGCAATATTCCAGTCTGAAAACTTTTATACTTTAAAAAGAGTATTTTATTTGGAAAAAAAGATGAAAAACGGCATATTTATTTTTGAAAAAGGAACTTTCCCATTTTGGAAAATATTAATTTCCCTGTTTTTTTATTTCATTTTGGGGTGCAAGTGCCCCCTGCCTCCCTGCCGGCGGATCCAACTTTCGTCAAATAGGGAGGGGGGCATTTTTTTTCAACCATATTTTCCTCGTTCGGCAGCTTAAAAGTTTTTGTTTGTTTCTTTGAAAGGGTAGTCCTAACAGTCGATTATTAACTTTATACTTATAAAATAAAGTAAATATGTAATAACATGATAAACCTTTTTAAAATATTGCGAGCGCGAGCTATATTTTTTTAATATGATGGGCAATATGTTTGTGATCTCCGAAACGAGATGCCTATGTAACTGAATTTAGATAATAACTGCGAGCAAGAAGCGCGAACAGAAATTTTAAATATTAGCTTTGACCTGGGGGCGTTTCATGAAATCAAATCTGAAGATGTAAAATTCGCCTTTTTGGTCAATTACTTTAAAAAGTGCATCCTTGTGAGATGTTGCGAGCGAATCACGTGCTCAAACCTTTGGAAATTTTATGTATTCCTAGAATGATAATAATGATAATAATGATTTAGATATTATTTGCAGGGAAGCCAGTTCAGTTCTGAAAATTGTTCTCCCAGCTATCATTATTTATTTTTTAACAAGAATGCTTAGAATGTCCAGTTTTTAGGTTGGAAAATCGTAAAATTTGGCTCACGTTTCTCGCTCGCATCAAGTATTGTTAATTGAGGAACTCATTCTATTCCTGGTTACAAAAAAGGTATAAAATGTCCAGTTTTCAGGTTGGAATATCACAAATTTTAAGCTTGCGGTTCGCGCTCTCATTATTCAGTTCGTGAGATATATATTCTATTCATGAGTCACTATGCAGTCCTTAAAAGGTCCAGTTTTCAGGTTGGAATATTACAAATTTTAAGCTTGCGGTTCGCACTTTCATTATTCAGTTCGTGAGATATATATTCTATTCATGAGTCACTAAATGCAGTCCTTAAAAAGTTACTTTCTGTCAGTATATAAACAAATTACAGCTCGCGCTCGCGTTAATTCTTTAGAAAGATACACATCTTTCTCACGATTACAAAAAATGCTCAGAATGTTTCAGTTCACGTCTTGTTACATGAAATGTCTATTAGTTGGAGCTTGCGATTCGCGCTTTTAACATCTCACAAGGATCATTATTAGGATTATTTTTATTTGTATTACCAGCAGAAGCTGTTATTAAAAATTACATCCCCTTCAATACAAATCCTATTATCTAGAGGTTACTCGCACGCGACCAACACACTTGATCCCTGCATCTATAAACCATTTGCTTAGGCAGCAATTGCTCAGATAAAATCGAAATTAGCCTATGCTTGATCCGGGAGCCTATTTTTAATGAAATACATGCTTTTGGCCACAACACACGCATGTATCATCGATCATTATTACTATCATTGCATAATATCGTGTAAACTTGTAATGACAACACCGTTTTTGTTACCAAAATGAATTATTTTCATTTTCGGAAATACGAACCTTATTTAATTTTCGGATTAAGGAACCTTATTTCGTTTTCGGATTGACGAACCTTCGGAATTACAAACCTCATTTCGTTTTCGGATTGACGAACCTTCGGAATTACGAACCTCATTTCGTTTCGGATTAACGAACCTTCGGAATTACGAAGCTTATTTCGTTTTCGGATTGACGAACCTTCGGAATTACGAACCTTATTTCGTTTTCGGATTGATGAACCGTCGGAATTACGAACCTTCGGAAATACGAACCTTCGGAATAACCGAAGCTTCGGAATTACGAATGTATGCGCATTTAATGACCAAGGCTGATTTCCCCTTTAACATTGAATATGAATCTTTACCCAAAATGAATAATTGTGCCATCTTTGAACTTTTTAGAACACTTTCTAAAAGTGAGAAGTAGTTAGATCTACAAGTAATTTTCCTGCCGTTCTGGCTATCGTATGTGGCTACCATGGTAATGCACTCTCTGACAAATGAAAAAAAAGAGAATGGCTCTTGCATATCTTTACATCAAGGCCAATGTGTGAGTTACACTTCATGAGTTCAAATTGCAAGGTTTTAACCTAAATTTCGCCATGTAATATGATGTTACCATAGCAACACAATTTCTGAAACACGAAAAGAAATTGTGTCTTGCATATCGTCACCTGAAGCCCAATTTGTGTGCACAATTTGAAGAAAATAGTTAAAAACCGTGGAAGGAGCTCTAACTGCACTATTTTTAACGATTTTGTGTCATAATTTACTGTTACCATGGCAACACATTGTCCAACACATGCAAAAAAAATATGTCTTGCACATCTTTATCCGAATACCAATATATATATATACACACGCACCAACAATCAACCCCCTCCACCACCCCTTTAGCTTGTTTATGAATCTGCTTTCAGATATTTGGTGCATTGAGATTACAGGACATATAGAACATCTGTTCAAAAAACGTCTGAATTCAAGAACTAAGCGAGAACAAAACAATGCACTGCAATTGAGTTTTGTACTGGCGCTAGTCTATAAATCAAACCAATTAGAAACCACAAATATTGACATTTCACCCATATTTGTTTTGTTCCTGCAGCCAGATTTTTTTGAGCATATCCTAGTTTTAATTCTTAATCATAAACAGGGGTCTGGAAAAAAAAATCATGCTTTTGTCCACGTTGTCCACAAGTAGGGTATTTTTGACACACCAGACTACATGGTCTACCTTCATTTAGTCTAATGCCATTCTGTCCGTCAACATTTTGTCTAACACCCGTTTGGTCCAATAACCATTTTTGGCCCAATCATCACTCCGTCTAATCACTTGATCATCTAGTACCATTTCGACTATAAAAAAATAACCAGTTGGTCTGATACCCATTTTCTTTACATTCATTTTGTGCAATTAACACTTGAAGCTTAATTGGACAAAGGTATATGAATTAAATAGCTATTGGACGAACTGGTTATTAGACAGACTATGTGGTCAGTGGACGAACTGACGGTAGACCAAATAATAGTAGACGAGATGGACGAATTGGCATTAGACGAATAGGAAATAAACCAATAAAATATGATTCCTGAATAATTAAAGGAGAGATATATTGATAAACATATGTCTTTATTATATATCAATGGAAATTATGTAATGATTCGGGGATTTATCATTAGGTCATTTGAAAATAATACATAAGGTGGAAATCGCCAATTAAAAAGCGCTAAAATGGCCCTCCGAAATATGTCTCGCAATTGACTCGAATTTGGTGACGTGTATGATGGTACCAGAGACGTGATTGGCTCTCCCACATCAAGCTCCACTTGCGTGCAAAACCTATTGCAAATGCTAGTGAACGTGCGATTTCTCTACACTGTCACTGAGTAGTTCGATCATGAAATTGAAGAGAACCCGGAAGTAACATCTAGATTTAAATTTCGAAACAAATGTTGTCGAAGAAGAAGTTATTGATGACGAAGTTTCTAGCTCCAGTGAAAAACAAAGCGACATGGAAGAATGGAAATTAGGGTAATTGCGCCTGTGATGGGGAGTGTAACAAGCCCCTTTCGTATCTAGTCAACTTGCATATATTTGCACATGCACGGTGCAACACTCGAGTCAAAGGCCAAACATTATGAAATATCCATGACAGAGTCATATTTTTTTCTTTTTCAAATACTGCCAAAAGGACAAGTACCAAATGATTATTTTGTTGTTTTCTTTCTTTTTTAATGTAGCTCACTTGCTTCAACGCATCTTGTCGGTTGTGTAAGTATGCTTTGTTTGCTAGGACTATCTAAATTCAAAGGTTGCCGTAAATAACCCTATAAAAACAACATTTAAAAACACGTCTCCAGAAAATTACAATTGGTATAGCTTAAAATGCCAGTGTGAACAAGGGGTGTGAGTACTGAGACATGATTGTGGGGGCCTTGTCGCCATCTGGCAAGGTGTGAAGTGTAGGTGTTAGGATCAAGCCTGGGTTTTTGCTTACCTACTGCACAATAATTTAAAGTTGTTTATTACAACTATTTCATTTCGCTCCAAGGGCGATTCATTTCCATGAAAATTTCAACAATGAATACATACATACATTCATATATACATGATATTGACTTTCAAAAGATATTAAAAAAAATAGTTTGATTTATCAATTTAGAATTTCAGATTTAGAATATGAATATATATATATATATATATATATATCAGTAGTGGATGGGAGAAAAAATAATTTGTCCGGACAATATTAAGGGTTTATTGAATTAAAGGACTTCCCTGATCATGGATGCAGTCCGTATAAGATGTCGATGAAAAAATAACACGTTGACCGAAATAGCGGTTATCCGATGACCTTGTAGACCGATGACGTAGAAGGCTTATGTCGAAAGGGTGGGTGATGTTGCGTTAGGGTGTGTTGACATTAACGCGAAGATTCGTCCAAAGCCCCCCCCCCCCCAGCTTGGCAGAAAGGCTGCGTTTTATTTTGTTTTTAATAAAAATGATAATAATAATACTAACAATAATAATCATAATATGTGCCATTTGGGGGTGTTGTCGACACTGACGCGCCCTAACGCTCCCAACATACCCTTTCGGCCAAACAGGGGGGGGGGGGGGCTTTGGACGAATCTTCGCGTAAGTGTCAACACCCCCTAACGCGACAGCACCCACCCTTTCGGCATAAGCCGACGTAGAATGACTTGTGTCGAAAGTTATCGGAGATCCACGAAGTCTGCTGAAGAATGGTGTCACCGAAGTCTAGGCGCTTTCGACCTGTCGCATGACGTCGAGAAGAACTTAGCTGAAATCAGTGTTGAATACTCAGGTTATATCATCTTGGTTTATTTTGGTTCGCCTACTCAGGCACGGTTATAGACCCTAAAACCTTGTTAGGACTCAAAGGGGCTTGAGAAATTTCCGATGTTGATACAAAATACAATGGAGATGGTTAGTTGTTAACCCCATGCATGTACGTGGGAGACTATATTGATGTGACTAAGCAGGTAATCGCCGGCCTCCTGGACCAAAATATTTATAAATATCAAGCGCGGAAGGGGGGGGGGGCGTAGCGACCGAGAAAAGAAACACATATTTTTTTACAATACCAGAAGATAATGACATGAATGATGAGATGAATACCAGGTTGTGGAACTGTCTGGGATGCTTCAACTTTCTGACCCATCTAAATATCTCAGACACATCTCTCAGTTTGCCTCCATCATCCCCTCAACTACTATCCATCATAGCGCTATCAGCTGAGAGGGTACTGATAATTAAACGAATAAACATTTATATACTCCAAGCCATATATAATATGATTGACATAGGCCCATTGTCACAAATCATCACTTAATTTGCACAGATGCTTCGATTTTATCGTGTACTCGCTGTCTTCTGTTATTTGATTTATCAATTTAGAATTTCAGATTTAGAATATGAAAATATATATATATATATCAGTAGTGGATGGGAGAAAAAATAATTTGTCCGGACAATATTAAGGGTTTATTGAATTAAAGGACTTCCCTGATCATGGATGCAGTCCGTATAAGATGTCGATGAAAAAATAACACGTTGACCGAAATAGCGGTTATCCGATGACCTTGTAGACCGATGACGTAGAAGGCTTATGTCGAAAGGGTGGGTGATGTTGTATACTCCAAGCCATATATAATATGATTGACATAGGCCCATTGTCACAAATCATCACTTAATTTGCACAGATGCTTCGATTTTATCGTGTACTCGCTGTCTTCTGTTATTTGATTTATCAATTTAGAATTTCAGATTTAGAATATGAATATATATATATATATATCAGTAGTGGATGGGAGAAAAAATAATTTGTCCGGACAATATTAAGGGTTTATTGAATTAAAGGACTTCCCTGATCATGGATGCAGTCCGTATAAGATGTCGATGAAAAAATAACACGTTGACCGAAATAGCGGTTATCCGATGACCTTGTAGACCGATGACGTAGAAGGCTTATGTCGAAAGGGTGGGTGATGTTGCGTTAGGGTGTGTTGACATTAACGCGAAGATTCGTCCAAAGCCCCCCCCCCCCCAGCTTGGCAGAAAGGCTGCGTTTTATTTTGTTTTTAATAAAAATGATAATAATAATACTAACAATAATAATCATAATAATTACAATAATAATCATAATAATCATAATAATAATAATAATAATAATAATAATACTAATGGTAATATTAATAATAATTACAATAACAATAAGAAGAAAAAGAAGCAGAAGAAGGAGGAGAAGGAGAATAAGATAATGATGATGAAGAACAACAACAATAACAGGAAAAATAATATCACCAACAACAATGATTAATAATGATAGTAAAAAAATAATTATAATATGAAGGAGACGAAGAGGGAAGAAGAAGAAAAAGAAGAAGTAGAAGTAGTAGTAGTTGTAGAAAATGATGTAGAATAAAAAGAAGGAGTTTTACGATAATGATGAAGAAGAACAATAACAAAAAATATCACAGATAACGATAATTCTAAAAATACAAATTTAGTAATAATTATAATGATAGTAATTATAATAATATGACCGAGAGGAAGAGGGATGCAGAGGAAGGAGAAGAAGAAAAACCGAAGGAATTATTATAATTACAATAATAATAATAATTAATCCAAATAATGGCATGCTACTACTCCTATGGATCATAATTATAATAATAATAATATAATAATAATGATAACTATAATAAAAATGATGAAAATAATACTGAATGATAATAATAATAATGATAATAATTATAATAATGATAATAACAAAATAATAAAAATGATACTAATACTAATAATAATGTGAAGGAGAGGAAGAGGGATGCAGAGGAAGAAGAAGAAGAGGAGGAGGAAAAAGTAAAAGCGGATGAATAAGAATAATAATAAGAAGAAGAAGAAGAGGAGAAGAAGAAGAAGAAAAAGAAGAAGAAGAAAAAAAAACGAAGGAATTATTTTAATTACAATAATAATAATAATCTAAATAATAGCATCCTCCTTCTATGGATCATAATAAGAATAAAAATAATTATAATTATAATGATAATTAAAATAATAATGATAAAAATGCTTAATGATAATAATAATAACAAAACAAAAATAATAATAATGATAAGAAGAAGAGGAGGAAGAAGAAGAAGAAGAAGAAAAGAAAAAAACCGAAGGAATTATAACAATAATGATAAAAATAATACTTAAGATGATGATAATAATACTAATAATGATAAGAATAATAATGATAAGAATACTACTACTACTACTACTAATAATAATAATATTAATAATAATAATAAAGCTAAGAACGATGATAAAAATGATCATTATACTAATAAAATATCACAGATGATTATCATCATCATAATCTTCATCATCAACATAATATAAAATAATGACAATAATAATAATAATAATGAATTATAATAATAAATAAAAAATAAAAAACAAAATCATCGATCTAAGTGAGAGGGTTCGAACCTGCTACCACCGGTTACGAGGCGCTGCTCTCAAGCAATTGAGCTGTTCGTGCATTGCAGCCATGTCGTGGTCTTTTCTTCTCTAAGTATATATCCCCTGGTATTGCACAATGCCCAAACGCACGCCGCGCTACATTGTCTCTGGTGACGATAATGTCGAAACGGTGATACGACGAAATTGAGTTCCTTTTCCGCAGAATCATGCATTTTTCAAGAAAGAGTGATGCAAGTACTTGCTTGAAAATATTCTTAAGACATTTCAACGATTCATTTTCATTCTAGGTAAGTAAAGCTTCTTTAAACTCGGATCATTTTTTTGTCGCCACTGTTCAGATATGCTTCTGCAGCGATGAGCGGATCGTGCCATCGCCTGCCGCCCTAGCTAGCCGTCAGGCCGTACTGTACTAGGCCTTACGCCTTCACAATTAGCCGCTGAGTGCATGAACGCGAAGGTTCGGGAAAGCCCCCCCCCCCCTTCGGTTGTGCCATTTGGGGGTGTTGTCGACACTGACGCGCCCTAACGCTCCCAACATACCCTTTCGGCCAAACAGGGGGGGGGGGGCTTTGGACGAATCTTCGCGTAAGTGTCAACACCCCCTAACGCGACAGCACCCACCCTTTCGGCATAAGCCGACGTAGAATGACTTGTGTCGAAAGTTATCGGAGATCCACGAAGTCTGCTGAAGAATGGTGTCACCGAAGTCTAGGCGCTTTCGACCTGTCGCATGACGTCGAGAAGAACTTAGCTGAAATCAGTGTTGAATACTCAGGTTATATCATCTTGGTTTATTTTGGTTCGCCTACTCAGGCACGGTTATAGACCCTAAAACCTTGTTAGGACTCAAAGGGGCTTGAGAAATTTCCGATGTTGATACAAAATACAATGGAGATGGTTAGTTGTTAACCCCATGCATGTACGTGGGAGACTATATTGATGTGACTAAGCAGGTAATCGCCGGCCTCCTGGACCAAAATATTTATAAATATCAAGCGCGGAAGGGGGGGGGGGGCGTAGCGACCGAGAAAAGAAACACATATTTTTTTACAATACCAGAAGATAATGACATGAATGATGAGATGAATACCAGGTTGTGGAACTGTCTGGGATGCTTCAACTTTCTGACCCATCTAAATATCTCAGACACATCTCTCAGTTTGCCTCCATCATCCCCTCAACTACTATCCATCATAGCGCTATCAGCTGAGAGGGTAACATCACCATGCTATGAAGCGCTGATCTCATCGCTCCCTGGTTTGGTAAAGTTCGACATCACAACTGATAGTGCAGAGGGAGACGTTTCCCACATCACTGCTGGTCTCAGGCGAACAGGAGGACAGAAACTCACGCGCATCAACTTTCACGCACCGCCATCACTCCAACCAGAGAAGATGCGTGTATCGAGTGAGACTATGAGAACACTGAGTCTGCTGATCACACAACATTACAAAACCCTGCAGTCGATTGGTTTGTCTGGAATTATTGATTTGAATGAGGACTTTGTTGAACTGCTCGAGTCATCGACCTTTTTGGGATCATTGGCTCATCTGAATGTAGAGTAAGTCGGGTTTGTTTTTGTGTTGATCTATACAGGCTTATGTCTTGCCAGTTTCAACTGCCACTGTAGGGAAGGTCAAAAACAAAGAACATGTCTTAATGGATATTTGCTTCCATAACAGTGTGGATCCTACTAGCACTAGTAGGATCCATGTGAACAGGAAGGCGACTCTGACTTAAAATTTTGGGATGGAGATCCCCAAATGGCAACACTGTTGTCGGGTGAAGGTGGGTTTTGAACAATGACAAGCCGCCATGCCTCAGCTAAAATAAATGCAAATGCTCTGATACAGTACACGTATGGGAGAAAGTATACAAATGTGTGAAGCTATACATCTACAACAGCTTTGGCAACTCTTTTTATCTAAATATTGTAAAGAAATGGATGAAGAGAACATTGGTAGTCGTAGCTTAAATCAAGGTTCCCGAGAGCTATCTACCCTTTGGAAAAATTGGTGATGCCGAAAATATGTCTCTGCCGGAAATCGAGCCCGGGCCCCGAGCTTTGAACACCGATGCCCTAACTACTAGACCACAGAGACACGTTTAGTGGCTAGGGCGACACTGATCCAGTTGACTGTCAGATGGAGAGATTTGATTTTATGCTACGCCTACCATTACTATTACTACTACTATTATTGTTAATACTTCAAATTGCTTTTGTCGCTCCCGATATAGATAGGGTAGAGGTATGTAGGTAAAAATCATGGTATCCTGATACTCTTGAGGACATCCAACTGGCTGCTGTTTATTCAATGTGGGGATTTCGAGAAGCTTTTGGGGATGGAAAAATTATTTGGGGATTGAAATAAATTTTGGGATTTTTCATGCAGTTTAGGGGATTTTGAAAGGTTTTGATTAAAGCACCAATATTCGTTATTTTTCAGTAATATGATGCTAAAATACATAGACATATACTCTCTTAATACAATTACGATCTAGTAAATATACATCGCATCTACAGTGTAGATCATCTGCAATCCAACCATAGAGATGAATTAGTATACATTTTCTATGAGTTCAACCGATGATAACTGGTGGGGTTGCCAATCTACTTTGCATCGAAACCTAAAAAAAAAAAAAAAATCAGCTGTGTATGGTTTGAACAAATGAACACATAGTAACTTATTTTTTGGCAAAACCATGATAAATTTCCTCACTGGTCTACTTGTTAAGGCACCGGCGTTAAAAGCTGGGGGCCCGGGTTCGATTCCCGGCAGAGACATTTTTTCGGCATCATCAATTTTTCCAAAGGGTAGATAGCTCTGGGGAACCTTGATTTAAGCTCCCCCTATATATGTATATACATGGACATTATCTTCTATCTTTACTCGTTTCTAACATAAATATAGTTCATAATGGCAACTTGGATGAAATAATGTTCCTTTGCATATATTACTGAAGAAAAGAGCAGAAAATCTCGATTCAATAACCTGAATAGAAAACACACTTCATGAGCTGACTCGCTTGTCTTCCGTAACTTATATAACCTCACTAGTAATTAGTCGGATGATGCTATCCGAATAGTTTTCTATCATCATAGCTCCTAGATGTGACTTTCATATCTTCTCTATAAATCTATTTTTTTCTAGATTTATCTCACTACGATGTCTTGACGCTTGTAGTGATTATTGCATATGACCTTCATACCTTCATACCAATATCTAACATGTCTTACTATTGGCAAATCAACCATATCTTTCGTGTTTTGTCTATTCGATTGAATTTTGAAATTGCTTGTCTAATTACCTCCATCACAATGACGGTTTCTTTTTCCTTTAGAATTTTATGTTCTTTTATGTTTTATCGACTACGCTTATGATAATAATGATCAGTATATGAAAATAATCATCAGAGAATTGACAAAAAAAAAATTGTTTTGGTCCTCTCTAACTTCCTCTCTCTGTGTCTCTCTTACTGGTCACAATTCCAATGTTAGAACATCCTAAGAGCAACCCATTACAGTGTTTGTCACAATATTATTGTCGTTATACATAGAATTATGAAGATATCATTATGATCATCAAAATAACTTTAAAGCATATAACAATTTTCGAGGCACTTAGTTCACATCTGAATGATGTTTTATGGTTTACTATCATTCAGAGGAATTTTAATTTTTTCTAGAATTTAGAACTCTTGATGAATGGCATTTGGACTTTGAATCGCGGAAGGTGTTCAGATTAGCATAGGTGTATTAAGTGGATGTATATCATTTGTGTAACTTGGTGGTTACTATACAGTGCCTTCCAGAAAAACGAAACCGAGATTTTTCAATGATTTATCATAACTTAATCACAGATACAATATACAAATGACCTACCATTTTAAAGCTTAGAATCTCTTCTTTCATCTGAAACTACTTAGATTGTTTCTCATTCACGCATGAGTGAGCAAAATAATTTGAAAATGGGATATCAAAATTCACAAGGCCTGCCGTATTTTGGTTTTAAGAAGAAAACCACATTCTCAAAAAGTTCAATATCTGCTCTTTAATTTGATAACTCAATTACAGAAAATGGTCAAGAAATAACAAAGTTCTGGTTATTTGAAAAAAAGCTTGAATTTCAATAATTTCATAAACTGAGGAAGTTTTACAGGCTAGCGTTCAAACTCAGTCGACACTGCGTTTTGTTGACGATCAGCCATGCATTAAGTCTTTTGTTACCGTGCGATAGCTTCTGTGGAAGAACAGTGAAAAAAAAACGTTTATTTAATGAAGTTATGGAAATACAAGCGTTGTTTCGTAGGATCATAACTTTTTTACTTCTTGACCAATTTCTGTGAGTAAGGCATCAAAGAAAAGAGCAGATATTCAACTTTATATGATTTTTTTTTTTTAAAGTGGGATACGTCCCGCCAAATGAGTTTTTGGCATCCTTTCTTCGAATTGTTTTTGCTCACTCATGAGTGAATAAAGAATAAGCTAGGTAATACCAGATGAAGGAGGATATTCTAAGCTTTACATTGGTAGGTCATTTGTCTATGTTATTTATGATTAATCTATGATAAATCATCGCTAAATCTAGGTTTCGTTTTTTTGAGACGCACTGTATAACTGTAATGATATCAGGGCAGATCCAGCTTTCATCAATTGAAAGGGGGATATTTCCCACATGTCCCCCACCCCCGGCCGTTAAAAGCTGATATTTGCTTCTTTTAGAGGGTAGACAAAATAAAGACTTATTTCTAAAGAATATCTTTACTTTATTAATGCGAGCGCGGAGCGCCGGATCTTTTTCTTTTTTGTTTTCATGTTTGCATACCTAAAAATTTTGTATTGTTAAACTTGTTTATACAATATGATTGCGCAAAGCTCAAGTAGAAAATATTCATGCACTGACTTTGAAATGAATCTGTTTGGAACTCTTTGCAGGGAAACATTTTAAAGGAGAATCAGACATATGACGTGAAAGTTATATCACACAAGAAAGATTGATTTTCGAAAGCTTAAACAACTTCAATTACAATAGATATGGAGACTTTAGATTGGTCCCACTGGGTATGTAATAGTGGTGTAAGATGAGGAATACTCCTCACTAAAACACTTAACATGACTAAAATGCCATTTTTTAAAAGTTTAATTTGAATCATTTCTTTTTTATTTCATGAAGTCATTTACTAAGATCAGCTACTTTGTTGATATTTTTATTACCCCAGGGGAATAGTGACATCGAAAAAAAATCCGTGACACGTTATTTTATCAAGTTATGTATATGTATTTCTGGAATCGTATTCTTCAACTGGGAATAACCCCTTTCAAGCTCCTTGTAGCTTTTTAGTTTTTCCCATATTTCTCTTACATGTATAGGTATGTTATATTCTCAAATTAATGTATCTGATTACTATGTAATTCAATTATTAACGTTTTATATTTTGAATGTTTTTTATCATGAGAAATAAAATCACTCGATCAATCAATCAATCCATCAATATGATGCGGTTTTCTTAATACTAGTCATATTACCAAGTTGATGATGATGATGCACAGCATCTATATAGCGCCATATATCTGTCAAAGACATTCAAAGGCGCATTCGGGAGGAGCCAGCCAATCTGGGTCGCCAAGAAGAGCACGCACACAGAACTGTGACCCGCAGGTCTCTCCTCCCTATAACTGGTTGGGGAATGCATGTGGACCACTACACCTGGGTTTCCCCCTTCTCTTATTCGAATAGTGCAGTGGAGTCTTAACGTGCAAAGGTGGTGATTCTCCTCTTAACGTCCAATCCGAGGGACGGAGCGTTTTCCACTGTAACATAGCCTGCATCTATTAAACAGGGGAGAGACGTTTACACACAACGCACTGGCTCAGGTCATCCATCCGGGGTGGACTCGAACTCATGATCTTTGTTTCGACGGGCAGATGCTTTACCCACTGAGCCAACTTCGCTCTCCAATGTTGACAATTCGACATTTGAATTGTCTTACCTTTCTTAATTTTTAAGAATCTAAAATTTTCACTTTTTTTTTTAATCATACACTTTAAAAAAATAAGTGCTAGTTTAGAAGTGGAAGTGTTTGT
Organism: Lytechinus variegatus; assembly: GCF_018143015.1. Lineage (NCBI taxonomy): Eukaryota > Metazoa > Echinodermata > Echinoidea > Temnopleuroida > Toxopneustidae > Lytechinus > Lytechinus variegatus. The sequence goes on along the minus strand of NC_054745.1, from coordinate 33,858,873 downwards.
AGAGTGGCTGCACTACGAGTGCTAATTTTCTTCTTCAAATTTAAAGGGTAATGAAACCTTTGGAACAAATAGGCTTGTGTAGAAACAGAAAAATCAAAGAATAAAGAAAGTTTGAGAAAAATCGGACCATAAATGAGAAAGTTATGAGCATTTAAATATTGCAATCACTAATGCTATGGAGATCCTCCCATTGGCAATGAGACAAGGATGTGCGATGTCACTAATGAACAACTTTCCTTTTAGTGGACTATAAAATACCCTCAAAATGTCTCTTTTTGCTTTTTCTTATGATGATACAAACTCTTTATCCATGATGTATATTTAAAAAATATGTATTATATGCCCTCATGTAGAAAGAACACATGATCTATGGATAGTTGTGATAAAAGAGGCAATTCAAGTGAAATATATAAAAGTAATGGGGAGAGTTGTTAATCAGTGACATCACATATCCTTGTCGCATTGCCAATAGGAGGATCTCCATAGCATTAGTGATAGCAATATTTAAATGGTCATAACTTTGTCATTTATTGTCCGATTTTTCTTAAACTTTTGTTGATCTCTTTCCTTGATTTTTATGTTTTCACACAAGCCATTATGTTCCAATGGTTTCATTCTCCTTTAAACAAAAAATCAGCACCCGTCGTGCAGGCACTATACAAACAGTGTAAGTGCTAAATTAGCACTTACCGTTTGTGGTTATAAAAAAGGCATAGGGTGTCTTGCTTTCAGGCTGGAATGTATTTTTAGCTCGCGCTTCGCACTCGCATTATTCGATGTATTCTATTTATTTATGAGTCACTTTTATATTAAAGCTCGTGTTTAAGCTCGTGTTAATCATTCAATTAGATGCACATCTTTTTAATTATTGTAAAAAGAACACAACATGTTTTATTTTCATTTCTTATTGAATTTTACCAAGAGTTTGAGCTTGCAATTCACGCTCGCAAGACCTCCAAAGGATGCCCTTTTAGCAGTAATTGACCCACCTCCGCCCCCCCCCCAAGAAAAAACGAGTTTTACAATATCAACTTTTATTTTTTTCCAAACCGCTTGCTCGTTACACTCTCTCGCGAAAAATAAAGTCTAAATATATATCTTACCATAATCAGAAATCACTTCAAAAAGGCTTTGCTAGCTCTACTTAGCTTTTCTTTGCTCCGCCGCCCTTCTCTTTTTTGCCTTCTTTTTGCCGCTTTTTTTTTCCTTAACCACAAACGGTGAGGACCTGTAGCTGACTTGAAAAAAAATATTCTAAGCACAGACTGAAATCACGAAGAGGATGAAGGTCTCACTAAACAAATAATTCGAGCGTGAAGCGCAAGTATCAAAGAAAAGCAATGTCGTTAATATTGAATTTCTAAACAGTATTCGTAAGGCTACAGGATATCATATTTATTCATTAGTAATACTAAAATGGTATATAAAATAAATTTGAATTCTAATTGTATTAATCTAGTTTCGTAACAATATGCTGACGAAGCATATAGTTTTTCAAGCAATTTTGCGCCGTGATTTTTTTTTTCATTCTCGGGCACTGAGGATTCAAATTTAGATCTAGCTCCCAGATTAGGAATTTTGATTATGTTTATTCACAAAAAACAGTTAGAGTACCTACTTGACGTATTTAGAAATTTTATATTAGAAGACAACTAATAGGCCTGTAGATCAAATCCTAAGATTTTAATAAGTTAATCCAATGATTGAGAAACCCCTTTTAAAAGACAAGATTACTTAGGGCATTTATGCATCCTTTTTTGTATTGAAGTTTGATGTAAATTGGGTAAATTTGTCGATCAAACAATTTCTTAATCTTTGAAACTTCACACCACAGCCGTTTTAGTGCACATGCATTAAAAAGATATGACAATCAAATGAAATAGTGACATGTCATTTGAAAATGGGAAGTTTACCCAAACTAAACGCTTCCATTTTTTAATCTTTTTTAAAAAATATATATATACGGTGTATTTTTAGGTTTTTCTTTCAGATTTTTTTCAAATTAGCGTATATTTTCAAGCGTCTAAATAATTTATAAAATAAATCACGTTTAGTTCTAGGATATCGTTTTTTTTTCTAAAATACCTATGTAGTTTCTTTTCACGAAATGCACGAAAGGTGTCAAGAAAAATCAGAACCCAGAATTAGTTCATGTATCATTTTTTTGCGCTGTAATTCTTCAAGCTTTTCCATTCTATTTTTCTTCAGATAACCAAATGCCATCTGTCTTCTGAGATGACTGCTAGAATGTGGTCTTGTCTGAGACCCTTCACCTCACTGAACCATCTCACCATTTCAGACTCATCGCTCAGTTTCTCTCTATCACCTCCTGAACTACCGTCCGTCACAAAGCTATTAGCTAATAAACTGACGTCACAATGCTACCAAGGGTTGATCTCGTCACTACCTGGGTTGCGAGATATTAATGTCCAAGATGTCCAAGCTAGAGATGACTTTGTTGAATTTGTCGAGTCTTCAACACGTTTGACATCATTGCAACGAATTGAGATAAAGTGAGTGTCCATGTTCTTAACTCATTATTTGCCGAGGATGTTCATTGTTACCATGCCCGGATGCAATCCCCCTCCCGATTATGTGTTCAAAGCGCTCTTATATTAATTCGATATTGTCAAACGCCCCGCCCTTCCCTTATAACGGCCATTTATAATCGGATATAACGCTGAATGTAATATTGTCGGCCTATTATAATATCCCAAACCGCTGAAAAACCTATTAGGTAAACTCTAATGAGATTACAATACGTAGTAGGTAACACGTAATAAAAAAATTAGATTCATTTAAACAAAATTCCGTTTTAAATCGCTCACATTTATAACGATACAGGATGTGCATGCAGGAGGCAAAATTATTCGGCAAACAAGTTGAGCAAAGTGGTTGAGGTACTAAAAAATACTCGCTCATAGTTAAAATTCAACTGGACAGCTGGTTATTTGTAAATTATTAATTAAAATAGGAGCCATTAGGTATATTAATGCAAAGTTATATGTCTATTACACCACAAAGCCCCCCCCCCCCTCTCCCTCTCCTTAACTAGTCATAATTTTAATATTAGAACATCGCAAGAGCAACTGATAACAATGTTTGTCACAATAACATTGTCGTTACCTATGATTATGAAAATATAATTATGATAATAAAAATAACTTTAAACCTCATAACAAGTTCAAAGGCACTTGTTTCACACCTGAATGATGTTTCATTGTTTATGATCATTCCCGTTATTAATTTCCATTTTCTATGCAATTCAGAACTCTTGATAGATGGCAATTCGACTTAGATACCTCGAAAGATCTTCAGGTGAGCATAGGTGTATTATGTGGTTGGATATTATTTGTGTAACTTGCTTGTTGCTTTATAACTGTAACATTTATCAGTAGCGGAACTAGCTCTCATAAGTAGAAGGAGGATATTTGTGATTATTAAAAAAAATCTTGATCATTTTCTTTTCCTCCGTAATGAAATAAAACAACGTTTGCTTCTCTCTATATATATTCCTTACTGTCCCAGGGGAATCAGTACTTAGAAAAGAAAATCCGTGACATTGATATGCATAGCATATGATAAAATTGTCCCTTCTAAATGTCATACTTTATTTACCAAGTTGCCAATTCGAAAATTAATTTGCCTCACCTAACTCAATTTCAAAACAGCCAGAAAGTTCCGGTTACTTTGAAATGTTCACCTATATAATTATTTCATCTTTTTAGCTGATTTGAAAATCGGACATTCAAAGCACCGTTTAAAATCGAAAAGAGGATAAAAATCCCACTTAACAAATAATTCGCGCGTGCAGCATGAGTAGATTTAAATTAAAAATATGTTATGAATATTGAATATTTAAGCATATTTATAAGAAAAAGTAATAACAAGTCGAATGCATCTGGCTGTCTCGCATGCATTATGCAATATTGTAACAGGGCTGACTTTGAAAACAGCTATTGAAAAAATTATTCACAAAAGAAAGCGTTCATATGATAATAAATAATAATTCAATTGACCCAACATGATCTATGACCAAAATCATCTGACCTAAGACGTGTTCAAAACATACCTGATAACCCTTATGTATATGTTTAATGTGTAGATCCATAATTGTTCAAAGTTATAATGTCAATTAGAAAATACCCCCCAACACGGCCAAGTTTATTGACCCTAAATTACCTTTGGTCTTAATCATGTGACCTGAAACATACACATGATTTTAATGGATGGATGGTTACTCTTATGTTCAAGTTTCATGAACTAGATCCATAAACCTTTAAAGTTGTGACAATTCCACAAATATCCCCAATATTTTCAAAGTTCGTTGACCCTAATGACATTTAACCTTTGTCATGTGACCTTACACTCGCACAGGAAGTTCAGGTATACTCAATTGCTCAATTTCACAAAAGCAAACGGCGCCCATGTGTATAGTCTCTCGCTCCTAGGCAGGCGATACAAAAATGGAAATTTGAAATTATTTTGAACGCTTACTGGTGACTACTGTGCGTATATAAACCCCTCAAAAAAGTTTTGCAACTCAGTTTTGGGGATGATATATTTTTGGTTACAGAAGTATAAAAAATGAAACTGGTATCATTGGAAAGCTGAATTATTCCCCTTTACAGTAACATGCCATTTGCCGTGATTATGTAATCATGGAATATGCAATCACCCTGAACATTGAGAAAAGTCAAAAGTGAAATGTTGCAAAATGCATTGATTTCTAACAAGAGTCTCAATTTCTATAGAATTTCCACCATGCAGTAGACAGTGAATGCATTCGGTCCATCCTCGAAACAATTGGAAATTTGCTATTGGAAACGACGCATTTTGCAACATTTCAATTCTAACATTGCTGCTTATTATCATGTCTGTAAATTTCATGATAACACTAGCATTACAAATGACACATGATTGTAAAGAAAAATAATCATGCTTTCTGAAGATATCACTTTTACACATGATGATCGCACATTAAGAAATTTATTGGCACTCAAACTTGCAGTTTGAGTTGCAGAACTCAAACATGACATGGCAACGAATTTTGCAACATTTCATTTTTTACATTGCTGCATATTTATCATGTCTGTGTATTTCATGATAACACTAGCATCACAAATGACACATGATTGTAAAGAGGGATAATCATGCTTTCTATAGATACCACTTTAACATGTGATGATGGCACACTAAGAAATTTATTAGCACTCGAACTTGAGTTGCGGACTTTTTTGAGGGGTTTATATAAAAAAAGAAACTCGGGACATATTTTAAAAGTCTATTTTTTTTCTTCCAATTATGATGTTTATATTTGATGTTAAAATGTGCTCTGGGGTCTTATCATTCGAATGCCATTAACAAAAATTAGTTTTGTTCATGCTTGAGGGAACACGGGATGTTTTTGTCTGGGGTTAAAAAGAAGGCTTGCGTCAAAATGGCATATAATGATAACAATAATGATCACACATCGTGCTAATCAGCTGACTTTATCTGTGCCATAATTTTGGAATAATGCTGTCATTTTTTATTTACATATTTATTTATTTACTTTAACTATTATTTTTTCATCTAAACCTCTTTAAGCTTTTATTTTTCCTTCATGAGTAAAGAAAAATAAGACTTTTTATCATTCCACGCGAGGAGATTTGAATTATTAATTGGGAAAACTTGTATTTATTCAAATCCTTTTAAGTGAAACAAATTATGTTATGGTACCTTTAAAGACATGAAATTCATTTTTCCATTCAAGAGGTTATCGATTCCTTGACCAAATTAAATTGTATGCTCGACAAGACAAACGGGAAGGAATTAATGTCTTTCATTGGCATTGATGTATTGGGTCAATTTTGATGGAGCTAGATAGGGTAGATCAAGTAAAATGTATTAAAAAGTTGTGAGAGAACAAAGCGAGCACGCAAATATTTCTACTTTTTTATTACAATATCAAATTTTGTGGTAGATTTTGACATAATATTCACAAATAATATCATATTCTAATTTCTTTTTTTCTTTTTATTTCCTTACCACTCTTTTCTTGGTCATGATTATTTTTTTTTTATTGAGGGAGGTTAGGGGGTATCATTCCCGAGCCTCCGCTCATTTGTATGCCACTGTTCAAGAGGCACAATAATCTTTGTAGTACACAATGAAAGGATTTTAAAAATACACTTAGAGTATCTTGCTTTCATGCTGGAATATTTTTTTTGCTCGCGCTTCGCACTCGCATTATTCGATTTTATAAGTCACTAAAATCAGTCCTTCAGGATCCTTTTCTGGTCAGTATATTTCAGATCGCGCTTTGCGCTCGTGTTAATCATTTAGTTGGAAGCACATCTTTTTAATCATTGTAAAACAACTCAATAAGTTTTATTTTAATTTTTTATTGAAATTTTCCAAGAGTTTGAGCATGCAATTCACGCTCGCAACACCTCACAAGGATACCCTTTTAGCAGTAATTGACTCACCTCCCCCCCCCCAAAAAAAAAGAGAGAAAAAATACAAAAAAATACGAGTTTTACAACATCAGCTTTTAATTTCTTTCCAAACCGCTCGCTCGTTACACTCTCTCGCAAAAACTGAAGTCTAAATATATCTTACCATAACCAGAAATCACTTCAAAACGGCTTTTCTCTACTTTCCTTTGCTTTGCTCCGCCGCCCTTCTTTTTTGCCTTCTTTTTGCCGCTTTATTTGCCTTAACTACAAACGGTGAGGACCTATAGCTGACTTGAAAAAGGGATATTCTAAGCACAGACTGAAATCACGAAGAGGATGAAGGTCTCACTAAACAAATAATTCGAGCGTGAAGCGCAAGTATTAAAAAAAATGTCATGAATATTAAATGTCTAAACATGATTTGTAAGGGTACAGGAAATCATATTAATTCATTAGTAATACTAAAATGGTATAAGAAATAAATTTGAATAATCATTGTATTGATCTAGTTTCGTAACAATATGCTGACGAAGCATAATAATTATTGAAGCAATTTTGCACCGTATTTTTTTTTCGGGGGAGGCACTTAGGATTTAAATTTACATCTGGCTCCCAGATTATGTATTTTCTTATGTTTATTTACAAAAAAACCGTTAGAGTACTTACTTGACGTATTTAGAAATTTTATGTTAGAGACAACTTATAGGCCTATAGATCAAATCCTGAGATTTTAAGTCAATCCAATGATTGAGAAACCCTTTTTAAAGACAAGACAAGATTACGCAGGGATTTTATGCATCGGTTTTTTTTTATTAAGTTTTGATGTAAAATTGGTAAATTTGTCGATCAAATAATATTTTAATCTTTCAAACTGCACACCACAGCCGTTTTGGTGCACATGCATTAAAAGATATGACAATCAAATGGAATAATGACCTGTCATTTGGGGATTGGAAGTTTACCCAAATTAAACGCTTCCATTTTTCAATCTATTTTATAAACATAAATGTATATATAGTGTTTTTCTTGGTTTTTCTTTCAGATTTTTTTTCAAATTAGCGTATATTTTCAAGCGTCTAAATAATTAATAAAAGAAATCACGTTTAATTCTAGGATATCGTTTTTTTTTCTAAAATACCTATATAGTTTCTTTTCACGAAATGCATGAAAGGTGTGAAGAAAAATCAGAACCCAGAATTAGTTCATGTATCATTTTTTTGCGCTGTAATTCTTATCCAGCTTTTCTATTCTATTTTCCTTCAGATAACCAAATGCCATCTGTCTTCTGAGATGACTGCTAGAATGTGGTCTTGTCTGAGACCCTTCACCTCACTGAACCATCTCACCATTTCAGACTCATCGCTCAGTTTCTCTCTATCACCTCCTGAACTACCGTCCGTCACAAAGCTATTAGCTAATAAACTGACGTCACAATGCTACCAAGGGTTGATCTCGTCACTACCTGGGTTGCGAGATATTGATGTCCAAAATGCAGCTACAGATGACTTTGTTGAATTTGTCGAGTCTTCAACACGTTTGACATCATTGCAACGACTTGAGATAAAGTGAGTGTTCATGTTCTTAACTCATTATTTGCCGAGGATGTTCATTGTTACCATGCCCGGATGCAATCACCTCCCGATTATGTGTTCAAAGCGCTCTTATATTAATTCGATACTGTCAAGCGCCCCGCCTTTCCCTTATAACGGTCATTTATAATCGGATATCACGCTGAATGTAATATGTCGGCCTATTATAATATCAATAACTGCTAAAAAAAAACCTTTTAGGTAAACTGTAATGAGATCACAATACGTATTAGGTAACACGTAGTAAAAACAGTTGATCCACTTAAACTGAATTCCTTTTCCATCGCTCACATTTATACCGATACAGGATGTGCAGGCAGGAGGTAAAATTTTTCGACAAATATGTTGAGCAAAGTGGTCGAGGTACTTAAACGGATTTTCCTCGCTCGTAGTCAAAATTCATCTGGACAGCTGTTTAGCTGGATATTATATATAAAAAAGGGAGCAATGAAGTATATCATTACAAATGTATACGTCTATTACATCACAAAGTCCCCTCCCCCTCTCTCTCTTTAACTGGTCATGATTTTAACATTAGAACATCGCAAGAGCAACTCATTACAATGTTTGTCACAATAATATTGCGGTTAGCTTTATTTATGAAAATATAATTATGATTTTAAAAATAACTTTCAAGCTTATAACAATGTTCGAAGCACTTACTTTACATCTGAATGATGTTTTATGGTTTATTATCATTCCCGCTATGAATTTCTATTTTCTATACAATTTAGAACTCTTGATGAATGGCAGTTCGACTTTGATACTGCGAAAGGTGTTCAGGTGAGCATAGGTGTATTAAGTGGTTGGATATTATTTGTTTAACTTGCTTGTTGCTATATAACTGTAACATTGTCAGGGTCTGATCTAGCTTTCAAAAATAGAAGGGGGGATGTTTGTGATTATCAAAAAAAAAAATTTTATCATTTGGTTTTCCTCTTTAATGAAATAAAACGTTTGCTTCTCTCTATATATACAATCCTTACTGTCCCAGGGGGAATCGGTACTTAGAAAAGAAAATCCGTGACATTGATACACAAAGCATGTGATAAAATTGTCCCTTCTAAATGTCATACTTTATTTACCAAGTTGCCGATTCGAATTTTAAATGGCCTCACCTAATCTCAATTTTAAAAGAGCCAGAAATTCCCGGTTACTTTGAAACGTTCACCTATATAATTATTTCACTTTTACATAACTGATTTGAAAATTGGACATTCAAAGCACCGTTTGAAATCACAAATAGGATAAAAATCCCACTTAACAAATAATTCTAGCGTGAAGCATGAGTAGATTTAAATGAAAAATCTGTTCTGAATATTGAATATTTAAGCATATTTTTTTAATAAAAAGTAATACCAAGTCGATTACATCTGGCTGTCTTGCATGCATTATGCGATATTGTAACAGTGCTGACTTTGAAAACAGCTATTGAAAAATTATTCACAAAAGAAAGCGTTCATATGATAATAAAATAATATTTTCATTGACCCAACATGATCTTTGACCAAAATCATGTGACCTAAGACGTGTTCAAAACATACTTGATAACCGTAATGTGTATGTTTAATGTCTAGATCCATAATTGTTCAAAGTTATAAAACCAATTAGTAATACCCTCAATACGGCCCAATTTTACTGACCCTAAATTACCGTTGGTCCTTATCATGTGACCTGAAACAAACACATGATTTTAATGGATGGATGCTTACTCTTGTGTTCACGTTTCATGAACTAGATCCATAAACTTTTAAAGTTATGACAATTCCACAAATATCCCCAATATTATCAAAGTACGTTGACCCTAAATGACATTTGACCTTGGTCATGTGACCTTAAACTCGCACAGGAAGTTCAGGGATACTCAATTGCTCTATTTCATAAAAGCATACGGCGCCCAGTGTATAGCCTCTTGCTCCCAGGCAGGCAATACCAAAACGGAAATTTAAAATTATTTTGAACGCTTACTGGTTGCATTAGTATTGTGCTATAGTGCGTATAAAAAACCGGGACAGATTTGAAAAGTCTAAAAAAAAATTGTTTCCAATTATAATGTCGACATTTTGATGTTAATATGTGCTCTAGGGTCTTATCATTAGAATGCATTAACAAATTTTTGTTTTGTTCATGCTGGAGGGAACACTTAATGTTTTTTTTTGTCTGGGATTAAAAAGAAGGCTTGCGTCAAAATGGCATATAATAATAACAATAATGATCAGACATCTTGCTTATCAGCTGACTTTTACTCAACTTTTTCATTATCTGTGCCATAATTGTACAATTATGCTGTCATTTTGAATTTACATATTCATTTATTTACATATTCATTTATTTACATATTCATTTATTTACTTAAATTATTATTTTTTCACTTAAACCTCTTTTACCTTTTAATTTTCCTTCATGAGTAAGAAAATAAGACTTTTTGTCAATCCAAGCAAGGACATTTGCATTATTAATTGGGAAAACTTGTAATCATTCTAATCCTTTTAAATGAAACAAATTATAATATGGTACCTTTAAAGACATGAAATCCTTTTTCATTCAAGAGATTATCGATTCCTTGACCAAATTAAATTATATGCTCGAAAGGACAAACGGGAAGGAATTAATGTCTTTTAATTGCATTGGTGTATTGGGTCAATTTTGAAGGAGCTAGATATGTTAGATCTGGTAAAATGTGTTAAAAAATGTGAGCGAACGAAGCGAGTACCCAAATATTCCATTTTTGGTTTATTACAATATAAAATTGTGTGGTAGATTTTGACATAATGTTGAAAAATGATATCATATTCTACTTTCTATCTTTCTTTTTATTTCCTTACCACTTTTTCTTGGTCATGATATTTTTTAATTAAAGGACAAGTCCACCCCAACAAAAACTTAATTTGAATAAAAAGAGAAAAATTCAACAAGCATAGCACTGAAAATTTCATCAAAATCGGATGTAAAATAAGAAAGTTAAGACATTTCAAAGTTTCGCTTCATTTCACAAAAACGGTTGTATGAACGAGCCAGCTACATCCAAATGAGAGAGTTGATGATGTCATTCACTCACTATTTCTTTTGTTTTTTATTGTTTGAAATATGAAATATTTTGATTTTTCCGTCATTGTCATGTGAAATGAAGTTTCATTCCTCCCTGAACACGTGGAATTCCATTATTTTAACACTTTGCGCTTCAGGCAAGGAGGTCCCAATCGTCAAAATCATAAAATTGAAATATTGTATAATTCAAACAATAAAAAACAAAAGAAATATTGATTGAGTGACATCATCAACTCTCTCATTTGGATGTAACTGGCTCGTTCACATAACTATTTTGTTAAAAATAATCGAAAATTTGGAATGTCATTACTTTCTTATTTTACATCCGATTTTAATGAAATCTTCAGCATTGTGCTTGTCTGATTCTTCTCTATTGATTCTAATCAACATTTTTCTCAGGTGGACTTGACCTTTAAAGGGGGGGGGGGTATCATTCCCGAACTTCCGCTCGTCTGTATTGCACTGTTCAAAAGGCACAATAATCTTTGTAGCACACAATGAAAGGATTTAAAAAAAATACACGCACTTCCATACTTCGGTTGAAAAATATGCTTTTGCTTGAAGAAGGAATATTCAAAGCTAAAAGACAACATATGAAAAAGAAACAACAGAACAATTCAAGCAAAACAATTAGACTTATAAATAAATGAATTTTAACAGCATAATTCGAAAATTATGGCAAAGAAAATGGAAAGGTTAAGAGGAAGTCTGCTGATTAGAAGGAAATCCGATCACCATTTTTAGCATTACATGCCGTTTTGGCGCAAGCCTCCTTTTTAATCCTAGACAAAAACATTCCGTGTTCGCTCAAGCATGAACAAAACTTAATTTGTTAATTGTGTTTCAAAGATTAGACCCTAGAACACATATTAACACCAAAATATAGGCATCATAATTTGAGACAAAAATTTCAAAGAATTTTCAAATCTGTCCCGTTTTATTCATATTTTATTTTTATACGCACTGCAAAATTACGAAAAGCAATAGGTACTCTATGCACTGTTTAACCAATACAATTTAAATTTGTCATTATTATGATGACCATATCTAGAATTTATTTTCGTGGGTGCACCGTGGTCTAGTGTTCTGAGTCTCGCCTTTTCAACAGATGGTCGTGGGTTCGAAACCTAGCCATTGCGTGTTTTCCTTCAGCAAGAAATTTATTCACACTGTGCTGAACTCGACCCAGGCGAGATGAATGGGTACCCGGCAGGATTAATTCCTTGAATGCACTGAGCGCCGTTGATGGTAGCTCGAGCCACAGCCGGGGTAATAATAGCAAGCGCTTTGTATCCTCAGACAAAAGCGCTATATCAATCCAGCTATTATTACTATTATTATTAGAAATTAGCCTGAATATATATACATCATATCCTAAGATTTCCAACCCACCCCATGCTTGAAAATGCCTTTTATATAAACAAGAGAATAATACGCAAGGGTGCGTCCGTTTGTATGAAATTTTGATGTAAATTGGATAAATCTTTTTCAATAAAACACATTTTCATCTAAAAATTTCACACCACGAAAATTTTGGGGGCACACATATTGATAGATATCGTAATCGATTGGAACAGTGACATTCGATTTGGTGGGGATTTTGCAAAACTAGATATAGGCTTACTTGTTTTTTAGTAATATATATATATATATATATATATATATATATTGTTTAAGAAATAGATGAAGACAGGGTTGGCACGTCCTAGACGGTGCATTTTAAAAGGTTTTAAAACGCATATTAAAACTAAAACGGCCGTTTTTCACATCAAAAGTGTTTTAAAACACTGCACAGGCTTGAGTGTAGTAAATTTGCAAGGATGGGATTTTAGATGAGTGTTCTTTTTTTCATACTTCCATTTCTGAAGTGGTGTATTACTTTCCTCTAACTTTTAAAACTCTTTCTCAACACCACTCCCCCCCCTTTATTTTGCCTATCTCCATCTCTTTGTCATGGTTCTTTCTTCCAAGTTCAATTATAAATCTGTAAACACGGCAGGGCCACTCCATATCATTCATGGGTATGCAGTTCTGATATTACAACAAGTGCATTTCATACCCCAAGTTTCTAAAAACGTGATTCATGTGTAAAGCCAGAATCTGTATCATTATTTGTACTTTCTGTTAATTCAAATTACTGTCAATAATTTCCATTAAAAAAGGAAGTAAAAAACATTCTTACGCAAATTTTGTTTCTTATAATATGTATTTGGTCCAAGTTCTTCAATAAAAAAAATAGGCGGTTCAAGGGCTTTATTGGCATAATTGATTCAAATGAAATATGTCATTTCTTGATTGATTGAATGAGAGTAAGCTTTGAAACCCCATAGATTACAATATGTTATTTTCTTCCATTTTGAAAATTCTTCTGCTCTCCCTCCCCCCCCCCTTAATTGACAAGATTCACAATAACCCGGAACTACATGTACATATATGAGGAATAATTTTAGTGGGACTTTTTAGGGCATTCAATTTCCATGCTTTAGTATTTTTTTTTTCGGGAAATATGACTTTTTCTGTTGGAAGTATTGTAGTCTTCTCTCACTAAATACTCCAAAAATGTACATGTATTTAAAACGTCAAGAGCTTAATTCAGACTATATAATGTAATTGATTTACGGAAAATTGCATCATTCATTGAAAAAAAGGTTTAAAAACGATTTAAAACGTATTAAAGCATTTTGTTTTTTTAAATGAAAATCGTTTGTTTTTTATTACAACCCTAGATGAAGAGAACAATGATAGGCGTAGCTTAAATCAAGGATCCCCAGAGCTATCTACACTTTGGGAAAAATGTCTCTGCCGGGAAAATGACGCGTGCCCCCAGCTTTGAACGACGGTGCCTTAACCACTAGACCACAGAGACGGGTTAGTGGCTAGGGCGACCACGATCTAATTGGCCGTCAGATTGATTTTCGACACCATACCAAATATAATTTCCTTTGTCATGTTTGTTGGGTATAAGCGGGTTTTTGCACAAAGACAAGCCGCCATGCATCAGCAATATCAAAGCTATTTCCTACATCACAATTGTTTCCAATTGGTAGATAGCTTTGGGGAACCTTGATTTAAGCTATACAAAATAGTTGCCAAAGCTGTAGTACATGTAAAACGTCACACACACTAACACACACACACACATATATATATATATATATAATTCGGAGTTTATTCAGAATTTTTCGCCTGAAGTAATACATATTTCTTTAAGTCTAAGAATATTCAATATGAAAAATCACGTTTGATGATTTTTTATCGCCTTTTTTTTTGGGGGGGGTAGGCCGAAAAACATCCTTTTTTATGAAATGCATAAAAGGTGTGAAGAATGAATTTGATCCAAAAATCATTCCATGAACAAAAAAGATTTAACACAACCTAATTGTTAACTATCTTTTCTATTTATATTTTCCTTCAGATAAGCGAATGTCGTCTGTCTTCTGAGATGACTTCTAGAATGTGGGCATGTCTCAGATCTTTCACCTCACTGAAACATCTTACCATCTCAGAGTCATCTCTCAGTTTCCCTCCATCTCCTCCTGAGCTACCATCGGTCACAACACTATCAGTCAAGGGAAAGACGTCACAGTGCTACGAAGGTCTAATCTCATCGCTCCCTGGTTTGGAAGTTATTGATATCAAGATGGATGATGAGGGAGACATTGCTCGTTACACCGCTGTTCTTCGTCGGACAGCGGGGCAGAAACTCAAACGCATATATCTATATGGTCCGTCATCACGGTCATCACTTTCACGAGAGAGGAGCCTTGTATCGAGAGAGACAATGAGAGGACTTGGTCTGTTCATCAAAAAACACACACAGAAACTGCAGAAGCTCAATCTGAAAAGGGTGAAGTGTACAGATAATGACTTAGTTTACCTTATCGACTGCTGCAGACGTGTGAAGGCGATGAAACGCGTATTGTATGTTCTTGCTTATTAAAATATATTTTGTTGATATAGTTTAAATATCAATCCCATGCGGTTGTTCAATTTACAGTGTTCATAATATGAATAATATTTTCTGTAAATATTTGGATACATCCAAAAAAGAAACGGTTCCATTCTTTTTTTTTAGCCATTAATAGTGTAAGGTACTCTTAGAATTGCCATGAATATGTCAAGTCCTCAAACACATTTTTTGTACTTAAAAATTGGAGTTTGATAGCATTACCTTGTTATTAAAAGTTACTGTTAGCACCATCATGCACATTTGAATTTTACTGCTAGTTCGATTGTAACTCTTGTATAAGCTCCAGTAGCCTACTATCAATAGTATTTCATACCTAACTCGTACTCAATGTGAAATAATCTATTTTTTTATTGTATTAAAAGTGTCCCTTTCATTATTTCTCAATATTTCGTATGTACTTATTTTCTTTTACTACTTCAATAGATGTTACTTCAGTCATATATTTTGTTATAAATATAAAAATTACGTTCCCGATCATCATAAATCCCAAAATGTATCCTGCATTTCAATTTGATTCAAATTTTAAATCATCCCCACCGCAATTTATATCACAGGTACATTATTGCAATAATGAATTTCAACATTGAATAACATTTTGGGGAAGATAAGCCAAACTTATTTGATACTATCACCTATCATCCTGCATTTTTCATACATCAAAGTCAAAGTAAAGATAATAATAATAATAATAATAATAAATATGGTTTATATAGCTTCTTTTCCATTTGGATTAAATGCTCAAGGCGCTTAGAAAAGAGCAACACATAAAAGTAAAGAGAACTATAAAAAGAGAAGTACAAAAAAGGGTAAATCAAAAATTAGGAAAAATGACTGTCTTCAAACCTAGTAAAAGCTCTTATATTATGATATACACATTTTCATTTCGGGAGAGTACACAAATGGTATTCAATCAAACGAAAGTCTTATATACTATTAGCGTTTTAACCTGATTCATACAATACACACACAATAAACACTTTGATACACATTCCCCCATCTTCTTGTGATTTCTTACACCCATCCTTATGTTTCATGATTACAGGCTCTCGTACTGTGGGACGACGGAGAATGGCTGGCTGCAATCTCACCTAAGGCACCTTCACCGTGAAACTTCTGGCGGTCTCGATGTGCATGTTTACCATGTAAGATATACTGCTCTGCTTCTACACTGTGTAATGTCAATGTCACATTAATGCATACCAGATCTAAACTTTAGGGTTAAACAAGACGTATAACGTGTGTGTCTATTGGACGATTATTGTTTGTGATTCATATTGAAAGCAAACACGAAGATGCAATATAAAATATAATAGGCCTATATATAATTGTATTTATTTTACAATTTAACAATACAATCTAGAAAAGGGATCCGAATACACTTTACAGTGGATCGTTTAAACATCTTTGCTTCGGTTTAAAGAAACAAAACCACATTGATTGCTTTTAACTTTAGTAGAAATGCATTTCCCCCCAGATTTTGTGATATTGAGTAATCTGACATCGTCGAATTGCAGCATACGTTTAGACATGTTTAGATTAATGCAGACCAAAAAAAAAAAAACAGCAAGTGCTGCAAGGAAAGAGATGACGTGGTTGAATTTCTAGTGTGCAATTTGTATTTATTTAAAGTGCACCAAAAATAAATACGTATTTTGTTTAGTTTTGCTTAAATATATATGTCG
Source organism: Lytechinus variegatus (assembly GCF_018143015.1). Classification (NCBI taxonomy): domain Eukaryota; kingdom Metazoa; phylum Echinodermata; class Echinoidea; order Temnopleuroida; family Toxopneustidae; genus Lytechinus; species Lytechinus variegatus. The sequence goes on along the minus strand of NC_054745.1, from coordinate 33,842,144 downwards.
GGCTTCGAAAATAGGGGGGAGCAGATAAAAAAAATCAATCATGACGTCACCGTCTCGAGTCCGGTGACGTCACGGTTAATTTGGTTTTTCTTCTTTTTCCAATTACACATTTTAATTTCTTCACTTTTATCACTTGGTGATATCATACACATATTTTCTAAAAGCTTGAATTGATGCAATATACAGCTTTTTGCCAAAATGTATTTCCCACATATTTCGCGTGGCATTATTATTATAAAAGCATTCAAATTATATAAATCAACTTTTCCTAACATATCAATGAGAGCCTGTTGCACCCACAAATGTACTAATGCCCACAGATGTAATAACACCCACAAATGTAATAACACTTTACCCACAAAAAATGGGTCTGGCGAAAAGACTACTCTTGATTCTCAATTAACTCTAAGCGCATAATTATATTCACAACATGCGCCGTACACGCTTAAAAATGAAATGTTGAATTCACCTTTTACTTGCTGAATTCACCACATTGAATAGGGGCGAGGAGTGACAGCGTGTTAAATGCTGTTTTACCCTTTTTGAAAGTGCTAGGAATACAGCACTTTTAAAGTGCAGGAAAAAACGCTGGATTGTAGCTTTTTTCCGCGCACACGGAACGGGGTTAATTAGCGTGTTAAATGCTGTTTTAGCGTATTAAAAATGTTGAAATTACACCCTTTTGAAAGTGCTGTAAAAGGTGCTGAATTTTGGGCCTTGCTGCTCCTATATAGCCACGCACATACACTCACAATGTACATTTACATACACGCACACACGACACACACCCACACCCACCCAGTGCCTACACCCACACACACGCCCGCACACACCCACGCACACGCACAAACACACTCACACTAATCGAAAACGTACACCACTTTTTTGTTTTTCAAAATACTTTATTAGAGATTTCATTCAAATAAATCATTACATAAAATAAATGCTAAATTTCAATCCAAATACAAATGTTCGTTTCTTTTCACACATGTAACACAGTGTTGAATTATTTACAAGACAAGCATGGAAGAAATATGAAATCACTAAACAAATAATATATTAACAAACACAAACATAAAGCTCCTCCCTATGTCCAACCATTTTATTATTCAATGCAAAATGATCTTTCATTCAAAATAAATGTTCTTTTCTTTTTTGTTATTTTCCTTTATTTCCTATAAAGACCTCCTTTAAATAAATAAAGGGGTAAACAAAGAAAAAAAATGCACATGTACACACATACACATGAAGAAAAACATAACATAACAGAAAATTGCTAAGAACAATTGCCTCAAAATTTGCTGATTCCTTCCCATGACCTTTGACCTTGTGGTGACCTTCAGGTTATAGTATGCAACATCTGTCTACCAAGTTTGGTCACCACTGATCATTTGTGTGCAAAGTTATAGGAGATATATCTTTGCCTGAAACCCATACAAACCAAATAGATTTAGAAAGATGAAATATGTCTATCTTCCTGAGATTTCAAATTATCTCATTAAATATGCAAATTACATGCAAATTTCCCAAGTACATGCAAATTCACAAGTACATGGTATTTACACTACTACTTTAAATGTGCATACAATAACAATATTATAAATTGATTCTGATAGCATATGGTATGTTTAACTATCCTATGTAACCATTTCAGAATTTACATGGCACATAATTATAATATATCAAATTTGAAGTAAATCTGATGATTACTATAAGCATTTAAAAAAAAAACAGACTAGCCCCTGTTAGAGTGACATGTATGAATAAGCTTCAATTGGATTTGTAAGTAAGTGGCTGACACCCAAGGGTTCTTTCTCTATATAATGTCTTCAATTACATATGAAGCGATATGGAGAGTGATTATTGATTTACAATGAGCATCAGTACCAGATCTGGGTATCATTGTATAAAACTTTTTGCCATAAAAAACTCTGGCAAACTGGTACAAAAATTTACGCAACAGACACCTGAAGTGATTATTATTTTATATAAAGTACATTTTTCGCAATCAAACAAATAAACAATTGCTACAAAGTTTTGTCTGCATTATCACATTTACTGATATGCATGCATAACATTTGCTCAAAAACAGGACAGAAAGAGAATTTCCCATTAAAATCAGCAAGAAAAATAGGATATCCCTTCCAAGCAAGAGCTGGGAATAGTGAAAATTCAGATTCTTTCCTCAAAATTTGGAATGGTTTGGATGAGCAATATCATGTGAAATTCTCGGAATAACAGTAATGATGTAACAAACCCTAGGTAAATTCAAATTTAGACATGTAACAATACATGTGTAATTCAGTAATTGAATTACTTCAGTGAACTAGGAGTAACAGCAATGATGTAACAAACCTTAAGTAAATTTAAATTTTAAACATGAAACATTACGTATGTAATTCAGTAAACTTTTGTACAGAATTGTTGAAAAGGCACAAATGAGCAATTCATATGCAATACATTGACAACACAAAGTATAGTAAAGTACATTAATTAATTTCAGATTGGAAATCCTCTTCAGATACAAATGATGATACATAAGTCCTATACAGAGTGTCCCATAAAAACAAGAGTTGGTCTTTCTAATGGTATCAAAGATTGTACCCATATCAGACCGGAAGTGAGCCGAGCATTTTTTATGGGACACCCTGTATACACACTACTACAAATATGGGAAAATTTCCCTGCAGGAGGGAGTATGATATGTTTTCAACAAACAATTTGAGTCATATCATATTGTTAAACTTAAAACAAGCACATAAATCATGTGGTGCTAATCTGGCATCCATCAAGAAATTCAAGCAATATTCATTCAGAATCACTTGTTCAGAAACACTTGTTCTGTTATTTCTAAAATCTTATTTGTATAAACTGGCTAAGACAAAGTCTGTTTAATAATTAATTTCCATTTGAAAGATATATGTCAAACATGTAGCTTTTCCAGATGAATCAGAAAAATACTAAATCAGTAAATAATTGGAAGAAGTATTTATTGCAAATTTGAATAAATTTTGCACAATGTAATTGTAGACAAATCAATGTCTTTCAGATGGAACACAAAAATTGAAGTACTGTAATTCCTGTGATTTTTTGAGAAATGCCCGCTAAAGGTGCGTTCAGATAAAAGGCGACTTTGTGGCGCCACTTTGTGTGCACACATTTTTGTGTACAGTGTCTATGGGATATCAGGAGACAAAAAAATGTCGCCGAGGCAGCACACATTTTGGTTTGCTCCCTGGCTGCAAAAAAAATGCGCGCCAATCAAATTTCTAACAAGTTAGCGCAAAAGCTGTTGCCATGAGACTGATTGCGCAAGTTGTGACAAAATGCTCTCTTATTTGAGAGTTGACGCGTTAATGCACTTTCATTAGCATAAGTGGCGGCACAAAGTCGCTTCATATCTGAACATAAAAAATGTGTGCACACAAAGTCGCCTCATATCTGAACGCACCTTAATAAGTATATCTAATGGATTGTAAATTATTTGAATATCTCACATAGTGCTATCGGAAATCGGGTAAGAAATGGCAAAGTAGCATTTTTAAACATGTGGACAAATGACAGACGAAGGACTGATGGAAGCAGGACAGACAAAGGATGTCACGCCACGGCATAAGTTTATCGGGTCAATATGGGCCAGATAAGCTAACAAAAACCACCTCAAACCTTATGCATGGAAAATTATCAATAATAAATTGATGCATGTCAACCTACTGTAAAAGTGAATATTTTCGCGCGATTAATTTTTCGCGCTCGGCAGAGTGAAGTGCATTCCTATGTTGTTTTAATTTTGCGTACGCACGAAGGCAAGAACTCCCACATAGCAACATCATAAATATTCGCATGTTTTTTTATTTTCGCGCATGTGGTGCGCCGCGCGAAATTCGCGAAAATTTCCACACCACGAAATATACCACTTTTACAGTATTATCTATTTTTTCAGCACACAGACAAGAAACAGGTCACAAAAATATTCATATATTTCTACCATGATACTTCATATAATCGATTGAAGAATGCCTGAGGAAAAAAAACGGGTTTTTTTCTTGCCATTATGTTGATGGTCCAGATTAAAGTCGTCTTTTGGGAATGTAATTTTGATATCGATTTTTTTCAGACGTGACTCCCGCAACACTTACACGGAATGGCTAATATATTATGTAGCATGGCTGATGCTTGCATAATGAAATACATGTACAAACATGCATGTAAAAATTGATGGCATTTCTAAAAAAAAAACTAAAATCCACTCTTATATCCAGTCTATGCCATGGATTTTCTTTGCAGATTTTATGACAAAGTCCAAGGCAAAGACTCCGTACTGTTTGAGTAAATTTGCTCAGGCCTTTAAAAATTTTGTGTGACCAGGGATACATAAGTCACACGATGGTGAAATCAAGAAATTAATTTTGGATGAATCAAGCACCTTTTATTTTAATTTGCTTTCAGTCACATTTTGATAATTTTGTACATATGAGGTGTCATGTTAAATAGAAAAGTCTGAGTTCTAATGAGATCTGTTTTTTCCCCTTCAATAGGGCCTACGATTGTTTTGTATCCTAAAAGTTTAATCAAATTTGAGATTTCTTTGATCCAATGGAATTTCGGCTTACTCACCTTCTATTTTTCTATTTCAACTATGAAGAAAATTTGAATAGTAAGATAAGGATTAAATTGAAGTAAAAGGTCAGAGTTTTTCAAACATGTATAAATCATCAAGTAAATGATCTATTTTGAACCGGTAAAAAAAAAATTCTTTGAAACCCGATTTTGTTTTTCTGGGACACACTGCAACTACACCCTGTAACACTGAGTAATGAAAATATGGAACATTCTGATAGCACTATAATCTACATTAGGATACTAATAGTTCCATGCCAAAGATTCTCCACATCACACCAATGCAGATCAAGGATATTACTTGTTGCTGCTAATGGCCATGATGCTAGACATCAGCTCAGATGCACGAGCTGGGATGACATCCTTCGGCAGACCAACTTCATACACATAATGCTCCAGAAAGGCATAGAATGCCTTCAGTTCTGTGGCATAGTGGATGTTGAATACAAAGTGTAACTTGAACATGACATCCACAGCTGATGTAACATCTCCTCCGCAAGGGATTGCCCGCTCATCAATGATGACAAAGAACTGGGTTGGTAGACGACGACTCCCTATTCCAAGCAGGTACGGCTGGCTTCTCTTGAGGTTTCCTTCCTTGCGCTGCTCTCTGGTGAAGGATTCGATGCTGGTACCAGGCTGAAAGAGAATGGAGAATGGCAGTGTGTTGGTATTGGCAGGTTCAACAAATTAACCCTAGCCCGGGCTTTTATGAAGTTGCATGAAATTGGGGCGGCACCCCCCCCCCCCCCGATCTCGGCCATGGAGCGCGCGATTGACGCAAAAATTGGCACACACGTAGAGTCTGATGTAAACTGTAAGAATATGTAGTAAAATTTTGAAACAATTATAACTTTTAATTTATCAATTAATTATACAAATTTACACATAAAATCATATTTTTGTCTATAATTCTAATAAAAAAGGTTATTGGAGCTAATCTTTGGTCAAAATATTCCTTTTAACATTTCTAACTATTATCTGACAAAAAATTGTCACATTGAAATTAATTTCTTATGTTTATTGTTTATAAATTTCTTACCAAGGTTGCAATTCCAATAGAAACCAGTAGACACCAGTGAGGACATTTTACTTACAGTTAGAACCAGGAGACTCTACTGGTTTGAAGAAGAGTGTCAAAATTACAGAGTCACGCCAATAGAAACCATCAGAATCAACTGGACTGAAGACCAGTAAAAAACATCAAAAACCAGCAAAGACTATGTGGTTGATATCAAGGGTACAAAATCAGAGTAAATCCGTAAGAATCCAATCAAAACCAGAGTAGTCTACTAGTTTTAAAAAGGGCTGTATTACCAGTAGAAACCAATTATAACCAATACTGGTTTGAAGAAGAGTGTCAAAATTACAGAGTCACGCCAATAGAAACCATCAGAATCAACTGGACTGAAGACCAGTAAAAAACATCAAAAACCAGCAAAGACTATGTGGTTGATATCAAGGGTACAAAATCAGAGTAAATCCGTAAGAACCCAATCAAAACCAGAGTAGTCTACTAGTTTTAAAAAGGGCTGTATTACCAGTAGAAACCAATTATAACCAATACTGGTTTGAAGAAGAGTGTCAAAATTACAGAGTCACGCCAATAGAAACCATATTTCAACGGGATTAAAGATCAGTAAACACCAATAAAAAAACAGCAGAATCTATGTGGTTGATATGGAGGGTATAAAATTAGAGTCATTCCGTAAAAAATCAATAGAAACCAGAATAGTCTATACTGGTTTGTAAAAGAGCTGTATTGCCTGTAGAAACCAGTAGAAACCAGGAGACTCTACTGGTTTGAAGAAGATTGTCAAAATACAGAATCAAACCAATAGAAACCATTAGATTTATTGAAGACCAGTAAAAACTATCAAAAATCCAGCAGAGGCTATGTGGTTTTTATCAAGGGTATGAAATCAAAGTAAAGCCATAAGAAATCAATAGAAACCAGAATTCTCTATACTGGGTTTGAAAAGGGCTTTATTACAAATAGAAACCAATAAGAACCAGGGGTGGTATTCTGTAACTCTGTCATAACTTTTGTCATAAATTTTGTCATTTCTCTCCGAGATGTGACACCGCTATGATTGTCACAAATCGGTATTCTGAACATTGTCTTTTCCCTGTCATATCTCTCAAAGTTCCCGCCCATCTTTTCGGAAGCAATCCAATCAAAATCATCGTTAGTTCCCAGTGGGAGCCCTTCTAGCCAATATGAATGCCCCGTGACAGGTAGGGGATATCCCCAATTCTGTTTCTGGCATCGCGCAACTACGCGAATATTGATGCGCTTAATTACAAAGAGAGACAGGGAACTGTGAAGGATTTTAGAGGAGAAGTAGAAAAATAAGGAAAACAGAGAAAAAAGGGAGAAATTAATATGTAGGGCCTAACTAATTGTAGCATGACAAAATAATTCTAAAAATTGTCGTGGATGATGAGTGAAACTTATGCCACAATCTAATCTAAATGATATCGTTGAATGCTTGACATTCAGTCGGCAGGGTATCGGGATATTTGGTACTAAAAGATATGACAAAATTTATGACTGCTACCCCCTGTCATAACTTTTGTCATTTCTTTTGCTTGTATAAAAGGATTACGCGCATCAAAGCTGCGTATTTTTGGTGCGCGCCAAAGAGATAAGACAAAATTTATGACAATTTTTGTGACAAAAGTTATGACATCCACCAGAATACCGATTTTGTCATATCTCTGAGAAAAGATAAAATATGGAGATAAGACAATGTTCAGAATACCGCCCCAGGAGTCTATACTGGTTTAAGGAAGGGTTCAAAATACAAAGTCAATCCAATAAAAACAATTCGATTCAACTGGACTGAAGACCTGCAAAATTCATCAAAACCAGCAGTCTATACAGTATGTATTCAAAATAAATGAAGAGTCTAACTGGTTCTAGAAACCCAGATAAAACTGATAGCAAATATACTAGTTGAAACCACTGTATCATCAATTGGCGCATATGCTTAGTGGAAAAGATACCAATTGAAACAAGTTTCTCCGATTGCCACAAACTTTGTGCCAACTTGGTCTTTCCATTATGTTTTTGCAATGCCATCTGTTAATGGAAACGGAAATTTTTCCCTAATACCCTTGGTCCAGTTCAATACCATGCGCAATTAATTTTTTCCCCACTTGTCCACTGGCTCCAGTTGGAAACCAGTAGAATACCAGTTGAGACCAATAGAAACCAGTTAATTTGCATAATTATTACTGGGTGCTTGTGTATTCATGTTTTCATATAATTTATTTAAATTTGCAGTACATTTATTCATTGTTGATGATTTAGTGTAGTGCAAAACGTTCACCAAATACAAAGATGGGTCAACAAATGATTACTAGAACAATCCATTCACTGGTATCAATTACAGGTAATTAAACAGTAATTAAAGAAACACTAACCAGGAACTAAAATATGCTCATTTAAGTAATGATTTTTACAAGTATATGGACAATGCCCTCACATTTCAAAAATATGCAAGGTCTCCAACTTTCCATTGCACATTGGAAGTATTGCAGACACACCAGAGTAACTTTGTTGCTATTGCCACTGATTTTTTTCATTAAAAATTGCAATTAAACTCTACATTGAAATCATACCGGTCTTGTCACCAGGAAGTACTGCACTGCATCAGCCAAAGATGTCCTTTTCGCTGCATTAGATGGAAGGAGGTACACAGCACCAAGAAAGGCAAAGAGTGACATCTCTCCTAAGTATGATAAAACACATTAGGTAAATTCCTCATTAGCCATGGACTCAGAGTTAAGTTTTCAAAAAACTAGGATGTCAACTCTCATTGACGCTTTCATCAAACACATCTGTTGTAATCCCCTGGAAGTTAATCTTTTCACAGACTACAGGAACAATGACAGCTACCCAAGATTACATTGACAGTTACATGTAACTCTAAGATCATGATCTAACATTTGCCCTTGTCTTTTTGATCTGGAAGAAGGTATACAATAAGCACATGAAATTTTACATTTTCAACATTTCGACATCTCTACAATTTAGTCATGAAGTCAGAATTCCATGTTTGACTGATTTGTAAACAATTGGCCAATCCATTTCTCTGTAGTGCATAATACATAAATTTCCTCCTTTAACGAAATGCACACTGACATCCAGATTTTTTTTTTTTGGTTGCTGATCTGCTAGCTTCCTGCCAACTTACGAGAACGGTGCGCTTATGATTTAACATGACCAATTGGTTCATATATAAGTTGCATTTTTCGTCAATTTTGAATAAATTTGCATAATTAATGAATTTCAGGATTCCGTGTAGAAGTTTGAAAGCCCTCACCATGCCCTATCAGATGAAGCAATCGGAATCAAAATCCGATGTGAAATGGAGAAGTAGCATTTTTCGTTAATTTTGAATAAATTTGCATAAATTTGCATAATGAATGAATTTCACGATTCTGTGTAGAAGTTTTGAAGCCTCACCATGCCCTATCAGATAAAACAAGCAGAATCAAAATCGGCCAAGAAATGAAGAAGTAGCATTTTCTAACATTTGAGCACACACGGACAGACGGACGCACGTACGCACGCACACACGAACGGCGGGGACAACAATGCCTTATCTTGAACACCTGTTCTGAATTTTTTTTCTGTCCATGCATGCTATCCTATATCACAAAATACTGAAAGTATGACTTTTTTGTAAACAACTACAATGCATAAAACTTACAACTGCTGGTGTATCCTGAAATCTAGGATAGCGTTCCAGGATTTGTGTGACACTTGGCAGACTCTCTGCGATGTAGTTTCGCCGATTCTGAAACGTCTTCGTCATTGCCTGTAAGACATCTTCTATGGAGTCAGCACTGGCACGTTTCAGAAACAGAACTAACTCCTCCTCCTCCTCGGTGCTTACTGCCTCCATCTGCTGATAGGTGCGCTTGTTTCCCTCCTTCTTGGGAGCTCTTGCTAAGCCTGTGTATTTAACGGTCCGCGGGCGCTGAAGACGGTCACGTGGTAGACTTCGCCGCATGGTATTGAGCTTGCTACTAAGATAGCCTCTAGAAGAATCTGATTCATCATACCAGATGTCATCCATAAATAAAAAAAACAGGGGATATAAAGATTAACATCGAAACATGTTTTGGCTATAAATTTTTATACAATAGGGAGCAATGGGATTGTGAATTAAACAAAAAAATAAATTAATAAATAGTGCTCTATAAAGGAGGTTACCAAATAAGATGTTAAAAATGGGACATGAAAATCAAAGAAGAAATGCATATAGACATTCAACCAAACATCTCATTCTCAGGTAAATGAGCACCAGGATTGTGAATAGGAAAGAGAATTTTAAATAGTGAGATATATGAAGAATATTAGCAAATCAGATGTCAATGATGGAACATGGAAATCAAAGAATAAATGCATCTACATACAACCACCCATCTCCTGAAAAAGAGACACCAGGATTGTACATAGTAACCACCCATTCTCAAGTAAAGGAACACCATGATTGTGAATAGGAAAAGAAAATCTAGTGAGATATATGAGGAACGTAAGCAAATCAGATGTTAAAGATGGAACATGGAAATCAAAGAATAAATGAATCTAAATTCAACCACACATCTCCTGAAAAAGAGACACCAGGATCGTACATAGTAACCACCCATTGTCAAGTTAAGGAGCTCCAGGATTGTGAATAGGAAAAGAAAATCTAGTGAGATATATGAAGAATGTAAGCAAATCAGATGTTAAAGATGGAAATGGAAATGAAAGAATAAATGAATCTACATTCAACCACCCATCTCCTGAAAAAGAGACACCAGGATCGTACATAGTAACCACCCATTCTCAAGTTAAGGAGCACCAGGATTGTGAATAGGAAAATAAAATCTAGTGAGATATATGAGGAATGTTAGCAAATCAGATGTTTAAGATGGGACATGGAAATCAAAGAATAAATGATTCTACATTCAACCACCCATCTCCTGAAAAAGAGACACCAGGATCGTACATATTAACCACCCATTCTCAAGTTAAGGAGCACCAGGATTGTGAATAGGAAAAGAAAATCTAGTGAGATATATGAAGAATGTAAGCAAATCAGATGTTAAAGATGGAAAATGGAAATCAAAGAATAAATGAATCTAAATTCAACAACCCATCTCCTGAAAAAGAGACACCAGGATCGTACATAGTAACCACCCATTCTCAAGTTAAGGAGCACCAGGATTGTGAATAGGAAAAGAAAATCTAGTGAGATATATGAGGAATGTTAGCAAATCAGATGTTTAAGATGGAACATGGAAATCAAAGAATAAATGAATCTGCATTTAACCACCCATCTCCTGAACAAGAGACACCAGGATCGTACACAGTAACCACCCATTCTCCAGTAACGGAGCACCAGGATTGTGAATAGAAAAGAAACTTTTATGAGATATATACATGTACATGTATGTATATACTGTATATATGAAGGATGTTAATTAACAAATTACATTTTAATGATGGGACACAGAATAAAAAAAAGAAATGGATCGACATTTAAGGGGGTACTTCACTTTGAAAATTAGAAAAAAATAGATTTTCTCTTTTTAAGTCTTATTTCAAAGAGCTACTCTTCCTCCATAATTTGATATATAATTTGCCCCATATGTGTGAAAATTACAACACTTACATATGGCCTCCTTGACGATGTAGACCTCAGGCTAGGATAAGCTTCTATGATTGACTTGGCAACAGCAATCTTTTGCTCTTTTGTGGGATAGCTGTATATGCACGAAATGGGAGGGAAATCAGAAATATGTAAATGCACACGTCAACACCATTATTCCTTCAAATTGTAGAAGTATTCCCCTTACCAGGATTTTTGTGGAAATATGAACTACCGATGATGACACTATGACAAGAACTCTTGTGATGTCTTGCACAAAGTTACAAATCAGCACAAGTATAAAATTTTGTTGCTTAAATGCTGAGGAAGCAGTTTGCTCTACAAAGTTTTGGTAAATTGTGGCTACTATGACATGGCTTTGTCCAATAATGTTTTCCACAACTATACATACAGGTGTGGAATCATATCAAGGTGTAATTTTTTTGTCATTGTGTACAATCCAATGCTGTTTCAACATTTTGGAAGTGGTTCACTCCACAAGAAACTTATGAAAACAAGTAGTTACTATGGAAATCCTTTGTCTGGTAAACACAAAGAATGTCTTGGATAACTATCACCATGACAAAGTACCATATTTGAAATTGTTTTCATGAAATATTATGGAAGTTCACTTCACAAGACTTAAGTAATACTGTGATTACCATCATGATAATGGATTGTTTTGACAAACCTAAAAACATCTACAGTACATCTCAATGTCATCATTTACCCAAGTTCCATTTAAATTTGCAGTGTATACAATCCTGTTCCATTGATATTTCAATCAAATTCTGATTGCATGGTACTTTTCATTATAGTGAATGACACACATAACTATGAGTGTAGTATGGGAAGTTGTACCTCACAAATATCTCACTTTCCTTGTTAGCCTTAACTGTACTCCCTATAAAAGGCATTTGGTTGGAGAATGATGGTGCATAATTGCACAAATTACATTGTGTTATAAACTTTTTTTTTGTGAGTCTGTATAAGTCCCAATAAATTCATTACTTACTAGGAATAAAGTTTAACCATCTCGGCAGCAACTATTGTAGTCAATAACTGACGGGTCTCTGATATTCTAATTCGATGACAGAACCCCGAGGATGGTTGCTCACAAGGCTCTTCACATCAAAACCCTAAGTTGAAGGAGAACACAAGAAACAATTTGTGCTTACCTGTACAGTGTATACGAAGCATGCCTGAGAGCACAAACAGTCTATTAATTAATAGTCCACACAGACAAGATAAGGTACTTGTAGTCATCTACGTAGTATAAATCAATTGCATGAATTTTATGAATTTTACTATAAAAATTTATTCTTTTTCCCGGAATATTTTTTTTAGGAATTAAAAAATCCGGAAAACTGGCATCTCTGCAGCTCGACTAAATATTTGAAAAGTTGCAAGGATTCTTTCTTGATAATGCAAAAATGTCCCTTTTCACCCTGGTCTCCCCTTAAAGGGATTAACACTTCCTCACTTCAATTAATAACAAAGAGAAGATTGGCATTCATATTGGTCCTGGAAATCAAGTTTATTGTTATAAAATCAATACTTGTCGTACTAGAACTTTCGTAGCCATGATTTCAGATTTATTACAGAAAAATATAGCATAAGGCTAATGAAACTCGATTCTGAGTTTTCCGCCACATCATTTTCAAGATTTTGCAATATTTCATTTTATTTCGCAACATTCCATATTTCCATTTTTGTGACCACTAAAATGCACTTTGTTCACTCCATCCACACATTCCAAGCTTTTTCTTTATTTTAATGCATAGATCTAGATCTATGTGAAAACTCTCATTGATTTGGTTGGCAAATTAATTTCAAATTTCAAAATTGTAATCCCCTCCACGTTTCTAAAGAGAAGTATTAATACTACGTGGCAGATTTTCAAAATTAAAAAAAAAAATCAATATTTAGGTCTACTCATTTCAACATGTTTCCTGCTGTGCTGGAAAACCATTCTGGTACTGTTGTGGTAGGCCTAGATCTAGTTGATTTTGATCAAACCATTACTGTTACTGTTAGCATTGGTGCGCTTGCCTAAAAAATGTAAAACGGTAGGCCTAAAATAAATCTAATGGGTAAAAAAAAATTGTTATTTTCTTTTTCAGCTAACCTAGCACACAAAATGCATCTGAAAGCTGCACGACTGGCCGTATCGGTTAACAGGAGCCGGGACAGGAACACCCGCGCGTGTGAATTGCCTGAGCCGATGTGTTGTTAAGTTAGACCCTGGGTTAGACTTAGAGTAACTTAGACCTTCCAACTTTGGCACGATTTGCATTTTAGATAGTTGATGGTACATAAATTGACAGTGGATTTATAAAATAGTAATAGTTTACCCTTGAAAATAAAGAAGAAATGGGTTGGGAGACTGATCTGCAGGCACAAGGATCTGAACTATTAAGTGCAAGGTTTCACTTTGAAAATTTGTTACACCAAATCTAATTTAGATATGAACATTATACAGTACATACGTACATGTAGTAATGCAAACAAACTGTGCACAAGTTCCGCAGAGTGGTTTCAAGATAAATGTTAAGACACCCACAAAACACTAGTTTGAGACTTTTACAGTGCGTCCCAGAATAAACGAAACCGAGATTTAGCGATCATTTATCATAACTTAATCATAAATAGAATAGACAAATGACCTACCAATTTAAAGCTTAGAATCTCCACTTTCATCTGATATTACTTAGGTTATTTCTTATTCACGCATGAGTGAGCAAAAAAAAATTTGAAGAAAGGATACCAAAAACTCATTTGGGGGGGTTATCTGGGTTTCAAAAAGAAAACCACATTTCTGAAAAGTTCAATATCTGCTCTTTAATTTGGTACAAAAAATTACAAAAAATGGTCAAGAAATAAAAAAGTTCTGTTCATTTGAAATAAGGCTTGTATTTCCATAATTTCATGAGATAAACGTGTTTTCACCGGTTTCCCACAGAACCTTTCGCATGGTGAACAAAAGATTTAATGCATGGCTGATCGTCAACAAAACAGAGTGTCGAGAGACTTTGAAAGCCATCCTGGAGAACTTCTTCATTTTATGAAATTATTGAAATTCAAGCCTTATTTCAAATGACCAGAACTTTGTTATTTCGTGACCATTTTCTGTAATTTAGGTATCAAATTAAATAGGAGATATTGAACTTTTCAAAAAAGTGGTTTTCTTTTTGAAACCCAGATACCCCTCGCCAAATGAGTTTTTGATAACCTTTCTTCAAATTGCATTTGCTCACTAATGCATGAATGAGAAATAATCCAAGTAATATCAGATGAAAGAAGAGATTCTAAGCTTTAAATTGGTAGGTCATTTGTCTATTTTCTTTATGATTAAGTAATGATAAATGATCGCTAAACCTCGGTTTCGTTTTTTTCTGGGACGCACTGTATAACCTAAATATATTACCAAATTTAAAATCAATGATACCTTTAACTCGCAGTGGTGTAGATTTCTAAAGATTGGAGTATCACTTACCAGATTCCCGAAGATTAAGCAGGATAACATCAGCTTCGCTTGAAATTTTGCCGTGGATCGCAGCAAGGGACGCTTTTGATGACGCTTAAGCCAATGACGTCACATGTAACGTGGACCAATCAGTTTATTCGTGTGACCCAGCACTTTTAAATTGCCTAATCCAGCAAACTTGTGAAAGTGTTAAATCAACGCATTCACCGTGCGTGACATATCCCAGCCATTTCTTTAGCGTTATAAGTGCTAAAGTAGCGTTTTCCTTTTTCAGCACGTTTGAAAACGCTCGATTCAACATTTGATTTTTAAGCGTGTATAAGTTAAAACAACAACAAAGACATTTATTCCACCAATTTGAATTAACTGGGTCTGGAGAAAAGACTAAGCTCGAATCTCATCTTTATTCCACCTTATTATCATTATCGTATCTTTGTTTGAATTTATATTATATTTTTTTAATAACCGGGTCTGAAAAAAGACTGGACTTATGACTTTTTAAACAACCGGGTCTGGACAAAAGACTTTGGACTTTTACTTTAATTATTGAATTAACCGGGTCTGGAAAAAAGATTTTGCATTATTGTGCTATATGAATGCATATACTTTAGGGTTTTAGTTTTTAGTTACCGGGTCTGGAGAAAAGACTATGCTTGATTCTCAATGCACTTATAGCGCATAATTATATTTACAATATGCGCCGTATAAGTTAAAACAACAACAAAGACATCAATTCCACCAGTTTTAACTAACTGGGTCTGGAGAAAAGACTAAGCTCGATTCTCATTTTTATTCCACTGGAATATTATCGAATCTTAGTTTGAACTAATATTATAATTTTTTTTAATAACAGGGTCTGAAAAAAGACGGGACTTATGATTTTTTCAACAACCGGGTCTGGACAATAGACCTTGGACTTATATGATAATTTTTGAATAAACCGAGTCTGGAAAAAAGACTTTGCACTTCTGTGCTATATAAACGTATTACTATATAATTTTAGGTTAGAACGGATTCGCCCAAAATCCCTTCAAATTTATTACACTTGTGGGCGATCAAAAAAAAATACATTTGTGGGTAAAGTGCATTATTACATTTGTGGGTTAAAATGTTACATTTGTGGGTAAAGTGTTATTACATTTGTGGGCGTTATTACATTTGTGGGTAGTGTAATTACATTTTTGGGTGTAGCAGAGCCCCAAGCCAGGCAATTCCCCCCCCCCCAAAAAAAAAAAAAAAAAAAAAAACATAGGTTGGCTATTTTTTGACAAAGTTTTCTATCGCACAAAATTGTCAGTCAGATCTTCCTCTTTAAAAAGCATGAAAATTAGCGTTCCCGTGCTCACTAGTTTCTGCTAGCTTCCATTGGTTGGCAGTACTCATTCAAGCGCCAAATTTTGTAAATAATAACAATGCCATCTCACTAAAGAACTAAAGACAAAAAAACCGAGAATATGTGGAAATATGACCCTCATTTATAGCTAGGAATAATTTTCAAAATGTAAACTTTTTATTGGAATGATTGTAAATCGTTCGCTTGCTTTAAATAATATGTGAGCTTTAAACCGTAGCACGTACCAATCTGCGATGATTCCTAAAGTTATAAACTAAACGATGATCGGAGAAAATGTCAACCAGACAGAGCAAACATAGCGAACCAATGAATACACATTCGTTGAAAATTATAGTCATGGAAATCGAAGCAATTCTACAAAATCCGACTTTGTTTATATATCTTGTTATTTTTAGGGATGTGACCTTGTTCGTTCTCGTTATTGCATCCCCCACATTGTCGATTGAGCAATTGCCAGAAGATTAACCTGAAAACACTTTGGTTGAGTCTATATTCTCTTTTTCCTTTTAATCCCGTATCTAAATGATGGATGGAAGGAGTAGGACTACCTGGCAACAAGGAATATAACATTCAAATGTCACTGTGACGCCAACGGAATTGGTCGGTTATCAGTTTCGGTTTGGAGTCAATCTCGTCCGTGTCCCTGTGATAGAGTTAATCTAACAAAATATTTTACGATTTATTTTTATATCTAAGGATAATTTACACATAAATATTGCTTTTTAAAGGCAGAAATGTTGCCTTTATTTGAAAAGAATATGTTCCACCCGAAACTTTTTTTTTGCTTTTTAGTGGATCCCCCTCATTTCCATTTCCATATCCATTTATGCTCTATATTATACTGTTTTTTCACGAAGTAAGAATGCCCTTCTGTAAAATTGTATTTGATTTGTATTGTTTTATATTACTTTGTATTATTTTTGAATGGAAATGAAATGAAAAGAATTGAATTGAAATTGAAATTGAAACTTTAAATGGTAATACAGATAATGACAACAGTCATGTAGGCTCTATGGTAGACAGAACCAACAGCAATAGAAGAGACGAGTTATTGCATTCATGTTTCTTGTTATTGTGGTATAATTTGAATAATTTCGATTCAAAAGCATTCACACATTGCTCTATCAAATCGTTTGTATAGGCTTGGAAGGTAATTCCTAATAAACCAATTATTACAGTCATTTCAATTTAGTTGGAATGATTGACTTTATTTTTTTAAGTATTTGAGCTTATCAGAGTGGAAAATGACATTTATAGCGCAAGTCCTCTGTAAAATCAAGTTGGTTAGCATAAAGGCAAAGGGAAGGTGAGCGAAATTGATCTAAAGTGGTTACTGCACCCAAAGCAACTATGAGTGGGTGATTTCAAGTCCGGTGTTGGCCTTGGTGTTAGTGTTGGAATTTGGATTACTTCCTCTAGCTCCAAAACTTATCATGAGTTTGTAAAACTGATCCAGATCACATTATTGACGTCACAACAACTAATGAGTGACTTTTCAGGATCACCATAATTTTATGTTTCGTGTTATAATCGTGTAAAATTTGACCTAACGCCAAAACCGAAAGGTCAACACTGAACTTGAAATCACCCAATGTCGATATGCGTAGGAATATAATTTATGGTGTTCGTATAATAACCCCTTATTTTTTCACTTTCTAAGAACACAATATTTTAATGTAACTTATCGAGCCACTCTGATTCAATGTCATGCTATTGTTTCAAGCAGTTACCTGTTTCTTATATCTGCCCCCTGCACTTTCACTAGTACATTATTTACCTTTTCGATTGTCACGCCAAAATGTACTCATATATGTCATTTTATTGTTATTGTATAATTTTTTTTGGTATTTGTTATTGACTCGTGAATAAAATGTAGAAACTCCTGCAAAAAGCCCACATGATACTAATTACATTATTGACTGAAATGATAGGGCAACGCTAATGTATTGGCGTAAGGTCATGACTAAGATCAGATGTGACCAAATAACTGACTAGTCTCGGGCCGAACGAAACGATGCCACAAAGGCCCCCATACGGCTACCTTCAGGGCTAAATTGTGTTGGCCATCCTCAAGTGTGTTTGTTTTGGGTTGTTTTTTTAAAGTGAACTAAGCCTTATCATTTGTTGAACTTTACAGACGTTTTCATTAGAAGTAATGTTTATCCATTTTACAAACAAATTCAGCGGGTTGTCATATGAATTGTTATAATATTAAAACACACAAAGTAAATGTATATGTAATGAAAGCGGTGGTAGTAGTAGTAGTAGGAGGAGCAGCAGCAGCAGTAGTAGTAGTAGTAGAAGTAGGAGGAGCAGCAGCAGCAGCAGCAGTAGTAGTAGTAGTAGTAGTAGTAGTAGCAGCAGCAGCAGTAGTAGTAGTAGTAGTAGTAGGAGCAGCAGCAGTAGTAGTAGTAGTAGTAGTAGTAGTAGCAGCAGCAGCAGTAGTAGTAGTAGTAGTAGTAGTAGTAGTAGTAGTAGTAGCAGTAGTAGTAGTAGTAGTAGTAGTAGTAGTAGTAGTAGTAGGAGCAGCAGCAGTAGTAGTAGTAGTAGTGGTAGTAATAATAGTAATAATGTGTGTTCTATTAGCAGCAGAAGTAGTAGTAGTAGTAGAAAAAGAAGTGCAAGCAGTAGCAATGGTAGAAGTTGTAGTAGTAGCAATGGATGTCGTATTTATTGTAATATTAGCAGTAATTGTTGTAGTAGTGTTTCGTAACAGTGATCATACCTGCCTGCAGCTGCCTGTATGCAATTTTCTTAAAATTAAAAAGATCGCGACCAGGGACAAAATTCAAAGTTGCATTTCAGTTTTCAATCTAATTATGGAATTAGAATTCAGTCTTTTTCGATTGAAATGTTCGATCCAGCATTGGATAGGTCCATGACCACAAACTGTTAGATTGACTTTCGATCTACGGAAGTTAGAGAGTGCACAGGAATTGCGATCAGGTAACAATCCAAAGATGGATTGAAGTTTCCAATCTGATTTAGAATTCAATCTTATTCGATTGAAACGTTTGATCCAACATTGTATTGGTCCCTGACCATAATCTGTTAGAATGACTTCCAATCTATATAGTTGTTAGAGAGTGCACGAGGTATAGAACAAACTTGCCATCGATGATATATTCCCTAATAAACATGATCAGCAAAATACATAACTAAGTACTGTACATTTACGATAGTGATCGCGGAACAGACATGTAAATATCCTGTTCCGTACCTAATGAATCGATCACGTTATCCACTCACTATTTCTTTTATCGCAATTATTATATTGCCTAGTCTTGCTTATTCTGCTCATGCTTCTTGCCAAACAAGGAAAATAACAAATCTTCCTAAAACTATCATGGTGCAATTTGTAAATACGTTTATCGTGGCGATTACCAAGTGTAGAGATGAAATAACATGCATGTGTAGTGATTAAAAAAATAGAATAGATAAGCTGTCAGATATGCCAGGTTTTGAGTTTCAGTTTCAGTAAAGAAAAGTATTATATTCATATATTTTCTATTCGTGTGTTTCATGCAAATCAAGTAATTTCAATCTTTCTTAACTCTCATAAATCGAGAATGATCGTTGGAGTTAATGAACCTTATCTTTAATATCGTATATTGTTTTCTATTCTTTATAATGGCGTCAGATAGTAAGGTGTAACATATTGTGTGTAGGTCGTCATGATCATAAACACGGCTTTTGGAACGAATTAAATTTCAAATACATCTATATTTAGACATTTCAAGTTTTTACATGATGTATCCAATTAGGACGAGAGTGTTTGAAATAAAGAATATTTGAATATATTAATGTATTTTAGTAGGCTCCTATAGAAAATAATATGTATACTATAGAATGATATATAAGAGTAAAATGTTAGAAAGATATAATAGAACGTGTTTCGTTAAATAACGTAAATGTTTCCTGAAAATGATAGCTCTTCCCTTCTTAACATACACTTAATGCTGATTTTTTTGTGTGTGTGTAAGGAATTGAATTATGATGGCGATCATTTTCTCGCTCAATGAATATGTGTACATTCTTCCAACTGGAATTCTAATTTGAGCTGTATGTAATGCTGATATTGCTGTCTTTTAATAAAAGTAAACCAATTTTTTTTCTAAATGTGCTTTCACATTCCCATTGCCAGGTCGGCCTAGTATGTTATGTTTGCTATAATCAATTTAAAGAAATACTTCAATTTTATCAGAATGGCTTAATATGGATCCAGTCCCATTTGAAACTAAATTACATTTTCTTAGCCATTTTCAAATATTTTTTCATGGGTTATTACGTGCTACATGTAGGTGCCATGGCCGAATGCCAAGTGGTCTTACATGTACGCCAAGCGCACGTTACACGATCCGTTTCGATCAGTAACTTATAAAAGCATTTGGTATAAACCAGCTATGCTATAATGTCTGAAAGATCAAAGTTGCGAAAAGTGGATTTAATATATCAAAATTGAAATTCCAGTCTATTCGGGCTTCGCTTTAAA
Source organism: Lytechinus variegatus (assembly GCF_018143015.1). Taxonomy (NCBI): domain Eukaryota; kingdom Metazoa; phylum Echinodermata; class Echinoidea; order Temnopleuroida; family Toxopneustidae; genus Lytechinus; species Lytechinus variegatus. The sequence goes on along the minus strand of NC_054745.1, from coordinate 33,821,541 downwards.
AAAACATCTAAATCTTAACGACGTCATCATCGGCTATTACCACAAGGCGGAACCTTAAATAAAATAAAATTGTATTTTATTTCAAAAAGAGAAGCAAGTACAATTATTTATATTCTATGTAAAGTTATATTACTTTAATCATTGTCATGAAATGTGTTTTTTTGTGTGTAATGTAATAAGGTCTGGCTATAAGCCTACATGCTCATGTGTATACGTTTGTTAATTTGAATATGGAAATAAAGTCAAATAAAACAAGTAAAATAAAAAACGATGATTGTTTTTCAATTGGTAGCACAATTATTGAGGTACGAATGAATGGAGTAGAGAATCAGATAACTTTTACACTTTCATAATCATCTAGTACATAATCGACAGGAACAGTGTCCTGTGTTTAATCGTGGCTTTGTGAACAATAATGAACTGAATATTTCCTACATTTGAGACGCCTTGCCTTATTTGTATTCGTTACTCTTAAAAAGGCTATGTACTGTAATGTGTTTGGTTAATTAGTAATTACTTGCCAAATTAGTGGGCATAATGATCAATTTCACTAAGAAAGTTTTTATTCAGGAATGACACAAATAACCTCACTGAAAATAATAATACAAAATTTCTTCAAAACATAAACATTATTTTTCTTATCATATTCCTTTGTGTGATTGCTATCAATCACGATTTTGGGGCGTCTTACTAGTGATTAAGACTATCGTCTTTCCATCTGAAAGACGTGGGTTCCATTCCAAGCCATGGTGTGTTTTCATTCAACAAGAAAGTTACCCACATTGTTCTGCAGGTAAATGGGTACTCGCATGAAGTAATTCCTCATGAAGTTGGGGTAATATAGAAGCGCGTTGAGCACATAGCAAAGGTGGAGACGTACGCTATATGAATTATATATCATTTATCATTATTATTAACAAAACGGCAGGCAATGTGTCTCCCAAAAAGGCATTGTCACCTATCCTGATAAAACGTATTGTTCAAATGAAGAGTGTTAATTAATGATAATAATAATATCAGTTCTTGTATAGCGCATTCCATATCATGAATAACGTCTCTATGTGCTTCCAAAGGACTTGGATTTTATTACCGCGGCTGTAGCTCAAGCAGCTAGATTCCAGCGCTCTGCATTTCAAGGAATAGATTCCTGCCATGTACCCATTCACCTCATCTCGGTTGAGTCCAGCACAATGTGGGTAAATGTCTTGCTGACGGAAACTACGCCATGACTGGGATTTGAACCCATGACCCTCTGTTTCAAAGTCCGGAGACTAATCCACAGGGCCACAACGCTCCACTGTTATGTTTAAAAGTTCGTAGGTCTTGTTCATTTTATTGATTGATTGATTGATTCATCGAGTGATTGATTGATTTAATAAATTATTATTTATTTATTTATTCATTTATTAAGTGCAAATCTTTATCCCGAGCAGCGTGCTCAGTTCGATGAAAATACATGTACGAGATATATTAATCATGAACATGTTTTTATAAGTTTTGCAAGTATTTCTTAAAAATGAATAGGCCTAGAAGATTTCCTATCGTCTGTTCAGCAGTTGAATGAAAGTTGGAAGATGTTGTCTGTTCACGGCGTTTTTCTAAAGTCTTCATTTATTTTAAGATGGGTAAATGGGATGATAAAAGAGAGGGGGAGACTAGAAGATAAAGAAGAGAGGGAGAGAAATAAAAGAGAAAGATTGAAAGAGAAAGAGGAGATATGGGTAGTGAGATAAAGTAATAAAGAAAGAGAGATAGGGGAAGAAAGAGATAACAGAAAGGGAGAGAGGGAAGAAAGAGATAACAGACTTATAATGGATAGAGATCGAAAAGCAAATGGCCTATTGCGAGCTGGGGGAGAGAGAGAGGGGATTGGGACTAAAGGAGATGCGAGACGATAAGAAAGACAGGACAAGACAGGTCCTGTACGAAGAAATAGAATGAGAGTGGGGAAATCAAGAAGGACATGGCGGACTATGAATATGGAGCAGAAACAAGGTATTGCCGTCATTTAGCGTCAATGCAAAGAGAGGGCTCCAGAGAGACAGAAATAGAAGATGAGAAATAAATTATGAATAAAAGAAAGGGAGTGTGAGAGAGATGATAAGGAAAAGAGGGGGAAGACGAAAAATCTTTGAGCGCGATATAGGGAATAAGATGTGGAAGTAAAGTGTGGAGATTAAATTGTGACGTGTTGAGGCAGAAATAATATTAGTTTTGACGGTTACACTTCGTAGTTCCGAAGGTTCTTTATTCCGAAGGTTTGTAAATCCGAAACACGCAAATTGCATACCTCGATGCTCCTTAATCCGAAAACGTAAAAGGGTTCGTTAATCCGAACATTTGTGGCGTTATTCCGAAGGTTCGATAATCTGAAAACGAAATAAGGTTCGTTGTTCCGAAGGTTCGTTAATCCGAAAACGAAATAAAGTTCGTTGTTCCGAAGGTTCGTTAGTCCGAAAACAAAATAAGGTTAGTTAATCATTTAGTTTTCGGACTAGCGAACCTTCGAAATTACGAACCTCATTCCTTTTTTTTTATTAACGAACCTTCGGAATTACGAACCTTCGGAAAATACGAACCTTCGGAATACGAACCTTCGGAATATCCGAACCTCCGGAATAACGAAGCTTCGGAATTACGAATGTATGCAGTTTTTTGATAGCGCTTTTCGCATAACGGCTTGAAACGCTTAACAGCATATTACTACCCTGGTAAATCGATTTTTTTTTTAGTTTCAATATAGCACAAAAGTGCACAATGTCCACTCCCTTCCATTCCTTCCATCATCATAGCCTCATAATGGCGCTAGCCAATTCAATCTTATAACGTTCGCATCCTACAGGGTACCCATTTAGCATCTAGGCCGAGATTGGCAAAGTGTGGATTAATGCCTTTCCAAAGGACGCTAGACCGCGTTGGGATTTGAACACACAACCCTGTGTTTACAAGGCGAGAATCAGAACTACTACACCACGGCTCTTCCAAAATTCTTCCACAGAAAGATGCATAGACTATAGAGAAACTTAAAGGACAAGTCAACCCCAACAAAAACTTGATTTGAATAAAAAGAGAATTCAACAAGCGTAACACTGAAAATTTCATCAAAATCGGATGTAAAATAAGAAAGTTATGGCATTTTAAAGTTTCGCTTATTTTCAAGAAAATAGTTATATGAACGAGCCAGTTACATCCAATCCAAATGAGAGAGTTGATGACATCACTCACTCACTATTTCTTTTGTATTTTATTATATGAAATATTTTGATTTTCTGATCATTGTCATATGAAATAAAGTTTCATTCCTCCCTGAACTCGTGAAGTTCCATTATTTTAACATTTTGTGCTTCAGGCAAGGAGGTCCTAATCGTCAAATTCGTAAAAATTGAAATATTGTATAATTCAAACAATAAAAAACAAAAGAAATAGTGAGTGACATCATCGACTCTCTCATTTGGATGTAACTGGCTCGTTCATATAACTATTTTGTTGAAAATAAGCGAAAGTTTTAAATGTCATAACTTTCTTATTTTACATCCGATTTTGATGAAATTTTCAGCATTATGCTTGTCTGATTTTTCTCTAGTGATTTTAAATCAACATTTTCCTGAGGTGGACTTGACCTTTAAGATTGTCAAAGAAATGGTTTAAAATGAAGCGTTAGACCAACAAACGTGAAACCAACTGCAAAGTTTTTCTTAAGTACGGTTGTATTAACATTGATGTGCAACATTCTGCGTTGGGCCACCAATTAACGTAAAATCAACTTTGCAAAGTCATTTTTCAAGACTGTAGCAAACATTGTTACCCTGCATTGTAGCAACGATACCGTTCCACCCCTCCTCTCTTAATTCGAATACCAAACCGTCGCAGATTTACTCCACTAGGCCTAAATAGAGAGTTTTGCTTTTACTACTAGGATACTCTTTACAACGCATCCATTCCTTTGAAAATGCAAGTCACAATGTAGAGCTGAGAGGTTTTTGTCGAAAGTTGGATGACTTGGACAGCAGATCATCGTCGTTGTCCAGAGTCAAGAGATAATGATACAGTCCCGGTCCACCAACTTTCGACAAAAGCCATTCACCTCTCCTTTGTGATTTGAGATGTTTGACTTGTATTTTCAAAGGAATTTGTGCGCTGTAGAGAGTTTACACGTTGTAAATGCAAAAAGTCTGGAATATCCCCTAAAACGACGGCAGCCTGAAAAAATTGTAGCGTTGTCGAGGGCGTGGACTGAATACATTCGGACATAAAATCAGAGTTGAATTTGATAAGACTGCAGTTCTATGTAGAAATGGGTCCTTTAATAAGAGTTGTGTTCTTAGATGAAAATTAATTTCCTAATTGTCTTACCGACATTTTGCCTCGATCAGGCTTCAGCTTTTTCTACAATATGTCCACAAAAATCAAAGACAAAACTCCACTGCAGGTCAGATCAGAGGAATTATTCCACAACTATTAAACTTTGCGAATGAGTCGTTGGGGGTGCTATACGAATCGTGACATGAAGCCTGAATAACTTCGAGCTATTTTATGAACTCACGGTTGACCTTTACTAGTGGTAATGTGAAGTCCGAGGTTATTGAACAAATCCTGAAAAACATAAAATCATTTCTGTTTAAAAATAACAAGCGAAGGTCAATGAACGAACAAAATGATTCCAGAAATGTATAAATCCATGACGTTTACATGTAAATCGACATAAAAAAATCCAAGAAAATATGAAGTTGACTCCTCGAGATCTAAAAAGAAGTGAAGACAAAAATATTTCCACACAAAAAGTTCCGATCGAGCCAGGCATTGAAATAAAAACGATTGGATGAACGAAAGTTTGTTGACAATAAACAAAAGATATCATTCATTCGTAGTTTGAAAAAAAAATGGAGTGATTAGTCAGACAATCGATAAGGCATGAAAGCTTAAGAATGTGCCTAGTTAAAGTAATACAAAACATGAAATGTCTGTACGCTTAAAAATGTGTGGCATAAACATGCAATGTATAATGGTGAATGGACACGAAGATACATGTAATAAGAATTTACTTCAAGTACATTCGCCTTGATCGTGTTGATTGTCTGTCTAAAATGCGCTCGTGGTTGATGCTGGTCATTTTTTTCCTTTCATAAGATTTCTATAACATCGTTACCATATGCTACATAACACAAACCTAAAAAAGAAAACCATCGTACTCGACTCAGCCGGGATTATCTTCCATTTCCCCCATCATGCAATTAGACATCCTCAGCGATGATAAATGTGCTTTTTATTGATTTATGAAAACCATTCATTATTTCTATTTATGAAGAAAAAAAAAATTGAATATATTTTGTGGGGGGCCTCTAATGGTAAAAAGTAAAGTTGGTCTGAATTGTCACAGAAAAATCTTTACTTCTAATCTAGAAAACAATAAAGCAAAGAGTTCAATTTATTTTATAGCCAAGTTATATCATGAAGATCTGTAATGAAACTGAGCACTGGCGGATCCAAAGGGCACAGCCGCACCGTGCCCCACCCCCTTTTGAGAGGCGCAATTTAGTATGTGTAATGTAGATATGAAGTTCTAAGCAAAGTGTGCCCCCTCCCCTTGAAAGTAAGGACCCTTTTTCTTTCTTAAAATTTACTGGGGAAAATTTGCCCCCCCCCCTTTGAAAAAAAATCCTGGATATACCCCTGAAACTGACAGTGACAAAATTCAAGCATTTATCTCGAAGAAGAAGAGAAAATATGCCATAATTGCCAACCTTATTTCACCACACATAGATACAATCCTACAAGAGGACAAACTTCGTATGTAGGATGAGGGCCTCTCATCCACTGCACAGGGCTATGACATTACCTTGTCTTCTATTAGCATTATTGTTATTCAAGAAATTAAGACCATATTCAGGGGAGCGTTTCACGAAAGAACATGTAGGACGTTTTATCAGACAAGTCCTGTTCTATCAGACAGGTACTATAGGAAATATGCTCCTCAATCAATCACAACTTGAAGGAGAGATGTCAAATCAGTTGCCGGGAAAAAAAATGTTGATGAAACGATCCCCTGAACTCACAAGACATCATAAACAAATGCATCGTACTAGAAAGCCTTTTCTGGGTCAAACAGACTATCTAATGGTACTGATAATATCAAAGCATGTTGAATATTAAATGCATACAGTTCAGAAGCACTGTGCAAAATATATTGTAATGACATACTCCAGAATGAATACAATAAGATTATGAATATTCGAACAATTTGATTAAAATCACACAAACCAAACAGTGAAATTCTATCGAAATCAGAAAGAGAACAGGGTAAAAACGTAATGTTATTTTCTGAATATTATGTAAGAATCTATCACAAAATTTGATTTTTCTAATGAAATGTTGAAATATTGGCTTGATCGCTTCGCTCGCGTAAAGCATTTGATACATCATGCCTGATATGTAATGTCTGGCCCTTTCACATCTTTAGCTCATTCATGAATATGCATTGAGGAAGCCAATGTTGTCATAGCCCATTATTCTTTTGTGTTTTATTATTGTACATATTTCATTCAATTTTTTCGTCAAAGAGTGCATAAACAGAGTTGACTACTGGTCTAATTAATGTGTAATCATCAAAGCTGCCAATTGTTTTTAAACGTGTAACGTGGGAGACTTGTTTTAAACACACGTGCCGGAAAATGCCATAATCAAGATTTTATGAAATAAAAAGTTGATAAAATGAAAATGAGATTATGACATTATCAGCCAACCTAGATTGCACATTTAGGTCGGCCGGTTTTCACCAGATATCGCTTAAAGGAAAATTAAACTTTTGTTTAGATCATTTTTGTAACGTAGATCCTCTAATTGGCAATGCGACAACTTTTGTTGTTGAATTTTACTCATTTCATTCAGATATTATTATTTTCCGCCTGGAGTTCCACTTTGAAAGACCTAAATGAATATTCATTATTGTATCATTATTATTTTAACACGTAGTAATTAAGAAATGTTTAAATGTGACGTTTTCCTGCAACAAACTCCCCAACGAAGCATAGTTACAACAGTTGCAACTCTTTATGCAACGGGCCCCTGAGGCGTTTAAGGGGATATAAATATTTATATCTAAATAATTATAGTAAAATTCACAAAGCAAAATGATGAAAATTCATCGAAATCAGATAACAAAACGAAGTTATTGAATGTTAAAGATTTGCACTATGTCTGTGAAAAAGTTCTAGGCATATCTCTGTGAATATTAATTAGGTGGGCATATGATGTCAGATATAATACTTCGAGAAACAGATGATGAAAGAGAAAGAGATGAATGAAAGTACAATAGAGGAGAGAAGAATGAAGATATGTCTGTCAAGTCATATCATTCTGATTGGATAGATGATACTATCATAGACACAATAAAGGCACAGTTCTAATACAGCTCTATCGGGTAACACAGAGTTTCTCGGAAAATTTCATGAAATTAAAGAAAATTAAGTCTTTTCACGAAAGGACCCTGCAGCTCAGATGATTGATTACACTCTATTTCGATTACAATTCCCATGCAGCGAGTTGTCAGCGTTAAACCAATGATATTTTAAATGTCTCAGAATAATATGTTTTTATTGATTAGAATTCGAGAATTCATGTGAAAATCCTTCATGTATACTTTTATCACAATACTTTATTTTGCATATGATGGAATAAAAAATAGGTGAAACCATCTTTGATCTGTATAAACACTCAATACAAATGTAATGTAGCGTTGCCGCTCTGCATGGGGGGGGGGGGTGGTACAACATCTTTGCATGAATTCGGAAGTGATCGAGGGAGCAACGGCGCTTGTCATTCGGGCGCTTTTGCATTTTCTAGCTAAGTTAAACAATTTAATGCACATATGTAGTAAATTTGTGACAATTATCGGTAAAAATGTACGTTTTCTTTTCAAAATTTCTGAATGCAACGTACTGCTCACCCCCTCCCTCCCGCTACGTACGGCCAGTCGGTCATGCAATGAAGTGAGGATTCCACTTTTTAAAAAAGGCGATCTTGCACATCCTACATGGCCAAATTAAAAAATATTTCACAATACCCATTTGAGAGCAATATATTTTATTTACACAATTATTTCAAATCGACGAACTTTGAATTTGATAAAGGGGATATTTAAGGGCGCCAACTACGATGGCATCCCGCTTCTTCAACTGAATAATAACAGTTAATGGATCAATGCAAGGAGGCCGGGAGGGGGCGTTTTTCCAAAGACGTCCTTTGGGTTGCTTTTCCGACTTTTTTTTTATAAGAAAAACATAGTAACAATGATTCACAGTCAATCAAAATCACGGAAACGGAAAATTTTCAGATTTCACATTTCATTGGATAAAATGTTGATGAAACGGTCCTGGATATTAACCCAGTTAAAACAAAAGCTTTCGATGAATATTATACAAATATTATTCTCAAACATCATAAAAATAATTTAAGGAGATGTTGAAATAATGTGATAATGTAAGGTTTTCTCATTGCCATAAAACATTTTCCTAACGTTAAGCTTCAAAATCAAAAAAATAATTTAATTTATATTCATAATGTATTTCAATGATATCAATAAAATGTTGCGATAATATCTTTCGGATGTTTTAAGTTAACGTTCTAAAAAGGTTTTTAATCACTTCGGAGACCATAAATTTTAATATGATTTAAATATAAAAAAACATAGTGTTGTTTACGTTAATGTTTTTAACATTTATTTTAATGCAAAGAAAATGTCGCAAAGATGATATCTCACTGATGTTTAAAGTGAATGTTTTCAAAATATCATTTTGTTTCAAGTCAAAATTCTTTATTACAACTCCATCCCACAACCCAAATTATCTTATCCTATCCTTTATCTTACCATGATATCGGAAACGGTCGTAATGATGTCGTTAACTGGTGATACTGGTCATACGTCGTATATACGACGTCTTATTGACGTAATTTTGACCACTTTCAACAAGCTCATCTTGAATTTTTATGTACTACCTTATCACGTGAACATAAAATTGATAAATGAAAAAAAAATCTACCTCCCATCATTTTTTTTCTATATATTCTTTTCAAAATTATCATTGTGGGCCTAACCCCTTTTGCAACTAAACTGAAATGATTCCAACCTATTTTGATTAAAAATATGATTTTTTGTACCACTTTTATTCACGTTTTCATGTGAATTTCATATTGTTGTTGCTTTCATCATTATCGACTCAAGATTTAGAGGTTTTGAGACAGAAGGCAATACAAAATTGTCTACAATGGACCTAACCCCTTTGACAAATGAGCACTTCAGAATAGTTTGTTTGCAAAATATATTAGGTCCACCCCAAGAAATTCCTTTTTTTTAATTCTCCCACATTGCAATATTATGCGAAACAAAATTTTTGTGATACCCTACCATGAAAACATAAAATTGGGTATAAAATAAATCCACCTGTCTTCATATTTCTCTAACTATTCTTTTCCAAAACAAAATATGTGTGGACCTAACCCCTTTTGCAACTACACTTAAATGGACCTAACCCCTTTAAAAAAAGTTATTTTCTTTGTCATTTTATATCACTTTTTAATGGGAATTTCAACTTTTCTTTGATATCTTATAGATCTGGTAAAAATCTATACATTGAGAAAACAAATCAAATTTGATGAAAAATGGACCTAACCCCCTTTTCAAGTGAGTTCTTATATAAGTTCTGTAGGTCCTCATGGGAAACGGACGTGTAAAAAAATGCATACAAAACAGGACATGGCGCATCTAATTTGGGGATGATATTGGGCTAGTGTGCAAGCTAGCACAGACTCATATTTGACATTCAACCAAAACAGGTCTGGAGTGAAGACTAGTCGCCAAAGATCTGTGTCGCCTCGCCAGCCAGCACGTGATCTCTTTATTTGCATGCAACAAACTGTGATACTGAAATCGAGTGTGCTGGACCTCCGCCAATATACTTCTTCCTTAAGTGACTGTCTTTTTTTTACATGTCAAGACACTACAGGGTAAGCATGATTACTAATATTTATCATCAATTAAGTAAAGATTCCATGCCTAAATTGGCTAAAGTTTCAGTATAATATTAGAATCACCAATCACTGATGAGGGTAAATCTAATCCTAAGAAATTCTGGTAGTATACAAAATTAAAGACAAACGTTAAGTGTGGAATACCATCTCTATTACAATAATGTACTGAAAATAGCAATTCATTGAGAAATCTGATGCAGAAATATCAAATGCACTCTTGAAATACTTTTCTAGTATATTTATTGAAGATGCTGATTGGCCTATCCTTTCTATTCAACGTCATGATGTCCCTATTTTGGACAAAGTAATTATTACTGAAGAATGTGTCTTGAAAAAAAAAATGAATGTTTCAAAATCATCAGGTCCGGATGGGTTACATCCACGTGTTTGCTTGAACTGACATCTCTTCTTGCAAAATCTTTGAGTACTATCAACTCGAACTCACTTCCATCAGGCGTAGTCCCAAGTATGTGGAAGTTAGCCAATGTTAGTGCAGTATTCAAGAAGGGAGATCGTAAACTCCCGTCAAACTACACACCTAAAAGTCTATACTTGAATGGTTTGTGAAATCATGGAGTCTATTCTAAGGGATGAAATGTGTATGTGAGAAGCAGTGTGAACCAATTTGGATTTTTATCCGGTAGATCCACAATGTTGCAGTTTTAGATGATAGGACATGTATGTTGGAGATCGGCGGTGCAGTTGACGTCATATACCAAGGCTTCATGAAGTTCTTTGATAAAGTCCCACACCAGAGGCAAAGTAGAGGGATTTGGCGTATCAAAGTCCATAGTCCGTGAGTGGGTCAGAACTTTTCTGGTCGGTAGGAAGCACCGTGTTTGTGTTAATGGTTCCTTCTCTGACTGGGCACACATCAAGTGTGTGTGTGTGTGTGTGTTTCTCTTGACTTTCACTTTTATTAATGCGAACTAAGCCTCATCATCTGTGGAACTTTCTTTTTAATTTCTGAAAGCAACATTTCCAACGTTTTCATTACAAGTAATGGGCGTCTATCTTACAAAGAAAATAAGCGGGATGTCATATTGAGTACAATCATTTCAAATAAACAAACAAAGTAAACGTATAACAGACGCAGCAATGGTGGTAAAGTAGTAGCAGCAGTGGCAGGAACAGTAATAGCACCAGTAGTAGTAGATGTAAAGAAATTGCTGTAGAAGTAAGATTATTTGCAGTTGTAGTAATACTAGTACATGTAGTAGTAGTAGTGGTAGTAGAAACAGAAGTACAGAAGTAGCAAAAGTAGTAGTAGTAGTTGTTGTTGTTGTTGTAGAAGCAGAAACACAGAAACAGCAAAATTAGCAGTAGTATTTAAGTAGTAGTAGTAGTTGTTGTTGTTGAAGTTGTTGAAGTAGTAGAAGCAGTAGTGATTTATGTACTGATCATTGCAGGCTGTATGCGGTATTCCAATCAGTTCACAAGGTACTGTAAAATTGCAATAGATAATACAGGCCCTTATGACCATAATCGTCAAAATACATTGTGTACATTACTATGCACTTATAGGCACTCAGGATAGTGATCGCAGAGCAGGCATCTGTACTTCCTGCTCCGATCACTTCATCCACTTACTGTTCATTTTTATCCCAATTATTATATTTCGATCATTATTGTTCATTGAGCTCGTTGTTTATTCTTGCCAGATAAGGAAAGTAGCATAACTTCCAGAAATGATCATGGTGCAATTTGTAAATACACCAAAATTTGTTTTGTGTGTGACGAATACAATTGTACTGAAAGTTGGAGAAGTGAAATTATATGTATTTGTAGCAGTTAGAAATTAGAATAGACAAGCAGTCAGAAAGCCATGTTTGTCAAGAGGTATGATATTTACGTACTATTTATTCATATATTTTATGCACATTAAGCAATTTCAATAATTGTGTTACACTTTCATACACTGAGGCGGTTCGATACAGTTAATGAATCTTTTATAGTGTTTAAATATTTTGTGTAATGTCGTCAGATTGTATTGTAACGAATGGTGTCTATACCATTTCAATGAAAAAAAAAAGAGTTGATACATTACTTTTCCCTAATTTAAAGAATAAATATATATGTCATGAACGCGTATTCATTATGTATGACTGAAAAGAGTATATTCTCCCCAACAATTTAAAACCACTGATATTTATGTGGTCTGGCTTCACTCTTGTATAATTAGTAAGTATGCTTTGCACGGATATAAAGATCGATTTGCGTCAAGGAAAGATATGAATGTGGTGAATGAATCCAGATTTCAATGATGTTATAATCCTACATGAGCTAGTAAGCATACATGTTAACCCCTTTTCAATGAACTTGATACTAAAAAGTGTTTATTAAATAATCATGGTATAAATTATTGAAAAACTGTTTTCAAACAGATTTTATGCAACCCTTACATGATTATGACATCATTGAGATCTTGATTCATTCAGTGCAGTGTCGCTTTACTATGGCGGAAATCAAAATTTGCATAACTGCAAAGAATATCTCCTAATCATCCAACCGTTAAGACATAACTTATAGGTATGGTATCGAATTATTTATCAGAAAATACTCTTTCAGGCCTTATGTAATAAGTATGTGTTTATGACATATTTTTCTTAAGATTGGGGAATTGTGAGGTGGGTTTGTTTGTTTGTTTTGTTTTGACTCACACGGTATAGATCATCATGATCATAAACAATGTTTCGCATTATAAATTGTACAAACGTGTTTAAACTGTTAAATACATTGTTATGTGATGATAAGTCATATCTCTCATATTCAATATTATATCAATGCATAATCAATACTTAATCAATTCTTCTACAGGAAGTATACCACCTCCAAATTTCATTAGAAAGTATTACTCATTCTTCTTCCAGCTAAACTTCTGACGCATACACATTTTTATGGGTTTCTTATTCACTACATTTCATGTTCTCCCTAAACGGTCAACTCCCCCAATTCAGAGTAAAGTTATGACGTACAGATTGTTTTGGTCAAGCGTCCAAGGTTGACAAACACCTGTTTGGTTGTAAAGAGTCTGGACCAGACCAATATATAAGAGATTATTACAGAACCCATATCAGATTGGTGAGAGATTATTACAGTCAGCCACTATGACTGATTAACCTAGACGTAAAATGTTTCCAAGGTAATTGGTTATATACCAGCTTGGCGTTTACCAGCAAAAAATGCTGTCCTGCCGAGTTCCTACGGGAGTTACCACAAACAGAAACATAAACAGATTGCGGATTACTTTACAGATTGTTCCATCATACAGATATTAGATTAGAGATCGGAGTTTAGAGAGTATAGTCACCATCAGACTTACTAATGTTCCTGTATTTGTAATCATCATCTTCATCAAGTATTTAATAAGTGTATATAGTAACTGTACATCCTGCAGTGCTTGTCTCATTTTAAGTCCAACCCCAACACAACAACATATCTATCAAATTGTACAAACGTATTTAAACTGTTAAATACATATCTATCAAGGCTTACATTCACGCTTCTGCATGGTGTGCCAAGTTGTATTGATAATTGTTGAATGACGAAAATAAAAAAATGATTAAATATAATATTATAGCATAGATAAATATCATATTTTAGAATATATTATAAGATTTAATAAAAAATATTATTGATACGTCAACCAGGGTAAAGGTGTCATAGAAATTATGAGTTTTCTATTTATTTAGTACACTCAATTTTCCTCCTTGCATTGGGAATTTCGTTGAATTGTGATGGCGACAATTTTCTCACTTAATGAAAGTGTATACTTTATTCCAATTGAACTAATAGTTTCGGTTGCATTTAAACAGTTCTGATATTAAGGCACTTTAATGAAAGTAAGCCATTTTTTATGTAATTTTGGTGATTTAACATCACTGCAATATAGTGGAATTAATAAAAACAATACTTTATTTGTTTCTTCAGAATTTATAATATAAATTCTGAAGAAACAAATATGGATCCATACCCTTCTGAAGCTACCGTCTATTCTCTGAGCAATTTTAGATAATATTTCATGATTTTTTTTCTTTCTGTATATAACTACATGTTAGGTGGCTGGCCAAGTCCTTAGATGTCTTAACGCCAGCCAGCATTAACACGAGCCCTTTTGATCCGACTTTCAAAAAAATATATTCTAGCATTTGACATAAACATTTTAACCTATAAATTCTGAATGTTCAAAGTTCCCTATAGTAAAACGAATATCAAAATCGAAATGCCTGTCTGTTTCGAGCCTCCCTGTAGCAATTTAAATTCCAGATTTAATCTAAATCAAAACAAAATTAATTTTCAATACAATAAGTTTACCTTTTATTTTATTTCGTAATTCTCCTGGAGAAATTACAGGAGATCCCGCCCGCGCATGCGCAGTCATTACGTTCGCAGCATTGATTTTGGCAGTCATTTTCCGCCATTTGGGGTAAGATAAAAATTGCTTTTTCTTCCCCTTCTTCGAGTTGGTTGCTGGAAATTATGCGCTAGAGCTCTTTTCTATTACAACCTCCTTCTGATATCGACATTGGGTTCGAATTGGAGTACTTCATGACAAAAATACGATTATGATTCGTGATTTCTTGAATGTGGGTACCAGCCCGCCGGCGACTCAGTCGCAGCGGAGTGCGGTTTCTCCACCGGGCCAGACGCCGGCGAAGCCGGGCGCAGGGACCCGTTCCACGAGCCAGCAACCAGCGTCGCATCAACAGTCTTCGTATTCGACTTCGTCGAATACAGTTAACTTCATGATAAAGGAGATATGATTGAATCTCCGTCGGGCTTTTCGGGCATAGGTACCGATATGGCACTATTGAAAGCCAAGCCCAATAAAATTGTCAAAAACAAAGATAAAGGAGATATTAAATCTCCGTCGGGCTCTTCGGGCATAGGAACCGATATGACAACAAAGCCAAGCCCAAAAAGAATAACCTTCCCCCTCAACTTCAAACTCTGAGTTTGAGGAGAGACTAAATTAGAATCACTTTGACTGAAGCACTGGAGAACCAGGCTTTTCAGGACCAATCAGGGAGCTAGTTACTCCCCAGGCATAGGTCAGCCATTATCAAGATAGTATTCTAAGGCTGTCTTTTTACGATGATAATAATGGTTATGATGATCAGAATTCTTAAATACAGTTCCACGCAGGTCAGGTCCATGTGACCAATGTCAATGATGACAATTCACAAGCTCCAGATTTCGAGAGTGGGGAAGGTGAATGTGATGTGGGCCAATTAAGGCCCAGGCATACCGGCATTAGCCGCGAAGTTTTCCCAGCCCCAAGAGATGGGGCACGGCAATTGATAACCTTGGTCGATATGCCAAGAGTTAATGCTCCCATTGGGGATCAAACTAAAACAAGTAGGCCTAACTAGACAAAGAAATCTGCAACTACAAAAAAATTCAACGTTCACTAACCAGAGGTTTGACAGCATTCATGCAATCCTTAGACCCAGAGAATATTTCTGAAGCTCAACAAGATTGCCTCGCTTTGCTCAGCAATACCAATTTTGAGCTAAATTGCACAAGGAAACGTTTTATCAGACCTGATATGAATATGAAAATTACACCATTGTGCAAATCTTCCCAAGTGGGCAACTTTGGAGATGATCTTGCTAAGCAAGTGAACGACCTGAGTGGGCAGCTGCAGGGATGATGAGAGCCCTGAGAGGCCAATTGAAGGACAAGCATGTCTCACACATATCACCCATATGCCAGGAATAAAACCAGTACTCGTGAATCTGGATGGGCTCAATCAGCCCAACATGATTTGTGGTCAGGCAACCATAGGGTCCTTTTTTAGGGCATCCCCAGTGGGAAACGACACAAGAACGAGGGTCATGACCAGTGGCAGAACCCAGGCTCGCAAAGCAGAATGCCTCTCAACAGCCCCTTTCCCCCAAAGCAGGGTGCATCTTGGAAGAAAACAAAGTAACTACTTCTACTGAAGAGGCGAGTTAACTCAATGATTATTCAAAGTTTCCTATTGGTGGCCGAATGAGGCATTTTGTAAACAATTGGAAAATATTACTTCTGATCACGTCATCTTATCAGCTGTTGAACGGTATAAATTAGAGTTTGAAAATTTATCTATTAAACCATACCGTTCACTACCCCCACACTGTTTTCATATCAGAACAGTTGAAGTAATTCAAATCAAGAAATTATACACTTACTTGAGGAAAACGTGATTGAACAATGCTCCCATGAGAATGGAGAGTTCGTGTCCAACATTTTCATTCGGCCCAAGAAAAATACTGGGCTAATTAAGAGTTATTCTGGATCTTTCTGACCTGAAAAAGTATGGCTGTCAGCATTTTAAGATGGATAGCATACATACAGCAACACAATGTCAGAAAATTTGTTTTCTTGCCTCAGTGGACCTCCGGGATGCTTACTTTCGGTCCCAGTTCACCCTTCAGATAGAAAGTACTTAAGATTTATTTGGCAAGACACGCTTTTTCAAATTACATGTTTACCAAATGGTTTGAGTACTGCACCACGGCTCTTTACCAAAATTTTGAAACCAGTGTTTGCCACACTGCACCAAGCAAACCACATCTTAGTGGGTTATCATGACAACACCATCATTATTGGTAACAATAAGGCCCAAGTACAGAAGGCAATTGATGCCACGGTTGGCCTTTTATCAGAGCTTAGGTTTATTATTCACCCTGATAAGTCGGTACTCAAACCATTACAGGAAATTACTTTCCTTGGATTGGTCCTTAATTCAGTGAATATGTCCATTACATTCCCTTCTGACAAGGTAAATGAAGTTTAAAAGTGTTGCTTATAGGCCTCCTCCAAACCAACTTGCCTAGTATCATTCCCTGCTGTCCAATATGGCCCTCTTTTCTATCGGGCTTTGGAATTGGACAAAATTGTAGCACTGAAAATTAACAAAGGTCATTTTGATAGACCCATGCAACTCTCGCAGGCAGCTCGGTACGATCTTGAATGGTGGATAGCAAACCTGCACATTGTATACTCGTCTTTGAGAGTAAAGAACCGGGTACAGCCCGATAGACCGCGGGTCCGATAGACCGCGGGTTCGTTAGACCGCGGGTACGATAGACCGCGGGCCCGATAGACCGCGGGTCCGATAGTCCGCGGTGTGTGTAAAATTATGATCAGGACAACAGTGAAATCTATGTCATCAAGAGGTCAAAAGGTCATTGATACGAGTCCATGGGGTTCTATAACGATGACCCACAGGACAAATCGCCCCCTGACATCTACTTCAAGGAAAATATTATCTCCATATTTTTATCGTCGGGGACTGTTACACCCCCCCCCCCGGAAATATGCCTTTAGTAGACGCCATACGGAGCCTCTAAAATGCCATCGACTTGACGACATGGCGAAATACTCCATTTTGCCATGTCGACTAAATAAGCTAATTATGTCCGCATGGCGAGATACGTTATCCTGCCAAGTCAGTCCACTTATAAAAAGTTATATGCCAACATGGCGAGATATTGTATCTTGCCAAGTCGACTTAAATAATGTTACATGTCAACATGGCGATATATCGGGATTCTTGCCAGAACTTGTACACGTCATATGGACATACGCCAAGTGGACATATCGACCACCTCCGGGGGGGGGGGGGGGAGTTAACAGTCCCCGGCGGTAAAAAATATGGCGATAATATTTTCCTTGAAGTAGTTGTCAGGGGGTGATTGCCCTAATTGGGTTATTGTTATAGAACCCAGGCGCGGATCCAGGATTTCAAGGGGAGGGAGGGGGACCAAATTTGACCTGATGTTTGGCGCCCATGTGTACTTTTCGAAAAATGGCGCCCACTCCTCGCCGGCCGGCCAGGCTAACTTAAATTATCTTATAATCACATTGAAAAAAATAAAGACTACTTTTTAATGTGTTCTTGAAAAAAAAAACCCATGAATACATAAATACCAAAAGGTAGGTAAGACACAGGGGCAGTTCCAGCCTTCGCCAATAGGGGGGGGGGGGTGAATGGGGCGGAAATTTGTTTCAGCCATATTTTCCCCGATCGGCAGCTCGAAGATAATTTTTGTTTGTTTCTTTGAAGGGGTAGTCCTCATTAGTCACTTCTTGGCTTTATTCTCATAAATTAATACATAATATCATAATCCTCATTTATATGATGCGAACGCGAAGCGCGAACTAATTTTTGGGAAATTGTATGTATTTTCCTAAAATTTGAACTGATTCTGGGCAATGTTTGTTATCCTGAAAAAGACATGTATGCAACTTAATAATTACTACGAACGCAAAGCGCGAGGGGAAATGAACTGATGAAAAGGATACCTGTTAAAGTAGCATTTAACAATCAAATAATGCGAGCGCGAAGCGCGAGCTGAATCTTTTTGAAATTTTCACCCAAAGAAAGGAAATTCTAAGCACTTTTTATAACTCAAGCAGAATAGGTATATGAGTAAACAATTAAAGCAAGCGCGAGCGGAAAATTTCTAGATTTAGTCCTATAATATTTACTGAACGAGACACTCTATTCATGATTTATAAATCCTAAAAAAACATGAGTATTAATAATGCGAGCAAAAAAAATTATACGTTTTAAACTGGTACCTGTTAAGGACTGCTTACATTTAGCCATAAAGGCGTTTCAACAATCAAAAAATGCGAGTGCGAAGCGCGAGCTGAACATTTTTTAACTTTTTTAAAGAAAGAATGGAAAATTTCAGTCATGCAGTTTTTGTAATCGTGAACAGGATAGCTATGTAATTTAACGATTGATGCGAGCGCGAAGCGCGAGCAGAAAAAAAATCGAGATTTAGACCTAAAAGTGGGCCACTCTGTTCATGTTTTGTAAATCATCAAAAGGATGAGTAATATGGCGTCTTCCTACATTAATAATGCGAGCACAAAGCGCGAGCAGAAAATTTTTGATATTGTGATCTGAAACTAGATAATGATTAAATTAGAGAACAAGTTGGGTATCTGAATAAACATGCGCGAGCGTGTTTCATATTTAGACCTAGAATCTAGGCATTCTAAATACAACTTTAATCATGAAAATCATGAAACTTTGATAGCCCGATCTGAAAAAAATTGTATAAACAATATTAAAACATTTATATAACTCGCCAATCAAAATGCGAGCGTGCAGTGTTCTAGCTGATGCGCCTTAACAATCAGACCAAAAAAGGGATATTTTGAAAACTTTATGGATTACACGAAGATATAGAAACCTGATAAATCAAAATTTGCGAGAGCGTAGCGCAAGCAGCAAATGTTAACATTCAAACCATAAAATTGACATTTTTACAGAGCACTTTTAAATTACACAAAGTAATGAAAGTTCGATTTCCGAGGTGAAATATGTGTTGTATATTGACTTCCAAACTTGATATTCGAACTCCATATTGAACAAGATATGTAAATCACCTAATAGGCAATGTGAGCGCGAAGCGCGAGGGAAAGTTTTATAAAGTTGCACGAAAGATTTTTTTTATTTTCCAAGTCTTCCCCTCATCTTATTTTATGCCTTCGTCGTCCTTCTCTTCCTTTTCTCCCCTTTTTTTCCTCCTTTTTCCTTCTTTCTTTCCTTTTTTTCCTTTTTTGCTCCGCCAAGAGGGGGGGGGGGAGCTCGGCCCCCTGGATCCGCCTGTGGGGACAAGGGGCGGGGGTAAAAAGGGTTATCATCGCCAAAGTAAGGTCATCTCGTCCCAAAATACATGTTAGAATGATGTATTTCTATGATTATCAAATACCAAAATAGTAGGGACATTTGATATTGTGTCCCCCCTACTATTTTGAGTAGGTGTGACACGTCCCCCCTGGGATTTCCGCCCATGATGTAACATCAATGGGAGCGCGAAGCACGAGTGATATGGGGGGGGGGCTCAATTTGGTTTAACTTCTCACCAGAGTAGGCCCTACTAGAATATTGTGAAGGGTAGCTGTAGTTTCTGTACTGTTGTTTTAGTATACCCTTCAATATTATCAATGATAACCTCTAGGAAATATGCAATAACGACTAATTATCCTCATCAGTGGCGTATTTCTTCAGCATGGGTGCAGGGGGGGGGGGGACCGAGGGCACAATGGGGGGTAGACGTTAAAGAAAATCTGAGATTTTATTCTTAAAACACACATTGAGGTATCTCACAAGGCCTAAATAAATAATGAGAACGCTAAGCGCGATCTGATTTTTTTTTTTAGAATTTTCCTGTAGTTTATCCTGAAAGCCTAAGTCAGGGGCGGACCCAGCTTCTGCCAATAGGGGGTGGGGCCATTTTTTTCACCCATATTTCCCCGATCAGCCGCTCAAAGTTGATTTGTCTTAGTGCCGTAATGAGCCAACAATTTCGAGGGGGCTCGATATGGCGTATCGCATAAAATTAATAAGAAGTTGGCAGTGAGCGAAGCGAGCAAGCAAATATGTTGACACTTTTATTACAAAAATACAAGGTTGTGATAGATTTTGACATAATATTTGGAAAAATAATAGTATATTTCATCCTAATCCCTTTCCTTTTCTCTCTATTTTTTCTTAGCCTTGATTCTCTCTTTTTTGTTTGGGGGGGGGGCAAACGCCCATGTCCTAACAGTCATTTCCTAGATTTACTTTATAAGCAACATAAATGTGTTATAATCTCATAAGCCATATGCAAGCTAAAAATTAAATTTCATGTATATTGTCCTTGAAATTTAACATTCTGGGCAATGTTTGAGAACAGGACGCGTATGTAACTAGATAATTACCGTGAGCGCAAAGCGCGAGCAGAAATGTTAAATATTATGGACTGGTCGAAAAGTTAGTCATCAAGACGATACATATTTCAACGATTAAACTGAAAAATTTTGATATTCCAACCTAAAATGATGAGATTTCAAATCCCCCAATGGGACATTCGACATTCATTTACATCTCTCCTTTTCTTATCTTTCTTCCCATCTTTCTCTCTTTTTAATATTATTCTCTTCCTATTTTTTCTTCTTCTTTTCCTTTCTTTTCTTTTCTTACTTTTCCCTCTTCCTCTTTTTTTCTCTTTCCCCCCATTACTTATCCCTCTTTCTTTTTCTTTGCTCTCAACTTTTTCTCTTTTATTTTTTTTCTTCTCTCCCTCCCCCTTCCACTCTCTCTCTTTTTATTTTCTTCTTTTCCCCTCTTCCTCTATCTCTCTTTTTTCTTATCTTTCTTCCAATCTTCCTCTCCATTTAAATATTCTTCTCTTCTTTCCTCTTTTTTTTCCTTCTTCTTTTTCCTCCTTTTCCTTTCTCCTAGCTTTCTTTTCTTTCTTCCTTTTCCCTCCTCTCTTTTTTTCTTCTTTCCCCCTGTTCGTCTCCCTTTTTCTTTGTCTTTCCTTTCCCCCTCTTACTCTCTTTTCTATTATCTTCTTTTCCCATCTTCCTCTCTCTTTTCCCTCTCCCCTCTTTTTTTGAGCGGGGGGGGGGGGATGGGTGAGGCAGTTCCCCCTCGCCCCCCCATGGATCCGCACCTGATAGAACCCCATGGTCTCGTTTGTTCAGGCCCTAAACCGCAAATTGCACCG
The DNA here is from genome assembly GCF_018143015.1 of Lytechinus variegatus. NCBI lineage: Eukaryota > Metazoa > Echinodermata > Echinoidea > Temnopleuroida > Toxopneustidae > Lytechinus > Lytechinus variegatus. Next base: position 33,800,017 of record NC_054745.1, on the reverse strand, counting down.
AAACCGCAAATTGCCGCCTAAGCATGTAGAATATTAAGAAGGACCGTGTACGTGTGCGCGTAAGAGGCGTGAACACAGAGGGCGGCAAATATAAATCGCAGAAGGATAGAGGTTGAAGAGTGAGGAATTAGAACTAGGGCGCTGATCTCATTTTTATGAGAAATGTTGCTGTTGATCCCTTTGTTGATACACGTATTTATTTATTTATTTGTTTATTTATTTAAATATTTTACCAGGGTGCTCATTCAACATAAAGTTGGTCTCCCATGGGGCCCTAAAAGGCTATCATTATTGTTCTTCTTTGTTTGTTGGTTTTGGACTTTTGGTTATGGCGGGATTGGGGCAACTTGGGCTGTACATAGTGCCGTTTTTTTGTGTGTTTTTTGTGTATCCCTAATTCTCCCCTAGTATAATCTAACGCCTGTAGGTTTAAGCAAAGGAAAAGGAAAAGGGAAGAAATGAAAGGCGGAAAATAAAGAAAGAATCGCTATAAATAATTTTTTTAAATATTTATTATAATCTTTTTTAAAACTTTAATACAAAATGTTACGAGGGTAATGAAGCCATGTACTCATATTATTATAGTCATAATCAGTACGAAATAGTAGTAGTAGTAGTAGTAGTAGTAGTAGTAGGAGTAGGAGTAGGAGTAAGAGTAGTAGTAGTAGTAGTAGTAGTAGTAGTAGTTTTAGTAGTAGTAGTAGTAGGAGTAGTAGTAGGAGTAGGAGTAGTAGTAGTAGTAGTAGTATAAGAGTAGGAGTATAGTAGTAGTAATAGTAGCTTATTTTCAAAAATTTTCAAACATTTAATACTTTTTTTCTACAAGCTTAGGCGGCGATTTGCGGTTTAGGTGCAATTTGCGGTTTAGGGCCTTAACACTCGTATCATTTGACCTTTGGACCTCTCGATGACATATATCTGATCATAATTTTACACGCACTGCGGACTATCGGACCCGCGGTCTAACGGACCCGCGGTCTATCGGACCCGCGGACTATCGGACCCGCGGTCTATCGGACCCGCGGACTATCGGACCCGCGGTCTATCGGACCCGCGGACTATCGGACCCGCGGTCTATCGGACCCGCGGTCTATCGGGATGTCCCCAAAGAACCGGACCTGGAGTTGTACTCCGATGCAAGCGGTTCGGGATGGGAAACTACATGTATAGAGCTAAATTCTAGTAAAAATGGGCGATGTCATGCCGAGGAGCTTGCCAAAGCTCAGAATAATGAGATTGATTATCTTGAATTACTGGCAGCCTTTTTCGGACTAAAGTCCTTTTGGACATCTATGAAAAATACCATATCCTACTACGCATAGATCATGTAGTTGTAATGAAATTGCAAATGCAATCTGTAAATGGTGTTTAGAGAGAAATATTTGGCTGTCTATTTCTTATATTCCAGGCAAGCTAAATGTAGTAGCTGACAAGCTGTCTCGTAAAGTCAATGATAGGACAGAGTGGACACTGGATAAACAAGCTTTTAACCAATATACTCCTTACTGTGGCTCACCAGATATTGACTTATCTGCATCTCGACTAAATAATCAATTGCCTAGGTATGTCTCTTGGCAACCCGATCCTAGTGCATTCTTGGTTGATGCATTCTTTTTTTTAAACTGGGCCAAGTTGAATTTGTATGTCTTCCCACGTATTTTGTCTCATGCCAAGTTGCTTGCAGAAAATTCTGAATGACAAAGCTATACGGGCTTGCTAGGTGTCCCATATTGGCCCTCACAATCGCGGCTTCCCTTGCTCCAAATTATAGGGAAACCTGTAGAATTCAAGAGGAGGAAAGGGTTACTAACTTTACCCTTCTCAAATTTCACCCCTTTTGAGATCACATTGATGTATATGTTGCACGATCTCCGGAGACTGTCAAGAGACTGAATAAAAAGACCACGGAGATCATAAGGTCTTCACGGAGAGACTCTACTAAAAATCAATAATAACAATAATAATGCTCAATTCTTGTAAAGCGCATGTAGCATAGCATGTCCCTATGCGCTGTATCTACATAAGAAAATTGAATTTTTTTATTTAGACAAAGGTTGGAGTTATGTTCAATCATCAAGACATTTATTGGAGTTCCTTACAAGTTATGTGAACACAGAGCTGGCTATAGTACCTTGAACACTACAGAAGTACCTTGTTTAAATTTTTAGTTTTAGATGGTCCTTTTACAGTGGGAACTCATTCATTAGTGCACCACTTTATGAAAGGAACCTTTCAACTTCGACCACCCAAACCCAGGTACACTAACACATATTGGACGTTAACTTAGTGTTGAACCATTTAAGGAATTAAGCTAGCACCTGAGAGAACCCTTAGCATCAAGCTCTTGAGCCTAAAAATTGTCACCCTCTTGGCACTAACCTCAGCGCAGCGGGTGCAGTCGCTTCATCAGTTAAACATTGAGCATATGACTCTTAAAGATACTAGTAGTGGAGCTACGTTTTGCTTTGGTCAACTACTGAACAAGACAGACCAGGGCATATGAAGATATGACATTGGAAGCTTACCCTCTAGATAAGCGACTGTGTGTTCTTGATTATCTAAAACATATTCGAAGAACAGAACGTCTGAGTGGATCATAAAAAGTTCCTTTTTATCAGCTATCAGAAGCCTCATGTGAGGATAAGTTAATTTATAACAAACCATTTCCCTTTGGATACGAGTAAATCTAGCTGCAGCTGGGGTATAGACACTGATTTCTATAAGGCGCAATCCACGAGGGCTGCGTCGGTGTCAGAAGCTGAGAGGTCAGAAGTTCCCATCGCTGCTAGTATCTCAGACAGGCTGGATGGACTAATGAGAAAACTTTTAACAACTCTATCATACGCTTTGGATCAGAAAAGTGACTTCTCAGCCTCCTTGTTAGGCAGTGCCTCATACTCGGTTGTAGAGGTTATGTTGTGTTCACACCAGGGTTGTGACTTGGTGTAACTTTGGTATCAAATATGCCTCCTGAGCTTTGAAATCTCCTGTAATTTCTCCAGGAGAATTACGAAATAAAATAGAAAGATTAAATGAGAACAAAGTTTGAAATTTAATATTTATTTTATGAGTAATTTGGAGGGAGAGATTACAGGCCCCCCACTCCCTCCCATTACTCAAGGGCAAAATTAGCTCTAACTTGTTCTCATCTTAGTTTAATCTTTCTTGCTGTTTTATCAGGAGTCATATTTGATGCTTTGAATGATGACTGCGCATGCGCGGGCGGGATCTCCTGTAATCTCTCCCTCCAAATTACTCATAAAATAAATATTAAATTTCAAACTTTGTTCTCATTTACTCTTTCTATTATCTATATTTATGTATGTTGTTTTATGTAAAATAATATTAAGTTTATCATTATGTTGTGAAATGTTTGTTTATTGTTATGTATTGTTCAGTATTGACCTACCTGTCCATGTGTATACTTTCGTTATTGAATTGTGTAATAAACTAATATGAAATCGAATAAATTGAATGAAATCAAAATTACTTGTTTTGTTACTTGGTACCATCGTTATTGCGTTATGACTTTTTTGAGAATTAGTGCAATAATTTTTACAATTTAATAATAAAAAGGTACATAATTGGCAAGGACAGTGTTTATTGCGTATTTTACCCCTCCTCTATATACTATTAAATTGAATTGAACAATAAAGATTTCCCCCCAGAGCATGATCGGGTAAGGGTTAACATCAAGGTGATTTTTCAACGCATTTTGTTAAAAAAAAAAAAAATAAGGCATCGATTCCGCAAATCGACGCAATAATCCGCACGTATCGTCTGCATCTTTTTTCCGTTGGTATGTTGTTGGCTCAGTCGGTAACGCGTCTGCCCCTCGAACCAAAGATTGTGGGTTCGAGTTCACCCGGCGTTGTGTTTAAACGTCTCTTCCATGTTTCCTAGATGCAGGCTATGTTACAAAGGAAAACACCCGTCCCTCGGATAGGACGTTAAATGGAGGCCCCGTGTAGAGGAGAGTCACCACCTTTGCACGTTAAGAACCTACTGCACTATTCGTATAGGGGAACACAAGTGTAGTGGCCCCCTGCACCCCCCCCCCCCCCATCAGCTATATTGGGGGGAGAGACCTGCGGGTCATAGTGATTCATTTCCCCTTTCGCCTCTCAGGCACAAGTGACGCCAAACAAATAATGATAATAGTAACAATACAAGTATAATAAATACAAAAAATGTGGTGATGGGAAGGGATCCGTGCGAAATCGCAGGAAAATGTCATGTAATGCCATGGACATTGACTTGTCTTAATCTGTCTAGCGCAATTGCTTTGGAACCGCGCCAAACGTATTGAAAATAACTACTGCAAGTGCAACGTGTAGGATTTTCCGTCATCAATGTTATTTGTCACCATTCCTCAAAAGAGACGAGGCATATAATCTATTATCGTATGGCTAAACATAACGGCGCCAAACTGAAGTTATATTGTGGTTTAAAGAATGATATTTAGTTTGAGTAAAGCGCAATTGATCTCAAATTGCATTGGGTTGTGATTGGTCTGATCAAACACAACTATGGAAGGCCATCCGTTTAAATTTCTAAATGTCATTTTCGTTCAGTGTTTTGTACAGCGAAATCTGTCAATAGTGACCATCCAATGCAAACACAAAATATGGCCCTTTAACGGAGGTTCTGCTATACACACAATATGCCTCTATGGGAATCGATTTTAGTGGTCAATACCGACAGATGGCTGCTATAGACAGGTTCTTATAATGCGCCTCCATTGGAATCTGTTTTAGTGGTGTAGACAGGTGGCCACTGACACAGGTTCACTCAGTACATGTATCTTCGTCTTGACAAGTGATTCCTATTTACACATAAACAACACTGAGCAAATTGTTTGTGTAAAAATAAAAACATCGATGAATATTCATGTAGTTTTGATTGATCGTATCAGCAACAGCTCTTTGTAATCCGGCAATGCGGGGCCCTCAGATAAATAATGATTAATTAGATGGCCCACACCAGCTTCGTTTACTTCGGTTACATCCGGTTTTTCTACAACCAGTCGGTCTACCAACAACTTGGTCCACTGCCATTTACCCCAAGTTTATTTTCTAATTTTAATGTGAGCTAGTACACATATCATCTAATAACCACGTGGTCTAGAACCATTTAGAACAAATGTTTATGAATATAATTTTCACAAAACAACTTGGCAGACGAAGCGGGTATTATACCATTTGAACATTATACTGCATTGGAATTTGGTAATGTTAGATGGACTGTAGTTGGACTAAGCTAGATTCATTTTATACCCAATGGGTACATCTTGTATAAGGCTACGGTAGACCAACTACTTGGATACCCCTGGCACAAAAATAATTCACCATTAATGGCATATTATATAATATGTAAAAAAACATGTATTTTCTCCATGTGTAATTATTAGTATTTTCAGACCTACCAGGATATTTTTTATGTTGACCATTTTCATCGGTAGGAAAAACAATTCAAGAGTAGATAGGTTTGCTCCAAGGCACAAAGCCTTTAGTCATCCTATCAATCGAGGTCTGATCAATGGCTTTATTTATTTATTTATTTCTTTACTTACTTATTTATCGATTTGTTCCATTATGTAAACCCCTCAAAAAAGTTTGGAAATCTGAGTTTGGCCATTAATTTCTCCTAACTGCCAATTTTTCACAATGCATGTTTGACATCATTCAAAAAGATCATTTAATTTACTTAAAAAATGATACCATGCTTGTTATGATCATGCCATCATTAAAAGAGCAGCATTCAAAAGTGTTGGATGAGGTCTGATTTGAAAAGTTGCAAAACGAGCAAAAACAATTTGACATCTGAGTTTCGCCATTAATTTCTCCGAACTCCCAATTTTACACAATATATATTTTATTTCATTCAAAAGATCATTTAAATTGATTTAAATGCTACCATTGCTTGTTATGATCATGCCATCACGAAAAGAGCATGATTCAAAAGTGTTGTGTGTGGTCTGAATTGAAAAGCTGCAAAACGAGCTGAAATAGTCATGAAGGGTCAATACAGAACATGAATCTTTGTCTGTGTCAATAGAGATGAAAATTCATTCAAATCAAACCCCTGCTTCTTCATTTTTTTGTTTCGTTGTAGTTTATGTATGGTTTGAATCGTGGTGTGAAATACCCATGCATGATTGTTTGTTTGTTTTGCGTTTGCTTGTGCAGAGTTTTTTTTATTCCATGTTAATGTTGATGTTAAGGTGCATGAAAAAAAAACCCGCTGAGAAACTCACTTACATTTCAAGGCACTGCACCTCCATGTGAACAATAATCGTATCATGTAGGGTATCATTCTAGAGAGAATTAAATGATATATTCATTGGAAGAGCCGTAGTGTAATGGTTTTGACTCTCGCCTTGTAAAAAGAGGGTCGTGTGTTCGAATCCCACCGCGGTCTAGCGTCCTTTGGCAAGTCGTTAATCCACACTTTGCCACTCTCGACCCAGGTGCTATATGGGTACCCGGTAGGATGCGAAAGATATTGTATGTTTGGTTTTGCCAGCGCCATAATTTGGCTGCGATGAATGCAAGGAATGCTCCCAAGGGATTGGAAATTGTGCACTTTTCGTGCTTGATTGAAATGAATCCAATGACCGGGGTAATAATATGCTGAAACGCGCTTTGGGCCATTATGGGAAAAGCGCTTTATAAAAATTGGCTATTATTATTGTTATCATATTAATAAGACATTGATATTTACTAAACCGAGGAGGGATTTTTGATCAAATTCAAAACAATCCGCTGAGAAACTCATTCATCACCACGGATAAAAGAACAGTGACTTCAATATTGTGTCATTTTGCAACCTTTGAATTTTGACCTTGCCCCACATTTCAATGCAGTGCACCTCCATGTGAACCATAATCATATCATGTACTGTATCATTTTAAAGAGAAATAGATGATCTATTTATTGATATTAGTAAGACATTGATATTTACTAAAAACCGAGGATGGGTTAGGATCAATTTCAGATTTCCAAACTTTTTTTAAGGAGTTCATTTAATCTCCTTTAAAAAGGGGATATCATTGTGGCGAACTACAGACTGACAAGTCAAGAAAATTATCCTACTGTAGCTATAATAATCTACCTACTTTCCCGCACAAGTAACATATCCCGAAACAAGTACAAAAAAGTCAAAGCAAACACATTAATAGTAGAAATAAGCAGAATATGAAACCCATCCAGGGTCTTTTTTGTAGTGCGTCTGTATTGAATAATCATCCAAACGTAAGGCTTAGCAAACCGACCCTGGATCAAACCGCCGCTCTGTATATCAGACAATTATGATTAATATTAAATATCATATCGCGCAGTATTCGCACCAGCAGACGCCAACCACCAGCGCGGACCCTGATTGGCCGGCGGCATCGGCCAATCACAGCGCGGCTCACACCCGAGTGAAGACAACCAATGGCGTGCAGCCGGGCACGCCGGCCCCTTGCCCACACGATATAACCCGTGCGCAGCAGCGTCTTTGCTCATTGCCTGACGAAGTCTAGCTGCTTGCAGACGAAACGTCGCTTTCCTACTACGTTTGAAACATCGTAAGGCAACCGGTTATTTCTTCTACTCAATCCTTCACCACGATGAACCTCTTCCACATTAAATTAAAATCATCTTAGATCCAGTTGTAAAGGACAAGGGTCAAAGCATTGGACGATCATGTACATACCCCTTTAAATGATTTTAGATGTGGGTGTTGGATTGTAAAATGTCAAAGGTTCAAATTCAAATTATTTATTTCACTTCCATCAAACAAAAACAAATTGTATACTATATATAAACATTAATATTTTTTATCTGTTGCAAAGAAAAAAAATAATACACATGTTGTGGAAAAAAAGCACTTAGACAATTTGTGACAACACATTGGAGGTTATAAATAAGTAAAGTACATGTATTTTTCAATAGAAATTAACTTAAGATGGAAATGGAGGGACCACCTAAAAACAGTGCTTGTACAATGTGGGCCCCTCAAAAATAGACAACACAACAAAATACGCTTAGAGATATATATTGTAATCAAATGAGAAAAATAAAAATGAGAGAGAATAATACTCCCAAAAAATACGAAGTTATAAAAAAATAAAGTTTGTATCGGACAAAACAACCAGTCCTATAAAAAAATATCTATCCTTCCCCATCCCTCCCCCCAAGTAAAAAAGGAGACAAAAAGTGGGGAGAATGCCCTAAGAAGATGGATGGGTGCTGTTAAACGTAGGTAGTACACATGCCATCGTGGACTCAAGCAAAATGTTCTCGATCACTCGAAAATGAAAAAAGATTTGATACGAATAAGAAAAAAAAGTATTAGCAAAAATGAGGCGGCTCCTTCCCCCCAAAAAATGACCGATTCTGTTTAAAAAAAATGAAAGACGCAAAAAACCAATCGGTCCCTAAATGACGGAGATTTTCGTCAATTCTTTACATTTACCATACACACCCTCATTTCCCAGGACCTTGATAATCCAGGCTTAATAATCACTAAAAAGGAACTGGATCAAGGAAAAATAAAATTGTGATTGCTTTACTGAAAAAAAAACTTTAAAATGCAGTGCCGAACCTGGGAATAAAGCTTATTGTCATTTAAATATTCAAGTGTGAACGTTGAGGACAATATCACATCGATTCGTGACAACATCGACAGCTAAGCTCGCCTTGCCGTTCTCTCAAGTGTACTCCCCCCACCCTCCCCACTCCACATGTTTTTTCTTAATCTCTCTATCTCTCTTCACATCTCTTACTGTCTACTACCTTTTTTGTAAGTAAAATAAGCAAAGCTTTTATCAAAAGACAGGAATGTTTTAAAAGAGAAGTTGGAAAGGTGCAGTTGAATGACAAAAATGTTTAAACTTTGATTTCATTTCAAAGTCCTCACGATATAACGCCTGAAAATTCGTAAATAGCATTGTTAGGCAGATGAAGGAATTATAGTATACAAACGCTCGCTATACAATGACACTCGAGGATCTGGCTAAAACTATTCGCATCGAAGGAACATCACATAGTACTATTCTCCCGAGGGCCATCGGCCCGAGGGAGAATAGTACTATGTGATGTTCCTGAGTGCGAATAGTTTTAGCCTGTTCCGAGAATGGGTCATTGTATATTTGTTTTATATCCCTTCCACTCATACCATTCCTCATCACGTCTTTATTTTTTAGAAAAAAATTAAATGCTTACCTTACTGTCCCGGCTTCACTGTTTCTGATGGATCCATAGGCATAATAATATCAATTTTTACAAAAAGTTCATCCAAACATTCACTAGAACTCTGTGCATCCAAAAGTTGTTATTTCTTAGTTCATATCATGCTTCACTGGTCCTTGTGCATCCAAACAAATTTTTCTCAATAAGTTTATTAAAAAAATTCAATAGTTAACATCAGGAACAATCAAACAAGAACGCGTAAAACAACATATGTACAAGGCTCTTCCACTGTCTTTAGTTATGATAGATATTAACGGTACAGCCATGAAAGATATACTGTGGCTGAACCGTCTGCTGGTTCATATTCAGCGTTGCTGTCTGTGGCAGTCTCATATTATTAGAAGCAGGTCTTGGAGGGTGACGTTGACGCTGATGCTGGGGTGCATTACCAATAATGTTAACAATATCATCAAGAACATCAACAGATTCAGTCATGTCATTCATGATTTGTTCAACTTGACTATCTGTCAGCAGATTGAAACTGGGGTCTTCTTCATCATCAGCAGCATGAGATGGACCAGGATCATTCTCCTTTCTCTCGGTGGATGAAGACATTGAACTATGAATCGATGATAATGTGCGCGACATATTTCTCTTCTGCATCTCACTAGTACGTGAATAGTTCTTGATGCTCGTCTCTGAGCGGTGGCCCGAAACCGACATAATGTCTCTTGAGGCATAACCGGCATGATCTAAAATTGAGATACTAGTTGCCCTCAGTGAATGGTTAGTGTAAGTTTTACTACATCTGGCATCCATAGTAATTGTCTTGGCCATAGAAGCTAGGCTGTTCTTTCCCAACACCTGGTTATCATACCAGTAGCTTTCTTCGTCAAACTTCTTGGAGTTTTGGCCTTTGCCTTTATTCTTGGGCCTTTGCCACATGAATTCATTATTTGGGTTCAGTTTTGACAAGTACTTCTTCATATTTGCAACAGGGCAGTGATTGATATTACCTGGGAGAGAGTGCATCTGTCCTCCCTGTGCCTCCTCATCATCATCTTGGTGGTTCTTTGTGTTCATATCTCTCATTGTGTAGAAATCACCGTCTTCTCTTTCATGCAAAATGAAATCACTGGGTTGCATGCTCCTCAGATTCTCCATACCCCTGTTAGCAAAGTAAATCATAACATCGACAAAAACCTTCCTTTGCAGGCCATCAGGTGTGTTTGTGTCCAAACTTTCTTGGATCAGCAACATATCATCTTTGCTGATGGGTGGGTGGTGTTTGACGTTGGCTTTCCCACTTGATTTGAGTTTCTTGATCAGGGCCTTGAAGCTCTTGCTGCTCATGGAGAAAGCAGAATCGTTGATGATATCAACTCTTAAGGTCTTCTGGAAGTGTCTCTGCAACCCGAATCTTATAGATTGCATGGACTTCTTGCTGTACAATTCACCAGCTTTTGTTCGGGCGCCGACATAGAATCTTGCGAGCGCAGAGTCGAGCGACTTCGCATTAATCTCATCACAATTCACCCCATCAATTTCGGCACAAAATTCACGGAAAATGGATACAGCATACTTAATCTGTTTCTGTGTGGTAGCACTGTCACTTCAGTTCATAAAATCCACAATTTCGTCGTCGTTGACTTGCTGGAATCTTCCGTTATTCTCGCGACAGGAGGCTGCCATTTTGTTTGTTTACAAACAAAAATCAGCTGTTCGCTATCGATCAATCTCGTTCCGAAAATATCGTTTTACTACGATCGATATTCTTCGTTGATACCCGACTTTTACAGCGAAACGATTTTTAATAAGTCGATATAGAACAATCGTTGAGAAGTTGAGAAAATAAAAAGTCTTGCCGTATGGATCGTCTGTTCGGCGAGCGCACCTGGTTCGTGCAGCTCGCCGAAAGTTTCCCGTGGCATGCAGTGGAGACTACCGTTCGGCTGAGCAGCGCTCTGCTCGCATCGTGCCGCACAGCTCGCGAATCGTGAGGTGGGGGGGTGGGACAAAAAAACGTATAGTTCAATTTTTCCCTAGGGAAAAAATGGACTATGCGTGACGTCAGCAAGGAAAACGAACTATCTCATGGCAAACGTTTTTCTTAGTAAATCTATATTTTTTCTGCTTCTGTACACTCTCTATGCAACAATCTTAAGTAAGGGATATAATATAACAAATTGCATGACCGTGACGTGCACAACAGACAAATTCAATACCCATAGAGTAAGATGCAAGGATAGGACCTCAATTTTGTGTGCGGTTTGCGCGTCAAATTTCAGAACAGATATTTTTTGCAGTTGGCCAAATGGTTCAACAGGGAAAGTAGAACAACTGGTCCAAATTGAAACCAGTTGCCAATTTGTTCCAGTTAAAACCAATTCGGCATCGGTAACCAGTAGGCAATTGGTTTCGATTGGTTCCAGTTGTTGTAATTTCCCTATTAAAACCAAATAATTAGTTAAAAATTAATTAGCATTTGCAGTAACTTTTGCTCAAACCAACACAGAAGCAGTGTTATATGTCTATTTACCAATGTAAAAGGCATTGACAAGTACAAACTTTCATATGTATATATTTATATGGAAGATCTTCAAATATATGTATTTTTCATTTGACGTAATTTGGTTACAGTTAGTGGTGTATTAATTATTTTTTAATCTGTTCCAATTATAATCAATAACATTTATGGTTTTCACTGCCAAGTTTTTTAACACTTATCTAAAACAAGTGTGGTACTTGAAATTGAAAAGAATTAAATATATACATTGTAAATGGTGATGATTCTCATAAAACATTAATCTGTACACGCTGGAAGAATATGAAAAATCAAAATGTTTATTTTATTGTTCGAAATAGACATGAAATGAAAAACTCCGAAAATGTCCTTTGCCCAATTAATCGTGGGCCCGGCAGCCGCTGTGCAGCGCCATGTCGACGAGGCTCTATCCCTTTAATCGTTGAACGGCAAACAGGGTAGCAGCAACTCCCATCTTTTAACGTCTTTTGTTCTGACACGGCAGGGGTTTGAACCCCGACCTCCCACTTGTGAGACGGACGCTCTACCAGCTGAGCCATCACACCGGTAATATGCAAATCAACTGGTTTCAATTGGATCACGTTGGGTAACGGGAAAATTTCCAATTGGAAACCAGTTAGAAATCATTTCCTGTTACCCTATTGCTTCCAATTAGGATATCCGATTATCCAACTGGTTCAAGTTAGGATTTCCAGTTACCAACTGGTTCCAGTTTGGATTTCCATGCAGTTGCCCAATTGGTCCCAGTTAGGATTTCCAGTTACCCAACTGGTTCCAGTTAGAAATAATTTCCAGTTGGAAGTCATGTCCAGTTACCAAACTGGTTCCATTTAGGACAGCCATTCTCAATTAATTCTTTTTTGAAGCTCCACATTTCTTGTTGAGAATCTGTAATGCGCCACTATCCATTACGCAAACGAGCAAAGTATTCCGTAAGGGATCCAGATCGAAGCCCCTGGTGGGGTCGAGGGTGCAGAGCCCCCAGACGTTTTGGAATATGAGACCTTTTAAATTGCTAACCAGAGGGGCTCTAATTAACATAAACAGAAGAAATACAAATGCCAACAACCTACACAAAATTTATTGAAAGAAAAATGACTAGTGACTTTTTCACAACATACCGATGATACCACTTGGTCAGACTTTTCTGCACCAGATCTAGTGGCTGAAGCAAGTGGCGTAATGAGTAAAAAAAGAATAGGGGGCTAGATATGGCAGCTGAAGCAAAAATGCTGAACTTTTCAATCCAAAAACCTATATTTTAACATAATATTAGGAAAATAATACAATATTCGACTCTTTCCCTTTTTTATTTCCTTTTCTCCTGTTTTTTTTTCTTGGCCGTGAAACACTTTGGGCCCCCAATCTCCATCCCCATCTGTACGCCAGTGGCTGGAGTTACAGTTCCTGATTTTGCAAGGGCTAAAAATCAGGCGTTTCACTGCACTAACACCCCAAACTGCCCCTCTCTCTCTACAACTCAAATGCAGTATCATTATCAGTTCTTGTTAAGCAATAGTGCATGCAGGCAATCACTGCAGGCAATACATCGAGCCCGATATCGAGAATATTTCACTTTTACAACTTCGGATTTTAATCAGTTCGGAAACAAAGTCTCTGCTTGTTATGTCCCAAAGTCATTATCTTTAATGATCAGGAGTTCAGGATGTACTTTGAATATCATATGATTTGATGTTTAACCCTTAACCAAAACGTATACTCTGGAAATGCAAAATTACTCGCCGTAGAAATAGACTCCTACAAGCGGTGCTTTCAAATCGCTTGTGTGGCACATAAACTTTGTACAGCATAGAATAAGGAGAACACCATCGATCCTCCAAAATATAGGGGTTATCGAGTGCAAATTTGACAAAATTTGAGGAAATCAATTTGCACAAGTGTCAAGTAAATAGTTTTTGTCTTCTTCTCTTTGCATTAAAATGATCACCAAATCCTCATTTCCAGGCTACTGGTAGATACATTTTTTTCTCCCCAATTTTTCCTTATTTTGTTTTTTTTTATACCGGCTCCCAAGCGCCACTCCGCAAGGCTCGGTGAGCCACCTTTTGAGAATCCTTGATTTAGGATTTCCAGTTGCCCAACTGGTACCAGTTAGAAACCAAGTGAAATCAGTTGAAACCAATTGAAATCAATTGAAACCAGTTGGAAATCCAACTGGTTTTAATTAGATTTTGGTAACGGAAAAAAAAATATTATGAAGATTTGAACCAACCTACTGCTAACAAATCTATTTAGAAAAAACAAAAAAACAGAGAATATATATCATAAAAAGGTAAGTCGGGAGTTTCAATGTATCGTTTAAGCAAAATGAAAGGATAGATTTATTAACTGGTCATAAGCAGATTAAATTTCCCTAATTAAAATAAAATCAAAATGATGCATAACTGTTTCCTATTTCGCATGATATGCCAAGTCAACGTTTTCAATATTTTGATATTCGAAAGACCCGTGGAGGTCGCCATTTGACTCATACTCCCCATATCTTTGTTTGGGTTGTGACGTCAGCGACGAACAACTCGGTGTCCGACCCTGGCGCGCACATCTGATTGCTAGCGTAAATCATATGGGCCAAAGCTGATCAGCATGCCCGGTAAGGGTGGTGTACTGCTAGGCGTATGGCTGCCGAAATCAGTCTGAAAAGAGGACAAATGCAGCTTGCTTTTACTGAATTTACGATCCGCAGAAGAGGCCAGAAATCTCTCTCTCTAAAAAAATGGGTGGCTGCTGCTGACCATGCGCCGACGACGTGCCTCTAGTCTAGGTCTGCTCGTTGAGCCAAATTCTTCCGCCAAGTTGTGACTCAAAGTCGTAGGATCTCGGGCCTTCCATTTCAATACAAACCTCCGCGATAAGTTTTGTTATATTTAAAATCGACCGTAACAAATAATAAACAATGTTAGATATATGAAAATAAAGCCCAATAAATAATTTCCCGATATTCGATCTGGATAAATAACCAAATTCCAACATAACACGATCACTCGGTTCAGGGTATATGAGCGTCCGCACTGTACGGATACAAATTTGCCAATTTGGATATCGTTAATAAATGTGTACATTTTTTAATTAAAAAAACATAAAATGATTTACATGTATTTTTAAGAATATTTTCCAATGTTTTATGTGTATATTTTATTTATTTCTGGTAAAAATTATCTATATTAAACAATTTTGGGGCGGTTTCAGCCCGTATAGCTAGCTGTGCATAATGCACATGGAATTGGAAGTACCGGCACTACGTACCGTACCGAGAGCAGTTGTTCGTTGCCGACGTCACAATTTTGAACGAACCCCGCCACAATAGCGATCTCCATTCAGAGACTTCGAACCTGAAGAAGCCCAACTTTGAGGAGGTGATAGTCGATGATGGGAAATCAGACAGGGGTGTAAGTGGATTCATTTTGATTTCATGAACTTATCAATGATATTATGTGGGGATAGATTTTGGGTTTCATTCTCCTTTAAGTCTTACAAACAAGTTGCCGGCAGTACGTACTGCTTCCTCGAAATATCTACATTTTGTACAAGTTGAGATACTAAGCATTTTATGTTTTTTTCAAATCCTTTCAAAACTGTTTTATTTTTCATTATTATGTTATCATCGAATTGTAGAGTATATATTTTTCGATTTCAATCCCTCCCCAAATAAAAATAGTTTAGGAAAGTCGAAGCGAATGCTTGGTTTCCCAATTGAAAAACGAAGCATCTACAGATGAAAGAGAATTCCATTCAGTTTTATCGTTCGCTATCAACTGCGCAATGTTGGCTTCTTAAGAAAATATCTAGCTCGCTCAGCAACAGAGAAACTGGTACATTCACTCATTTCATCACGATTTAGATTTTGGTAATGGCCTCCTTTACAACTTACCATATTCCCAATCTGGGAAATTGCAATGCTTCCAAAATGCAGTTGCGCGTAAACTCTATCTAGCAAGCTCAGCCTCATCACTCCTATATTGAAAACTCTTCACCGGTTGTCCCTGAAGGAATAGTCTTTGAAATCCTTCTTCTTATTTTTCATAGTCAATGGAACTTCTCGAGTTACAATAGTTCTTTGACGCGTAATTACCAACCCTCAAGAAATTTACCATTCTCAACATCTAATCTCTTACAAATTCCAGTTGCTAAGAAATCATGCGGGGAACGGGTCTCTGTTCATGCAGGGCCTAGCCTGTGGAATTCTCTCCGGCCCACAGAGTTTGAAAACCCAGACTCAAGTGACCACCTTCAAGGGCACCCTGAAAATATACCTGTAATAAAGTGCTTTTTGATAGAAATTGATTTATTGTTCAGACATGTATTATATGTAAATTTTTTTTTTTTCTGCTCTAAAGCGGCTTGATCATCTTATCAAGTTTGAAAGTGTGTTACATGTATACAAATCTCATGTATTGTTATTGTTAGCATACAATCGTAATTCCGAAGCTTCGTTATTGCGAAGATTCGGTTATTCCGAAGGTTCGTAATTCCGAAGGTTTAAGATCCGGTTATTCCGAAGGTTCGTAATTCCGAAGGTTGAACCTTCGGAATTACGAACCTTCGGAATAACCGAATCTTCGGAATAACGAAGCTCCGGAACCGTTCGTTAATCCGAAAACGAAATGAAGTTCGTAATTCCGAAGGTTTGTTAATCCGAAATCGAAATGAGGTTCGTAAATCCGAACACGAAATTAGGTTCGTTAATCCGAAAATTAAATAAGTTCGTATTTCCGAAAAAAAAATATTTTGGTAACAAGAACGGTGCTGTTCTTGCAAGATAATAGGATATTTTGCAATGATAAACAAACGAACGATGATATAGGTGTGTGTTATGGCCAAGGCATGTATTGATTTAAGAATAGAAGCCTGGATCAAACATACGCTTAATTTCAATTTTATCTGAGCAAATGCTGCCCAAGCAAATGGTTTAAAGATGCAGCTAGGGGATTAAGTGTGGTGTTCGTTTGCGAGTAACCACCAGATAATAGGATTTCTATTGGAGGGGATGTCACTTTAAATAAGAGCTCTGCCTGAAAATTAATCTACTTTAAATAAAGTATATATATATATATTTTTATCCCATTTTGGAGAAATAGCATTTTCCTTTTATTTCTTCAAGGGTAAAAGTGCCCCCTGCTACCCCCCCCTGCGGATTCAACTTTCGCCAAATAAAACCTAAATATATGTGTTATCAATCAGAAATCAATTAAAACTTTGCTCAATTTAATTACTACAAAACACACAACTTCTTTACACAGATGATATTGTTGAAAATATCCGTTTGCATCAAAATGCTCTTTTTGGCATATAAGTGCACATAAATCGATACATGCTTTGGCCACAACACACACATATGTCATCGTTCGTTAGTTTATCATTGCATAATATCCTGTTATCTTGCAAAAACAGCACCGTTCGTGTTACCAAAATGAACTAATTTCATTTTCGGAAATACGAACCTTATTTAATTTTCGGATTAACGAACCTTAAATACACGGAGGGCACCCTCTACCAGCAAGGGCTCCAACTGTAGTAAAGTCTCCCAAAATGGTAAAAAATGACAGAAACATGTACTGGTACAATTTATAATGTACAATTCTCCTGAGTTGATGTGCTATCTCTTATAAGCCACTGACTACTGAAATCAATTTATACCATAATCTTTGTACAGGGATCGCCGGGCTCCAGTAGCAAATGGGATAACTCTTGAGTTTTTACTGAGATTTGGGGCACTGTCCTCAAAAATGAATTCATATCGTTGTTTTTTTTTACTGTTTTTATATATTTTTTCCAAGTATGAATGTTCATCTCTAAAATTATATGAGCTTTAGTTTATTTTGTTTATGTTTTTAATGGAAATGTAATGAAGAATTGAATCGAATAAGTTAAAAACACATGCTCACTGGAAAAAATATCGTAAAATGTCGAAATTTTAGCATGCCAACCTAATTTCCAGAGGTCGTTGCTTATAATGTACAACATACCCACCATTACACCCACTTCCCAGGGCAATGATAATCCTGGCGTAATGTACACAAACCAGACACTACATCGAAGCGAAATACCATTATGATATATAGATTATAAATTTAGTGCCGAACCTAGGAATTCGTGCTTATTGTCATTTAGATACCCAGATAAAAAAATACAAATACGAAAAAAATATCTAACCACAATCATTCGTGACAACATCGCTCGCTAAGCTTTCCCTTTCTTCTGTCTGTATTTCCCGCCGCCTGGGCGCCTCCTTCTCTCTACTTCTCTCACTGTCTACTCTCCCTTCTATATCGGTAAAATTGGCAAAGCTTTTTCTGAAAAGATAGGAGTAAGAAGGTTTTTATTTCATTTCAAAAGCCCGCACAGTGCAACGCTACCAAATTCATAAACAACATTGTCAAGCGGATGAAGAAATAGTGATATCATAAAACACCTAACCGTGGCTGCGCCATGGCAATTTGACTACTCAAAAAGAAGCAAGAACTTGACATTATTTTGGTGATTTGTTTTTGTTTATTTTGGGTCGGGCGACCGAAACTGTGTTGAAGAAATCATATAAGTTAGCATGGAGGAAATTAGAATATTAGTGTAATGATTATTACAATTACTGTTGATATACATGTAAATGTATGCTATAAATAATTCGGTTTATTGTCTTATCGCCGACCTCAAACCAGAGGCTGGTGTGAACGCACTATAAAAGGAGAATAGTCGACTAAACAGTACGAGCGTGGCCCTGTTGTCATTATTCCGAAGCTGATGCCTCACAACGTTATTTGAAGATATATGATTACATTACTTTGTGATTGCAATCACTTACATTCGAATATTCAGATTCCTTGTGGGTTTCAGGCCACAGGATAAGGTCAAAAGTTAATTCGGGTCAAGAAACTTAGACTATGTTGGGGGAACCAACAGCAACATCTTACCCAAGGTTAAGTTTTCGGAAATGTTGTCACAAGTATAAGATTGTGGATCTAGTTTATGAAACTTTGATATACGAGCAATCGATTACCACATCACATCCAGCGTGAGTTTCATGTTAGAAGCCCGAGGTCAAAAGTCATAATAAGGGTTAACGAAATTTTGCCATATAGAGGTAACTGCTGAATTATTATCTCCAGATTAAGTATATGAAGCTACTTCATGAAACTTTAACACCGCCCTTTTACGCGGGGAAAAAACGTAATTTGAATGATTCCAGTGAAAAAATCGGTTAATGACAAATTTGCACGTGTAAAACCAATAACGAGTATTCAGAATTACGAACCTTCGAAATTATTAAGTTTAACCCTTTGTTAGTTGCTACAAGGCCTGGCTAGACATTAGATCTGCGTCCTAGCCCCATCACTGCTGGCATTGGAAATTTGACGTCGAGATTATAAAGTTTCATCATCATATCATTATTATCATGATAATGATGATGACTGATATTTTCAGTGTCTTGCTATGGGGGCGTTTTTTTAGGGGGGGGGGTCGTTCCTTGTCTCTGCTTTACTCACCAAAATAGTATGCTTTAAGAACATGAATACAGAGAGGGATGTGAAGGGTGCAGTGTTATTTTCGGTTTTTCTTTAGAAATATGAAAATATCTACCCTGGCATTATTCACAATGGAATTGTTCTTTTGAAATTTCTGTCCCGTGGAAAACACAAATATAATGCATTTTTGAAACTCGACAAAAAGAAAAAGCGCCCACACAATCAACCCAGTCATTCAACCATGTATTTCATTACTGAAGTTCCTTATTTTCCCACAACTTAAAGACCTTATTGTAAGAGAGAGGGAGAAAAAAAAGAAATAAACTGACAAGTTATACACCAAATGAAAACTGTTAAGTTACAAAATGCAACAAAGCCAGTCTCACGCATTCTTACAGCTTAAAGCCAAGTTTGTTCTTTTAATAGTATATATAGCATTTATGAGGCGCCGATATTTTATATTAGATACATTCATATTCTTCAACGTCACCTTCTCATGTGGAGGATGTGGTGTTTGCATTTTTTTTTCAGTTCACAAATTGAAATATTATTGGAAAATTTACAAAGGAAATTGTATTTACAATTATTGTTGTGCTTAAATCATGGTTTTACTCACAGCTTCCCCATATTTTGTGATGCATTTTCTTCTTTTGTTTTTCCTCCTATTTGGCCATAACTGCTATGTCGGGTAAACGCGAACATTGTAGTTCAAAGTGAAATTCAATGCGAAAAGGTAGCCCATAAAAACCGGGATAAGAGGAAGTTCTAGAGTTTCGTCGTTAAAGGCATAAAACAGTAGAAATGTTGGTTTTCAGTACGTATTGTCCTTAAAAGGTAATTTTTAATAGGGGAAAGTAACATGATCAATCTTGGCTACAAAACGCATGCAATCTCAACTCCAATTAAATGGGATGACGTCATAATAATTCAAGTCACTTATAGGCCTAATTGCGGCCGTAATGGAGATTCACGAAATCGGGTGTTAATAAGAAAAGTACCTTGCTGGTCAGCGGTGAAAATGCATGAAATCTTTACTGCTCTTTACAGCTTTCAAATAAATATTTTGGCTTTCAATATGGTCTTTAACATGTTATTATTAAAAATTCTAACCTGGTTCTCCATTTCATTTTCATGCTTGATCTGGGACCAAAGATTGCTGCTACAATGCACTATGATAATACTCTAAAAAAGGAAAATACCCAGACTTTGAAAACGATGAACAAACACGAATGACGTGCAAACCATAAATTGAATCATCCATGCGGAATTGACCGTGAAGCGATTATAGTTAGTATCAATGACATAAAAGTATGCCACAAATCTTATTGTTCATCGTCATATTGGATGATAGAATGATAAAGATTTATCACCAAACTAAACTGATATCAAAAGAAAACCCTGGATTTAATTAGAGCAAGCAACGACTGGATTATGGGAAGCAGATTGATATTTCCGTTTAGTCTATCGTGTTTGTATGACATTACGAAAGAAATGTATTCTTTGTGTCTAAACCGTGATTTTAAGTGTCACATAATACAGTGGGACAAGTTACGTGTACAATAGAGACTTTTAGGAGCAGTGAACGTGAACGGCGTCGCAGTCCTCTGATCGTTCGAATCAACGTCGTCGTCTGCCCTTGTTCACTACAGATGCGAACATTTTAGATTTCACTCGACTGGTACGTGTACGTACGTCCACGTGAAACAGCACGATAACCAGCGGGTCATGACACGCTGCCCGACCCGGAAGATCTGGCGTACCATCGCCTGGCGACCCGGTCGGGTGATGCGAAGGTGCAACTTGTGCACACTTGCCCTTTCACTCGCTTTGATTCCTTTTTACTCGAGTTAGGAAATATATCGATATATATTTTGTAGATCAGAAAGCAATTTCAAATATGGTAAACATAATGCATCGTACAACTTACATTAATTTTGTAAAAAGTCACTGAAAACTGTGTTTTAAAAGGGAAAGGTTGATCTTCATGCTGAGCTTGAACGGTTAAAATGACGTCACTCACGTGCACGTCGTCTATGATTTAGGAGAACCGCAAAATGGATGTGGCGAGGTTCTCAATTCTGATAGTGGACGTGTGTTAAGGCCCTAAACCGCAAATTGCACCTAAACCGCAAATCGCCGCCTAAGCTTGTAGAAAAAAAGTATTTTTGAAACGAAGGAACTTGGATGAGTGGTTTCACTACTACTACTACTACTACTACTACTACTACTACTACTACTACTACTCTTACTGCTACTACTACTTCTACTATACTGCTACTCCTACTACTACTACTACTACTACTACTACTACTACTCCTACTACTACTCCTACTATACTACTACTAAAACTACTACTACTACTACTACTACTACTACTACTACTACTACTACTACTACTACTCCTACTCCTACTCCTACTCCTACTACTACTACTACTACTAAAACTACTACTACTACTACTACTACTACTACTCCTACTCCTACTACTACTCCTACTACTACTACTACTACTACTAAAACTACTACTACTACTCTTACTGCTACTACTACTTCTACTACTGCTACTCCTACTACTACTACTACTACTCCTACTCCTACTACTACTCCTACTACTACTACTACTACTACTACTATTTCGTACTGATTATGACTATAATAATATGAGTACATGGCTTCATTACCCTCGTAACATTTTGTATTAAAGTTTTAAAAAGATTATAATAAATATTTAAAAAAATATTTATAGCGATTCTTTCTTTATTTTCCGCCTTTCATTTCTTCCCTTTTCCTTTTCCTTTGCTTAAACCTACAGGCGTTAGATTATACTAGGGGAGAATTAGGGATACACAAAAAAAACACAAAAAAAAACACAAAAAACGGCACTATGTACAGCCCAAGTTGCCCAACTCCCACCATAACCAAGAGTCCAAAACCAACAAACAAGAAGAACAATAATGATAGCCTTTTAGGGCCCCATGGGAGACCAACTTTATGTTGAATGAGCACCCTGGTAAAATATTTAAATAAATAAACAAATAAATAAATACGTGTATCAACAAAGGGATCAACAACAACATTTCTCATAAAAATGAGATCAGCGCCCTAGTTCTAATTCCTCACTCTTCAACCTCTATCCTTCTGCGATTTATGTTTGCCGCCCTCTGTGTTCACGCCTCTTACGCGCACACGGTATATTAACAAGGACCGTGTGCGCGTAAGAGGCGTGAACACAGAGGGCGGCAAACATAAATCGCAGAAGGATAGAGGTTGAAGAGTGAGGAATTAGAACTAGGGCGCTGATCTCATTTTTATGAGAAATGTTGTTGTTGATCCCTTTGTTGATACACGTATTTATTTATTTGTTTATTTATTTAAATATTTTACCAGGGTGCTCATTCAACATAAAGTTGGTCTCCCATGGGGCCCTAAAAGGCTATCATTATTGTTCTTCTTGTTTGTTGGTTTTGGACTCTTGGTTATGGTGGGAGTTGGGCAACTTGGGCTGTACATAGTGCCGTTTTTTGTGTTTTTTTTTGTGTTTTTTTTGTGTATCCCTAATTCTCCCCTAGTATAATCTAACGCCTGTAGGTTTAAGCAAAGGAAAAGGAAAAGGGAAGAAATGAAAGGCGGAAAATAAAGAAAGAATCGCTATAAATATTTTTTTAAATATTTATTATAATCTTTTTAAAACTTTAATACAAAATGTTACGAGGGTAATGAAGCCATGTACTCATATTATAGTCATAATCAGTACGAAATAGTAGTAGTAGTAGTAGGAGTAGCAGTAGTAGAAGTAGGAGTAGTAGTAGTTTTAGTAGTAGTATAGTAGGAGTAGTAGTAGGAGTAGGAGTAGTAGTAGTAGGAGTAGTTGTAGTATAGTAGGAGTAGTAGTAGTAGTAGTAGTAGTAGTAGTTTTAGTAGTAGTATAGTAGGAGTAGTAGTAGGAGTAGTAGTAGTAGTAGTAGTAGGAGTAGCAGTATAGTAGAAGTAGTAGTAGCAGTAAGAGTAGTAGTAGTAGTAGTTTTAGTAGTAGTAGTAGTAGTAGTAGTAGCAGTAAGAGTAGTAGTAGTAGTAGTTTTAGTAGTAGTAGTAGTAGTAGTAGTAGTAGTAGTAGTAGGAGTAGTAGTAGCAGTAAGAGTAGTAGTAGTAGTAGTTTTAGTAGTAGTAGTAGTAGTAGTAGGAGTAGTAGTAGGAGTAGGAGGAGTAGTAGTAGTAGTAGTAGTAGTAGTAGTAGTAGTAGTAGGAGTAGTAGGAGTAGCAGTAGTAGTAGTAGTAGTAGTAGTAGTAGTAGTAGTAGTAGTAGTAGTAGTAGGAGTAGTAGTAGTAGTAGTAGTAGTAGTATAGTAGGAGTAGTAGTAGGAGTAGTAGTAGTAGTAGTAGGAGTAGTAGTAGTAGTAGTTTTAGTAGTAGTAGTAGTAGTAGTAGTAGCAGTAAGAGTAGTAGTAGTAGTAGTTTTAGTAGTAGTAGTAGGAGTAGTAGTAGGAGTAGGAGTAGTAGTAGTAGTAGGAGTAGCAGTAGTAGAAGTAGTAGTAGCAGTAAGAGTAGTAGTAGTAGTTTTAGAAGTAGTAGTAGTAGTAGTAGTAGTAGTAGTAGTAGGAGTAGCAGTAGTAGAAGTAGTACTAGCAGTAAGAGTAGTAGTAGTAGCAGTAAGAGTAGTAGTAGTAGTAGTTTTAGTAGTAGTAGTAGTAGGAGGAGTAGGAGGAGTAGGAGGAGTAGGAGTAGTAGTAGTAGTAGGAGGAGTAGTAGTAGTAGTAGTAGTAGTAGTAGTATAGGAGTAGGAGTAGTAGTAGTAGTAGTAGTGGTAGTAGTAGTAGTAATAGTAGCTTATTTTCAAAAATTTTCAAACTTTAATACTAAATGTTACCAGGGGAGTGAAACCACTCATCCAAGGTCCTTCGTTTCAAAAATACTTTTTTTCTACAAGCTTAGGCGGCGATTTGCGGTTTAGGTGCAATTTGCGGTTTAGGGCCTTAACAGACGTGTGTGAGGACCTGATGCATATGGCAGGCCAAAAAATTACGTCATCTCGTACCAGTCCACTACGTGGACGTACATTTCTAAAAGTGCTTAGTAACGGTCAGTGGTCAAGCATGTCAACAAAAATCCAAGATTGAGTGCAAAAATTGAGTCTCAAATGTTTGGTGTGACACAATTTTTTTCAATATCCGCCTGGGGAATGTGGCTTTGGCGTTTAAATTATGGTTTAAAGGGTCAAGTAATAAATTGGGACAAGAGAGGCCTGCAAGGAAAGTCAGTGGTCCCGTATGTCCAAATATCCAAGATGGCTTCTCAAAATGGAATTTAAAATGACTGATGTTACTTACATATTGACATAGTTCATCTAATATCCGCATGGGACATACAATTTTCAACATTGTCAGGAAATACACTTGGACAAGTAACAAGGACTGTCAGTGGTCCAATATGTCAAAAATCCAAGATTGCTTCCGAAAATATGGCCTAAAAGTATTGTTGTTATTTGAAATATGACATAGTTCATTAGAATTAAACCTGGAGATTTTAATTTGTTGTCTGGAGTATGGTTTAAAAGGTCAATGAATACAGTGCCACTAGTTGAAAGGACAGTCTGGTAACCCAAAACCAAAGTGGCTTCCAAAAGTGGAATTTAGGATAACAGTTGTTACTTGCAAATAAGCAAAGTTAATATAATATACGCCTTGGAGATATGTCTTTAGTGTTTGCAACACTAAAAACATATCAGGATCAGGAATTATATGTACACTCGAACAAGTAACAAGGACAGAAAGTAGTCCAATATCGTAAAAAATCCAAGATAACTTCCGAAAATAGGGTCTAAATTGACTGCTTTTTCGATTTTTGTTTTGTTACAAAGTTCATAAATTACACATGGCAAATATGATTTTCTTGTCCGCACTAGGTTTCAATGGTGAAAGAATACTTGGGACTTGTTACAATGATATGTATTGCCCATTCTACCTAAAAATCCAAGAGAGTTTCTTTTTGGCGTCTTAAATGATTCCCATCACTTCAATATAATCATAGATCATAACAATATCCGCCTGTGAGAAATAATTTTGGTGCCTACACCAAAATAAGGGACGGTTAATTATATTGGTTTATGGGTCGGTAAGAACACAAATTTTAACGCCTTTTTTTTTACTTTTGGACAAAATAGAAAATTGACAACTTTTTTACGAGTTCGAAAGTATTGTATGACCCTTCTAACCACAATGTAGACATCTACATTATACGTCACGACTGATATTTTATCAACTTTTTCCATATTTTGTTCCATTTCGTTTTAAACGCCATTTAGAACCCCTCTTGGATTTTAGGCCAAACGGACTACCGCATATCATGGTGAATAATCCAAAAATATATTTTCACACATGAAGCCGTAGTTTAGATTGGAAAAATCATATTCCCAAGTGGATATTGAACAAAATATGTCAACTTCTAATAAACGGCAATCATACTCTAGTTTCGGAAGCCATCTTAAATTTTTGGACACTCTTTGACTATTGGCTGTCCATGTAACTTGTCCCAATGTATTATTTACCCTTGAAACCACGAGCTAGACATCAAAATCATATCTTCCAGGCGGATATGAAATGAGCAACGTTAGCTTTAAGTATCAGCAACCATTTTATAATCCATGTTTTTAAGCAATCTTGGATTTTGGACATACAACAAACCACAGACTGTCCATGTAACTTGTACTATAAATGTAAATCTTGACCTTTAAAACCATCGAAAAGATACTAAATTAGTCAAATAGATTGTGCATTTTTAGGCTACGGCAGGTATTTTGGACGCCATCTTGGATTTGAAAGTACCCTTGATTGCTTATATTCACTTTATAACCTATATCAACAGATCTTCTTACCCCAAATATCATGGAATATGCACCGAAATAGGATGTTTAGGGTGAGTTTTATCCATTTTCACTGACTCCCGGCCATCTTGGACGCCATCTTGAAAATAAACACTTTCCCGGATGCGGTTTGGGTAGAATTTAGCACGTTCTTCCTGAAGTCAGATAGTACCAGAAACAATTTGAAAAAACATTTTGTTGCAATTTGTTTGGGGTCAACCCATATATTTACCAGAAAAATAATTGACCTGAAGGCCGAACAAAAAAATCACACTTAACGCAGTGTGTTAATTTAGAGTAAAAATGTAATCGACTTTCTAAAGAGTGTATCCACGGTATGAAAACAATTTGGGGACGGTGCGATGTGTGTATCGCACTGAAATGGCACGCAGTTGCGGTGACACGACATTTGTTCCTGCGAGATTTCCACTGGTCTTGATTTATCAAACGGCACGGGGTTAGAGTTAGGGTGGTAAAATAGTTTTTTTTTTTAGAATAACGTAAAGATAAGGATTATGGTTTATAAGTGTTGGAGAATATACTTTATGTTTCGCTTTAATTGCGGACTTTCCATCGGAACATTTGTCACAGGGGTAATCAACTGCCATTGAACCCATAGTTGCAACACATTGGAATGGTTGGCATTGTGTGATAACACACACAGAGAACTGTGTTCACATAGAAGACAAATAGTAAGAAAATTCAACGCAGGAGATGAAATCGTTCTGTGGCCGTGTGAGTGCCACTTTTTCCGTGCTCTCCTGAGGTAAATTAGTACTAGTAGATATGTTAACTGCAAAAAAGGGGTGAACGCTGCATTTTTTAGTACAAATGTCCCACTTGGCACAAATGTTCCTTGAGTCAAAAGAAAAGGATTCATCCAAAGAGACACGCTGTATCTATGCAAATAAGCAAGTAATTTGCATATTAGGTCGATATAGTGAAAACAAGTATTTAAGAATATATATTTAACCAGAACTGCCCTAAAATTGGAAATAAAGACTTAGGGTAAGAAAGGGAAGAAAATTGACATAAAATGATTGAGATATCCTTGTTTATTATTACCTAATTTACATAAATTATGCAAATTATAATTTAAAACAGAGTATTTTTTTCATGAATCCTTAACTGTTTTATAAATAACAGCAATTAATACACAATGTCAACATTCTACATGAAAGAGAATATATGATATTGCGCTAAAACGAGACCAAAACAACCTCTATGTCACAGTCACACTCACGAATCGGACAATAAAGCGATCAATGGTATGTCATTCGAGATAACACAATCTCTACACAATAGCTTCCATCGGCTTCTCGTATCGCTTTTGTTGGTGTATCTGCCACACCGTAATCTATGGGATATACGGGCAAAATGCATTTCGGTATCGGTAAAACACTATTAATTTTGTTTTATTTGTTTCTAATTTGTTTCTCTTGGAAAATTTACAGGAGACATTGCTTTGCAGATTACTGCTTTAATGAAGCTCTGTCAAATGAATCATGAATCACGAATGTACCCCACCTCAATCCATATTTTAACTTTGTTAAAATATATATCTTTTGGAGACCCCGAAGTGGCAAAACTGCATTCCCCCGCGGCATTCCCGCTACTTTACAAAACCTGTTTGACTTGTATTATCGACTTGGAAAAGAGAGATGTATGAGACATCAGTTAACATGTATCCTGAAGATAGTTTTTTTATTATTATTTAAGCCTACGTCCACGGGATCCCTCCTAATTTACCCCGTCCCCTCTGTATTTCGACACTAAAAATATCGTGTTTTAAAGCCACCGGCAAGGCAAATTGCATTTTTGGTATAATAAAGCAACTGTTATATCTATATTTCATATTTATCTATATCAATATCATTATTATCATTATTGTTGTTATTATTATTATTATCATTATTATTGTTCTGCAGTTTGTAATAATTTTCTAGCACAGTGAAGGCTATAACCCAACAGGAGTATGCCTAGGATACCCTTTCCCTTTTGGTTTAATGTATTCAAAAAATAGTTTGTATTTAGAACTCTTAAAACATTACTTTTGTTTGTATTGATATCTTGGAATAGATTGAGGAGAAAATGCTTTACAATTGACATAGAAGAGCTGTGGTATATTCAAGAAAAACCACACGTAAGCTCTAAAATACTCAAACCCCTTTATTGATTCAACTCTATGTTAAATCTAAATATTTTTAGAGCCCATTCGGAAGAAATATACATTTCTACTACACACAGTAAAGCCTCTTTAATTTCTCCCCTTGAAAAAAAAAAACATAGAAGGCATTGTTTTATATCGCATAAAATAAGTTCGTGTACATGACGGTGGCCTGTCGAAGTTGCCCAACCCTTTATTTTGTTTTGACAATATATATTTAGAATATCGTCTAAATGAAGCCCTCATCTGAAAAAGGGCACTTATTAAAGGCAGCATCTACATTATATAGAGGAGGCCCTGGTACTTGGAAGCCCCCGCAAGATTTTCCGGAAGGGGGGGGGGTGCTGCGTGTGTTAGTGCAATCCTTTTTGTTTACTTGCTTGTTAAATTTCTTGATGTAAATTCTTGATGGGGCACATAAGTATATTGCTTTACGTCTCAACATTCAAGTAAATCCAAGTACGATTTGAAAAGCAATAAAGGTTTAATGTAAAATTTTGGTCCCAAGAAATTTAACAAGCTTCAGCCCCCGCTTCCAAGTACCAGAGCCTCCTCTACAGTGCATATCAAAAAAAGTTTACACTTAGAAAAAATCCTGTAAAATGAAACATAAGTGATATCTTGAAGATTTTTCCACATTTACACATTGGTACAGATCCATTTAAGCAAATGACGATATAACTGTCGATAAATCTTTCCGCTTGAGTGAGCAACACTTACTTTTGAAAAGTTAGTGAAAAATGATTTGCGCAGAACTTTGAAATAGTTATGCGAATAAAAGTAGACATTAATCATGAAGAACATATGGAATTTAGCTAGTAAACTTGATTCGAAGAAATCTTTTACCTTTTCAAACTTGTTTCCTTGCCAAAAACACTTCGAAGAGTGCATTGCGCCCCACCCCACTCCCCCACACACCGAGGCCATCGTGACGATATTTGCTTTACACTGAGCTGTGATTTACATGAAATGGCTTAGGCTTGATTTTCATTTTGCTAATCATTGTTAAGCTTGGGGAAAAGTGTGGAGAAACAAGTATTAAATGAAAAATGAAATGTAAACCTACTTTAAATAATAAAAACTTCGTGAAAAAATGCTGGAGATGTCTGATATAAACTTTTGTTCAGATTCAGTAATGTCCTGAGATCCAGCTGGCACAAAATAAATAGATTGATAACTGGTTTATTGATAAAAAAAACATTATCGCAACAAAGTCGAATTGCGATGAGTTTACAAAGGTAAGTTTACAAAAGAGGCATTACATAATCATAATAATCCAAACAAAGTAAATGAAAATACTAGTTAAGAAAAGTATATCACATAATCATACGTTCGTAATTTCATGAAAGTAATACTTAACCCTATCTAGGCCGGGGTATTTTGGGAGTTCCTATGGCGGGGGGGGGGGGCCTCCCTAGTCTGCTATGCAGACTCTGAATGGCTCGTGAGGTGGGATCTGCTACTGGTTTGCGAAGCAAACCAGCCTGAAAGGGTGAGCGAAGCGAGCCATTTCAGAGTCTGCTTCTTCTTTGGAAATCTTGTTCCCACGGTCAAAATAAGTCCCACCCACCCAAAATTTCAGAGAGCTTTCATTGGATAACTTCATCTGTCTATCAACCAAATTTTAGGACCCCTGAGGAGTATAGATAATCCCCTACTTTAACCACAGAGCCACGAGCAGGGTTATTATATAATACCCTGGCTCAGGCCATCAGAAAGTGTTTACATATGACATTCCACTGAGCAGCTGCATGTATGGCTCCATTGCCCAAACCAATACATATTGTGTATGCATGGTAGTGGATAGCTCTATTATGGTATTATCATTATCAAACACTTTTCATCATATCTAACTCATTCAATTCAATCTTTATGTCACAAATAGTATAAAAATACAAGGAAACATCAAATAATGCGATTAGATAATAAAAATAAATTCCGTGGCTTCCAATGAAGGTAATAAGAAACCTGTGAGGCTGGATCACCAAAACATAGTAAAAAACACAACATTAATACAAAACAAAATGTCATATCATAATAATTAGTGCAGGAAAAGGGAGGAAAAAACAACAACACATTACAAAGAACACGAGTTGAGGGGTCTATACAGTACAAGTATGCATCGATATCAACTGCGAGAATTAATAATCATTTCCTAGAAAATTTGTATACTGTTTTCTAAAGGGAGATAAAAATTGTGAATTAGTTATTATTTGGGGAATCTCATTCCATTGTTTGGGACCTACATAACCCAGCTTCGTGACTAGACCTGATAGACCATAAATGAAATTTATTGGAAGAACGGGCATTATGGTTATGAACTTGATTACTGTATTGAAAAAAAGATCTGAAAACTCTACATGGGTAGCAACCTCTGCTTGTACGTATACATAAATATTGTGAGTTCTATCTTATTAATATCATAAGGACAGTTTCTTATAAAGTTCAAGACCACCCAAGGAAAATGGGAAAATGCTGACTAGCATATAGTGCAAAAAATTTCATCAAAATCGGATGTAAAATAAGAAAGTTATGACATTTCAAAGTTTCGCTTATTTTTAACAAAATAGTTATATGAACGAGCCAGTTACATCCAAATGAGAGAGTCAATGATGTCACCCATTCGCTATTTCTTTTGTTTTTTATTGTTTGAATTATAGAATATTTCAATTTTTACGAATTTGACGATTATGACATCCTTGCCTGAAGCACAAAATGTTAAAATAATGGAATTCTACGTGTTCAGGGAGGAATGAAACTTCATTTCACATGAAAATGACAAGAAAATGAAAATATTTCGTATTTCATATAATAAAATACAAAAGAAATAGTGAGTGATGTCATCAGTTCCTCATTTTCATACCGACCGAAGAGATGTGCATATAACTGTTTTGTGAAATGAAGCGAAACTTTAAAATGCCATAACTTTCTTATTTTACATCCAAGTTTGATGAAATTTTCAGTGTTATGCTTGTTGAAATTTTCTCATTTTGTTCAAATCAAGTTTTTCTTGAGGTGGACTTGTCCTTTAAATAAATGCGCGGATGGTGCTATGTAATGGAAATTGGTAATTATTCTTAAGTTTCTTTTGAATTTTGAATATTGAGTCCAAATTCATATGAGGTTACATTGGTATTGCAATATTTTAAATAAGAGCGAATCATGGAATGGTATAAAGTTATCAGATTTTTATGAAGCAAACTACGCTTAAGTTAGTAAATTAAACCAGTATTCCTTAAAACATGTATCATATAATGGTACTTAAACTCGAAATATTATCCAACTCAAAAACACCATAGAGTTCAGAACTTGAATAATAGATAGTTTACAAAATGAAAATCTTAAATTTCAAGATTGTAAGTTTGTAAACTATCATACTTTAAATCAAACAGGATAGCTTTTATTATTTTGTTATTATTTATTTATTATTATTTTGTTCCTGTTTGGAATTAACTTCTAACCACAGTTTGTTGATTGGACCTGGGACCTTGTATGTATATTCACTTCTCCATGCATGCTACTGTATTCAACCTGTTTTACTGTTATGTTTACAGCTCGGTTTGATATTAATTAGCCTTAATCAGCATCATTTAAGTTGTCATGCCCAGCAACATTCGTTCACCTTTGTATTGAAAGTGCTTTTATGCCAGCCATAATACCAGTGGTAAAGACGTACAGTTATGTATGTGACAAATCTGGTACTTTCAATTCAAACCAATAAGTATGCTGAATGACAATGTTGGCATGTTTTTATATAAACTTAAATCGGATTTATTTGATTTAAATAAGATTTTTTTTAATTTTAATATGATTTTTTCTAACAGATTTTTTTTAAAACAAAGCGCAAACACCCAAAATTTAACCCTTTACACTGACATCAAATTTAAGATCATACATTTCACCACTAAGAATATTCTTATCTATATTTCATAATCAAATCCAGTCAAAATATAATTTACAGAAAATATTAAAGCCATGAATAGGCTGACATTTTCTGCTGTGTCTAAAGTGAATGTCGAGAGCTTCTACTGATTGGTTCAAAGGAACTGTGTTGGTACAGCTAATGCTGCAAAGTTGGTGTTCATTTTAAAACTCTGAACATTTAATGAGAATCAGTTTATTTGGAAGAATTCCATGACTCAGAGATTCAAATTCTCCAAAGAGAAACATTTTTTAAATCTTATTATCAAGCCCATGATTGAAGATCATAATGTTAAAGAAAACTGCACTTATCTTTTGTTTGTTTCAACCCCAAGTTGTTCTCTGAGCCAAATTGGAACAACTGTTTCAAAGCATTGGCTTGCAAAACTTTGACCGACTGCATTCAAACTTAAAGAAATGGACCAGGCTGAAAATATTCACGTCTAGATAAATAGAGTAAAATGATGAAAATTTCACAAAAATTTGATGACAAATAACGAGGTTATTGTATTTTAAACTTTATCAGTATTTTGTGAAAAACAGTTATATTTACATCGTCATGAATATTCATTTGGTGGGTTAATGATGTCACATCCCATCTTTCCTTTTTCTTATAACACGAAATCATAATTATTTCATTTTTTCATACATGTGTAAATAATGTGTCTCCATTATGATGAAATAAGTTGCGGCAATAAATAACTAATGTACTTAATTAGTTCTCAAATCATTTTTTTTAGTTCTTGGTAAATTTTTTTCTTAATAAACCTAATATCATATAATTATGATAAAAAGAACAAGTGGAGATATGCCACCATCAGCCCAACTAATGGATATTCATGAAGACATGCCTAGTTTCACCGGAAAGATGGAAAAGAAATCTTTAAAATTCAATAACTTTGTTCTTTGTTATGCGATTTTGATCACATTTTCAGCATTTTGAATTTTACTCTATCAATCAGTGAGATATAAATTTCTCCAGCCTGGACAATTCCTTTAAGTTCTTCTTTGAGCCATAGTTGGAACTATTGGACTATTTCAAAGCATTTGCTGGCAAATTTTTGACAAACTTGCAAGTTGATTTAAATGATTTCTTTCACAATAAAACTTGCAAATCCTGCAGTATTTGGCAGTTGTTAGAAGTTTTGCAAAAAATAAGAAAACGGGTTCCCTTATACTACTGTGTCGGCCTATTTATTTGAATAAGACATATAAAAGAATAAAATGATAAACTATTGGTCTAATGGGTCACCAGGGACATTGCAGAATTTTACTTTTATTGTACTCCATTCAAAACATTCACTAAAAAATGTACAAACATAAATCCTTTTGGCGAAGGGCACTAAAATGTATAGTTGCTATGATTTAGTCATGTTAGTGCCCTTTGCCAAGAACATTCATCCATTTTTAAAATAAAAATGTACATTTTACTGAATCTTTTTCAGTGAACTGGCTGAATGAAGCACAATCTCACTCAGAATGTCTGAACAGGCTTTTTCTAGTAGGATCCAAGGTTATAACCCATCCTGGCAAAATTTATGTTGAGATTTAGCCTAATAAGTTCAGAGTTCCTGTACTTTTCTTTCTTGAAAACTGTCCTCTAAAACACTTCTGAAGTTTGACATAAAGAAATAAGAACCGTTTTACTATCAAAAAAGTCCACTCATACATACAAGTCGAGTAGGGGTCCCATATAGGCTACATGTACATCTTTGGTTTTGCAAGATTGACTTGATTAAGTTGATTTTATTGATTTGATTTCAATTGTTATGAGTAGATATAAAAGGTTTATTCCTTTTCTCATGATATAAAGTTGGTAAAATCTTACTCTTTTGAATTTAAAAAGTAAAACTGCCACAAACAATAAATAAAAAAAATCCCAAATTTGTAGATGTTCCAATGGAAGTGATTTAAAGGACAAGTCATGCACCCCAACAAAAAGCTGCTTTGAACATGTTGAATAGTAAGAGAAAATCAGACAAGCATAACACTGAAAATTTCATCAAAATCCAATCTAAAAGAAGAAAGTAATGACATTTTAAAATTTTGCTTAATTTAAAAAGAACAGTTGTATTTATATGCAAATCCTTGTCGGTATGCAAATGAGGGGACCGATGACATCACTCACTATTCATTTTGTATTTTATTATGTGAAATGTGAAATATTTTTATGAACAAAAAAAAATCCCCCCCTGAACATGTGGGATTACATTGTTTTAACATTTTGTAGTTTAAACAAGAGGGTCCTATTTTTTACATTCTTAAAAATTTAAATGTTGTATTATTGAAACAGTACAAATACAAAAGAAATAGTGAGTGAGTGACATCATCGACTCTCTCATTTGGATGTAACACTGGCTCGTTCATGTAACTATTTTGTTAAAAATAAGCGAAACTTTGAAATGTAATAACTTTCTTATTTTACATCCGATTTTGATGAAATCTTTAGCATTGTGCTTGTCTGATTTTTCTCTGTTGATTCAAATCAACATTTTTCTGAGGTGGACTTGACCTTTAAGAACGACTAATGATCCTCTCTTACGCGATAAATCATCGCCAATATATATACTATTTACCACAAGAAAGGATCACCAATCGTTCTTAAAGTCGCTCTTATACGAACAGCTTTATTAAACACCCACCGGTTTGTGAAAAATAAGCGAAACTTTAAGATGTTTTATTACTATCCTATTTTACAGTCAATTTTGATGTAGTTTCCAGCGTTATTCTTTGATTTTCTCTATTTTTATTCAATTAAACTTTTTTCTGGGGTGGATATGACCTTTAAAGCAAAGATTTGCCCCCCCCCCCCTAAGATCTCGGCCGTCGACCGCGCGATCGCGCCGAAAATTGACACACATGTTGCCTGGGACATAATCTACAAGATTGTATAGCAATTTATTTCATGCGAATCGCTATTAAGTGATTATGCTAATTTATGCATGATTAGTATGCGAAATCATACTTTTTCCTCGAACTCCCTAAATAAAGCTCCAAATGTACTAATTGTTGGTATAGAAACTCTTTGTGGTGTCCTTAGCATGAGTACATGAAAAAAATTGTGATATCAAATCATTTTCTTATGTATTATATTGTGTTTTGCAAATTCTTATGTATTTCTTTGTTTTTTGACCTTTTGTTTTTCATTGTTTTTTCAATGAAATTTGTTGGGGACTCTTCTGTGATCATACAAAGCATAAAATGAATATATTTAGACTAGCAAAACTATAAATAATCATACATTTATGGAATTTGGTTGAAAACACAATTTGCATTGACTTTGTACACGAAATCACGTTTTTGAGCAATTTTTGGTCTGACATGCACTTATTAAATGTTGCGTAATTTCGGAACCACATACCCGGGTGACGCAAAATTGGTCTCAAAAGTTGCGCAAGACTTGAAAGTAAAAACTCAGCGAGCGACGCGGTCAAAAAATTTCGCACGGCGAAAATATCGCGCGTTTTGTTGAGGGGGTGGGGCCTCCGAGGCCCCCCCCCCCGGCCTAGATAGGGTTAAACACAATTTGGATGTATAATACGAGGTCAGTTTGAAAACAAATATATGAATTCAGAGAAGGGTAATAAAGAATATGCACGTAGATGGAGGAGAAAAATAGGTGAAGAAGGAAAGGAGGGGGAGAAGATACTGAAGTTAAGGAGGGGAGAAATAAGAGAAAAGGTGAATGGGAAAAGGCATACAAAAGAAAGAGGAAGGATGGAAGACGAATCACACAGATTGGAATATTGATAATTTAATGAGAAACAAAAAATGACCCATATATGACAATGATACTCTATGTGATGAAATTATATTGGGTTACAGAGTGTGAACTATATTGGGATATAACCCCCCCCCTTCCTGATCCGAACAAGGTACATGTAGCATTATCCCCGCCCTAAGAAGCAAATATACATCTCCTTCTCTCACTTTTTTTTTATATTTTTATTTTCTTCCTCTTTCAAAAAAATAAGTTGACAATCACAATTCATATAAATAAAGATTCTTTGCAAGTATACAATCAATTAACAATCAAACAAATAAATATATCAATATCAATTAGATTACAAATATTTTTAAAATGATTACAAATGAAATCAAACCGCCAAATTTCTCTTCTATAACAATATGAAACTTTTAAGAGAGAAAAAAATACCTCAATATCATGTTAATATCAAAATTATGTCAAATCAAATAAGAAACTCTACAAGCCTTCAAGAGGAAGATTACATATATATGTTTCACTCACCCACGCACCCCACACTCCCTACCACACAATATACCACCCCCCAAAAAAACCACACACATACGCCCTCACAAACACAGAAGACCCCCCCCCCCCTCCCAGGCAGCAAACATACCATAGCACACTCGCATTCACACACTCCAAAAAAATGAAGCGCCAATCCAGCTCCCAAAGTGCGCGCACAGCGACTGCACCTCGGAGCGCTGATCCGTCTCGTTCAAATTTGAACTAGACAGATCAGCACCCCGAAGCGCAGCCACTACACACGCTCCCCAAGAGCCAAATTAGCACCTCATTCCTTAGAGTGCACGCGGACATACCATTACACACTCTCAACACCAGCAGACACATCACACCTGTTTGCATTCAATGTCTCATTCACCTTCAGTTCTTCCCATTTCTTTACATGCAAACTCAATTTGCCCGATTTTATAGCTAAGCATTTTTCTTCCTCCCTACGTTCCGCAATATATTTTTGTATTTTATGGCAGGAAGGAACCTGACTATTGGTTCTGGATTGGAAAATGGCATGTTTGATGAAAAGGATTATACTGTTTACACAATTATTTCTATACGTACTTCCAGATAATCCCAAATGTATATCTCTCCATTCTAAATCTCTTAATTCAGATATACAAAAATATTTAATAAAAAATTCCCATAAAGGTTTTACCTTAGAACAATTTAGAAAAATATGCATGTATGATTCGGTTTCCCTGCCACAAAAAGAGCATAAACTGTCTTTAACATACCCAAATCTCAATAACTGTTCTTTGGTATAAATCGCCCCGTGTAAAAGTAAGAACTGGAATTCTCTTTGTTTCCTAATCAACGTTGTGCTCCTGGTTTGGGAAAACCTATTACACATTTCAACATCTGTAAAATTCAAATTAATGTTTTTATCTTTCAATGTTAAATTATACGTTTCCCGTAAATTTTCAACAAAACTATTATATATCGTTTTTTATTTTATCACCTCAAAAGTAGTTTCCAGCTTACTAATATTCAAATTAACATTGAAGTTCTCATCGTCAATCTTTATAAATTTGATAGAGCTATAGGCATTTTTCCAAGTAGTTGGAATAGCATGTACTATATCAATAATGTGGAGCAGTTCATCTGCAGTTACCCCAACATTTTGAAAATAAGCCACAGGTCTCACAACCCCGTTATCAAAAATATGATCTACAGTGTAAATTCCCTTATTATAAAGATCAATGTCAAAAATCATTTTACCTCTTACACATATATTCTTATTATTAAATATAATCGGATTTACTTCCTCTTTTGTATATCTATATTTTCTCATATCTTGCCAAGCCTTCAGCATTTCAGAATAAAATTGTGGCATTGTCTGTGTTAATTTGCAAAAATCAAAATCGCATAGAAATAACAATCTCCCACCAAGTGATCTAAAACAGAAATCAAAATACAATTTCCAACCAGCATTGCGTTCCCCGTATAATAGACGTTTCAGCCACATTAGACGTTGGGCCTTTATGAACAACTTAAAATTCATCATTCTTAACCCACCGTGTGAGTAATCCTGATACATAATGTTTCTCTTTATACGGTCTTTACCCGACCATAAAAACTCAAAAGTGATACGTTCCACCTCAACGAACAACCAGTTAGGAACAACTAAAAGTGACGAGACGTAGTTTAATTTTGATAATGCATAACTTTTCAACAGATGTATTTTACCCATTAGGGTTAGATCCCTTTGTTTCCACCATCCCAAAAGTCTTTTTATTTTGCTAAGTATCTCTTTGAAATTTAGATCTTCTTTTATTTTTACATTAAGAGAGAAATAAACGCCTAAGATTTTAATTTGCTGAACCAAATTTCCAAATAGTGGAGTTTGAGGTCTGTCTTGATCTTTTCCCATCCAAAAAAAATTTTGGATGGGAACACACACAGCACACACATACACCCTCACACACACCATCATTAACATAATCCTACAAACCTCAGGGGGAGAGTGTTCCGACGACAATGATGTAACCATGGTAACAGATTATTAAACATTTCCTTGCCGAAAAATATTAAGACAGAAGAACTGGCTAAAATTTTGAAATATATCAAAATAATTATCCCTAAATATTTGTTATTTAATGAATAATTACTGGAATTTACATATAAAACTGACTTGAAGTAGATGTAAAAAGATAAGAATATTGGTTTCAATTACTTAGTTCATTCGGGTACTTTAGGTTTTATGTTCAATTTAGAGTTCGTTGAGCAATTTCACCGAGTATGGGATAGTGCTATCCCTGAGTTTGTTTGTTCTGAATTTTATTTGCGGAACTTGGGGTCTCTTTCTAAGCCTCATAGAGAGGGCAGTTTCAAATGGTTACATGGTCCTGTCGACTTGTTCACTTCCTTAGCAAATTGGAGACAAATCATTTGCCGTCGTTCAAAAAAGGGTAAAGTTTGTGCTTTCATGGTGTTAAAATTTCCATTTGTGTGGCAAAAGTGTTACAAAATGCTTGAATGATCCGTTTTATTTCAATTGACTTAAAGAGCAAGGGAAATGCATGAGAAATGTTTCAGAGAGTAAGTTTGATATCGCCATTTCCCCTTGACACAGCGTGAAAACGAGCATTTCTGCGCAAACAGATTTCTGCGAACTTTACAAAAATGGACAGTGCTCACTCAAGTATAATATTCTGTCAAAACTTTTACTTTCATTGGATAGATGAGACCCAAACCCAAGATGTTATGTAAAAAAAATTATCCACACGTTGTGTACTTCTTAATTCTCAGGGCTTTTTTCAAAGTGTAAACTTTTTTTCGATACGCACTGTATATAATGTACATGCTGCCTTTAAATAAGTGCCATTTTCCAAATGAGGGCTTCATTTAGACGATATTCTAAATATATATTGTCAAAACAAAATAAACGGTTGGGCAATTTCGACAGACCACCGTCACGTACACGAACTTATTTTATGAGATATATAACCATCTTCTATATGTTCTTTTTTTCTTCTAGGGGAGAACGCAAAAAGGCTTTACTGTGTGTAGTAAAAATGCATCTTTCTTCCGATTGGGCTCTAAAAATATTTGAATTCAAGAGAGTGGAATAAATAAAGGGCTGTCAATTGGAGATTTTTTTCTCCTCAATCTATTCCAAGATATCAATACAAGCGAAAGTAATCTTTTAAGAGTTCTAAAGACAATAAACTATTTTTCATTACATGAAACCAAAAAGGGAAAGGGTATCCTAGACATTCTCCTGTTGGGTTATAGCCTTTACTTTGCTAGAGCATTATTACAAACGGCAGAACAATAATAATAATATTAACAATAATTATAATAATATCAATAATGATGAACGTAAATATAAAAATATATATATAAAAGTTGCTTTATTATACCAAATAAGGCAATTTACCTTGCCGATGGTTTTAAAACACGATATTTTTTTATTCAAAGTCGAAATACGGGGAGGGGATGGAATAAATTCGGAGGGCTCCCGTGGGCGTAGGCTTAAATAAACAAAAACAAAAACTTTCTTCAGGAAACATGTTGACTGATGTCTCATACATCTGTCTTTTCCAAGTCGATTATACAAGTTAAACTGGTTTTGTAAAGTGGCGGGAATGCCGGGGGAAAGCAGTTTTGCCACCTCGGGGTCTCCAAAAGATATATATTTTGATAAAGTTAAAATATGGATTGAGGTACGATACATTCGTCATGATTCATGTGCCAGAGTTTCATAAAAGCAGTAAACTGCAAAGCAATGTCTACTGTAAATAAATAAATAAACCAAATTAATAGTGTTTTACCGATACCGAAATGCATTTTGCCCGTATATATCATAGATTACGGTGTGGCAGACACACCAACAAAAGCGATACGAGAAGCAGATGGAAGCTATTGTGTTGAGATTGTGTTATCTCGAATGACATACCATTGATCGCTTTATTGTCCGATTCGTGAGTGTGACTGTGACATAGAGGTTGTTTTGGTCTCGTTTTAGTGCAATATCACGTCATACATTTTGACATATTTGCCCTCTTTCTTAGCAAATATAAGACACTAATACTGCCATGAAGCATATCGATGTTTTCACTAATATATTATCTTTCATGTAGAATGTTGACATTGTGTATTAGTTGCTTTTTTAAAAAACAGTTCAGGATTCATGAAAAAATACTCTGTTTTAAATTATAATTTGCATAATTTATGTAAATTAGGTAATAATTTAACAAGGATATCCAGATTATTTTATGACAATTTTCTTCCCTGTCTTACCCTCAGTCTTTATTTCTAATTTTAGGGCAGTTCTGGTTAAATATATATTCTGAAATACTTGTTTTTACTATACCGACATAATATGGAAATTTATGCAAATGACTTGCTTATTTGCATAAAGACAGCGTGTCTCTTTGGATGAATCTTTTTCTTTTGACTCAAGGAACATTTGTGCCAAGTGGGACATTTGTACTAAAAAATGCAGCGTTCAACCTTTTAACAAGTCTACTATACCTGATCAGAATTTTTTCCCTTGAAAGCCTTGAGAACGTCATAGTAGCTCGGGTTAGCCGGAGCAACCACGCTGCATTTATTGTAGAGCTCTCAATTTTTCTTTTATTTAGAGGTATTAGGCGCTAGTTGTATATAAAACAAAGAAAAGTTATAAAATGAAGGTAGAACAAAAACTACCCTGAAAATAAGAAACCACCCTTTCACACGGTAAAACAAAAATCAATGATGATTTGAGGGAAAAATAAGGCTAATGACATATTTTTGACACGTGCGACCAAACTAGAATCATGAACGCTTATTACAATTTCAAATTCAAATTCTGCTCCGGAAGTGAATTCCAGTTAAGTTTCATACAAATTATGGTAGGAGTCTTACGTGTGAAATGCTTGACCTTCAAAACATCTTCTTCTCTTTTTTTTTTTTTGGGGGGGGGGCGAACTTACATGTCCGTAAATAATGCGATTGTCATGCACTCGTCGTATCGACGCAGTACTTTCATCAACGGATGATACCCCCAAGCATTAAAAAAGCTTGAAGAAAAATACGGTATAATAAAACAAGATATTTCCGATATTTTTCTAAAACCACGAAAATCCAATCTGAACAATAAGCTCAGAGAATTTCAATATAAAACATTAAACAATATACTATACACAAAAAAGTATTTGAATTCATTTAAAATGACAACAGATGATTTATATTCATTTTGCAGTAAAGAAGAAAAAACATACGATCATATATTTTTTTCATGTGATTGGATAAAAGCTGATAGACTTTAAAGAAAGAAAACTAGCTGAATAGAGAGGTCTATTAACAAACCATTTCAGAAAATGGACAAGTTTACTTTCTACGGATGCTGGGGCAAAGTAGGTTGTGTCTCCGGGAAGCCATGTGGTTCCTTCTGGGGAGCGTTTTATCAATATTTTCATCCGACAAGTTGTCAGATCTGACATCTTTCCATGATTTTGATTGGCTGCGAGGCACTGTTCCTATAGTAACTATCGGATAATATGGGACTTGTCGGATAAAATGTCCTGGAGTGAAAATGTAAAAAAAAATACACAAAAAATGTACATTTTTCTGGTATTTTGAATGATTATTTGACTTTGTGAACAGTGTTTTGTTGATATACTATTACTTGGATAATTTTGAACTGAATGATTTTATTAAATACTATTACAAAAACAAATGAGAAGTCACCATGGACACAACCGCCTTTGCTTGGTAATTCGAATTCAAATCACACTTTTCGAGTTAGCGTGTGAAAGGTCTGATGATTCTAAAGACGAATTACAATCTTCAATGCAATGATGATTCAGGATTTACATGTGAAAAGGCTCAAAGACGTTCTCCAGCACCGCGCTGCAGAAATAGATACACTGTTTATGGCTTTGTTCAGGAGAGTGTCATTGCAGTAGTTTCAATAATTTTAGTAAATGTGATAGTTAATTATATAATTTGAGGAAAAACGTTGAAGGGAAAGATGATGGTAGTGATCTAAGTGACGACAAAGACGACTACGACAAAGTGTGAAGATGACGATATTAATGATAAAGATAGTAATGTCAATAATGATGATAATGTTTATGTTTTTGGTAATGATGAGAATGATAGCGATCATTTTGATGATGGTAGTGGTAGTTCCTACTGAGTTACTTTTAAAAAAAACAAAATTTGATAAGAGATGAAATATTAACACAAACATTTTACGTACATTTTTGAATTATTGTATGTATGGTGTTTTAGATGTAGAGAGCGGAGAATACAATTGGTCTTAACCGTGGAAGTGCCGTGGCCGAGTGGTCTAAGGCGCCTGGCTACACATTGAAAGTCCGGGGCTCGATCCCAGGCCGCGGTACCTATGCCCTTGAGCAAGGCATTTACTCCGCAATGCTCTTTTATCCTGCATTCAAATAAATATAAATGCTATATACATGTACATTATTGGTTACTATGTGTACACTTGTTAAAAAATTGTATCGTTTAGTTTTATATGGTTAAATCACCTTGGGAATAGTACCGTAACATTTGAAGCAAAACGGGTAGGGTGAGAGTGAGCTAATATATTTTCATTGGGATGATATCTATGGCGAACATTTAATAATTGAATGGTAATTTCTGCATCTCTTTGTGATACAAACTTGTGTCTAGCTGTCTGTAAGGTATATCCTCTTGGAAACATTCCGG
This sequence comes from Lytechinus variegatus, assembly GCF_018143015.1. Taxonomy (NCBI): domain Eukaryota; kingdom Metazoa; phylum Echinodermata; class Echinoidea; order Temnopleuroida; family Toxopneustidae; genus Lytechinus; species Lytechinus variegatus. Next base: position 33,756,947 of record NC_054745.1, on the reverse strand, counting down.
AGGGGAGGTGATGGTAGGTAGGTTTGTGTGCGTGTGTGTTTGAGGTGGTCGTGTTTGGTGTTGGGATAAGACCGCGTCATATCTTTGTGGAGAATACCGAGCCCCAGTTCTACTGTTGAAACCTAAACATGTATTAATGCGCATCAATCCGTAGCATTATAATAGCTATCAATTCATATTTAAAAAAGGGGGGCGTTAATCTACTACCGAGGCAGAAACATGTCTATATTTGGTACAATAAATGGTTCTTTCATTTTGATTGGTTGATAAAATGTTTTGCCCAGAGTTACGTGTAAGAAATGCCTTGTGTAGATTTAAGTGTTTCGAAGTCGATTCAATCAGTTTAAGCCCCGCAGGAGCATTCGAACACACTGTTGGACCTGATGATGTTGTGTTATCAAGAAATGATAGAAACAGTTTGAAATTGAATTGAACTGCGAGGAGGATAGCGTGATTTTACATGGATATCAATTGTATTTCTCCCAAATGCTTCGGGTAAATGTTTTCGAGGATATGTTTTAACAACCAACTATTTGCACTATCCGCCAAGTTCAAATGCGTCATCTTAATATTTGGTTTTACGGAAATAATAGAGGAAGCTAATTTCCACCCTAAATTCTGGAGCTTCACTGCAAGTTTAATCCAAAACAGGTAAGAAAGGGGTTGTAAATTAATTGTACTAATGCTGATAAAGGGTTGATATTCAGTCGGCTTACAATGAAAACGTCAACTTAATTGTCTAATAAAACTTTGACGAAACCAATTTGGTTATAAATTTGGTGTAGTTGAAATCTTGTTAATTTGTCTATTGAGTTTATCCCAGTTTGTCTACCGAACTATTGGTCTGTTTCCAGTTAGTCATGTACCCCTTTATGGATAAACTATCGAGGGGTGGACCGAGCTTTCGCCATTGAGGGAATATTTCCATTCACATTGCCCCGATCAGCCTCGAAAAGCTCTTTTTTGTGAGTAGACCTTACTTAAGACTATTTGTTTTCAAGTACCTCGATTTTGACCTTTATTCTTACGAATAACACGAGACATCTTTGAGGCCTGAATAATGTCATAATGCGAGTTGGAGTTCATTGTTTGTGTATTTCATGTATTTAGTCCTGGAAAGTTGACATTTTGATTTTTTTTTGTAGTAATAACACACATCTAGGCAATTAATGCTCATGCAAAGGGCGATATGCCATTGTATATGCTGACCTTTGAATTATCTTAAAGACTCTTAATAGAAACTCATCATAATTAAACGTTTCTAAACTGAATCGACCTTTTGCGAGCAAGAAGCCCGAGTTTTATTTAATTTTCAATTTAATATTTGCACCTTAAGGTGGAATTTGAAAAAAAAATATCTAACAATATCCTGCCTGTAAACATGCAAAGGTAACTAAACAATACGAGCGCGAAGCGCGAGTATAACTTCTATTAGTTACACTTACCTGTAAAAAAGTGGGAATTTAAATGATTGTTTTCGGGAACTAATGAACAGAATAAATATCCCACAGACCCTTTTTATATCCTACCTGAAAAGGTAAATTTCAAGGATTGTTTGCAAACAAAGCAATCGTGAACTGGATTTGTATTTCACTTATAAAATGCAGCAGGAAACGTCTGCTAAGAAGCTTTGACGATTGAAGCAGAATAAAAGTTAACGTAATTTAGAACTGTTGTGAGATTGATGTATCCCACAAATCACTAGGAAAATCCACAGCGTGTGCTAAAAAGCCATGGTTTTTCAAGATGAAATACATTTTAATTGCTGTCTGTCGGAATTCATGAAGAGAATACATCACAAATTAAAATGCAAGCGGACATATGTTATTTGATTTTTGTATTTACGTGAAAATGACAAAATTGTAAGCCCTATCTCATCGACTTGAACAGAATGTGGATCTCGCCCATCAGTCAATTAAACTTTCCTTAATCTTAGTCACTTTTCTTTGTCGTTTTTTCTCGTGTAATATATTTAGTTCTCGATTTCCACCTACCTTTCCCCTTTCCCTCATTAGATGGTCTGTCAGTGTGTCATGTTGTCGGACTCCAAATAAAATTCAAGTAAAACTCAATATATATCAAATCACAATTTACAATTTATTTCAGTATAAACTCCAATATCAACATATCTCTCGTTGACGTTCAATATTGTCCAACGTATGAAGTATAATGGGAAATAAAACTAACACCTCTAAATGATAAAGTGTTCTGAAAAGTATTCTGATTCACAAGTTTACAATCAAAGGATCCTGCATTGATCCGAGCTATAATATTCAACTCTCGATAAGTCTCTAACTCCAATATAACTGAAAAGATCCTGCACTGATCTAATCAACAACTTCAACGTTCAGTGTATAATGTTTTCACCTGCAAAATTACCACCAAAAAATATCAATTTAACCTTTAACTTTCTTTCATTTTGTTTTAACAATGACGACTACCAAAAATTCCTATGAAAGGATCCTGCATTAATCCACCCTCATAGATTTCTATTCTCACCACTTTGTATCTCTTATCACAACATTTTGTCATTACATTTCAAAATCCTTCTAACTCCTGAACTTGAGCTTAAAAAAAATTATGCACCTAAACTGTATCTCAAAACTCTGTCAATCGACATATCTAATTACAAGGATTCAAATTCGAATAAACTCTTCTCACTGTTAATCGACTTCACATCTTACAAGGATCCAAATAAGAATAAACCCTTCTCACTATCAAACTGTTCATGTACTGTCATCGTCATAATGAACGTCTATTTTCTAAAATGTAAATTTTCAAGACTTTCTGGTATTTAGAAAGCTAGTTCAAATTTAACGAAAGTCTCCTGCTTTCTCTCTCAATGCTATTAACAACTTATCTGTCAGCAGACATGTTGATCGAAAACCTCAAAGAGTCAGCACTTTATAATTTTCAGCTTAAAAAAATTCACCAGTCTCCAAAGCGACCCGGTCTTGGGAAATGTCCTGATCCTGGAAAATATCTGGTCTTGGAATACATCCCGATCTTAGAACCATCTAAAATTAAAGACAAAACCAAGAATCTCTCTACGATATATCCTAACAGTAACATCTACTGGAGGTTATCTTCAGGTCTCTTAGCAACCTGGCTGTGGAGTGAAACTTAGATAAAATAGGAAAGGTTTGCTGAGGAAAATAAATAAAATAAAATAAATGCATTTTTAATGTGACAAAGTGACAGATCACCTTAATTTCGTCAGAATTTTCTTATTCATTTTTATAGCAAATTTTTGTCGCCAAGTTTTCTCCAAATAGGCTCAATCAATTTGACTGAATTTTATGTTTTTATGAAATCATCTTAGAGATGCCATAATAAGCTTTCCAATGTCATCTGGTCGTAATGAGGTAATCTAGGCGCCATTTTTCATCGTATCTACATAACTGATAATAAATAATAATAATAATTAGACATATCGCGCCAAATCCACTCTGTAGAGTGCTCAAGGCGCTTTTTAGGAAATTATAAAAGAAATTAAGAAGAATTAAACAGAAATGTTTTGAGGTAGTTTTTGAAAGTTTCAGAAGTCAAGCACTGTTTGATGTTATGAGGGAGGCTTTTCCATAGCTTCGAGGATGAGTAAACAAATGATCTTTCACCCCAGGTTTTGGAAACTTTGGGAGTAACAAGAGAATTGGAAAGAGAGGAACGTAAGGATCTTGAAGGGGTATAACTTTTGATCAGTGAAATAAGGTACTGGGGAGATGAGCCATGAACACATTTTGCGTGTAATCTCTATCTTGTCTATTGGAGATTACTTTTTGTTAAAACCAGACTGTACATTCCTTTATTTCATGAGCCATATCTGTATTATTTTTCGCTGATATTCTCTGAGCTTCTCGTACGTTGTAGCTGAGATTCTAAGCTTTTGCTAAAATTCCTTCATTTTCCGATCAGAGGCCAGAATCATGCCGGTTTTATACTTGCAAAATTGGATTTGAGATTCTTGTTTATTGCATACGTGTAAAGTCTAAGGGAAATACTGTAGTCCAATCGGTAAGGCGACCGACTTGACTTGCCCATCAAGCGACCACGGGGGCACGGGTTCGAACTCAGGGTGAACACGAGTATTTTTTTTCTTTTCACCATTTTTCACATGGTCTTTAATGATCATTAAAAGCAATAAAAAAAGAATAAAAGTTAAAATATTGAACAATTAAAGAGATTAAAATCATTCTTATGTGATGATTATTATAAAGATATCTATGCAAAATGATAACAGTCAACCTATTTACTCCTCATGACGAATTAAAATTTAGTTTTCTTTTCCAATTCGGAAAAAAGTGGTACGGTAAATACACCCGTCGTGTCTCCGACAGACCTGATAGCCATCGTAAACATATTATAAAAATGTCATTGATAATGGTATTGGTGGTAATAAAGGTAATGCTGAAGATGACGATAATGATGATAATGGCAATGATGAAGATACATGATAATGATGACGATGTTGATGGTAGTGGTAATAATATTAATGACGCCAATGATGATGATCACGTTAATGTTGTTGTAGGTGATGATAATTGTAGGTGTGGAGCGTTGTGGCCCAGTGGATTAGTCTTCGGACTTTGAAACAGAGGGTCGTGGGTTTGAATCCCAGCCATGTCGTAATTTCATTCAGCAAGAAACTGATCCACAATGTGCTGCACTCAACCCCGGTGATGTAAATGGGTACCGGTAGGAAGTAATTCCTTAAAAAGCTGTGTGCGCTATGAACGCCTAGCTTAGCCGGGTAATATAGGAGCGCCTTGAGCACCTAACAAGGTGGATATGTGCGCAATATAAATACCGTATATTATTATTATTGTAATTATTATTAACGAAAAATTATGATATCGTTCATTGTGATGATGGTGGACATATTTTTTTCCTAGGGGGAGGGGTAAACAAAACTGTATGAGAATTGAAATACAAGAGAAAATGTGTTCGGTCTAATAAGCATACATATGAATAGTTGACTGTATAATGTTGTTCCCCACCATATGGGCTAAAATCACCTTTGGATTAAATTTTCAAGCGAAACGGGTAAGAGGAAAATGGATAAACATATTTTCATGGGTGTGTAAGTCTATGGCGAACAGTTATAAAAGTAAGGCATTGATTGGTTATTAATACATCTCTTTGTATAGCTTTTCCAGGTCAAATGTCCGCAGATTGGAACCGATCGTCCTCATAGGTATTTCAAATGCCCGCATAAGAATATCGATGTCCGATTAGGGATTTTAATTGTCAAGTCCCCCTCAGAAAAAATGTGGATTTGAATCAAAGAAAAATCAGACAAGCACAATGCTGAAAACTTCATCAAAATCGGATGTAAAATAAGAAAGTTATGACATTTCAAAGTTTCGCTTATTTTTAACAAAATACTTATATGAACGAGCCAGTTACATCCAAATGAGAGAGTCGATGATGTCACTCACTCACTATTTCTTTTGTTTTTTTATTCTTTGAATTATACAATATTTCAATTTTTACGAATTTGACGATTAGGACCCCCTTGCCTGAAGCACAAAATGTTAAAATAATGGAATTCCACGTGTTCAGGGAGGAATGAAACGTCATTTTACATGACAATGATGAGAAAATAAAAATATTTCATATTTCATATAATAAAATACATAAGAAATAGTGAGTGAGTGATGTCATCAACTCTCTCATTTGGATGTAACTGGCTCGTTCATATAACTATTTTGTTGAAAATAAGGGAAACTTTAAAATGCCATAACTTTCTTATTTTACATCCGATTTTGATGAAATTTTCAGTGTATGCTTTTTTATTTTTTTCTCTTTTTATTCAAATCAAGTTTTTGTTGGGGTGGACTTGTCCTTTAATGTGTACTCGATTCGTTTGAATAACAACTTTCTGATCCATGTCATAGTACACCATGTAGGCTTAAGGCTTCTCATGACACTTCCACTCCAGCGGCCAGAGTTCCGGGGCCAGAAGGGCATGCTGCGATGAGCATTCGTACGTACGTACGTGAAAACACGGGATCTTGTCATCTCACAGCTTGCGAATGGCACGTATGTTGTCGCACGCGTTTATCTCGACATGTCGCTGTATAACATTACATGTGGTATTACAATAATATTGCAAACGAACCGCAGATCTTATGTTAACGAACTCGAGGTTGCAAAAAGTGTATATCATCAGCCAGACTGCAGGGCCTTGTGCTATCATGAGGAAATAAGCAAGATTTATTCTAACCCTCTCGTGACTGAATTAATGAAAAATCTGAAAAATCTCATCAAATCAGAGACTTTCTTTGTCAAAGAATTTCACCACTTCATCTTCAGGTAAAGTCAATATAGTATTGCATCATAGGAAAGAGTAATTTCAACCCTTTTAAGATGGTCATTACTTGTTAAAAAATAAATGAATTTTATGTCTGAAAAGATATCTCAAAAAGGATGATCCCCTTTGTTTTCTCTTGCAAATTCTTTTTTTTTTATTTGAGCCCAAATGATAAATAAATATACGTTAAGGACCTTCCGTCTGTACTTCCTCACAAAGTCAATCTAGATATTGAGGGTTAGGATCTAGTTTTTCACATCGAGATACAAGACTAGATTTCTGAAATTTCTGAGTAGCATTAAATCCAGAGTTCTGACTTGCTGGATAATGTTTTAGAAACAGCATGCTCGGGCAATTGGAAAATATGACCTTGGAGAGGCCCAATCATGAAAACCGTTGGAATTGGGGTTAGTGCACTGCAAGAACATCGGTCATGATTTAACACCAGCCCAAAATATTATTCAGAGAAGTGTTACACTACACCAGTTTTGTTTCGGTCTAACACCATGATAATTAAAACAGCATCCAAACTTGTGTTTATACTTCTCTGGTTTGGACATATATAGATTCCGGGCTGGTGTTAAATCAACACAGGAGTTTTTGCAGTGTATGTGGTTTCTTGGACCAATCAGAGCCAAGTATTCTTATTTTCCAGCTACTGAATCATGTACTTGGCTTATGAAAAGGTTGACATTCATCAATTTAAAACAAGTGTTCTTGTACAAACTTTATCATATTAAAACTTAGATCTTCAGCGTTTTCGTGATCTAAAAATCATTTGGGCTAAACAAAGTGTAAAAATGATAAATATTGACAGGCAAAAATAATTATTTTGTATAATTTCTTCGATCAAAGATTTCACAAACATCACATTAAAAAAATTAATCCAAACACATGTCCTAAAAGAATGATTCTTGATGTATGAAAGGATACTAAACTCGTGAAATTCTATGCGCATTTAGGTCAGCAATAACCGAATCAAAATAGATAATTTGGTGCGGATCCAGCTCATTCAATATGCAAATATTTCTAGTCACGAATATCACTGGAATAATTAAAAGTACTTTTTGAGGACCTGGCAACTGACTGTTCTCATCATCGATATACTTGATTTTTAAGACATATCATGGCATGTCAATTCTTCATCATTAACAACAAAATATTTTTATTTTTTAGATACTTTTCTTATTATAATTCATGTTTATTATCATTTGTCGCATTTTTAGGTCTATCCTCAATTATAATGGAGGCATTACCAGATTTACAGCAGGTGGAGATTGTACGTCTTGCCAAAGACGTACTTCCTGGTCATTACATAGAGCTTTGTGTAGCTTTAGGGTACTCCATAAACCATGGTGATGCAGTTCTTGCCAGCCACCAATCCAAATACAAGGAAGCTACAACGCAGGTTTTAAACGATTGGAATACGAAACAAATCGAGCGAAACCAAATACGATCAAACCTGGCACGGAAGCTTAAAGAGGCGGAGCTTGGGGAATTAGGGACGAAATTGTCCACAGGTAATAACTTTCTATTATGTCGTTATTTTTATGACCGGCGTTACGATATTTAACAAATACTTAAGAAGACCAAAGAAAATTTAATATACAATTTGTTGGCCTTTATATTTACACGTAAACAGATCATACACTAAACAAAATAATAAGTTTTCTTACATATCTTCAAGAGTCAGTTCTGATTAATCTTCAAATTATGATAAGCCAAACAATGCGAAGTAGCTGGTAAGGAGTTCCTTAACTTAAAATCCACAATGCAGGAATAAACATTAAATTTCTCTTTCAATTATGTAACAACTGGCCACACCAAAAACAAAAATAAGTCGCCCAAGAGGATTTTTGTTTAAAGATTTTTATTGAGTTTCAAAAAATCCATTAAGTTATCAAATGATATATAACTTGTTAAATTTTATGATGCATTGAATATTTTTATTTTCTTATAATAGTTTTTGCGGGTATTATTTTTTTGTTCCTGATGGTGTTTGTTTTTTTATTTGGTATAATGGAAATATGAACATTTAACAGTGTAGTTTGATAATGGATGAACGATTGATAGCATTGACTACAATGTACAATCGATCATGAAGATCAAGCGTATTTTTAATCGCTAAAATAGTTAAAATAATGCCTGATGTAATTTTTTGGAAGTCCCGTGCATTGTGCACAACAGGTATGGTGCATGGGTTAGCAGTATTATTACTTATTGTTGTCATTCGATAGCAGTCTTAAAGACTGGAAGCAACTGAAAAAAAATTGTGGTTTATGTACATAAGAAAACGCATCTTTAAAACTTTACTAATACCTCAGTCACATTTTACATGGGTCGTGCAGTACGGCGATTCGAAAACTGTCGTTTTAACATTTTTTGTACCAGCTACATACAGGTGGTTTGAATAACAAGTAGAGCGCCTCTGACAGTCCCGCTTGCACTACACAATTCTATGTGAAAGCAGTGCTGACTGTCAAAACGAATATGGAGTAATTCTTTAAAAAAAAACACAAAAGATGATAAAGCGTTCGTTGACCGAAAATAACACTTGACCTTGATCGTGTGACCGAAGACTTGTGTAGTGATTCTTGATTACCCGTATGTCCACACTTCATAACTAGACATAAACCTGCAAAGTCTGGTGGAAATTCAACGGATAACCCCACCAGGGACAAAGTTTATTGACCTTGGTCATTTAACCTGAAACTGAATTGAATTTATTTGATTTTTTGTTATTCTTCATGAATACATATGCAACTGAAAAATAATAAGCATACAAAGGAGCATACAAACTCCTGAAGACGGACAGTCAACCTGTCCGAAACGTCGAGTCTATCTACTACTCATCATCTCTACTCGCCGACTCAAGCCAGCATCTCCTCATCAGCTTTACTACTCAAGCTGTTCTCACTCAACATTCCTTCTGGTTTACAGTCCTTTTCAGGACTATTTTCAAGAAAGAATACTCTACTCTCAAATCTTCACTTTCTCGCCTATCCACTTCTTCTCTTCTATCCACTGTTTCTATAACACTCCACATCAGGCGCGGATCCATGGGGGGGGCCGAGGGGGCCTCGGCCCCCCCCCCCTTCGGCTAAAAAAAAGAGAGAAGGAAAGAAAGAGAAAAAGAGGGGAAGAGGGGAAAGAAAAGAAGAAAAAGAAGAAAGGAAGAAGGGAAGAAAAAAGAGAGGAAAAGGGGGAAAGAAAAGGGGAAAGGAGAGAGAGGAGAGGGGAAAACAGAGAGGAAGAGGGGAAGGAGGAAGAGGGAAAAAAAGAGAGAGGAAAGGGGAAGAAAAGAAGAAAAAGGAAAGAGGGGGAAGGAAGGGAAGGAGAGAAAAAGGGGAAAGAAAGAGAAGGAAAAAGAGAGGGAAAGGAAAAGGAGAAAAAAAAGAGAGAGGAAAAAGAGGAAAGAAAAGGAGGAAGAGAAGAAAAGAAAGGGAGAGGGAGGAAAGAAGAGAAGAAAAAAGAGAGGGAAAAGAAGAAGGGAAAGAAAAAAGGAGAAGAAGAGGGGAAAGAAAGAGGAAGAGGGGGAAGGAAGAGAAGAAAAAGGGAGGGGAGGGAGAAGAAAAAAGAGGAAGAGGGGGAAAGGAAAAGGAGAAAAAAGGAAAGAGAGGAAGAGGGAAGAAAAAAGAGGAAAAAAGAGAGAGAAGGGGAAAAAGGGGAAAGGAAGAGAAGAAAAGGGGAAAGGAAGAGAAGAAAAGGGGAAAGAAAGAGAAGAAAAGGGAGGGGGAGAGGGGGAAGAAAAAAGAGGAAGAGGGGAAAGAAAAGGAGAAAGGGGAAGAGGGAGGAAAGAAAAAAAGAGAGGGGAAAGAAAAGAAGAAAAAAGGGAAAAAGAAGAGGGGAAAGAAAGAGGAAGAGGGGAAGGAAGAGAAGAAAAAAGAGGGGAGGGGGAGAAAAAAAGAGGAGAGGGGGGGGGGGGGGGGGGAAGAGAGAGGAAGAGGGGAAAAGGAGAAAAATGAAGAAAGAGGAAGAGGGAAGAAAAGAGGGATGAAAAAAGAAAGAGAGAAAGGGGGAAAGAAGAGAAGAAAAGGGGAGAGGAAGACGGGGAAAGAAAATGATGTTCGAACCAAAAGGGCGCTGAAATAATGTTCGAAGAAATGTCAAAATGCTGTTCGAACTGGGGGCAGAATTGATGTTTGAACGGGGGGGGGGGGGCGAATTAATGTTCGACGTAGGGGCGCCAAATTGATGTTGGAACTAGGGGCGCCAGATTGATACTCGAGCTAGGGGGGGGGGGGTGGCGAAATGGTATTCGAACTAGGGGCGCCAAATTGATGTTGGACCTACATGTAGGGGCGCCGAATCGATATTCGAACTAGAAGGGCGTCAAAATGATGTTCGAATGGATGCCAAAATGATGTTCGAACTGGGGGCCAAATTGATGTTCGAACGGGGGGGGGGGGGGCGAAGTGATGATCGACCTATATTTAGGTGCGCCGAATTGATATTCGAACTAGGAGGGCGCCGAAATGATGTTCGAAGTGGGGACGCCAAATTGATACTCGAACTAGAGAGGGGGCCGAATTGATGTTCGACGTAGGGGCGCCAAGTTGATGTAGGGGGCGCCAAATTGATACTCGAGCTAGGGGGGGGGGGGGTGGCGAAATGGTATTCGAACTAAGGGCGCCAAATTGATGTTGGACCTACATGTAGGGGCGCCGAATTGATATTCGAACTAGGGGCGCCAAATTGATATTAGACCTACATGTAGGGGCGCCGACTTGATATTCGAACTAGGATGGCGCCGAAATAAAGTTCGAAGGGATGTTAAAATAATGTTCGAACTGGGGGCGCAAAATTAATACTCGAACTGGGGAGGGGGGTGGCGAAATGGTATTCGAACTAAGGGCGCCAAATTGATGTTGGACCTACATGTAGGGGCGCCGAATTGATATTCGAACTAGGGGCGCCAAATTGATATTAGACCTACATGTAGGGGCGCCGACTTGATATTCGAACTAGGATGGCGCCGAAATAAAGTTCGAAGGGATGTTAAAATAATGTTCGAACTGGGGGCGCAAAATTAATACTCGAACTGGGGAGGGGGGCCGAATCGATGTTCGAGCTAGGGGAGCGCCAATTGATACTCAAACTAGGGGGTCGCCGAATTGATGTTCGAACTAGGGGGGCGCAAAATTGATACTCGAGCTAGGGGGGGGTATGATATTCGAACTAGGGAAGGCAAATTGAGTTCGAAGGGATGCCAAAATGATGTTCGAACTGGGGGCCTAATTTATGTTCGAACGGGGGGGGGGGCCGAATTGATGATCGACCTACATGTAGGGGCGCCGAATCGATATTCGAACTAGAAGGGCGTCAAAATGATGTTCGAATGGATGCCAAAATGATGTTCGAACTGGGGGCCAAATTGATGTTCGAACGGGGGGGGGGGGGGCGAAGTGATGATCGACCTATATTTAGGTGCGCCGAATTGATATTCGAACTAGGAGGGCGCCGAAATGATGTTCGAAGTGGGGACGCCAAATTGATACTCGAACTAGGGAGGGGGCCGAATTGATGTTCGACGTAGGGGCGCCAAGTTGATGTAGGGGGCGTCAAATTGATACTCGACCAGTGGGGGGGGGGGTGGCGAAATGGTATTCGAACTAAGGGCGCCAAATTGATGTTGGACCTACATGTAGGGGCGCCGAATCGATATTCGAACTAGGAGGGCGCCGAAATGATGTTCGAAGGGATGCGGCCAAAATGATGTTCGAACTGGGGGCCAAATTGATGTTCGAACGGGGGGGGGGGGGGCGAAGTGATGATCGACCTACATGTAGGGGCGCCGAATTGATATTCGAACTAGGAGGGCGCCGAAATAAAGTTCGAAGGGATGTTAAAATAATGTTCGAACTGGGGGCGCAAAAATAATACTCGAACTGGGGAGGGGGGCCGAATCGATGTTCGAGCTAGGGGGGCGCCAATTGATACTCAAACTAGGGGGGCACCGAATTGATGTTCGAACTAGGGGGACGCCGAAATGATGTTCGAAGTGGGGGCGCCAAATTGATACTCAAACTAGGGGACGCCGAATTGATGTTCAAACTAGGGGGGCGCAAAATTGATACTCGAGCTAGGGGGGCGAAATGATATTCGAACTAGGGAAGGTAAATTGAGTTCGAAGGGATGTCAAAATGATGTTCGAACTGGGCGCCGAATTAATGTTCGAACGGGGTGGGGGCACATTGATGATCGACCTACATGTAGGGGCGCCGAACTGATATTCGAACTAGGAGGGCGCCGAATCGATGTTCAAACTAGGGGGGGGGGCGCAAAATTGATACTCGAGCTAGGGGGGGGGGCGAAATGATATTCGAACTAGGGAAGGTAAATTGAGTTCGAAGGGATGCCAAAATGATGTTCGAACTGGGGGCCGAATTGATGTTCGAACGGGGGGGGGGGGGCAAATTGATGATCGACTTACATGTAGGGGCGCCGCGCCGTACTGATATTTGAACTGCCGCCTTGTTGTTGGCTCATTGTTCCATATATTGAAAGTTTTTAAATGCCTTGGCCTTGAGGTTTTTAGGCCTTGGGGTTCCATGCCTTGGCCTTGGCCTTGGGGATTGAAGCCTTGGTCTTGGGTATTAAAGCCTTGGCCTTGGAGGTTTGAGCCTTGTCTACAACACTGATGGATATATTGATAGATATTTACAGAAATTTTGAAGTTTATTTGCACACACTAAGAAATAAAGGTTTAGAATTGAACCCCAAAAGGCTGATGCAAAATCAGCACCCTATGGGTTCAAAAATTGAACCCTGATTTGGGGTTCAAAAATTGAACCCTGCGGTTGGGGTTCATTTTTGCACCCTGCGGGTTCAAAACTGTACCCTAGGGTTTCAATTTGAAATTTAGGGGTGCAGTTTTGAACCCGCAGGGTGCAAAAATGAACCCCAACCGCAGGGTTCAATTTTTTAACCCAAATCAGGGGTTCAAATTTTTAACCCATAGGGTGCTGATTTTGCATCAACCTTTCGGGGTTCAATTTTGAACCTTTATTTCTTGGTGTGCAATATGTAAAAGAATAAATGAAACATTCATTGTAAAGGTGAAAGTTTCGGATGCGTGTTTTATTTTTTGACGAATCGTCAAATACTCAAATAACTGAAATAACTGTATGGTTTTTATCGTTCCTATATTGTTGTTTCATGTAGTAATGCGTAAAAGACAGCTATATACAGTTCATGATACGACACCTTTTCGTTTCCAACCTACAGTGGGAAATCACGTTTTATTATTTTTTAACGAATTCCACTGAAACTATACACAACAAAAAAGTAAGTCCCCTTAAACAAACATCAATAATTTCCGAACCAATGCGAGTTTTTAATATATTTTTACATGAGCGTGTAAGTAATTTTATAAGCTTTCCTCTGAGTAAATGTTATGGACGTAATTTACGTCATGCTTTAGTGAGCACCGTCAGAAGGCAAAAATGTCACTTTTCAAAAGTCACAAGCCAAATATCATTACTTTGATTCCATTTTATTGGAGCTAATTCCACATTCTCATCATGAAAAATGGTCAGAAGGCTTGTAAAAGGTACTTTCTAAAAGATGATACAACTTTTTGACTAGATTTTACGGTTGAATAAACACAAGTCCAAAATTACTATAATTGAATTTTGTACACATTTCTATCAATAAAAATGATAGAATATGATGACAGTTATTTTGGGGGAGAGCATCTTCAACAATAACCATCGTTTCACGGTTCAATGAATATTAATTGAAAACAAAAATACGATTTTATAAATATCATAGGCATGTATTGTTTCATTTTGGTAACTGAAAATTATCTTTTCTCAACTTTTTCGTTATGTTCATGACCAATTAACATGCTTCAATGATTCAAAGGCGTTTAATTACACATTCACGCTTGAATGAACATGTGGAATGTGATCAGCTCGTTTTTACGTTATTAGAAAAATGCAATTTGTAACTCTGTATATCTTTCACAAACCTCCTTGCATAGTTCATTTGATTTGATTCTTATGAAAATCCCGATGTTTAATGCATCAGTGAGCACACAATATTCGAAAATTATGCAAATGAGAAGAAAGTTCTAGGCCTTAGCCCCACTCTGTGCCGTATCGAATGATTCTTTTGGTGTGCGCGGCTTTTAGATAGTGTTACCTTGAAGCCATGTGCGAAGTTTCATGAAATATTTGTTGGCAGAAGTAACAAAAACCGTCCATGACACAAACCCTCATTTCATATTTGTTAAAATTTTGACTTCCTCTCTCATAGACTTGTGTACATTAAAGGTGCATATATTTAAGAATAAGTAAGCCCTTATTCAATATGGTGGAACTTTTTTCACGGCTGTCTTTAGCAATGTCACTTGGCAGTAATGTTTATCAACCTATGGGCAGTCTTTCTGTGCAAAAATGAAATCGATTTGTATATTCATGGATGAGCGAGCACGCATCAAAGTGGGAAAATTTGTATTTTCAATGTCAAAGACTCATTTTAAAGGGTAATAAAGTGAATATTGGGGGCAAATTCGGTTTCAAATGTGACTTTAATTGCTGTTGTCTTATCATCCATCATTTCTATCACTACACACGTTCCGAACTTTAAATATTTTCATGGTTGAGCGAGCACATTCGAAAACTTAGGTATGAATACTCTTTATACTGCATAAATGCATACTTCCCTAACAATTTCTCATGATCAGTTTAATTTATGGACAAATCAGTCTGTCAGTGGTGGATCCAGAATTTCGAAATGGGGGAGGGGCCTATAATCGGGGAAGACATCAACATTTCCAAATTTTAACATGATCTAACAAGTTTTAGAGGATACTACCATAAACCCCTATGATGATACGTCACAATACAGGGGCCGCGGAACGGTTTTGAAAGTGGGAAGGGGGCTGACCATCCAGAAAATCACAATCGTATGATCATTTTTACATTTGTGTACATGCTTTTGGAAAAAAGTGAGGGGCTGAAGCCCCCAGCACCCCCCCCCCCCGCGGCCCCTGCAATACACTGTGCTCACTCAACCATGAACATACAATATCAAAATTGTGTGTGGAGTGGCTAAATGGATAGTAAAACAGCATAACACCATGAAATTCACCTAAAAACAATTTTTGCCCAACTTTGCATATGCATAATCTGAAAATCGATTCTTGTGACTTTCAAAAATAGTCATTTTCAATTCAATCTTTAATCACTCATGCATGACACAACCGATCAATCTCATTTTTCACCAGGAGTTGCTTAATGAGTGTAGAAAACCACCTACGAAATATCATATCTCAAAATAATTATGTTCAAAAGTTACAGCAATTTGATTTAGGGGGGACTTACTTTTTTGTTGTGTATTTACTCAGGCCTAAACTGCATTGCTATCATTTACATTTATTGTTACATCTTGAACTAGTTGATGTATACAAGATACATGGGACCTTGGAATTCATGTTTCGCTAGTATCGTATGAAAGAGAGAGATTAGAACTTATCGTCCAAAATGATGCGAACTTAAGAACATTGTTTTCATATTTATAAAGACACTGATAATAAAGAATATTTTTACAGTATATTTATCTTTAGTATCTTATTTTCTATTTATATACACCGTTTACACGCATTCTGTTTCTTTTGAAAATCTATTTGGAGTATGTAAAATTTGAGCAAGATTATAAGATACATAACCTTTTGATACTTTATACGATTTTTGCAAGAGCGGAAGAGCCAATGTTTGTTGATTAGGATTGACAAGACAACTCACTGTTTTGAATGGATTTCAAGCGAATAACAAACGATTATATAATAAATCCAAACACAGATCTAAGTAGGCAGTGCACTCCCAATTAGTAAATGCTGAGTGCTGACTACGGAGTCTACCTCAACTATATAATAAAAAGCATGTTAATTTATATCTTTTGAAGAATATCTTGCCCAAAATAAAATATTAATTTTCTTTCATGCAGAATATGCAATTTAGTTATTGCACAACCAGTTTTCATACGTGGCGATACAGGGGTGTCATCCCCCTAAGATTTTTCAACCCTGAAACAAAAAGTAGAAAAAAAAATGGGAGTACCCACAGGAACGAAGAATGCCTACAATGCAAGAGAGGTTTCTGTTAGAATTAACTGAACTAGACATTACCCATTCGGCAATGGGAGTCAATATTTCGGCACGATTATTACTTGACTTGAAATTAGGGCCCCCTAAGAAATCCTGGATCCGCGCCTGGCTCCCGCTCACATAATTCTAGCAGGGCCTACTCTGATGAGAAATTAAACGAAATTGAAAGCATCAAATGATTAAAATACAAATCGCTCGAGTTTCCCGCTCGCATTGATTATTTTTATAAGTGATATTACATTTATTCATGAACACATCATTATAAATCCATTATTCATTTGCCTCTTCTTCATGCATAGGCGGATCCATTAACATTTTCCAATTGCGCTGTGCGTTCGCGAATTTGATTTATCAGGTACCTATTATTTTCATGTATTCCATAAAGTTTTCAAAATATCCCTTTTCAGGTCTGATTATCAAAACGCATCAGCTAGCGCCGCTATGCTTGCATTTTTGATTGGCGGGTTATGTATGTCTCAATATTGATTGTATAACAAACTACCTAAAATCCCCTTTTCATGACAGTTTATCAAAAATTTCGGCTCGCGATTTGCGCTCGCATTTATGGTTAAAAATATATCAACTAATTAATGATGCATCCTATTCATAATAAAAAGGTGCTTGAATGTACAGTGTTCAGGCCATAATATCATCAGATTCCGCGCCCTCATTATGCATGTATACTAAGATATCAATTTAATAATTAAATTGTCCCTTTTTTAATCTCGCGCTTAGCAAGATGAATAGGAAGATATATAGTCATCATATTCATATGATAACATGTCCTAAGGATGTCAAGGTCCTATGTCTCAAAATTAAAGTAATAATGAAACATATCCGCTCTTTATCAAGTGCGATTTATATCCACCTTACAAGTTTCCTATAAAGTGTTTGAAATATCAGATCGGAATATCAAATATTTTAAGCTCGCTTCGCGCTCGCTTTTATTTTCATGATAAAAGATTATGTAGAATGCCTAGATTATAGGTCTATAAAATCTGAAACACGCGCGCGCATTTTCATTCACTTATCCAGTTTTAGATCACAAAATAAAAAAATTCCGCTCGCCCTTTGTGCTCGAATTATTAATGTAGGAAGATCCCCTTTCTCATCCCTTTTATGATTTAAACATGAATAGAGTATCCCGTTCAAGGTCGAAATCACGATTTTTTTTACGCTCGCACTTTGCGCTCGCATTATTAATATAGGAAGATTCCATTTTATTCATCTTTTTCATGATTTAGGAAACAAATCTAGAATTTTTCCGCTCGCACTTCGCGCTCGCATCAATTGATTTGATTTGATTTATTGTTTTCTTCTGCATCCATAACATTCGTATAATACATTTTTCATAACATAATAAACATAATATTAGCATTTTTGGCATGAATCATAAATGTAAAGAGTACTAAAAAAATAATTCCAGACAAAATTATTAACTATATGATATTCACAATTTGCAGGAGAAGGATTGTCATCATAAGCAGATTGCTTGAAAAAATGACAATCCCAAACTTATACTAATTGAATTAATACATTTATAAAGCAGAATGGGCATATATTTTCAAATACGAAACATGAATTCATGCAATATCATAGTGTGAAGATGAAGATGATAAAGCTGAGGGTGACGGTGATATGATGATGTTGTTGTTGTTGATGATGATGATGATTATGATGATGATGATGATGATACTGAAGGCCATGGAGATGATGGTGGTCATGATGAAGATATTGGTGATGACTAAATCGAAGGAGGAATAAATTCACGATAAAAAGGATACGACACAGAAATTTTACTTCAAATATTCTGATAATAACATAGATTTAACGTTAGCCTTAAATGAGTTAAGAGACGAAGATTGTTTTACAGACTCTGCTGGTAGAGAGTTCCACATATCTGGACCATGGTGTCTGGATCTCTGCGCAATAAGCAGCTTGGGGTTGATTAAATGGAAATTTGAAGTGTAACGGGTAGGGTATGAATGAATAGATGTATTAAGAGTATAAAAATTGTGAAATGAAGGTGGGAGCATGTTATTTACGTACTTAAACATAAGTAGTAAACTTTGAAGTGTATTATGTCAAATACTGTTAGAGTCTTTAGTTTATGGGATAATGGATTTGTGTGTGATAAATATTGGGAATCAGTACAGATTCGAATTGCTTTTTTCTGTAATAAGTATATTGTATTAAAGTTTTCCATTCTTTATGTAGAAATGTCAAAAATTTTCAGCTCGCGCTTCGCGCTCGCATTATTTGATTGTTGAAATATGTAATGTCTTCAGGGCTAAATGCAAGCAGTCCTTAAAAGGCACCTTTCGATCAGTTCAAAACGTATACAAACATTTTCTGCTCGCGCTTTGCGCTCGCATTCTAGAATTCGAGATCGCAAATCTAGAATTTTTCCCCCGGACTTCGCTCTCGCATCAATTGTTAAGTAATACTGTATAGCTATCCTGTTCATGATTACAAAAAAATAATTAAAATTTTTTATGTAGAAATGTCAAAAATTTTCAGCTTGCGTTTCGCGCTCGCATTATTTGATTGTTGAAATATATCACGTTTTCGTGGCTAACTGTATGCAGTCTTTAACAGGACTGGTAGGCCTACCTTTCCGATCAGTTCAAAACGTTTATCACAAATTTCTACTCGCGCTTCGCGTTCGCAGTAATTATTGCAGGCACATCTTTTTTTCAAAAAGTTCAAATTTTAGGAAAAAATTCATGCAATTTAAAAAAAAATTGCTCGCACTTCGCACAGGCATTATAAAATAAGGATTATGATATTATACATTTATGTTGATTTAAAGAATAAAGCTAAGATGTGACTTGTAAGACTACCCCCTTCAAAGAAACAAACCCAAAAAAAATCTTGAGCGGCCGATCGAGGAAAATATGGCTGAAAAAAAAAATTTGGGCCCCTTTATTGGCGAAAGCTGGATCCGCCCCTGATTCATGTGCCTATGAAATAAGATAATTTAACATGCATTTAAGGCACTTATGATTGCCTGGGGAGGGAGGGGCCGCCATTTTTCCGAAAAGTACACAGGGGCGCCAAAATCAGGTCGAATTTGGGCCCCCCTCCCTACGAAATCCTGGATCCGCGCCTGGTCCACATGGTGTACCGTAAACCACATCAGCAATTGTACATGCCACCATGGAAACCTTCAAACAATACCTACAAACAATCAGTTATCGAAAATAACAAAAATATAGTTATTCAATATCAAAGAACAACAGAGAAATCAAGCTATGTTGAAAAGGGGTCAACAAAAAGAGCAATGATAATAATAAGGGAGACAAGGTTAAAGTTGTGGCGAACTCTTAAACATAGAATATTAAGTTACGAAGTACAATTCGAAGAAAAATACATATAAAGGAACGTTTAAAGCTAATAACAGAAAGTAGATTCTTAAGATGGTTAAAAGAGTACTCCAAAGAGCAGGACTTATATAAAATAAAGTATTCTTTGAAAAAAATATGGCAAGATTCAATTTATAAATGCCTAATAGGTCCTACAGGTTCAGCTGTGAAAAGAAGGGCAAGGGGTGGGCGTTACATGGTGAATTAAATTCATACTTTTTTGCAAAACGAAATAATTTAGTAATAAAATAATCGTGACTATTTGACCAAGCAATTTTTCAATGATTTATATGAGAGTTAATCAAAGCATAATGTAAAATAATAAAATGTAACCTGGAAAGTGTCTCAAACGGTAGATAACACCTACAACCTTGGTAACACCTGAACACGATTGCTCCGGTGACAAATGATCCCCAAAATGCGACATTTGCTCTGCGACATTTGCTCCTCGACATTTGCTCCGCCGACATTTGCTCCGCCAATATTTGCTCCGCCGACATTTGCTCCGCCGATATTTGTTCTGCCGACTCTGGCTCCACATTTAGCGACAAATTTTCCGGCGACAATTGCTCCGTTGACAATTGCTCCGTTGACAAATGCTCCATCGACAGTTTCTCGGCATGTTGCTTTAAAAAAAATAAATGTAAGACCTAAATAAAATACCTGCATTGAAAATATATGGAATAATGATGATCATACACCTTTGGAGCTTTGCTATTTTTACAAAAAGAACAATGGGTGTTATTTTCGGCGGAGCAAATGTCGGCGGAGCAAATGTCGGTGGAGCAAAAGTTGGGGGAGCAAATGTCAGCGGAGCAATATTCGACTGAGCAAATATTGGCAGAGCAATTGTCGCCGAAGCATGTGTCGTTCGGGTAAGATTTATCGCCGGAGCATTTATCGCTGAATGTTTAGAAAATGTCGGCGGAGCAAATGACGGCAGAGTAACTGTCAGCGGAGCAAATGTTGCATTTCGGGGAGCATTTTCACCGGAGCAATCGTCGCCGGAGCATTTGTCATGGATTCAATTTATCAATTCATAGATATGAACACCTAAAAGTTTACACATGAAGTGCATTTTAACCCTTAAAATAAATCACAAAGTTATCTTCATAGTCGATTTTACATTTTTCGAACCTAGAAATGTTCTTCCCGATGAAGTTTCTTTCTTGATTCGTGTTCACATGGGGTCCTAGAACGAATTCATCTAGGTTGGCCAAACGGCAATTTTGGGCAACTTTGCTAATGTGCATAAATCCAAAATGGCCGCCATATAACATCTTAAAAGCTTAACTTTTTAATCCCTTGCCACATAATGCAGAGGAATACCTGTCTTTAAGGGTTTTTGGGGTGCCTAGAATCCATTCTTATTATCATTTTTACCATATAAGTTCATCGTCAGGCTTGATCCAATATGGCCGCCAGACGCCATCTTGAAAAAATAGATTTGAACCCCTTGCCCCAGGATGATCAGTAATACTTTTTTTAGGGGTATTGGGGTGTGAAAAATCAAGTTCTGTTATCTTTTATTTGCAATATAGGGTCAATCTCAAAAAATGATACAATTCACAAAAAACGTGTCTCGACTATCTTATGGCTGCTAGCTTCACAACCCTGAACATTTTCTACAAAATTTTTATCAAGAAAATGACAATAATAGACTAGTTTCACAAAGCATATGCGACCAGTGATTTGTAAAGCTCTAATTTTATTACAAAAGCCTTTTATTTTTGCTTTTTGTTAGAATAGACACTGTCTCGGGTCAGTTTTAGATTTTACTATCATTCTCTTTTATAAGTACTCTGTATTTCTTACCTACACTGTTGTCTGGTGAGGGCAGCATGGTGTAAACGTCTGACATACTGCGCTTATCCTAGTATTTGATGATCACTTTGTGATTAATTTCACTTTTGACTTTGTCCCAAATTTATTTTAACCTCCGTAACGAATACTGCCACAAGTTTTTCTCCCTTTCAAACTGAATTATATTACATGAAAATGTGTCTGCAAGTAGAGTGATAATCAATGATAAATAATTGATAGGGAATTATCATATGTGTTTCCTGTTTTACACGAAAATAAAGGACTGTTCTTACAAAATGAAATGTATGACTAAACAGATTTAACATCCGTAACGCACCTTAAGAAGATAAGCACTTTAGCAGTTCTGTTGAGAATTCAGCATTATATAGAATAAGAGACACCTTTCATAATAAATACAGTTTGCAAAGTTAGGGCTGCTACATAAGGACCACGTTGGACCTTAAAGAACAAAGACGTTAACTTCCGTAACGCATTAACTTCCGTAACATTTTTTTCTTGAATATGCTACAAATTTATGCTATAATGAATCACTCCGGATCATACAGATATAAATCATATAAGGTACCCTCCACCTACTCACCCATAAAAATGATAGCTATTCATCCTTGTAAAATTATTATTACACACCTTATTTTCGACATCACTTTGTAAAGAGGGAAAATTGCCAGCGAAAACAATTTCCCGCGAATTATATACAATATTTAATGCTTTTGGAATTTTAAATAATTCATACTACAAATTTGGAATATTGGCATCTTCTTTAGAACTTAACAATTTTAACTTCCTTTGCTATATAAAGTGCATTAACTTCCGTAACAATTATTGTTACGGAAGTTAATACACTTCTTTGATGTACTTTGCTGAGATTGATAGTACGATTCTAGTTCCAGAACATGTGACATGGCTTTGTCTAATGCTGAAGTCGGCAGAAACGGTGGAAAGAAAGGGAATAAGGAGAAATAATAAAACTTTCATAGACAAGGAAACAGAACGGAAAACTATTTGCAATGACTTACGAGCAATGATGAGGAGGGTTATTTCACCGATGTGAAATGTGAGCACAAAGCGCGAGCTAAAACTCGTGTATAGTCTTACCTGAAAACTTGAGATTCTAAGCATTTTTTGTAAAAATGATCAGGAGGATATCTGAATAAACTATTAATGTGAGTACAAAGTGCTAGCTGATTTTTTTTTAGTATTCCGAATGAAACCTTTACATTCTAAACAGTGTTTGTACCAATTACAAGGATGGGTATCTTAATTGATGCGACTGTAAATTTGTAAAGTTTTGATCTGAAAACAATAATTTTTGGACGTTTTAATTTGAGAACAAGATATATATCCAATAAACAATTATTGAAAAGGTAAAACGCGCGCTTTTTTTAAGTTTAGAACCCAAAACGGGACATTCTATTAACTTTTTGTAATCATAAAAAGGATGGGTGTCTTGCTAAGGAACTGATGCGCAGCGAGTGCAAAGCGCTCGCTGAAAATGTGTCATTCCAATATAAAATACAGACATTTTAAGCACACTTTCAAATAAAGAGGATATAAATTGAATAAAAAAAATAATTTCATGCAACAGAATACAAAAGAACAAGTGGGGTTACATGTATGTACACCATCAATCAACTCTTTAGATATTCATGAAGATGTGTATAGACCAAACTGTTCCCCTAAAATAATGCAAATCTTTAAAATGGCATAACTTCGTTATTCCTTGCTCGATTTTGATCATATTTGCAGTATTTTATTTTTTTTAGATTATTTTCTGTTCAGAACATATTTTTTGAGCCTGGATGACCCCTTTAATGCGCATGAAAAGAGCTGAAATATTTGATATAGGTCTACCTACGTGAAAACGTGGAAAGGGGTATTCAAAAACTCAAGGTTTGTTGGAATTTATTAATGAAATACGTATTTCGATAATCAAACATTTTGGCTATTCATCATTTTTGTAAATCATTTTTGTAACAGGATGCGTAATTGGGTATCTCGATGAAACAAAATAATGAAACGAAAATCGCGATTAGATCATATAGATTCCATTAATAATTTATGTATTTCTGATATCCTCTTGTTTCATTCACGTCACTTTATTATTATTCGTTTCCCCATGTCCTTTTAAACGTTTTTTTTCTCTCTATCTCTCTATCTTTTTTGGCTATTGGCAAGCGGCGGGATTCCTCGTAACCCAGAGAACTCATCCTGGTTACGGGACTACGATTGTTATATTTTGTTTATTGCCAGAAACTTTTAAGATGAACTGCAATTATGTGGCCCTGTTATTCGGTTTTCTCATTCCAACTTTGAACAAGAACGACAATAAAATTACAGTTTCCGTTTCATGTTATGTTTTCATATTTTTAGGGGGTGGCAAAAGTAAGCTATGCGCGCCACATTTATCTTTATTTATTAAAAAAAGGTAATACGAATACCTAAATATGGATTTTCCTAAGCTAACAATAAATATCGCAATTTGTAACTTGATTTAACTTCCGTAACGAAGATTGACAAGGGTAAAGGCCACTCGATGATTTGATGGTAAAGTATCTTGGGATTCCCAGAATTGGTCATGCATTTCTTAGGATCTTGCTTAGGATTACTTGAGGCCAGAAACTTCTAAGACGAACTACAATTCTGTGGCCCGGTTATTCGGTTTTCTCATTTTAACTGTGACCAAGAACGACAACAAAAATGACAGTTTTCTGTTTCCTGTTCTATTTTTAACATTTTTTATTTGGGGGGGGGGTGGGAAACTAAGAAATTCGTTCCACATTAATCTTTAAAAATAAAAGATATACGAATACCTTGATATGGATGTTCCTAAGTTAACAAAATAAGTATTGCAACTTGTAACTTAATTTTAACTTCCGTAACGAAGATTGACAGAGTTAAATGCCATCGAGAGAATTTAATGGTAGACTATCTTTGGATTCCCAGCATTGGTCATGCATCGCTTAGGATCTCAGGTTATGGATGAAACTTATTTTAAGATTCACTCATTCAAATTATGAACATTATACTGAACGAAAGATGTGCAATGATTTTATGGTACTTTTTGTTATATGTTATTTGGTAAAATCCTAGTTCTGAAAAACAATATTGAATATTTTTCCATCTTTCAAACATTTTGGCTTCAGAGATAAAATTGTTGATACCACACTGACACTAAATTGTGCGCATTTCAATTCCAATCATTTCAAAGGTGATTTAATCGAGTAACATAAGTGGGCAATGCTAACGATTAACCTCCGTAACGTTGATATACAGTGCTCGAGTTAATCCGGTCAGTACTTGAAATTGACGCAACAGCGACTTGCCCCTTTTCTGTTTCCACTTTCTCATACATGGTACTTTCACAATATGCATCTTTCAACCCATTCTGTAGACTTCATTTTTACGATTTCCCCCCCATCAATTGGTGCATTTTTCTGAGAATGACCCTATAAGGTCATCTTCAGGATAAATCCAAGATGGCCGCCAGGTCGACGCTATCTTGAGAAATTAACTTTTGTACCCTTTGCCTCAGAATGATGATCAATACAATACCTCTTCATAGGGGTTTGGGGTTGCAGAATCCATTTGTGATAATAATTTTAGCATGTAGATGCGTCTTCAAGTCTAATTCAAGTTTGCCACCAGATAGTATCATGGAAACTTGAGCTTTTGAATCACTAATCCCAGAGTACTATATAACAGTCATATATAACAATTCATTTCTGTAAGTTTTTTCGCTTTGTCAACAAATGGCATGCTGAATAAAGGTAAATGGCATATAATGTATAATACGATGACTGATAGGCCCAAGCTGGAAATATAACTTCTGAAACAACTTTTTAGCATGCTCTCTTTGGAAGGATTTAAGCAGTTGTAAACACTTTTTCTTCACTTATTATATATTGGTGTCTCATAATTTGTCGAACATCTGTCGCAAAGTTGTATATTTGTACCGCCTTTAAACATAACAGTTCTAATTTGACAAATTAGGGAAGCTAATTTGATAATTCTTATTTCAACTCACCCTTAAGGTATTCAGGGACATGCTCCTCGCTGCCTTCATCATCCTGATCTAAACTTTTCCTCGACATCCTCCATCTCGACACTTTCGTCATTTCCAGCTTTGACATTGTGACTGACGGTGTATGTATTGCAGCATTCCACTTTACCAGAACTGTTGTAGAATGTCGAAAAGGACAACTGCTCTTTGTGGCATCCACATAACTATCTCAGTGCTGCATTTCTTAACCTGTGACGAACACTGACAGCAAATGACATTGATCAGTTCAGGTGGAGTAGGGTCACATTGAAAAATGACAGAACGGGATTTCATCTCAGATCTCCCATTCAAAGTGAGCTATATCCGCCGGTTCATCTAGGGGCTGATACAGATTTACAGCTATCAAATGAGATCAAAGCACATGCATTAACCCCGGCAGCAACATGTTATGAGACGTTGGAAGCAGGGCCATTACTTTCGGATTCTTTCTTTTCTTGATGAAGATGGCGCAGCGAGCTGACACCTTCTTTCCAAGTACATTAACCAAACATGGACAACCCCCCCGGCAATTTGTAGCTTGTTAAGTGCATTTATCTTGCCTTTGCCGTATGCATGATTTCGTGTCGTATCCATGAACTGAGGGCATGAACATGCAAACAGTTTGGTCCCATGTCAATACAGGTTGCATTGATATCCAGTATCGCATACATTCGTAATTCCGAAGGTTTCTTAGTCCGAAAACGAAATGAGGTTCGTGATTACGAAGGTTCGTTAATCCGAAAACGAAATGAGGTTCGTAATTCCGAAGGTTCGTTAGTCCGAAAACTAATGATTAACGAACCTTATTTCGTTTTCGGACTAACAAACCTTCGAAACATCGAACCTTCGTTTTCGGATTATTAAATCTTCGGAATAACTAACCTTCGGAATTACGAACTTTCGGAATTACAAAGTGTAACCTCCAGTACTATACCACTTCATCGCTTCATTTGTACCTGGCACTAAAGCTCCGCCTGGTAAACCCAATAGACCAAGCAGACGAAAACGTTTGTGTCGTCGCTATAAGCTCACGAACCACATTCTGCCCACAGCTTGCTGTGATATGTACCTCATCAGGAGCAAACACACCACCATCTAGCGCCTCCAATGTTGTATGCTGCTACCCTAGACCATGGACCTATAGGTCCATGCCTAGATTGAAGGTACTAAATTACACGCTTGCCATCCTCCGTTTGTTGTTCTTGCTCTTCATGATGACATATCTCGTAGTCAGATTACTGGTGATGGAGAACTTATAGTCTATAGTAACTTCAGCACCCCTTTGCATTCTCTCATACGGTCCTTGGCAGGGATGCCTTTGTACAAGTCGAAAAGAACACTCTTCTTTTTCCAAATGTATAGTGACTCAAACGTCCTTGGAATTAGGTGTGACCAGATCTAAGGGAGGGGCAACATGGGGAAATAATAAAAGAGTCGAGATGGAGAATGTCAAGGGAGAGCGTTTTTTTAGCCTAGTTTAGATTAGGATGGTAAAGGCAACGATAAAGATGATGTCCCTGAATACCTTGATGACTAGTGAAAATCGAGAAAACTTCTCGAGCTTGCTCGCACTTATTCGAGAAAAATTCAGCACACCACTAAAACATTTCAAAGTGAGCAATTACATATTTACAATCAGGGATAAGTGGTCATAAGCTCAAGTTTTCAAGATGACAGCTGGCGGTCATCTTGAATTAGACCTCAACATACTGAAAAAAATCTTATAAAAATGGTAAAAGTTATAACATAAATTCATTCTACACACCCCAACACCTCTAAAACGAGGTATTACTCATCATTCTGGGGCAAAGGATCCAAAAGTTAATTTCTCAAAATGGCGTCCACCTGGTGGCCATCTTGGATTCAATCAAAAGATTACCTTACAAGAGTCAGTATGATCAAAAAGGTTTAAGAACAATTAAAATAGAATAAAATAACATAGGTCTGATAACACTTCATCTTAACTTAGAATATCGAAATCAGCTGTTTAAATAAATAGTGAACTCGTGCAAGGGTAAATATGGTCATTCATTAGGCATAAAATTGTTCCTTAGTTCATTTGTCCATGAAATAAGTGAGTTTACAACCACCCCAGAGCGCAAACTTGCCGGCAATTCATCCCAGTAACGGGGAAAAGAATTGATGGCTGATAGGTGAAGTCGATTTTTTCGCGCTCGGAGGTGGTTGAACTTCACGACCTCCAAATGCCGACTGTTAATCACAACGGAACATCTAATATCACAACGTACAATACCATACTGTACAAAGCCTTGACAACATAAATTAGTAATGAAAATTGCGTTTGCGTTTATTACTACTTACTTCTTGAAACGGAAAAGATTCATCATAAATACTAATACATTCAGAAAAAAAGCAACCGTAACTCACGTTTGGGTCATTTGATTTCTAATTTCATCTGACATTCTGAAATCCTTTGCTGAATTCCATTGTATTCTTATCCTAATGTTTTTTTTTTCATTTAATCTTCAAAAGACAAACAGCAAATACAGCAAAATGATCTTTTAACCCTAAAAAGACTGGGGGGGGGGGGGCTGATTCAGCCCCCCTCAACATTTTTCGCGATAAATCCGCTGCGCAAAATTTTTTGACCGCGTCGCTCGCTGACTTTTTACTTTTAAGTCTCGCGCAACTTTTTGAGACCAAAATTGTGACCCCCGGGTACGCGGTTCTAAAATTCGTTTTCGCACTTACATTTCGTAAGTGCATGCAGACCCAAAATTACTCAAAAACGTGAATTTGTGTACAAATCCAATGCAAATATTGTTTTCAGCCAAAATTCATAAATGTTTCATTATTTTTCCTTTTACTGCTTAAAATCAATTAATTTTATCTTGTTCATGGTCAAAATAAAGTCCCCGACAATTTCCATTGAAAAAAACAATAAAAAACAAAAAGTCAAAAAACAAAGAAATACATAAGAAATTTAGAAAATAAATTTGATTTTGAATTTTTTTAAATCAATTTGATCAGATGCCTATCTAGAGTATGTGAAACAAAAATTGGCATTTCAGGGGCATTATTTTATTAATTAGAGCAAACTTATGATTTTACGCATAAATTAGCATAATTAATGAGACATGAGATTTTTTTTGCCGAATTTGATGTAATAGTTTTGTAGATAATGCCATGGGTAATGCGTGTGCCAATTTTCGTCGTGATCGCGCGATCAACGGCCAAAATCATAAGGGGGGCTGAATCAGCCCCCCCCCCCAGTCTTTTTAGGAGTCGAAATAGCCCAGTCTATTTAGGGTTAAAGTGATTGGTTAACATTGGTTTCACTTTTAAAAAATCTGAGCTAGAAGGTCACACTTGTCACCTGTGTCTGTGATATGTTACAAAAATGAAGCCCTGAAAAAATTGCGTTCGAAAATAATTAATCAGTGCTTCAAAAATTGAAATATAAAGTGACCGGAAACACCATCTTAATTTCCTCCCATACACTTATGTGTACTATTTAGGCGTCTATAAGACACCTATTTACAAAATTGGGGTTTACCTTGTAGTTTCAGCTTTTCATTTTCGTTTTACCTTTAAAACTACTAAAATTAATATTTTAATTTTTTAATGACATCATTTGTAAGAATTACATATTATAACAAAGAAATATAATGATAGGTCAGTCGGGCAGGGTAATGAATTAATGGGTACATAAAAAAGACATACCAGCAAATTCAAAAAGTGATTAGCAAGATGTGGCATGTAATAAAATGATAAATAACATCTTCTTTTATGCGTTTATTTTACGAGTATATGCAATGAAAAACTGAATTAGGTAATTCAAATATGCTTGTACGGACAGGTCAGGTGGCCTATGAAATAAATCTATCATTTTATTCTTACAACTAATGTTCTCTATTTCAATAAATACAATCTGAAGTACTCTTCTTATATCTTAATCAGTTTTATGCTTGTAAAACAGGTCTTCTCCTACAAAAGCACCAACTCACACCACTTTCCATTTTTGATCTGATATTATATGTAACTTAAGCAGCTAAGTGAAATCCTTGAATACTGTACACGCAAAAAAAGTTTTCTTTCAAACTCAAACTATAGTGTTATGTGATGATAAGACATATCTCACATATTCAATATTATCTATGCATAATCAATACTTAATCAATACTTCTACAGGAAGTATACCAGCTCCAACTTTCATTAGAAAGTATTACTCATTTCTTCTTCCAGCTAAACTTCTGACGCACACACATTTTATGGGTTTCTTATTCACTACATTTCATGTTCTCCATAAAAGGTCAACTCCCCCAATTCAGAGTAAAGTTATGACGTACAGATTGTTTTCCGAATTCATTGTCATGTTCAAGCAGTCCGTTGGGAGGTCTTGGGTGGCATTAATTAGTCTTGTAGTGTCTAGGAAAGCTATAGGTCTGCCTTTAGAGAAGGTTACAGGTCTGTCAGTCAAGTTAGTTACGAGGACTTGAGCTCGTCCTCTATGCAGGGAAACGATGCTTGTCGTGGGGCAATAGCGGGATAGATATTTATTAGACTTTAACACAATGTCAGAGTTTCGGATGTGGGGTGGGGTCTTGCCTTGCAAAGTCAGGAATGTTGACTCACCTGGGGAAACTATCACTGTATTCGGTGGGGCAAAGGAAATGTGTTTTGACTTGATCCTAAACCTGTTATTTCTGAAGTGGAGTGTTCCATCTAAATCAGAAAGCGTGTTAGTGCCTAATATTAGGTCTACGCCTACAATATTGGTGGTGATTAGTGCTGTGATTTCAAATTTGTGTCCCTGAATTTCTAGTCGAAATTTTACCGCCTTGTCTGATGTCAGAAATTGTCCATTGCCTAACTTGAATCTAACTGGGGATACTTTGGTTGGTGTCAATTTAGAGAGATAGGGAGAGGATTTCAATAGTCGTCCGGATGTAATGGATTTGGATGCACCACTGTCAAAAAGAATTAATGCAGGTTGTCCTATCAGGTAGTCGTCCCTTAGTAAAGTTGCGTTCCGTTAATTGTAACTCAACTTCGTCAATCCCTAAATGAGTAGAAGTCATGTCATTGTCAGGCCTATTCTTAGTCGGGGAGAAAGAACAATGAGCGCTATTGGCTCTCTCCCGTCTTAAAAATCCTGTGGGCGTGGTTGATTTTGGGGTTGTTGGTAGCGGGGCTGGTGATATTGGGGCTGCTGTTGGTGTGGTGGGTAGTATTGGTTGTTGGCATAGCTACCGTATGCAGGGGCATAGTAGTCATTATAGTCAGGGAAGGGGGGTGGTGGGGTCGTCATGTCCCTAAGTCGTTTTCGACATTCTCATGTGGGAAAGCCACATTTTCTAACAAAAGGGGATGTTATGTGATGATAAGACATATCTCACATATTCAATATTATATCTATGCATAATCAATACTTAATCAATACTTCTACAGGAAGTATACCAGCTCCAACTTTCATTAGAAAGTATTACTCATTTCTTCTTCCAGCTAAACTTCTGACGCACACACATTTTATGGGTTTCTTATTCACTACATTTCATGTTCTCCATAAAAGGTCAACTCCCCCAATTCAGAGTAAAGTTATGACGTACAGATTGTTTTGGTCAAGCGTCCAAGATTGACCAACACCTGTTTGATTGTAAAGAGTCTAGACCAGACCAATATACTGTATAAGGGGTTCACTTCTGAACCCAAATCATATTGTTGGAGATTACTTCAGAGATTGTTAGAGATTACTTCAGAGATTGTTAGATTGGTTGCAGATTACTTTACAGATTGTTCCAGCATACAGACAGCTACAGAAGAGTTTATATTTTATACTGCAGAGTATAGTCACCATCAGACTTACTCATGTTCCTGTATTATTTGTTATCATCATCTTTAATAAATGTATATATGAACTGTACAGGCTTTGTATTGACTCCTTCATTTAAGTCTGGTTGAAAGTTAAAGTGCAATCGATCCAACCCCGATCACAACACTATACAAAAAAGTAGAGAAATCATCAATTATTATACATCATGGAGAAGGTAGATGAATTCATGGAATATTAAGAAGAAAGTACTATTGAGGTCATTTCCCGAGTAAAAGACTGGTCTATTCCAAAACTCCCATCTCTAATCATATGTGATTAAATCTGAGAAACTATACTCAAATTAACATTACATGATTGATTGCATAGACAATATACTCAACAATCCGCTAAAAGTCTAGTATTAAAAGAAATTTTTGACTGGAGGCCGCAGCTAAAAATAAATTGATAGTGATTATCCAACGCTTCAAGACTGACAGTCATGTGATTACTCTCTTTCAAACAGTGAATGTAAGTAATGCTATATTACGTCCCTCAATGCAGCATGAAACACCAACTTTCTCTTTCTTCCTCGAAGCTACATTCAGTAGGTCCATATTGTGCTTTTGGTGATCCTCTACTTTCACCTTTCCTGAACCTTTGAGTTTATTTTTATCAGGGCATACTTAGATTCATACGAGGTGAATTTCACGATGATAGCACGAGGACGAGAATCTCTTTCGGCGTAGCATCCGAGTATGATTGACGATCAGCCTGCTGATCCCTAGCATCACATCACGCAGTATGTTCACTGAAGCTTGATTACTCTCACACTCTAAAAATGAAGTGCTGATTTAAGCACTTCATTGGCTTATTGAATGACTGCACTTTGAGTGCTGATTAAATCATTCATATTTCAACTAGAAAATCGGAACTCAATATGCAGTCACTATACAAGCCAATTAGGTGCTAAATTAACACTTCATTTTTGTCTCACCTGCAAATCAGAGTGAGACTGAAATGACAGCATGACTTAAAAAATTAAATAGACCTAGTTCATGAAACTTGGCCAAAAGGTTAATCAATTAAATTCCTTGCTTGAGTTACAGGTCATATGATCTAGGTCAACGGTCATTTGGGGTCAACGAACTTACACCATGTTGTGGAATCAACATCAAAATCTTAACATACTTTTAAAGTAGAAATATATTGAAAATCGTAAAACTGGAGAATCATATATCACAATAAAGGAGAAAATAAGGAGAACTCGATGGTGTACATCATTTATCATGGAGACGGATGAAACTCAGTTAATTGATAGTTTAAAGTTCTCTCTCTGAATGCTTCAAACACGCAGAATTACGTCCGCGAAATTGGGGATTTTTTTATGACGTCACTGTCTGTACGAGAGGCGTGATTGGCTCTCCCACGTGAAGCTCCACTTGCATGCAAAACCTGTTGCAAGGGTACATTTTCTCCACATTGTCACTGAATGCTTCGATCCCGAAATGATCGAAAGAAAACCCAGAATTTTATCTAGATTTGGATTTTCAAATTGATGATTTTGAGATGAAGAGAATGATGATGAAGTGAAACAACACAGTGACGTAGTTGGAGGTAAATTGGGGGAATTACGCCGATGAAGATGATGATGAAAATTCAACTTGCAACACAATCACAAGTAAAGTCATGTACATACCGATTCGCTACCCATTCATGCTGCTGGAAGTGCTAGCTACACCGCGCGGGCCAAATTGAATTCATGCTGAACATGAATAACCACATCCAGACAGTCTATCATAAAAAGGAAAATGATATAACTGTACTTACAAACAAGTGAATAATCCGAACCTGAAGGCAAATCAACTCAACGAATAGTACCAGACGATATGGCATATGCATTGACGATAAACTTCATGTGGCTGGATAGATTGTCACTCGTTCTGTTAGATGTAACTTTTATCTCATTAATTTGACAAAATTATGAAACTCGGGGAATTATTATTCTATATAAAAATATAGTAACATCTCTTATCATTTTTTGAATTACGATAAAACCTGTTTTGAAGGAAAACGTTGAGGTAAATTAAAATTAGATGTAAAAGATCATCTCATCATGCGTACATTGTAGCATTATGTGATCGTAAACAAACCATCACAACAACACATGCCGTATTGTTTGCTCGCCTTGGCTGAGACTGAGAGAATAGATCTATGCACGTGTTGCACAGCTCTCAATCAGCAAGGAAGGATACGTGCATGTTTGCGATGGTTTGTTTGCAATGACTTACAAGCTACGCATGTTGGGGGGGGGGGATTTAAAAGTAATTTTAGTTTATCTCAACGTTTTCCTTCAAAAGAGGTTTTATCGTAATACAAAAAATAATAAGAGATGTTACTATATTTTTATATATATAAATAATTCCCCGAGTTTCGTAATTTTGTCAAATTAATGAGTTACAAATTACATCTAACAGAACGAGTGACAATCTATCCCAGCCACATGAAGTTTATCGTCGGTGCATATCGTCTGCTGCTATTCGTTGAGTTGATTTGCTTTCAGGTTAATTCGGATTATTCACTTGTTTGTAAGTACAGTTATATCATTATTTTCCTTCTTATGATAGACTCTCTCTGGATGTGGTTATTCATTTTCAAGGATTAAATTGGGCCCGCGCGGTGTACGTATAGCTACCACTTGTAGCAGCAGCTGCATGAGTTGGTAGCGAATCGGCATGTACATGACTTTACTTGTGATCGTCAGGCAAGTTGAATTTTCATCATAATCATCGGCATTGTTCCCCATTATTTACCTCCAACTACCTCACTGTGTTGTTCACTTCATCATCATTCTCTTCATCTTTAAAATCATCAATTTGAAAATCCAAATCTAGATAAAATTCTGGGTTTTCTTTCATTTCGTGATAGAAGTATTCAGTGACAGTGTGGAGAAAACGTACCCACGCAACAGGTTTTGCATGCAAGTGGAGCTTCACGTGGGAGAGCCAATCACGCCTCTCGTACAGACAGTGACGTCATCAAATTCCAGTCAATTCAGAGACCGATGCGAGGCATATTTCGGAGGGGCATTTTAGCGTTTTTTAATCGGCGATTTTCACCTTTTTGTATTATTTTCGGTATTTTTGAATGACCCACTGATGATCCCCACATCGATACCTTTCCATTGATATATAATAAGACCACATTCATATTCAATATATTTCTCCTTTAAGCTTTTAAAATGTCAGCATAACTTTGAAAATATATACCTAGTTCATGAAACTTGGGAATAAGTATTACTAAACATCTTGCTTGGGTTTCAAGTCACAAGACTACGGTCAAAGGTCATTTAGGGTCAATGAACTTTGGCCAAGTTGGGGGTATCTGTTGAATTACAATCATAACTTTAACATTTTATGGATTGCATTCATGAAACTTAGACATACAAGTAATCTTACAAGTTTATCTCGAAACATCCTAAGGTCGAAGGTCATTTAAGGTCAATGCACTTTGGACAAGTTGGGGGTATCTGTTGAATTATGATCATAACCTTGAAAGTACATTGGTCTAGTTCATCAATTTTGTACATAGGAGTAGAATCACTGAACATCATGTGCGAATGCCAGGTCACATGACCAGGGTCAAAGGTCAATGGACTTTGGCCATGTTTGTGGGCATCTGTTGAATCAACATCATAACTTTGAAAGTTTATAGATCTGATTCATGAAATTTGGGCATAGGAGTAATCAAGCATTGCTTAAAATACTGTGCGAATTTCAGGTCAAATGAGCAAGGTCAAAGGTCAAAGGACTTTGGCCATGTTGGGGGTATTTGTTGAATAATCATAACTTTGAAAGTGTAAGGATCTAGTCCATAAAACTTGGACATAAAGAGTAATCACGTATCACTGATTATCTCATGCGAGTTTCAGGTCACATGATCAAAGTCAAAAGTCATTTAATGTCGATGAACTTTGGCAATTTTTGAGGTAATTATTCGATTGCAGTCATTACGTTCAAAGTTTATAGATATAATTTATAAAATGTGGATAAAGTGGCAACCAAGTATCACTGACAAGTCTTAGGTCCCATATTCAAGAACGAATGTCATTTATTAGTAATGAACGTAGTATTGTACCACATGAATGGTGTTTTTGTGAATAAGCATTTTATAGTAGAATTCAAAGTCAGCTCTGCTACTATAAGAAATCGGTCGATGCCAGTGAGACTGCCAGAGGCGCTAAACTTGTCGAGATTATGTGTGTCCAAGTTTCATGATCGAGATCCATATACTTTCAGAGTTATGACATTTTAGCTCTTAACCTTAGTATAGATTTTGTTTTGATTCCCCTAGCATCATCTAAATTTAATGAACCTAAATGACCGTTGAACCTTGGTCATGTGACCTGAAACTAATGAATTATGTTCAGTGACACTTGATTAATCTTAGGTTCAAGTTTCCTGAACCCGATCCATAAACCGTACAAAAAATGCAATATAAACATTTACATTATATAGCGTCCTTTATAATGACCCTATCACAACACTTCACAAATGAGAATAAAAATAAAGAAAAAAAAATACATACATAAATAAATAACAAATAACTTAACTTAACTAATAAAAAGAAATGTTTTAACGACCGCTGAAATGCATCTAGGTTCCAAAGGCGTGGCGCTGCAGCAGCAAACAATCGGTCAACTGAGGAGGTAGCAGTCTTGGTCTTGCCAACAGAGTGGTAGCCCGATCGTAGTCCACGACTTTCACTCGGGTACGAAGAAATTAGGTCATTGAAATAGGACGGATGACGGTTATGGAGGCATTTGGAGGAAATAATGAGGATTTGTATGTGACACGCTTATGGACAGGAAAATCAGGGTACTAATGGATGATTTGTCTTTCCGTTCCGATCATCAAAGAGCAAAAACGGAAATCAGCCCCGTGGTTCAGTCTTGGAAAACACAAGAACGAAATCACAACGATAAAAAAGTGTTATGCAGTCGTTTTTGTAAATCAAAAACAGAAAATTGAAATCAGAAATACTTTTGGGATTTTTCTGATTTCTCAATCTAGATTTGTGTTTTTATACATCAAAAACAAAATCACAACACGCTTTCCGCTCCGTGATTCTGTCTGGAAAATCGCAGACAGCGAAAACGAAATCGGAAACTCGCTTTCCACTTCCTGCTCTGCTCTTTTGTCTTTCGCACAGCAAACAGCCATATCGAAATACGGTTTCCGCTCATTTCTTATAGTCCAGTCAATATAGGGATTGACCCACCACTAATTGCAACACTTGATATTCAACTGCAATGCTTTCCAGGAAGGTCCCCTAAACAACATACTACAAGTCCCAACAAATTCAAGCAGTGGAAATTTATGAAATTTGTATATTATGCAAATTAGCCATAAAAAGTCTGAAAAATAAGGAAAATAGTCCAAAATTTGCAAATTAAGTGTCCAAAACAATTTAATTTGAGCGAAAAATCATGATAAATAACTTAAATCAATGTTTTCAATCAAAAATGCAATCAAATCTACCTCATTTCATCCTTATATGGAAAAAATGTCTTGACATTGTGATAATTCTCTCATTGACTGCTTGAAAATTTCAATAATGTTGAAGTTACTATGCTGCAACCGCGTAGCCAGGATTTCATTTTGGAAGGGGCGGTAAATGCACGCGAAGCGTGCCAACACTTACAGAGTGCGCGAAGCGCGCTCCCTAGGGGGTGGGTACAGGGGGGGGGGGAGTTTCCTCCTCCCGTGCGAAGTTCGAAGCTTTCGAGGTTTCATGCATTACAATGAAAAGGAGCCGTCTCTCATGTCTCTAGTATATCAGCTCCAATTCAGTTGACTATATTGTGATTTTGAACTTTGTTTTAAAATTTATTGTGAACGCACAAAAAGGGAATAAAATGGAAGAAAATCAAAAAAATAATAACCCCGCGCGAAGCGTGGAAGCTAGAGCGTTTTGTTATTTTTTTTGGCCATGAAAAGGATCCCGAGAAAAGGGTGTTCTCAAAAACATAATTATTGAATACTTCCCTTGGAAAGGTCAGATTTTATTACAAACAATTTAGCGACAGTGCATATCTTTAACTCGCAAAACAGAGGAGAAAAAGTGTATATGCCGGGCGGAAGATATTCCTCCCCGTGAAGAGCAATATAATTCTGAAATTTCAAGGGGCGGACGTTTCATCGAATACAGATATCTCCAATACCCCCATCGGCTGTAATTCACTTGATTTTCTAGGATTATTGAACTTCATTACAAGAAAAATAGTGCGCAAAAAGTTGAAATTTCTGTGATTCATTGAAATTGAATAAAGAAAAAGGATGCCTTATTTCTTTGACTTATCCTGAAGCGCTTCATTTTGAATTATAAAGAAACTTACGTGTCATTTAAAATTTCAAACGGAGGGCGCAAAACAGGACAGGAGATGAACGTGCAGGGAAATGACATGAAGTTTAATAGAATTTGATAAAAGATATTGTACTTTATTATTTAATACGAAAATAATTTTATACATTCCTCTTTTTAAATTAGGAACCTGTTTGCCCTAAAATTATGGTTGTTAAGTAATGAGCTGAAAAGCGGAGAAGTTTCCTTTATGGAGGTGATGGCAGAAATTGATAAAAAGACTAACCGCTCAGAGCCGACCCGAACAAGGGCGCCGTTTCATCAATATTCTTGTTTAACAAGTTGTCAGATCTGACATCTTTCCTTGATTATGATTGGCTGACAGTCACTGTTACTATACATGTAGTAACTGTCGGATAAAATGGGACTTGTCGGATAAAACGTCTGACAAGTCCTTTCATGAAATGCTCCCCAGAAGTCAATAAAAAAGATTACTTCATATACTTCGGCCTAACCTTACTCTAATTCCATGCCGCAATGCATACATTTGAACTTTAACTGTCAAGAAACACGTATAGCTGAGATGGAAAAGCAGGGTTTAGAAAAAGGGTGAGGGAAACAATTAAGATCTTGAATACTGTCATTTAACCGCGCGCAGCGCAGAAGCAAAATTCATATATAAATTTAGAGCAAGAGTGAGAGAGTTTCACTTTTGAGAAAAAAATAAAGAAAGAAAAGAAGAAAAAAACACAAAGCTACCTTTCTTCCCTTTCCTCCCTTCCCTTTTTCCCTTTCTTCTCTCTTTTTTCCCTTTTTTTTCTTTTTGGCTACGCCTATCACTAAGGACGTTGAATACATTCATATTAAGCTTAGTGTCTGAAGTGTCATTTGCATATTATGCAAATAAGTATCTAACATGTAATTAATATTTAAGAAAACACACTGGTGATACATTCCTAAAAAATTGCAAGTAGATTATCTATTGAAATTGGAATATGGCAATGGCTTACATGAAGTAAACACCATGTTAAAAGTCATTAAATAGACAAGTATAGGAAAATCACAAAATTTGTATTTTATGCAAATTAACCATAATAATTTGCAAATGAGGAAAATAATAAAAAAAATCGAAATCAAGTGCGGAAAACAATATAAATTGAACGGAAGCTCATGGTAATCTTTACTAATTTATTAATTCTTCAAATAAAAAATTGAAAATAAATCTAAATCATGTGCATATATAATTATGAGCATCCTTGTATGAAAATACCCCAGACATTTTGATTTTTTTTCACAAAAACAGTTAAACCCCCATTCAACAAAAAGCAAGACCTCTAAAGACTGCTGTAAGACCATAAAACTTGCTTGATCTTTCAAGGGTCTTTCAACGAACTTTCAAAGATCTTCGATGTCTTTAACGATTCCTCATAGATCTTTCAAAAGTCTTTATGTCCCTCGTGAGTCCAAAACTTTTTGAAACGGTTCAAAACGGTATTTCAGTGGTCTTACAGGAAAATTGTTTTTTGATGATTTTTCAGTTGTCTTTCAATGAACTTTTAAAGTTCTTATTAGTCTTTTTATGATCTTTCGGCAGTCTCTCAAGATTTTTTCGGAGATTACTGTAAGACTCATGAGAGATCATTGAAAGATCATCAAATGATAATTGAAAGACCAGGCAAAGTCTATGGAAAGAATTTAGAAAGATCACTTGATGCATAAACCATTGAAAGATCACTTGATGCATAAACCGTTGAAAAACCATTGAAAGATCTCTATAGGACGGGTGTTTTTAGAGTTCTTTAAGGGGTCTTTTTGAGCCAATTCACATCAGAGATGACAAATTTCAATGATCTTGGAGACTGCTGTATAAGACCTTGCCAATTTTTGGTCTTTGAAAGGTCTTTCAAAGGTCTCCCCGCTCTGGATCTAGATCAATATATGATCACTAAAGTACATTAATTATCAGCTTAATATCTGAATTCAATGTACATGTTATGCAAATAGGCATCCGGCATGTTATAAATATTCAAGGAAACTTGTGTTATTTTCCTCTAAAATTCCACGTAGATTATGTAACCTTGATGACCTTGTTTGGATGATATTGACTTTTTTCATGAGCAGTTACTACCGGAGCAGATATCCCACTCATATTGTGCAATGATAAGTCAGTTCTACATTGGTCCCACTGTTTGAATGCTTCATATTTCTATCCAAGTCTTGCTCTTTCCTTGACTTGGAAGAGTCCTTGCATTTCTTGCTGGTATAGTCCATGCTGTCATGCTCCTTGATTTTCAAGTGATCAGCACAAGATGTCACACACAGTACAAATAAAAGCTCGTTAGCTTCGAATATTTGGTCCTTGTAACAAACCACTTGTCTTGGTGGTGAATATGAGTACTTGCTTGAATCACGAGATCTCTGGGCATGGTTTATAAGAGTACCAATAAGAATTTGCCCATACGAGCGACATGAAAGCCATTCATAAAGTCATGAAAAAGGCTTAAAGTGTATATAGACATCTTTTCCAGATACAGGAATCATGATTAGTCTTTCTTGCTGAATCAAGTTGCTGCTTCAGAATGAAGCATCCATTTTCTGTTCTTTCCTCTTTGATGAATCTCCTAAGGATGGCAACTATCTCCAAACATTGTAGCTATTCTAAGCAAATCGTATGCAAATAATATCAATTTCCTGATATTTATGGCAAATGGAAATTCCTCAGTGAGACAATGAACAACCAAGTAGACGTTAACAGATGAAGGACTAAGCCAGATTATTGTCTTTCCAACAAGAGGACACAACATAACGGAACACCCTTAACATCACCATCAAATACCAACATTGATTAAACAGTGTGTACCCATTTGTGTTACTCATTGGTATACTGTGAGGGTATACAGAGGAGTAAACCTTTCAGAAATTATGGTACGATTAAGGATGTTAGTCTGGAGGAATGCTGACATTTAGAGTGCCATGCAGATGTACTTTGGACAATCACACAACTCTCTGTAATGAAATCCGACAAGTCGAGCATAGGAGACTGAATGTCAATCAAGAGGACTTTGACGAGAACGGAACCATTACCCATGTCTTCTTCCGACACAAGATGCCTCAATTAGACACTGGACATAAGTTGTGTCGTAAGAACAGTTTTATAGGAAGGCTTGCACATGTTGAGCTCCTAAAGCATTAGTAAGGTGAAGCTCAGAATTGCTACACTAGGACCACAGAATGGTTTGTAGATAAGCCTATAATACACAGTTTGTTGACCAGATTGGCAATGATCCCGGCAATGATCCAGGCTGTAGCAACTAAACTATTGGAAGCCCTTAATATCATGCGCTATGACTAGACTGGAAGACAACTGATTTTTAGTCTTAGTATTTACCACTGATCATGATGATGATGACGCTGCTCTGCAAGTCCTGGAACCCTGTTCTGACCCAGACATGGCCAGAAAACATATTTTTTAGTCAAGCGGGTGTAGAATCAATCTTGTTAGAAAAATATGTACAGTGCCGGCCGCAGGAAACGTCACGCCCGAGCACGCAAACACCCTAGGGGGCTTTCGGGTCTAACCGAGGGTATTCAAGGGGAGCAGACTAGGGCATTTAGACGGACCCGCGGTTTCCTGCGTGCTATGTAAAATTGGCCGTGCCCGCACTTACCCTAGGAAATCCTAGGGTACGTACATTGCATTATGTTTACATGTGCTTCGATTATCTTGTGATAGAACATTATGTTTTTAAACTAGCGTGATCGGGATCTATTGTAGGTTGAATTTTTGATTTAAGATGTTATTTGTTTTCTTTCATCCTTTCTTTCATTCTTTAATTTCTGTTTTCCCTTTTAGTGTAGTGTTATCTTGTCCCTTTCTTTATTTTCCGATTTAGAGTTTGGCTCATTCCTTTCTACCTTCATTTTCTTTGCCTTTAATAATCTTAACTCATTTCTCTAATCATGCTAATGCATTTGTATATCGGGGAAATTGTTCTTTCTTACATCATAAAAAGTAGACGCGCAAAAAGCGAACACTAGCAAAACAGGTTGTGCTCATCGATTTTTTTATTTGGTTCTTTTGTTATTGTCAATAGTCTGTGAGAGTTTTGATCCCCGTCCACACCGATCCCTCTCCTTTGATCACATCCGCTTACCAATTTATGACAGGATATTCTTTTCAATTCGGTTCAAATCGGGTCTCTAAAACCCCCACCCTGTAAAAAATGTTGCAGATTTAACAAGTTTGTCTTTTTGCTAAAACATCTTATTACATTATCTGCTCTTGATTGCGGTGTTAGTAACATCGGTAGATACTCGGATTGGGAAGATAATAATAATTAACATAATCAAAGTAAAGATTACTTGTCCAACGCATTTATTACGCGCATTTTATACAAAATTATAGATGGGTTTAAAACGAATATTAATATCTTTGATACACTTATATGATGATCGTCGAAGTAAAGATTAACCTATTATTTTTACGAACTGTTGGAAATTATTGAAGGTCTAGACATTTTTTTTTCAATTATTTAATTTCAGTAAAACAAGATTTTCCTTCGAATATATTTTGTTATATGAATTGGAAATGATAAAACCAAATCACAAAACCAAACCACAGCTTGGTACAATACATAATTCAGTGTTATATGGAAGATAAAAATAATAATACATGAGATTTGTAAAGCGCACTTTCCATTTTGATTAGATGCTCAATGCGCTTCAGAGCAGAACAACAAAACTATTTGCATATATGTAACTATTAAAAACTTTCCTAACGCATTTAGCTTAAATGCTTAAACCCAAGCAAAAGTATGTTTTCGAAAGCTACTATGACGTATTTTATGGAATGGGTACTTAACGAGTTAATCATCACTTGCCGACAAAGCAAGAATGGAGCTATACAAACCATTCTTTTCTTTTATTAAGAATTTTAGCGGGTGCTCACGCAAACGCTAACTATCAAACCTAACTATTCTTTTCGGGGAACAAAGGAGTTAGTCGAGCCAAGTTGAAGAATAAAAGCCTGTTCCGGTTCTAGTCGAAAATCCCTTTAATCATCACGCTCGATATCCCCCGCTATATTTTCTCTTTCTCTCCCTTTCCCCTCTTTTTATCCCCCCCCCCCCCAATTTATTCACTCTTTTCCTTCTTGCTCCCCTTCACCTTTTTTCTCTTTCCCTCCCTCTGCTGTCCCTGTATATTTTTTTCCCTTTCCTTTTTTTCCCTTTCCTTTATCCCTTCTCTTCCCTTTTCCCCTCTTCCTTTTCTGTGCCCCCTTTCACTCCTTGATTTTTTTTCTCCCCTTTATTTTCTCTTGCTTTCCCTTTTCCTTCTTTTGTAATACCCTCTCCGTTATATTGTGAAACAACAGTTTCTTGTATTCTATAGAAATGTACAAGTAGCTTAATTTAACATAGCATTATATGTTGGGAAGAGAGAAAGAATAATTTGAGAGAGGGATTGAGAAAGAACTAAACGATGAATGAAAATATATTTGATGATGAGAGGTGCATATAAAAATGATGTCCACAGATAAACATCGGAAAAAAGATGAGAGCTAGTGGTTGAGATAGATAAAGGTAAATCAGGGAGGGGATAAAAATGATAAAAATTAGAGAAGGGTTCCAGTATTTTGATAAGAATAGTCGTATCCTTTTCTTTCATTTTCCTTGTTTCTTTTCTTAGTCCCTTTCCCTCTCTCTTTCCCCCCTTCAGTAACTTTTATCCCCGCTATTTCATCTTTGTCAATTTTCCCTTCCTTTTTAATTTCTCACCCCTTATTCCTTCTCTTTATCCTTCGTTCTTTTGTTTGCCTTCCCTCTTTTCTTTCTATCTCACCTTCGCTTTTTTTCATCACCTCTGTTTTCTCTCTAGGTTCTTCTTCTTGTTTTAATTTCCCCTTTCCTTATCCCTTCTCCATTTTACCTTTTCCTTATTTCTTTTCTCCCCCCCCCGTTCCCTCTTTCTCCTCTTTCACCCCCCCCCCCTATTCTCTTTCTCCCCTTTCCCCTTCTCTCAGTCCGGGCTCTCAGTTTTCAATTTCTCTTATCTCTTTTCTTCTCGTCTTCAATCCCTTCCTTTTCGCCTTTTCTGTCATTTTTGCTTTCTTCTTCTCCCTTTTATCTGCATCTCGTAGATCCGCGCCTCAAAGGCATATCCGGGTATATAAAAAAGGATGGCCATGCAGGGAAAGAATAGAGTAACTAGGACGACCTCCGGAATGTAGGGTCAACATCGACAAATACCGGCTCCTTTGTCAAAAACTCATTATATCAGTTAATGAAATAACGGACACCACGGGGAGAATATTCATAGGAAATGAACATTTACGCTGGTGCCAGTGTGTAACCCAACACAATAAGTCATTCGGTGAAAAGCCTAAAATTCCAGTTATCAGCCCAAAACTTTGTAATGTAATTTTCATAAGAGATTTTATCCACGATAAATGATCGAAAACTTATGCTTGGTATGAGAAAAAAATCACATGCAGTCTTGAGCGAATGTCTCAAATCAGACTTCTTCTTTCGACCAAGAATGCACTGCCGAACATCCTAGAGAAAACACCTTAGCGGGCGCTAACTGCGGGCACTCATGTCATAGGAGAGCGGACGCGGGCGTCTTCCCGCGTCCGCTCCCCTCAAATGCCCGCTACGGGCTACCGCGTTTGCCCGAGGGGGCATTGTGACGTTTCCCGCGGCCGGCACTGTATATCATATATTTTGAGAACAAATTGAATTGATTTAGAATTTAGTTATGAAAATGTTTTCCTTCTTTTCTGTTAAGAGTTGTCAATGTATGAATGCGTTGATCACAATATATGTACATTCAAACCAAGCTTTGTAATTATGGTGTAATTTGATTTGATATCGCTCTTTAATTTATGATGATAAATGTAGTATTTTACTATATTCCATTGTGTTTGATGAGAGAAGAAAACAAAATATTATTTAAAAAATACAGCGCAGTGCATGCATGTTGACCGACTGGTTGGATATTCAGTATTCAAACTGTAAAGATGGACAGTTTGACATTCACGTTCGATATAAAAATGCGTTTGAAGTTGGACCAATATTCGATATTCAATATATAAAAAAGAATAAGGGTTTTGAAG
Source organism: Lytechinus variegatus (assembly GCF_018143015.1). Taxonomy (NCBI): domain Eukaryota; kingdom Metazoa; phylum Echinodermata; class Echinoidea; order Temnopleuroida; family Toxopneustidae; genus Lytechinus; species Lytechinus variegatus. Next base: position 33,712,048 of record NC_054745.1, on the reverse strand, counting down.
GCTACAGTGCCGGCCGCGGGAAACGTCACAGTGCCCCCTAGGGCGGACGCGGTAGCCCGTAGCGGGCATTTGAGGGGAGCGGACGCGGGAAGACGCCCGCGTCCTCTCCCCTAGAAAATGAGTGCCCTAGGGAACCGCCCGCGTCTATCCCCGGGGCACTGTGACGTTTCCCGCGGCCGGCACTGTAACACTAAAACTTTTCGAAAACTATCTTTCAAATCGGAAGCAAAAGGTAATAAGAGGCTGATAAAAGAAATAGAAAACTGGGGGCCCGGACTGAGAGAAGGGGAAGGGGAGAAAGAGAATAGAGGGGGGTGAAGAAGAGAAAGAGGGAAAAGGTAAAATGGAGAAGGGATAAGGAAGGGGGAAATTAAAACAAGAAGAAGAACCTAGAGAGAAAGAAAACAGAGGTGATGAAAAAAAGCGAAGGTGAGATAGAAAGAAAAGAGGGAAGGTGGAAGGCAAATAAAAGAAAGAAGGATAAAGGGAAGGAATAAGGGGTGAGAAATTAAAAAGGAAGGGAAAATTGAGAAAGATGAAATAGCGGGGATAAAAGTTACTGAAGGCGAGAAAGAGAGAGGGAAAGGGACTAAGAAAAGAAACAAGGAAAAGGAAAGAAAAGGATACGACTATTCTTATCAAAATACTGGAACCCCTCTCTAATTTTCATAATTTTTTATCCCCTTCCTGATTTACCTTTATCTATCTCAACCACTAGCTCTCATCTTTTCCCGATGTTTATCTGTGGACATCATTTTCATATGCACCTCTCATCATCAAATTTATTTTCATTTATCGTTTAGTTCTTTCTCAATCCCTCTCTAAAACTACTCTTTCTCTCTTCCCAACATATAATGCTATGTTAAATTAAGCTACTTATACATTTCTATAGAATACAAGAAACTGTTGTTTCGCAATATAACGGAGGGGGTATTACAAAAGAAGGGGAATGGAAAGCAATAGAAAATAAAGGGGAGAATAAAATCAAGGAGTGAAAGGGGGCACAGAAAAGGAAGGGGGGGGGGAGGGCACAGAAGGGATAAAGGAAAGGGGAAAAAAGGAAAGGGGGAAAAATATATAGAGGAACAGCAGAAAGAGGGAAAAAAAGAGACAAATATGAAGGGGAGCAAGAAGGAAAAGAGTGAATAAATGGGGGGGGGGGGGGTAAAAGGAGGGGAAAGGGAGAGAAAGAGAAAATATAGCGGGGGATATCGAGCGTGATGATTAAAGGGATTTTCGACTATATTGTATAGAGGTGAACCCGGACGGGCTTTTATTCTTCAACTTGGCTCGACTAACTCCTTTGTTCCCCGAAAAGAAGTTAGGTTTGATAGTTGGCGTTTGCGTGAGCACCCGCTAAAATTCTTAATAAAAGAAAAGAAGGGTTTGTATAGCTCCATTCTTGCTTTGTTGGCAAGTGATAATTAACTCGTTAAATACCCATTCCATACAACACGTCATAGTAGCTTTCAAAAACATACTTTTGCTTGGGTTTAAGCATTTAAGCTAAATGCGTTAGGAAAGTTTTTAATAGTTACATATATGCAAATAGTTTTGTTGTTCTGCTCTGGAGCACATTGAGCATCTAATCAAGATGGAAAGTGCGATTTACAAATCTCATGTATTATTATTTTTATCTTCCATATAACACTGAATTATGTATTGTACCAAGCTGTGGTTTGGTTTTGTGATTTCGTTTTATCATTTCCAATTCATATAACAAAATAATATTCGAAGGAAAATATTGTTTTACTGAAATGAAATAATTGAAACAATGTCTAGACCCTAAATGATATCCAACTAATCTATCAATATAAAACCGCAGTTCGTAAAAATGATAGGTTAATCTTTACTTCGACGATCATCATATAAGTGTATCAAGGATATTAATATTCGTTTTAAACCCATCTATAACTTTTTACAAAATTGCGCGTAACAAATGCGTTGGACAAGTAATCTTTACTTTGATTATGTTATTATTATCTTCCCAATCCGAATATCTACCGATGTAACTAACACCGCAATCGAGAGCAGATAATGTAATCAGATGATTTAGCAAAAAGACAAACTTGTTAAATCTGCAACATTGGGGTAAATTTATACTTTTTACAGGGTGGGGGTTTTAAAGACCCGATTTGAACCGAATTGAAAAGAATATCCTTATTCATTGTTGTTGACGCATCAGATAATTAATACCCCCCCCCCCCCATTTCTAAGAACATCCTGTCATAAATTGGGAAGCGGATGTGATCAAAGGAGAGGGGTCGGCGTGGACGGGGAGCAAGACTCTCCCAGACTGCACAATAACAAAAGAACCAAATAAAAAAAAATCGATGAGCACAACCAGTTTTGCTAGGGTTCGCTTTTTGTGCGTCTACTTTTTATGATGTGAGAAAGAACAATTTTCCCCGATATGAGAGGGGTTTTTTGCTCTCCCCCCCCCCCCGGCCCCCTATATACCCCGCTTATTATGATAAAGGTTTATAAAATATCAATACCGAAATGAGATAAAATGACAATAAGTGGGGATCTTGCCTTCCGTGCATGATGTGATGTCGAAAGAACACACCAACGTCGGATCGTAATCGACAACCCCCTTTAAAGAAATCAAAGAAAGATCGTGGCACAAAAGGAGGCGGTGAAATATCATGAGTCGACCTCGCGCATGACCGATGTCATAAACACGTCGTAACGTTGTATCGTAATCAACGATCATTGTGACTATTCCAGCGAAAGGAAATGATAAATGAGCACTGAAAAAATGTCAAGACTCGGGGAAGGCCTTCGTCCGAGAGTATATCCATGTATCTATATGTCGAAAAGTTTAGATTCATTGCGATAATAGCTTCGACGTTCCAGCCGGGGTGACCAGATTTCACAAAATTAAATACGGGACAATCGGCAAAGCACTACATAGGATCGACCGAGCCAGGCCAAAAAAATCAACAAAAAAAAGGCCACACAATGTTAGACTTGTTAACAAAATATATCAAGAAAGGGAAGGGAGGGCTAGTGGAAGAAAGCAAGAAATGAATTGAGAGGAAAGAAAGAAAAAATAAGGAAAATTCAAAGGAAAAAGTATGATTAAAACGTTGAAAGAAAGAATAAAGGACAGATAACGGTTTCTGTCATTACTTGAAATGAATAAAGAAAGAAATAATTAAAATAAAGGAAGGGAAGATGAATGAATGTGTGAAAGAAAAAATATATTGAGCGAAAAGAGAAAAGTAAGAAAAAAGAGAAAGAAAGAAGGGAAGAACGAAAGAAAAATAATTCCTTCATTATTTGAAAGAAACAAAGACAGAAGAAAAACGGAAAGGAAACAGGGAAGGAAAGAAGGGAAAGAAATAATAAGGGAAAAGAATTAAAAGGGAAACAGAAATTAAAGAATAAAAGAAAAGAAAACAAATAACATCTTAAATCAAAAATTCAACCTACAATAGATCCCGATCACGCTAGTTTAAAAACATAATGGTCTATCACAAGATAATCGAAGTACATGTACATGTAAACATAGTGCAATGTATGTACCCTCGGATTTCCGAGGGTAAGTGCGGGCACGGCCAATATTATATAGCACGCGGGAAACCGCGGGCCCGTCTAAACGCCCTAGACTGCTCCCCTTGAATACCCTCGGTTAGACGCGAAAGCCCCCTAGGCTGTTTGCGTGCTCGGGCGTGACGTTTCCCGCGGCCGGCACTGTAGCTAGGGGGTTTAACAGGTAAAGCGCGTGTCGGGCACCCATAAAAACACTGGCATATCCAAGTGCGAGAAGATTTTTGGATGACCAACTTTAGTAAATAAAATAACATATTTTTTTTTCGAGGGGCCCAACTAGGATATCCCGAGGGCCTAGACGAGGCAATCAGGTATCATAACTTGTAGAACTCGACTCGATAAACACTCGCTTGATCCGGCGCATGGGCTCAAATTAACAAAATTTAAGAAATAAAGGACTATTTAAAGGTTAACTTGAACATTTTTTTTTTCAAGGGGCCTAAGGAATATCTCGACGGCCAAGCCGGGGCAACCAGGTATTCTAACTTGTAGAAATTGGCGCGGGCAATCAGATTCGTACTAGCTTGACCCGATGCATGAACATTTTTATAGGGGGCTCAAAATAACAAAATTAAAGGAATAAAAGGTTAGTTTAAGCATTAAAAAAAGTAATTTTAAGGTGTCCTAAGGAATATCCCGACGGCCTAGCCGGGGTAACATTGCATCCTAACTTATAGAGCTTGATTCGGGCAACCAGATAATCACTAACTTGAGCCATTGCATGCACATTTAGGGTCTAAAAAATATCAAAATAAATGAACCTTTTTTTAAAGGATTTTTTTTTATTGGAACCCAAGGATATCCCGACTGCTTAGCCGGGGTAACCAGGTATTCTAACTTGTAAAACTAGACTCGGGCAACCAGATAAAAATTACCATGGCCCTCCACATGCACATTTAGGGGGCTCAAATTAACAAAATTAAAGAAATAAAGGCATGCACTGTATAACGATCTAAACGTAGAGGGCGCTCTTTAATATACTTGAAAGAAAGGACAAGTCGGCTCAGAGACGAGCGAAAACCATATTCGATATGGCTGTTGGCTGTGCGAAAACCAAAATCACAGAGCAGTAAGTGGAACGCGAGTTTTCGGTTTCGTTTTCGCTTTGTGCGTTTTTCCGAACAGAATCACCGAGCAGAAAGCCTATTCTTATTTTTTTATGATATATAAAAAACACAAATATAGAATGAGAAATAAGAAAAAGCCCCAAAGTATTTCTAATTTAAATTTTCTGTTTTTGATCTAAAAGAACGAAATCACAACAAGTTTTTCTCGTTGTGATTTCGTTCTTGTGTTTTCAAAGACCGAACCGCGGTGCTCATTTCCGCTTATGCTTTGCAATGATTGGAAAGGAAAAACGAATTATCCATTAGTACCCTAATTTGGCTGCCCGGTTCTGGGCTTGTTCAAGCCGTTAAATGTTTGCCGAAGGTGTACCAACTAACATAGAGTTTGCATAGTCAATTCTTGATGTAATCACAGCTCTCACAGCATGCTGACAGGCAGCCTGAATTAAGAAATGCTTTATACGAACTATATTTGAGAGATGAAAATACAGCTAGCTTGAAAGGGATAAAACATGGCGATTCATCTTCAGTAGGTGTGATAATGTACACCTTCATGTTGTTCGATAATGCCTCACATGTGTTATGTATGCAAACTAAAAGGCTGCGGACTGCCTACTGAACCCTGTGTAACACCAACATTAAGGGGAACTGATTCTTAGAGCTTGTTCGCGATCTTCAGCTGGAAACTACGATCATGGTTCAGGTAAGAATTGAACCAGGATTTCACGCTCCCATAGATGCCGAATTCACTCGAGACACGATTCAGTAAAACGTCATGGTCGACGGAGGCAAATGCAGCAGAGAGGTCTAGAAAGAAAACAAATGTAACAAGTTTGTTGCCTATCGCTCGAAGTATGATATGATGAACCATTAAGAAAGCAGTCTCTGTACTATGGTCACGTTGGTAGGCTAACCGATTCTTTATATCCAGATAATTTGTATCCAGATAGTCCATGATTTGGGACAAAGCAGTCGTCTTGGTAATTTTAGAAACAAATTTTACATTATAGATAGGTCAATATTTTTTTTTTTACTTTCAAAGTCATGATGAGAATCAACAAAATACCAACAATATAGCAAAAGCTCATTGACCTTAAATAGCACCTGAAACCTTAAAAACAGGAAGTTCAGTAAAACTTGATCACCTTTTTGTTCAAGTTTATGAACTAGGTTCGTATACTTTCCAAGTTATGATGACATTTCAAAAACGTAACCTTGATTCCCCAACACGATATAAGATCATTGACTCTAAATGACCTTTAGTAATGATTGATGGCTATTAATATGTCCAGCTTTCATGAACTAGGCTTATCTATTTTTAAAGGTTGTGATGGTATTACATAAACTAAACCATTGGTGAAGATGTGATGTTGACGCCGCCTTCACCGCCGTGTCAAAAGCGACGCCTATAATAGTCTCGCTCTGCGGTAAATTGCCAATTCGTCTACTGCCATCCCGTCCACTCACCACATGGTCTACATTCATTTCGTCTAATGCCATTTCGTCCATCAACATTTCGTCTACCACCCATTTCGTCCAATCACCATTTCGTCTAATAGCCATTTAGTCTAGTAGCCAGTTAGTCTATAGCCAATTCGTCTACAACCATTTCGTCTACCAACCATTTCGTCTAAATCCATTTGGTCTAATGCCAAATCGTCCATTAACCAGTTCGTCCACCGTTCATTTGGTCCAATAGCCATGTCGGCTAATTTCAGTTGGTCCAATATCCACATCGTCCACTTATCAACTCGTCCAATTGCCATTTCGTCTAATAGTCATTTCGTCCATCAATCATTAGGTCCAATAATCAGTTCGTCTACCAACCAATTCGTCCAATTCCCAAATCGTCCAATAGCCATTTAGTCTAATAGCCATTCGGTCCAATAGCCATTTCGTCTAATACAAATAATTTGCGTTATCCGAGGAGGGGAGCGAAATGACTTTAATACCTTGAAATTATTGATGATATTAGTTTAAAAAAAACCCCTAAAAACTATGATGATAACTACTATCGCAAGGGTCGATTCAGTGGGTACAGCAATTCAGGCACCCCACCCCCCCCTAAAATACACACACACACGCACACACACACATATAAAAGGGGGAACTAAGATGGGGAAAATGGAAAAGGGTCCTTTTATTTTAATTTGTCGCTCAATTTTTATTTTAAAAAAGAAAGGAGAATATTGTATTCCGATATCAAAATACGATAAACAGATGAAAGACAATATAGCCTTTTAAAGAAATATTATTGATCAATATACCCCCACCCCCCTAAAAAAGAGCTCTTCCCGATCTGTCCTATCTTCTCTCCCTGTACTATCCTCTCCCTTTTTGTTCGTTTCCCGTCGCTAGAAGCCCGCCTGCGCCTAAAATAAATGTAGGCCTAGTAGTATTGACAATAACGATAAGTATAATGTTTGTGATATACTCATGCTGTAGCAATTAATGAATATAATAATTAGAATGATAATCATCATAATGATACTAATAAATAATAATGATAATAATAATAATAAAATTCACAATAATACTACCAATAATAATAATTATGATGATCATATTACTAATATTAACAAAAATGATAATAATAAGGATAATCATAATAGAAATAATATACATAATTAAAATAAGTACTACTACGTAGGCGCGGATCCAGGAGTTTACAGGAAAGGGGGGGTATTGAAATCACTAGAGTAGATTTTTGGTCGCGAGTATATAGGCCTGCCGGGTATAATTATCCTTTTGCGGATCTAGCTTTTGCTAATGGGGGCAGGGGGGGGGGCTGTTGCTCGAAAAATGTTCATTCATTTATATATTCCCCTGTCTGCGGATCGAAGAGGGTTTTTTTCGTGTGTTTTTTTTTGGCTTGCGCGAGCTGATCTTTTTTTTTATAAACATTATATTTCATGTAGGCCCACTATTATTTTACACATAAAATCGTAGGTCTTGACACTGTTTGAAATCCTGAACATTTCTCTAGATTAATAACTAATGCGAGGATACCATTCCGTTTTTCCTCGCCCGTATCGTGTATGTATAACCTCGATAAGACACACATTGCTTCCCCCTTTGGGTGGAAAACACTTCCATAATGCAAAGTAATGAATGACGAACAAGACTAGTCAACAGTGATAAAATAAATCAAGAAGTTGAAGAGAATTGGTAATTAATTAGGCCCACAATCGCGAATAGAGTCGACTCGGGTCGTAGAGGGCGCTAGTGCAGCAAAGTAGACCAGTATGCGTATTAGACGAAATGAATATTAGACGAAATGGTGATTAGCCAAAATGGCAATTGGACATATTGGCTATTAGACCAAATGGCAATTAGACCAAATGATTGTTAGCCGAAACGAGTTTAGACCAAGTGATAGTAGACCAAATGCAGTTAGACCAAATGGAACATGGACGAAATGAAAGTAGACCAAGTGGTTATTAGACCATTTGCCTTTAGACCATTTGGCTATTAGACCAAATGAGAATAGACGTAATGATAGTGGACAAAGTGGTTATTGGACCAATTGGCAAAAAAATACCATTAGACCAAATGGCTATTAGACCAAATGATAATAGACGAAATGGCTATTAGACGAAATGGCTATTAGACGAAATGGTGATTGGACGAAATGGTAATTGGACCATGTGGATAGTGGACCAACTGATGGTAGACGAAATGATATTAGACCATGTGGGTAGTGGACAAAATGGCAGTGGACGAAATGGCAATAAACCTCGATCTGCTATGCAGACGGAACAAAATGAATTAAGAGGCTGTTTTCGATTCGCTGTATGGCCACCGCGGGGGAATTTTGACTGAGGTATGAGATATCTACGGTTTCATTTTATAACTAGATGTATGCCAATCTGAAATGTACTTTTTCATCTGGCAAGTTACAATTGAAATATATAAATGTATAAATGCTTCAAAACGTGTCATTTATACCTGTAGGTGGCATGAAATTTTGAAATATGTTTATTGTTGGATTTCCTATTAGGTGAATACTTACCATCTGAAGATGGCATGAGCAACCAAGGGGCAGTACCCGGTGATTCAGGTAAGTTAGAAAGACTGACTGTTTCATTTCTAAGCCTTCCCTTTCGATATTCATGGACGTTCTTTTTTTATTTTTAAATAATATAATGAAACTACGATCAATTAGGTGTTCATCACCATGAATATATCCCAATTTCCCCTCTACCACTTTTCTTATCCCACCTATGACTTCTGACATGATAGTGAAGATAGAAAATATTTCTTCTGTAATTTTATCTTAGAAGATATTTCTTCTGTAATTTTATCTTATTTTATATCGTTTGACACTATTTGATACGCTTCCTATGTTAGATTTTATGAAGCAATAATGAACGAAATTGGTACAATGAAAGCAGCAGTCTGTATTTAGTACTCCCAATATATATATGTATATATATATATATGTATATGTATATATATATATATATATATATATATATAGATATATATATATATATATATACATACATATATATATATACATATATATATATATATATATATATATATATATATATATATATATATATATATATATGTATATTTGTATGGATAAATTGTCAATTCGTCTTCTGCCAACTGGTTCTCTCACCACAAAGTCTGCGAGTCCGCCCCCATCAATGTTTCGTCTAACAGCCATTTTTCCAATAACAAGTTGGTCTAATCATCACTTCGTTTAATCAACATTTCGTCAATGACCATTTCGTGCAATAACCAGTTGGTCTAATATTCATTTCATTTTCATTCATATTGCACAATTAACACTTAACCAAATGATATATGGACTAAATGGCTATTGGACCAAGTGGATATTAGACGAAATGATGAGTGGAATAATTGGCAATTAGACAGGTGGATCGTGAACAAACTGATGGCAGACCAAGTGATAGTAGATGAATCGGCAATTCGACATATAGACGAATTAGAACTCAGATGCAGCAATTGGAATGCACACCTGAGATTGACCTCGAGGCATGCGTTTTCAAGTCACCTTACCTGAAGTCTTGGTCGTGAACATTGAACGTTATCGATTACGGTAGAAGAGGGTTGTCGTGTATTAGAACAGCTACTTCGTGCCTACTAAACGGGTTGTGTCTGCAGGCTGTAGCAGAGTTGTTGATATAGTCATGTTCACTATGTTGATATTTTAACTTTCGCCGGATTTTTTGGAAAAACTGAAAACTATATATATTTGGAAAGGTTATTGTATGAGCTATGAAAAACAATGTTTTCATTTGTACCGACCTAGGCCCGTGTGACCGCCGTCTTGGGTTTTCAAAAGGGAAGCAATCATTTTCTTTTCAATATCTTCTAAATAACCTACAATAATAGTATTTGCACCTAAACCACAATCAGTTAGGACAAGGAATCTAGTGGTATTAGAATAGTTAACCTTTGCAGATAAGAAATATGATTTTAATTGTGTTTTCTATCATAAAAAAATACCAGACTCAAAACTTACATAAAATGTTGTGTGTTTCAAAAAATGTTTCTTTTTAGTGTAACATCAGGATGTCGTATACGCTTTCATTAACAATTTACAGTGTTTTCCGCTGATTATGATCAATTTCAAATGTCGTTAGGGTCAATGACCTTTGACCATATCGGGGTATTAGATTTAGCTAGGTTTCTATTTTTAATGTCACCTTAACTTCAAAAGTATATGGTTCGATTTTCTAAAAATTGCACATGAAATATCAAGAATTGCTGATAAGTTTGTATGGAACTTAGGTTTCATGACCAAGGTGAAAGGTCATTAAGGATCTATGAATTCTTATCATGTTTGGGTATCAACATTAAAGTCTTATAATAAAGACCTTTGACCTTGACTGAGAAAATTGTTCTTCATTCTATGTCATTTGCTACATGGAATAACAATATAAAGTTTCCATTATTTTATTAAATAATTTAAATCATCAATAAAATATAAATCCTTAGTCAAGCTAATTAATCTAAAATGGCATTTGACCTTGGCCAATGCATTACCCCCATCTCAATACTCATTTAACTTCCGATATTTGTTCATTATTACAACAAAGTTTAACACAATTCAAACTTTTAATGTTAACATTTTCTTGAACATTTTGAATCATATATTTTGGTTAAGCTCTCGTCAGGAGATATCAGTTTATTGACTCACAAATGATCTTTCATCTTCATATAGAAACCAGAAACTACGTTCATCAGTTTGCTGGTGCTAAATAGCAAATTTCATCTTGAAACTTAAACATCATTTAATGATGATGTCACAATAAAGCGGTCATAGTCCACTTACGTGTACCTTAACTCTTCATGCGTTCACCTGTAAACCCCATGTGTGTTGCATTATTTTAGCAGTGATCCCCTCTACGCAGTATAATACACTTTTTATCTGATCATTTTGAAAGAAAATGTTTGTAGCAAACTTGTAGAGTGTTTCCTGGGCTTTCATATTGTATATAAATTTATCGGATAAATTATGGAAAAATGTATAGTAAATTACATTTTCTAAATGCTTTCTCCTAATACTTCCAACAAAATATAGCCCCCCCCCCCTTTATTACTTTGGTTCTTGTGTTAGTGGCATGATTTTTATTTATCCACTTGGACTGTTCATTACATAAGCTTTGTATTGATACCAAAATCATGAAAATCTGATAAAAATCGCCCATATATAGTGGAAAATAAAAGAGAGTAAATTTTTGCCTGGTCAAGGTATTGACAGGATCTCATTCACATTCGTGCCATGAGTCACAGACTCCTAACAATAAACCTGGCCATGGTATTGTTTGTGAGGAGTGTTATATTGATTTTCTCCTCTCCTTTTTCAATGAACTTCCTGGCTTTGATCAGGATGTATTGATTTTTGGGGAAAAGTCAAAGATTTTGTAATTTTTAAATTGCGATAACCCGTCGAACGCGCGATTGATCGATCGGTACACAGGTACGGTATACACAAACGCCAGGCTATACATTATAGCTAGGCACGCTCTGGGGCATGCAATTGTTCGAAAAACAATGGGGCAGGGGACGTCTATGGGAAATGTGTGGTTGTGCAAAAATGCGAACGTAACGCATGAAGAGTTAAATGACTTTCGACATTGATCATCTCACATGAAACTCAAAACAGATGATAAGTAATACTTGATTGTAATCTTTCCAAGCTTAACAATGAAATATGTTCAAGACAAAAAAGTAGACAGGACTTCCAGCCTGAATCTTGAAATGCGAATTAAATAGACCCATTTCATTTGCTTCACACAGAACATAAATAACACAAAATTCTGTGAATGGGACTACGATAAATTAGTGCACGCTCAAATTTCGAGCAGGCAGAGGAGATGTATCGGTTTTATCGGATATAAAAGACTTTGCAGCATTTTCCATCCTAATACGGATACAGCTTAACAAATTTTCCGCATTTTTCATGCCAGCGAAACTGCCATCACAGAGTCAAACTGAGTTATTTATCCTTATTTTTTTCTCGTTTTCTCTATTTCATTTTTTTCAGAATTACACTGACTTTTTTTGTTAACACATTTCCATGTGAATTAAACTTATGTGAGATGTTTGCTTTAGTGCTAAAATATATCAAATTGCTTTTGTCGTGTGACAAGATCGAAATCCTGTTAAATAAAGAGGCTTTAATAGGAGGAAATTATTTTTTAACATTTTGGGGGGCATTACTCCTATGTTTATAAGATCTTAAACACATAGGAGTATTGCAGAAAATGTGTTTGTAAATTACAGTTTTCTCCTATTAAAGCCCACGACGGACGGTATTTGCATAATAATGAGTCAGAGAAGAGGATCTATGGTATTTGTAGTCCAATTCATCGTAAACCAGAATAGCCTGGTGGTTAAGTCGCTACAAGGAGAGCAGTAGATGGCAGGTTCGAAATTCACTTGTTCGGGGTTTTTCTGATTTTTCTGTTTTTCATTACCATCAGAGATCGAGAATGCGATCTTTTACAAACAGGAGTAATGCCAAAAATGTTATACAAAAGAAGGATATTCCTTTTATAACTGCCCCCCCCCCAATAATAATATAACAAATTATAGATACACATAAAACCAAGAACAACTATAAACGTAAGACAACAACATAATTATAATCATTATTCCCTGATTAATTTCAGTTTCAAAACTTGTTCAATAGGATTTTTAAAAAATCTGCATTGGATTAGCATTAATATCAGAAGTAATTTTGCCATAGTGTTACTATTTATCAAATTTGCAACAATACATACTTATCATTTCCCTATTATTTTATCATTATATTAAAAGGACGATCATCTCAGTTATTTCAATAACTTTTTTGTTTGTTATCATTTCAGATATCTACAGTGAGAAGATTTCGGAATCTCTGACTGTTCGAAGATGTCGTACAATCTTGGAGGAAAGATACTCGACAGAGCTATGCAAGATTCAAATGAAACCGTGGGACAAAAATGATTATGCAGAGTTTCAAGAAATGCACACCGTTGTTACTATGGTAAAGAAAGACTCTCATGGAGAAGATACTAAGAAAAAGGAGATACTTCAAGGCTCAGCTGGAAAAATATTTTCAGCAAAAGTAAACGGAAGGTTTCCATCTCGAATCCTTATTTCGGCTCCAGCAGGACGAGGAAAGACGACAGCTGTCGCTAAGATGGCGCACGACTGGGTTAACAGAGAACATGGGTCAGGATTAGAGGACTTGCCGCTTCTGTTTGTTGTAAAGTTTCGAAATACAAGTCAAAGTACATCAATTGGAGAAGCCATCATATCGCAACTCCTGAGTGATGTTGACGATCTGACGCCAGAGGGGCTAGAAAGTTTTATCAGACAGCATCAGGGAATCTGTCACATTGTACTTGACGGGCTAGATGAGTATGCTGGGATTTCTTCCACAAGCAACATCTTAAGCATTCTCCGATGGAAAATGTTTTTACAATGTCGAGTTCTTGTAACAACTCGACCTCACCTGGACGACTTTTTCAGTCAAGGGGATCTACCAAGGGTGTACACGAAGATGGTGATCGAAGGTTTCTCACGAGAGAGCTCCCGTGATTACATCGACAAGTTCTTTACTTCCATCAACAAACCTATGTCAAGTATGACTGCGGATGGTCTGAAGGTTTACCTCGATGAGCAACCATTAATTGATGAACTGGTAAAGACGCCACTGTTTTGCCTCATGGTTTGTCATCTATGGTCTGAAGGTCTACTTCAAAGTGAGACTACAACTCAAACAGCATTACTCGACAAAGTGAACCTGTTTTTGATGCACCATGCGAATGCTCGTTCACCCAGTTTGATAAAATCACGCAAACATCTTACCAAAATAATCCTCAAACTTGGTGAAGTTGCTCTTACTAGTTTGCTCAATGATTCTAAGAAGTTAGTTTTTACATCTCGTGATTTTCAGAGAATTCCTTCTATCCTTCAAATGGCATGTGACCTTGGAATAATGTCTAAGACAGTTGTTTCACTAGGAGGCCTTCCTGAAACAAACGAAACATCTTTAACTACTTTTGAGTTTTATCACAAACTTGCTCAGGAACATGCAGCTGGGAAGTTCCTTGCTGATAAAACAAATTCCTTTATGTTTGCTCTAAAGATTAGTAAAATAGACCGAGTACTACGAAAGATTAACAGAAACATTGGTGAATATGAAAATCTTATTCGCTTTGCTGCTGGTACGAAGAACACCCTCTGCGTAAGAATAATGGAGGAGCTCCTTACAAATGGTCATGTATCTGAGAGTGAGCGATATCGTATTCTCCTAGATTGTTCGTCAGAGTCTGGGGTTAACGTTGGGAATGTGTCATCGTTGATTCGGAGGTGCGTGACGGCGCAAACCATGATCTTAAAGTCACCAACAATATATACTGCTGTTGGAATGCGAAATCTTCCGAGTGAGCTAAAACAGAAGGTATTCTAGTCACATAATGATGTCGAGGGCAAATTAATTCGTATAATTCACATGATTTATAATATGATTTTTTGCCATAAATAACTATTTTTTATACCAAATAACATTTTGACCGTAAAAAACACACGAAATAAACAGTTGCTTATAATATACCCCTGTGAGTAAAAAAAATTACACCTAACAAAACCCTAATTTGAGGAAAAAAATATATCGTAAAAACATACTTATTTTATATGGCTTGAAACAGTAAGTTATCCAAAAAATGGTACCATATTTATGAGGTATGGTTTATATGGCACGCCCATAGGAAGAATCAAATATATATATATATATATATATATATATATATATATATATATATATATATATCACTTGAAAAACAATATGTTTCTCTCCCACTAAACCATTTCACTCAAAGAAATTTATATTTCACTTTTAAAAATGCATTCCACTTTAGCAATAAAGTATATTTCACTTAAAAAAAAAAATATATATATATATATATATTATAGATATATATATATATATATATTATATATATATATATATCATATATATATATATATATATATTTACTTGAAAAAAAATATATATGTTTCGCTTTTCAAAAAAAAAAATTACTTTTCTCCAAAAATACATTTTAATTTTCAACAGAAGATATTTCGGATAGATAGAATAACATACAAAACAGATTCAATAGATAGATATTAAATAGATAATCAGTCAAATAAACAAACATGGTTATAGATATTACATTGAAAGATAAAAGTTCGACATACAGATAGACATAAGATATATATATAAAGATAAATAGGCAGATAGATAGAAAGACAGATATAAAGACATTTAAACAGCCCGATAAATCGTTAGATAAATAGATAGATATATGGATTTATAAATTAACATATATATAGATCATGTTAAAAAATGAATACATATTAGATAGATAGATAGATAGATAGATAGAAAGAAAGATAGTTAGAAATATTTAAACATATAATTATTAGACGGATAAATAGAAAAAAACATCAATATTTCGAGAGAAAGATAAATAAATAGACAGACAGAAAGATGGATAGATAGAAAGATATATGTCAGCAGAAAGGTGCATATTAGGCAGAGAGATAGATAGATTTATCATGTAGGTAGATAGATAGATGAATTTTACGTACGGTCAAATACGGAAGCAGCAGGTGTTATCCAACAGAAGTGAACGGATTTGATTTCTTTCAAAATTAAAATGTAACAAGTCAAATGATTCTACGTCGAAAAATATATTTTTTTTGGAAAGTGAAATTAATTTTTTTTATTTAAGTGAAACATATTTTTTTTGAAAAAGTAAAATACATTTTTTTTTGAAAAGTGAAAAATATTGATTTTTTTTGGAAAAGTGAAATATACCTTTTGAAAAGTAAATTGTATTTTTCTTGAAAAGTGAAATACATTTTTGTTGAAAAGTGAAATATATATTTTTAATAGTGATATATATTTTTGGAAAAGTACTAATAATTTGGTTTTTTTTAAAGTGAAATATATTTTTTTGAAAAGTGAAATATACAATTTTTGAAATTTTTTTTTTTTGAAAAGTGAAATATATTTTTCTTGAAAAGTGAAATATATTTTTTGGCAAAGTGAAATATATATTTTTTGAAATGTGTATATATATTTTTTTTGGAAAAGTGAAATATATTTTTTTTGATAAAGTGGAATACATGTTCAAAAGAGATATATAAATTTCTTTGAGTGAAATGGTTTAATGGAAGAGAAACTAATTTTTTTCAAGTGAAATATATAATTAATTGTTTCCCTATGGGTGTGCCATAATTTTAATGCTTGGAAGATCTGGGGAGCGTTTCATCAATATTTTCATCCGACAAGTTGTCAGATCTGACATCTTTCCATGATTTTGATTAGCTGAGAGGCACCGTTCCTATGGTAACTGTCGGATAAAATGGGACTTGTCGGGTAAAACGTCTGACAAGTCCTTTCATGAAACGCCCCCCAGGAGGGATTCTTTGCGGTTTATGTCCAAGTCGTCTGATGCCCATTTGTCCAATTGTCAACTCGTCTGCTATCATCTTCTACCATCAGTTCGTCCATTCATCACAAAGTCAACTTTCATTTTGTCTAATGCCATTCTTTCTAATTGGTACAATAGCCATTAGTCCATACTTTGCGATCAAATGGTTGTTAGACGAGATTTAGATCGACGGAACAGCATTAGACTAAATGCAAGTAGACCATGTGGTGAGTGGGCGAGTTGGCAGTAGACGAATTGGAAATTTACCTTTTTGCAGTGATGTAAATCTGGCTCCCCATGGAAAAATGCAGTACCTACATTTTGCACACGTTGAGATATTAAGCATTTTATGTTTTCTTCAAAGCCGCTTAAAACTATCTTATCTTTAAGTATCCCTTTTTAATCAAATTTAGGACTACACATGTGCCTATTTCACCCTCCCCCAAAACAAATATTGTTGTTTTTGTTTAAGATATTGAATAAAATGTTGATACTTTAAGGAAAGTCGAAGAGAATTTTCGGTTTCCCCATGGAAATCGTTGTACCTGAAGATATCTGAAGTATTTGAAGTATAATCTATATTTAATTTAAGGGGAAAAGATAATTCTTTAGAAAAACGGAGGGCGTCCTATATAAATAAGGGTGCCCTTTGCATTAAAGTCTCATAAATGTTTAAAAAATACACAAAACATCCTTGTAAAGTTTGTAATTAACGATTTGCATGAGTTGCTGTGTTTATCCATTTTATCTCTTTGAGTTAGTACTTAGTTGTTGATGTAATACGAGCTTAGAAACACTGGAGCGACCTTTTAAAAACCATGGCACCCTTTGAAGCAAGATTATATTCTACATGAGACAATTTTCATGAACTTGGGACCTTACCACAGAGGACGTCCTTCATTTTTCTTACCTATAATTTTCGCTTGAATTTCACATTAATACATTTTTCTTGGTTGTGAAGCAATATCGACTGAGTAAGAAAAGGAAAAAAAAATCATTTAAGTAGGATAATGCGTTTTTCCATGGGGGAAACTAAGAATTTGCTTCACACACGGCTCGTGTGGTTAGAGAAGATGAAAAAATGTCAGATACTGCGTTTTTCTGTAGGGGGGGGGGCAGATATTTTGATTTACGATATGATCAAACAATATGCAATCAGAGTAAAAAAAAAATAAGAACCGTTTTGAAGCAAGGCGGGTTTGGCGGATTTTCTGGTAATTGAAGGACCTACATACTTGTATTCCGATGATAAAAATGAAATGAACAGATACTCAATTTTTCAAATAGTTAAATAATCCATGTTAATTGAAACAGTTCATACTTAAATAAATAAACTAATTCGAATGTATATCCTCCAAATGCTGATTATTTCATTCATTATTTTTCCCCCTGTAATTTCAAAACAGGTTGTTCATGTGCAATTCGAGGAGTCTATCCTGGCAAGCACTGTGACAGATGGACTATGGTCCTGTCTTAAATCATTTCCAGAGCTACGTTACCTCACCATCTCAGACTCATCACTTGCTTTTTCTTCATCTCCTCCTGATCTACCATCCGTCACAAAGCTATCAGCTGTAAGAATGACGTCAAAGAGCTATGAAGGTCTGATCTCATCGCTCTCTCGTTTGGAAGATATTGATATCACTATCAATGAAGCAGAGGGAGATATTGCCCATATCACGGCTGGACTCCGACGAACAGGAGGACAGAAACTCACACACATCAACCTTCACGCACAGCCATCACTCGCTTCAGTAAATAGGTCTGTATCGAGAGAGACTATGAACGAACTGGGTCTACTGATCAGACAACATACCAAAGAGCTGCAGCGGATCATTTTGTCTGGAGTTATCGGTTTGAACGAAGAAGATCTTGTTGAACTGCTCGAGTCATCGACATCTTTGACATCAATGACTCATCTGAATCTACAGTGAGTTGTCTTTAAACCCGGCTATCCCTTGCAGATTGCAGGTTTTTCCGTATGGAATGTCTGCAAGCAAGGTTTACATTATAAATGTGTATTTATTCCCCGAGCAAGAAGACGATTTCAATCAACTGTAAGTTGAATTGGCATTAAAGGGGAATGAAACCTTTGGAACAAATAGGCTTGTGTAGAAACAGAAAAAATCAAAGAATAAGAATAAAGAAAGTTTGAGAAAAATCGGACAAATAATGAGAAAGTTATGAGCATTTGAATATTGCAATCACTAATGCTATGGAGATCCTCTCATTGGCAATGCGACAAGGATGTGTGATGTCACTGATGAACAACTTTCCCTTTGGTGGGACTATATAATACCCTCAAAATGTCTCTTTTTGCTTTTTCTTACGATGATACAAACTCTTTATCCATTATGTATTCTTAAAAAATATGTATTACATGCCCTCATGTAGAAAGAACACATGATCTATGGATAGATGTGATAAAAGAGGCAATTCAAGTGAAATATATACTAAAGTAATGGGGAGAGTTGTTCATCAGTGACATCACACATCTTTGTCGCATTGCCATTTTGCTATCTCAATAGCAATAGTGATCGCAATATTCAAATGCGCATAACTTTCTCATTATTTGTCTGATTTTTCTCAAACTTTTATTGATCTGTTTCTTTGATTTTTCTGTTTTCACACAAGCTATCTTGTTCCAATGGTTTCATTCTCCTTTAAAGAAAGGGCACAAACATTCATCCATCTGTCCTTTTACACCACTAATGAATCTGGAGCACCCTGTCGGATGACCTCAGCATATCTTTTATCAATAGCCTAATTGTATCTAGCTGTAATAACATTGTGTCAACGGAAATCAGTTTTCCAATGTATAATCCGTTTAAGAGTGAAGAGTGTAATAATGATAATGATCATAATTATAATGATAATAATGATAGCATCAATTATGATAATGATAATAATGAAAAACAATACGAATCAAGAGCCATGGAACCTGGGGAATGGGGGTGGGTGGGCTTTACCCAACAAAAACGTAAAATGACCATCTGATTGTGATATTTTGCAGGGTCAGCTCCCATCTCCCACCCCCCGCCACCACACTCTCAAAACCGTTCCACGGCCCGTAACAGTAACTATGATTATACTAACAATGAATTGCTCAGCTGCTTTCATAATTATGGTTTTGGAAAAAATGTAATAAACATAATAACTGACTTTAATGTAGCGTTTTATTGATCCATGGCTGCTCAATGAGCTTCACAGTTCACAATTATTATTAGCCGGTCACTGAATTCATAGCTTTAGGCGCACATATGCTCAACCATCAGTAATAACGTTTGTTTCCTTTCCGGGATCAGGACAACTACCCCCCCGGACAATTACCCCCGGACAACTACCCCCGGACAATTACCCCCCGAGGACAATTACCCCCCAGACAATTACCCCCGGACAATTACCCCGGACAATTACCCCCTGGACAATTATCCCCCGGAAACTACCCCTCGGAAAATTACCCTCCCCCTGAACAATTACCCCCAGAAATTCCCCCCCCCTTTCTCTCCAGCATCAAGGTTAGAATTAAGCGGGACCCATTGTAAGTTTTGGTCGGTGTCAAAGGTTTTCGAAATATTTCATATCTTATCTTACGTTAATAACTTTTTACTTTTTTCTGTCTCTTTTATATTGGCCTTTCTCCTGTTCTTTCACTTTCTTCTTTTTTTCCTTTTTTTTTGTTTAGCAGCCCCTTCTGCATCATGAAAAATGGGGGGGGGGGGGGCTTCGACCTGAAACCTCCCGTTTGGCTATGCATATATACATGTACATCAGCAAATGTGTAAAGTGGCCCTCATACTAAGTTTTCGTAGAAAGACTCAACACTATTACTCATAATAATCCTAAATTCTGAATATCCCTGATTCCAACTGATCTGATTTTTACAAATATTTATTTTGGGTTTAATTTCAGGAAAGAAATCAGGCAAACAGGTGAAACGGAAAAAGAAACCTTCATAGGTAGAAATATCGATAACGCAACTTTCAACACTTACACTGTCAAGTATGACCTATAAACCTGTTATTTTAAAACAATTCAACTAACAAGTAGCTAAGTATTATGAAACAATAATTGGTGCACAGTCCAGATTAATAATAATTATACTTGCCTATATAGCACTTAACACTTACTTTGTCAGAAGTCTCTAAGCGCTCTGCGGTATATGCAGCATAATTACCCTGGCTTTAGCAGTGCAGCTGTAACGCGTGCTGCGTTTCAAGGAATACATTCCTGCCAGGTACCCATTTACCTCACCTGGGTTGAGTGTAGCACGTGTGGCTTTATGACTTAATACAGTAAGCTTAAAAAATATGCAAAGATAATAACACACACAATAACACCTTGTAATTTTACAATTTAGGCCCTAAATGGTAAAATTACAAGGTGTTTTTGTGTGTATTATTCTTGGGTGAAAGCAATTAAACATTAAAGAAGGAAATTAAGTTCTCAAATTACGAAATTGTAAACATTATGACATAATCAAATACAGTGTTTTTTTTTCTATACAAATTGACAATCATGGTAGTATACATATAAGGACGGTTTGTAAGAATTTAAAAAGAAGTAGGCCTATGCAAATCAAATAATGCGACCGAGCAGCGTGAGCTGAAAATATTAATAGTTAGACCATAAATCAGACATTTTACAGAGCACTTGAAAAATCAATTTGTAAATTTAAAAATGATAAAAGCTCGATATCCGAGATGAAATATGGTTTCTATGTTGACTTCAAAACTTGATATTTTAAGCCCCATATCAGCTTATATTGAGCAAGATATGAACCTTATCGAAAAGGCAATGCGAGCGGGAAGCGCGAGCGAAAATTTTATGAAGTGACATAAAAGAAAGTCTTCCTTTCACCTTATATTATTCAATCCTGTTCTTCCTTTCATTTTCCTCTTCTTTTTCTTCTATCTTTCCCTTTCTTTTTTTTCGTTCTCCCCCATTTTTTTACTCCGTATTTTTTTTTTCAGGGGGGGGGGCGAACCAAGTCTCAGGGAGGGGCACGTACCCCTCTGGCCCCCCGTATACTACGCCACTGCAAAGATTGCCAAAACAAATTATCTTATGCTATGGTGACATACAAATTATGATCGAGTTCTGGGTTTCGTAAAGTAGATGTAGATGGCCGGATCGGATCAAGCTCTTGCCAATAGGGAGGGGGGGTGAAATTTTTTGTCACCCATATTTACCCAGATCGGCCGCTCAAAGTTGATTTTAATTTGTTTTTTGAAGGGGTTGTCCCTTTGGAGTAATGGGCCAAAAATTTTGAGGCGGCTCAATACAGCGAATCGCGTAAAAATTAATAAGAAGTTGCGAGCGAAGCGAGCGAGCAAAAATTTCAACATTTTTATCTCAAAAATCTAAGTTTAAGATAGATTTTGACATAACATTTTTCGAAAATGATAGGCCTATATTTCACCCTCATCCCTTTTCTTTTCTCTTTTTTGTTGGTCGTGTAAAATAAGGGCGGTGGGGGGGATGCCGATGTCATATTAGTCATTACCATGCTTTATTCTTATAAAACAACATAAAAAGTGTAATTATCTTATTATCCCTATTTAAATAGTGCGAGCGCGAAATACTCAAAATCTCTTTCGTACTTTGTAGTTGTCAAAATATTACATTTAATTAATTCATTGTAAGCGGTTATGGCCTAGTGGCAAAAGCGCAGTACAAATAATAAGTAATAATAATATATATTTTCACCTAAAAATGACGATTCTGGGCAATGTTTGTTTGTTTTATTTCCGTAATCAAATAAAAAAATACAATATACAGGAGAGATACATACAATAATAACGGAGGATCACCCAATTCAGCTGTTTTTGCAAAACACTGCTGTTCTTCCTTGGGGGTAATACATTTACCATACAAGGTAAAATACAACATTAAAAAATACTAAAAAAGAAACATTTCCAAGTACATTACATTTACAGAAAAAAATACTTAAACTATCTATAAATATTATAATATATATATATATATATATATATATATATATATATATATATATATATATATATACACAAATGCTCAATCTAAATAACCATATAATAGAGTATGAAAGGAACTTAAAGCTAGTGCATTACGAATTTCATCGGGCAATTGATTATAAATTGATATCCCCCTATAGAAAAATGTCCTTTTACAATTGTTAGAATTTGGCTTGGGTAAATTAAGATTTTGGTTCGAACGAAGTGAATAATTTAAAGCTCTTCTAGAAATGTTATCAGACATATAGTTTGGGAACAGATTGTGCAGTATTTTATAAATCATTGTACATGTATGCTTTTTATAGCGGCATTCAAGAAATTCCCAATGCAAAGTCTCATGAATATGTTGATTGGAGACAAAAGAGTAGGGATTTATTCTCATAATTATACGGCCAGCTCTATTCTGGAGTTTTTGAAGGGCTGACAGAGAGCCTTGTGAAGCGAAATACCAAATGACATTAGCGTAATCAAAATGTGGCAAAATGGCAGATTTGTATATCAAATTTAAGCTTGATTCGTTAACAACATGTCTTAACCGTCCAAGAAAACTAACCAGTTTACTGATTTTCTGACACATATTATGTATATGAATATCCCATTTTAATTCAGCGTCAATGTGAACTCCGAGATATTTCGTAGTATTAACTTTTTGGATGTTGGTATTGTTTATTTTTACATCTAGTGCATTACACTTTGACAACATATATCTCGTACCCAAGAGCATACTGACAGTCTTCGTATAGTTAACCAATAACTTGTTTTGAGACATCCACTTATCTAAAGTTTGCATATCTATGTTTAAAGTGGCTTCCACAGCTTTAACATCTTTGTCAGAATAATATATAACCGCATCATCTGCATAAAGATGAACACGACATGACTGAAAGACGTTAGGTAAGTCATTAATGAAAATACAAAATAGCAAGGGGCCAAGAAGTGAGCCCTGAGGCACAGGCGCGGATCCAGGATTTCATAGGGAGGGGGGCCCAAATTCGACCTGATTTTGGCGCCCCTGTGTAATTTTCGTGAAAATGGCGGCCCCTCCGTTCCCCAGGCAATTATAAGTGCCTTAAATGCATGTTAAATTATCTTATTTCATAGGCACATGAATCAGGGGCGGATCCAGCTTTCTGATTTTTTTTTCAGCCATATTTTCCCCAATCGGCCGCTCGAAGATGTTTTTTTTCGTTTGTTTCTTTGAAGGGGGTAGTCCTATAAGTCACTTCCTAGCTTTATTCTTTAAATCAACATAAATGTATACTATCATAATCCTTATTTTATAATGCCTGCGCGAAGCACGAGCAACTTTTTTGAAATTGTATTTATTTTTTCTTAAAATTTGAACATTCTGAAAAAAGATGTGCCTGCAATAATTACTGCGAACGCGAAGCGCGAGTAGAAATTTTTGATAAACGTTTTGAACTGATCGGAAAGCTAGGCCTATCAGTCCTGTTAAAGATTGCATACAGTTAGCCATGAAGACGTTATATATTTCAACAATCAAATAATGCGAGCGCGAAGCGCGAGCTGAAAAATTTTGACATTTCTACATAAAGAATTGAAAACTTTAATCAGTTTTTGTAATCATGAACAGGATAGCTATACAGTATAACTAAACAATTTTATGCGAGCACAAAGTGCGAGCGGAAAAATTCTAGATTTAGACCTAGAACGGGACACTCTATTCAGGTTTCCTAAATCATGAAAAAGAGGGGATCTTCCCACATTAATAATGCGAGCGCAAAGCGCGAACATAAAATGTTTGTATACGTTTTAACTGATCGAAAAGTGTATTTTAAGGACTGCTTTCATTTAGCCATGAAGACATGACATATTTCATCAATCAAATAATGCGAGCGCGAAGCGCGAGCTGAAAATTTTTGACATTTCTACATATTAAAGAATGGAAAAATTTAATCAGTTTTTGTAATCATGAACAGGATAGCTATACAGTATAACTAAACAATTTTATGCGAGCGCAAAGTGCGAGCGGAATAATTCTAGATTTAGACCTAGAACGGGACACTCTATTCAGGTTTCCTAAATCATGAAAAGAGGGGATCTTCCTACATTACTAATGCGAGCGCAAAGCTCGAGCAGAAAATGTTTGTATACGTTCTGAACTGATCGAAAAGTACCTTTTAAGGACTGCTTGCATTTAGCCATGAATACATTACATATTTCATCAATTAAATAATGTGAGCGCGAAGCGCGAGCTGAAAATTTTTGACATTTCTACATAAAGAATTGAAAACTTGAATACAATTTGCTTAATTACAGAAAAAACAATTCGAATTTGTACTGATTCCCAATATTTATCACACACAAATCCATTATTCCATAAACTAAAGACTCTAACAGTATTTGACAAAAATACACTTCAAAGTTTACTACTTACGTTTAAGTACGTAAATAACATGGTCCCACCTACCTTCATTCCACAATTTTTATTCTCTGAATACATCTATTCATTCATACCGTACCAGTAACTCTTCAAATTTCCATTTAATCAACACAAAACTGCTTATTGCGCAGAGATCCATAAGACACCATGGTCCAGATTTGTGGAACTCTCTATCAGCAGAGTCTGTAAAACAATCTTCGTCTCTTCACTCATTAAAGGCAAACGTTAAATCTATGTTATTATCAGAATATTTGAAGTAAAATTTCTGTGTCGTATCCTTTTGATCGTGAGTTTATTCCTCCTTCGATTTAGTCATTACCAATATCTTCATCATGACCACCATCATCTCCATGGTCTTCATCATCATCATAATCATCATCATCAACATCATCATATCATCGTCAACCTCAGATTTATCTTCTTCATCTTCATACAATAATATTGCATGAATTCATGTTTCGTATTTGAAAATATATGCCACTTCTGCTTTATAAATGTATCAATTCAATTAGTATAAGTTTGGGATTGTAATTTTTTCAAGCAATCTGCTTATATGATGACAATCCTGGAAATTGTGAATATCATATATAGTTAATTATTTTTGTCTGGAATTTTTTAGTACTCTTTATTTATGATTCATGCCAAAAATGCTAACATATTACGTTTATTATGTTGTGAAAAATGTATTATGCGAATGTTATGGATGCAGTCATGCAGAAGAAAACAATAAATCAAATCAAATGAATTGATGCGAGCGGAAAAATTTTAGATTTAGACCAAGAACGGGACACTCTATTTATGTTTCCTTAATCATGAAAAAGATGAGTAAGAGGGGATCTTCCTACATTAATAATGCGAGCGCAAAGCGCGAGCAGAAAAATTGTTTGTACATGATTTGAACTGATCGAAAAGTGCCTTTTAAGGACTGCTTACATTTAGCCATGAAGACATTACATATTTCACAATCAAATAAATACGAGCGCGAAGCGAGAGCTGAAAATTTTTGACATTTCTACATAAAGAATGGAAAACTTTAATCAGTTTTTGTAATCATGAACAAGATATAACAAGGTATATAACTAAACGATTGATGCGAGCGCGAAGTGCGAGCGGAAAAATTTTAGTTTTAGACCTAGAACGGGACACTCTATTCATGTTTCCTAAATCATGAAAAAGAGGGGATCTTCCTACATTAATAATGCGAGCGCAAAGCGCGAGCAGAAAATGTTTGTATACGTTTTGAACTGATCGAAAAGTGCCTTGTAAGGACTGCTTGCATTTAGCCATGAACGCATTACATATTTCACAATCAAATTATGCGAGCGCGAAGCGCGAGCGTAAAAAAATCGAGATTTTGACCTTGAACGGGATACTCTATTCATGTTTTGTAAATCATGAAAGGGATGAGAAAGGGGATCTTCCTACATTAATAATACGAGCACAAAGGGCGAGCAGAATTTTTTGATATTGTGATCTGAAACTGGATAACTGAATGAAAATACGCGCGCGTGTTTCAGATTTAGACCTAGAATCTAGGCATTCTATACAATCTTTTATCATGAAAATAAAAGCGAGCGCGAAGCGCGAGCATAAAATATTTGATATTCCGATCTGTTATTTCAAACAATTTGTAGGAAACTGGTAAGGTGGATATAAATCGCACTTGATAAAGAGCTGATATGTTTCATTATTACTTTAATTTTGAGACATAGGACCTTGACATCCTTAGGACATGTTATCATATGAATATGATGACTGTATATCTTCCTATTCATCTTGCTAAGCGCGAGATAAAACAAAAGTGACAATTTAATTATTAAATTGATATATTAGTATTAATGCATAATGAGGGCGCGGAATCTGATGATGTTATGGCCTGAACACTGAACATTTCAAGCACCTTTTTATTTATAAATAGGATTCATCATTAATTAGTTGATATGTTTTTAACCATTAATGCGAGCGCAAATCGCGAGCCGAAATTTTTGATAAACTGTCATGAAAAGGGGATTTTAAGTAGTTTGTTATACAATCAATATTGAGACATACATAACCCGCCAATCAAAAATGCAAGCATAGCAGCGCTAGCTGATGCGTTTTGCAGGGGCGTCGATCCATTTTTCAGATTAGGGGCAAAAATTATGAAGCAACTTTCCAAAGGCAAAACAAACCAACACACACACACACACACACACACACATATATATATATATATTATATATATATATATATATATATATACACATATCACAGAAACAAATTAATGCGAGCGCGAAGCGCGAGCTGATTTTTTTTCATATACTGACCTGATAACAGGAAAAAGGTGCTTGTTTAGGACTGTTTGTAGTAACTCATGAGGAGAATACTTATTTCACTACACAGATAATGCGAGTGCTGCCGAGACTGAGCTGAGACCTGAAAGCTTTATATTCTAAGCATTTTTGGTACCAATGATTAAGATGGGTATCTACAAACAATAGATGCGAAGCGCGAGCTGAAAATTTTGATATTTCGATCTGAAAAATATTGAGTTTTTAATAAAGAACAAGATAAATAAAATAAAATCCAACAAAAGATTATTGCAAATCGAAGCGAGAGTTCTTTTGGGGTTTAAAACTGAAAACGGGTCATTCTGTTCACCTATTTAATCATGAAAAGTAAGGTTTTTTGCTACAGAAATGATGCGAGCAAACAATAGATGCGAAGCGCGAGCTGAAAATTTTTATATTCCAATCTGAAAAGCGGACATTTTGAGCACGATTTTGACTAAAGAATGAGTTGTGTATCTCAGTCTCGCTTGCTTATTTCTGTGTAACACTACAATCTTATTTTATTTTTTGCACTTGCGGAATTATTGGGGGGGGGGGGCAAAACGATATGTTTGCCCCCCCCATATTTTTCATTTGTAGGTCGATCATCAATTTGCCCCCCCCCCCCCCCCGTTCGAACATCAATTCGGCCCCCAGTTCGAACATCATTTTAGCATCCCTTCGAACTCAATTTGCCTTCCCTAGTTCGAATATCATTTCGCCTCCCTAGCTCGAGTATCAATTTTGCGCCCCCCAAGTTTGAACATCGATTCGGCGCCCCCTAGTTTGAGTATCAATTTGGCGCCCCCTACCCCGAAAATCGATTCGGCCCCCCTCCCTATAGTTCGAGTATCAATGTAGCGCCCCCACTTCGAACATCATTTCGGTGCCCTCCTAGTTCGAATATTAGTTCGGCGCCCCTACATGTAGGTCGATCATCAATTTGCCCCCCCCCCGTTCGAACAATATTCGGCCCCAGTTCAAACATCATTTTGGCATTCCTTCGAACTCAATTTACCTTTACTAGTTCGAATATTATTTCGCCCCCCTAGCTCGAGTATCATTTTTGCGCCCCCTTGTTTGAACATCAATTCGGTGCCCAGGCCTAGTTTGAGTATCAATTTGGCGCCCCCCTACCTCGAACATCGATTCGGCCCCGCTCCCTAGTTCGAGTATGAATTTGGCGCCCCCACTTCGAACATCATTTCGGCGCCCTCTTAGTTCGAATATGAATTCGGCGCCCCTACATGTAGATCCAACATCAATTTGGCGCCCCTACATGTAGGTTGATCATCAATTCGCCCCCCCCCCCCCCCCGTTCGAACAATATTCGGCCCCAGTTCAAACATCATTTTGGCATTCCTTCGAACTCAATTTACCTTTACTAGTTCGAATATTATTTCGCCCCCCTAGCTCGAGTATCATTTTTGCGCCCCCTTGTTTGAACATCAATTCGGTGCCCAGGCCTAGTTTGAGTATCAATTTGGCGCCCCCCTACCTCGAACATCGATTCGGCCCCGCTCCCTAGTTCGAGTATGAATTTGGTGCCCCCACTTCGAACATCATTTCGGCGCCCTCCTAGTTCGAATATGAATTCGGCGCCCCTACATGTAGGTCCAACATCAATTCGCCCCCCCCCCCTGTTCGAACATAAATTCGGCCCCCAGTTCGAACATCATTTTGGCATCCCTTCGAACTCAATTTGCCTACCCTAGTTCGAATATCACCCCCTAGCTCGAGTATCAATTTTGCGCCCCCCCCCTAGTTGGAAACATCAATTCAGCGCCCCCCATAGTTTGAGTATCAAGTGGCGCCCCCCTCCCCAGTTCGAGTTCGAGTTGTATTAATTTGGCGCCCCCAGTTCGAACATCATTTTAAAATCCCTTCGAACATCTTTTCAGCGCCCTCCTAGTTCGAATATCAATTCGGCGCCCCTACATGTAGGTCGATCATCACTTCGCTCCCCCCCCCCCCCCGTTCGAACATCAATTCGGCCCCCAGTTCGAACATCATTTTAACATCCCTTCGAGCATCATTTCGGCGCCCTCCTAGTTCGAATATCAATTCGGCGCCCCTACATGTAGGTCTAACATAATTTTGGCGCCCCTAGTTCGAATATCAATTCGGCGCCCCTACATGTAGATCCAACATCAATTTGGCGCCCCTAGTTCGAATACCATTTGGCTCCCCCCCCCCTAGCTCGAGTATCAATTTGGCGCCCTAGTTCCAACATCAATTTGGCGCCCCTACGTCGAACATCAGTTCGCCCCCCCCCCCCGTTCAAACATCAATTCTGCCCCAAGTTCGAACAGCATTTTGACATTCCTTCGAACATCATTTCAGCGCCCTTTTGGTTCAAACATCATTTTCTTTCCTCCTCTTCCTTTTTTTTCTTCTCGTCCTTCCCCTCTTCCTCTCACCTTTTCTTCTCTTCTTTCCCCTTTCTCTCTTTCTTTTTTCTTCTCTTCTTTCTTCCCTCTTCCTCTTTTTTCTCTTTCTTTCCCCTCTTCTTTTCCTCTTTTCTTTCCCCTCTCTTTTTCCCCTCTTCTTTCTTTCCTCTCTTTCCTTTTTTCTCCTTTTCCTCTCTCTTCCCCCCTCTTCATAGGCGGCGGAAGCGGGGGGGACGTGTCCCCCCTAAATTTTAGGTGGGAGGGACC
Source organism: Lytechinus variegatus (assembly GCF_018143015.1). NCBI lineage: Eukaryota > Metazoa > Echinodermata > Echinoidea > Temnopleuroida > Toxopneustidae > Lytechinus > Lytechinus variegatus. The sequence goes on along the minus strand of NC_054745.1, from coordinate 33,682,103 downwards.
GTCCCCCCCTAAAAAAAATTTTTGCTAACCTTTTTTTTTTTTTTTTTTTTTTTGCTTGTCAATTTTTTTCTCTGCGTCCCCCCCCCCCCTAAATTCACGTGGACCCCCATTGAAACGTGTGTTGTCCCCCCTAAAATTTAGGTTGATTACCTTTTTTTTTTTTTGCTTGCTTGTCAAAAATTTTCGGAGCACTCGTTCAATTTTTTACATGTGTCCATTCCAAAATTTCAGGTAGACACCCCCAAAATGTTTTCCCTTCCGCCGCCAATGCCCCTCTTCCTCTTTTTTTTCTTTTCTTTCCCCCTCCTTTTTTCTTCTCTTCCTTCCCCCTCTTCTTTTTTCTCTTTCTTTCTTCTCTTCTTTTCTCTTTTCTCTTTCCCTTCTTCTTTTTTATTCCCCTCTCTTTTTTTCTTCTCTCCCCCTTTCTTTTCTACTCTTTCTCCTTTTCTTTACTCTTTTTCCTCTCTCTCTTTTTCTTCTCTTCCTTTCCCCTCTTCCCTTCTCTCTCTTTTTTTTCCTTTTCCTTTCCCTCTCTTTTTCCTTCTCTTTCTTTCCCCTTTTCCTCTCTCTTTTCCTTCCCTTCCTTCCCCTCTTTTCTTTCCCCCTCTTCCTCTCTCTTTTCCCCTCTTCTTTTCCCCCTCTCCTCTCTCTCTTTTCCTTTTTTCTTTCCCCCTTTTCCTCTCTTTTTTTCTTCCCTTTTTCTTTTCTTCTTTTCTTTCCCCTCTCCCCCTTTTTTTCTTTTTCTTTCCCTCTCTTTTTTTAGCCGAAGGGGGGGGGGCCAAGGCCCCCTCGGCCCCCCCCATGGATCCGCGCCTGCTGAGGCACACCATGTGTTAAATATTGTTCATTAGTCACTATCCTCCTCCCAGTTAAATAACTCCCGAACCACTGAAGTACTACATCTTTTATCCCAATATTAGACAATTTGTTCAGCATAACATAGTGATCGACTGTGTCGAAGGCTTTTCGTAAGTCCACGAAGATTGCGCCAGTGTATTCACCTTTATCCATGGCCAAAAACCATTCATCTGTTACCGTAACAAGGGCAGTCACAGTAAAGTGTTTTGCCCTGAATCACGATTGAACTGGCACTAATACATTGTTGGCGTTAAGATGATGTGATAACTGTAACAAAACTATACGTTCAAGTACTTTCGAAATACAAAGCAGTAAAGATATTTGCCTATAATTTTTGGGATTTAACTTATTACCCTTTTTATGAAGCAGTATTATTTTGGCAATTTTCTACTGCTCTGGAACATAGCCCTCTGTAATAGATTTATTAATCAAATGAGTTATAGACTTAATCAATATATCAGCACATGCTTTCAGAACCTGAACCGATATTCCATCGATCCCGACTGATTTTTTTTTATTTTTTAACTTATTAATTACATCCATTACCTGGGCCTCAGAGACAACTGTAAATGAGGACATAATGTTATGACATGATATTGACTCTGAACTAGTAATATTCACTTCATTCTCCCTAGGCTTGTGTTTATTTAACAAATTTGTGGTGACATTAGCAAAGTGTTCACTAAATTCAGAAGCTTTACTGAAGGAATCATCGCATGATAGATTGGATGATACACTATTACTTGGCAAAAAAAGATTTAAGAACATTCCATGTTTGGTTTCTACCAGAGCACTCAGATAGTTTATCAATATACTATTTTTTCTTAGTTTTCCTTTTAACATAAGTGAATTTATTTCTCAGCCGCCTATACTCCTTCCACAACTGTTCATCATTTTGAAAAACCGCTTTCTTTTTTGCTTTATCTCTTTTTCTCATTAATCTGAAGATTGACTCATTCAGCCAGGGGGAGTACTTTTTGCGCATGCGCTTTGTCTTAATCGGCAAGTGTTGTTTAATAACTAGCAACACCTTTTCTTCCCATTTCTTAACGGCATCACTCAAGTTAACAATAGCCTCAATTTCATTCCAGTTTTGTTCAGTGAGATCCTTATGAAGCGAATCCCAGTCCACACCCTTAGACTTTCTAAAAGTTAGATAGTTATGATCATGGTTGGGGGTGGTTTGTTTTCCAAATTAAGTAATTCATAAAATGATCATCCATGCACACTTCAAGAACACCTGAGGGTTTTACATACAAACAATTATTTGTCAGCGTGTGATCAATAAGAGTGGCTGACTCATTCGTAACTCTGGTGCCTTTTGTAGTATTTGAATACTGGAATCCATAAATGTTATTTATTTGTATGCAGAAGGAAGGGTTTTCGGTTGATATCAAAATTGGTATCACCCATAATAATTGAATGATGATTGAAATTTGCCATAAATAACAGCAAATCTTCGTATGTATCTAAGACTTCACGTCCAGAACTAGGTGGCCTGTACAAATTTAGGAAAAAATGGGTTGTGAGTTTTTCAATTCAATCGAAATGAGAATAGCTTCTAAATCAAGTAAGGACCTATTTTTCAAAACTTTGAAACAGATACTATTATGAACATATACGGCTACTCCGCCTCCATTTCGGTTTGGTCTTTTCTTACATTGGAATAACCATGGATTTGTACTTCACTGTCTTGAATTCCTTCGTCTAACCCCCGGTTCCGTTGAGTGCACACGCATGAACGTCATTTTTCAAGATTATTGATTTCAATTCATCAAAATTTTTCATCAGACTAACAATATTCAATTGTATGCATTTCAGGCCCTTTTTACACAATGCCTCAAATTTAGATTCACTTGGTCCGTCTGCATATATCCACCGCTTGAGGGTTGTGATGTATTTTTCTGTTTGAATCATTTATAACTTTCTCATCATAAAATGGCAATTGCTTCGTTAAGCACTTTGGACACATCCGACAAAGAAACTGTTCTGATAAATCATTGTAGACATCTACGGGGATGCTTGCACATGTTATATGCACCTAATTTTCACAATGTGTACATAAGAGTCCCTTTTGATTATTTTTGACACGTTTAGAGCATAAGTTGCATGGGTATTGCTTAACCATAACAAAACACGCAAAACAACTGGAAAAAAAATATATACAAAAAACCCTCTCTAACTGAAAAGTTAATCAGTAACAAGTCACTAAGCACTGCACCAAATCATTGAAACAAATTTGTCATGTCACTATGGTAAGACATTTTGACAAATTAAGCTACAGTTGTGACAACAAAGGTTTTGTTATTATACCCTTTACCCTTAATTGTGCTGTTAAAAATATATGTACACTACAGCCACGTTAATTGCAAGACATAGGTTTACTATGTGGAGCATATACATGTAAAACAACATGATAAAATAAACAAATATGACATCAATTGGACTCAAGCTCATACATTAATCGTCTCTAATAGTTTCTGAATGCTAATCAAATGATGGAGTTATACCATGCATGCTTGCGGGGATACAATGAGTGAACTAAACGCTTGTGCGGATGCATGCATGAGTGCATGGTCCATACAAGCGTTTACTACCACTGAGGCTGTAGAAGCGCGCAATGGCAGTAATAAGTGAATCGTGTGACGAAACAAAAAAAAATGCATCACTGAGGTGCGAGTACACCCTCAGCCCAGTACCGTAACTGTAATAAACAAGCACTCGGCTTGTGTGCCAATTTAATGTCATATGTACAATAAGATAACACAAAATGGCAAAACCAGCCGGAATCAAGCTAAAACGCTCCTTTTTTAAGCGTCGAGTAACATACCAAAATGACACGATTAGGTCAACTTCATTCAGTAGTTAACAAATAACTAGCTTGAGAAAAAAAAATGCCGATCTGTAATTCATTATGACCCCCGGATAAGACCATTGAATATCAATCAGCTAGGGCAAATACCAATTCACTATGCACGGTTACCAATTTCATATTACATTATAACAATAGCAACCATGGTCGTTGGAAAACTCGAGCTCATTATGCCAAACATAATAAGACAACGAAAACGCTGATTGTAAATCGTCAAGTGCTGAGGCTACTTTGCACTGATCGTGAGTGAACCATTATGCAACTTGCACAATTTCGTGACAATACAAGGGGTACTAAGTTTGGGTGGAGGCGAGTATAAGCATCTCCTTGGTATAATCGTATAATCGTCGCTAATCGTTCCCTGCTAAAACTTGATATCATGCAATTTAATAGTATGAAAACAAAGATTGCACCAATTGTGTGCGGGAAAGGCCTGAGCCTTGCCTCTTATTGACAACCATGACGTTAAGCATATACTCGCACTATGTACATTATGTACGATTCATTGTATAAGATGACACAAATTAAGCCCATTTCACTCTGTAGTAAAGAAATGTTTAGCTTGAAATTACTGTACAGAACTAACATGCATATACGACAAAGAAACCGCCGGGGTCGAGAAGTTACGCTTAAATTGTTTCTATATGTGTATATAACTTTTTTTTAAGAAAAAAATCCATTATGTGAGTTTTTATACCATGAATGAGAAGGTTACATTATCAATATTACGTTATACGTGTACATGTGTATTAAACGATTAGGTCACGTATTTTACTCTTCAGTTTAATAACAACAGATTGGCCCGGCATTGAATTGACAGTAAAAGTTAAATACACATGACACTCAATAAAGTACGAAGGCCTAATCCTTTTCAAGTGAGTGCTATTCCATAGAGTAACACGCCGATCGTCCCGTGTAAGCACTTTAATGCGACCATCTTGGGTCCACAAACTTTTGATGTCACTTTTCAGTTTCGTCTTAATTTCCCCAAAACAAGTCATTTCCTGCCTTCGTAAAGACTCTCCTGAATGAAAACCTGGGGTCCTCTTTGCTCACGTAATGTCCTCCTTTCCTGATATACGCGATTTCTGATGCCGTAGTTTGTGAATTTGGCGATTATCCCTCTCGGTTTTGACTTCCCTTTCGCGATTCCAAGCCGATGTGTCCTGTCGAGGTCGTTGACTTCGAGGTCGATCTCTAGTCTGTCCTTACACACCTTTCTCACAACATCATCAGTGATCTCTCCCTCATTTTCGGGCAGGCCATGAAAAAATTGTGAAGCTGAACAAGATGCGTATGTAGCTATATAAATTATTACTGCGAGCGCTAAGCGCGAGCAGAAAATGTAATAAGAAAGGGTAATAAGAGGCTGATAAAAGAAATAGAAAACTGGGAACCCCTGACTGAGATGAGAGACGGGGAAAGGGGAGAAAGAGAATAGAGGGGGGGGGGGGGGTGGTGAAGAAGAGAAAGATGGAAAAGGTAAAATGGAGAAGGGATAAGGAAGGGGGAAATTAAAACAAGAAGAAGAACCTAGAGAGAAAGAAAACAGAGGTGATGAAAAAAGCGAAGGTGAGATAGAAAGAAAAGAGGGAAGGTGGAAGGCAAATAAAAGAAAGAAGGATAAAGAGAAGGAATAAGGGGTGAGAAATTAAAAAGGAAGGGAAAATTGAGAAAGATGAAATAGCGGGGATAAAGTTACTGAAGGCGAGAAAGAGAGAGGGAAAGGGACTAAGAAAAGAAACAAGGAAAAGGAAAGAAAAGGATACGACTATTCTTATCAAAAGACTGGAACCCCTCTCTAATTTTCATCATTTTTTATCCCCTTCCTGATTTACCTTTATCTCAACCACTAGCTCTCATCTTTTCCCGATGTTTATCTGTGGACATCATTTTTATATGCACATCTCATCATCAAATTTATTTTCATTTATCGTTTAGTTCTTTCTCAATCCCTCTCTAAAACTACTCTTTCTCTCTTCCCAACATATAATGCTATGTTAAATTAAGCTACTAATACATTTCTATAGAATACAAGAAACTGTTGTTTCGCAATATAACGGAGGGGGTATTTCAAAAGAAGGGGAAGGGAAAGCAATAGAAAATAAAGGGGAGAAACAAATCAAGGAGTGAAAGGGGGCACAGAAAAGGAAGGGGGGAAGGGAACAGAAGGGATAAAGGAAAGGGAAAAAAGAAGGAAAGGGAAAAAATATATAGAGGGACAGCAGAAGGAAAAAGAGAAAAATATGAAGGGAAGCAAGAAGGAAAAGAGTGAATAAATGGGGGGGGGGGGGTAAAAAGGAGGGGAAAAGGAGAGCAAGAGAAAATATAGCGGGGAATATCGAGCGTGATGATTGAAGGGATTTTCGACTATATTGTATAGAGGTGAACCCGGACGGGCTTTTATTCTTCAACTTGGCTCGACTAACTCCTTTGTTCCCCGAAAAGAAGTTAGGTTTGATAGTTAGCGTTTGCGTGAGCACCCGCTAAAATTCTTAATAAAAGAAAAGAAGGGTTTGTATAGCTCCATTCTTGCTTTGTTGGCAAGTGATAATTAACTCGTTAAGTACCCATTCCATACAACACGTCATATAGCAGCTTTCAAAAGCATACTTTTGCTTGGGTTTAAGCATTTAAGCTAAATGCGTTAGGAAAGTTTTTAATAGTTACATATATGCAAATAGTTTTGTTGTTCTGCTCTGGAGCACATTGAGCATCTAATCAAGATGGAAAGTGCGATTTACAAATCTCATGTATTATTATTTTTATCTTTCATATAACACTGAATTATGTATTGTACCAAGCTGTGGTTTGGTTTTGTGATTTCGATTTATCATTTCCAATTCATATAACAAAATATATTCGAAGGAAAATATTGTTTTACTGAAATGAAATAATTAAAAAAAAGTCTAGACCCTAAATGATATCCAACTAATCTATCAATATAAAACCGCAGTTCGTAAAAATGATAGGTTAATCTTTATTTCGACGATCATCATATAAGTGTATCAAGGATATTAATATTCGTTTTAAACCCATCTATATTTTTTTATAAAATTGCGCGTAATAAATGCGTTGGACAAGTAATCTTTACTTTGATTATGTTAATTATTATTATCTTCCCAATCCGAATATCTACCGATGTAACTAACACCGCAATCTTGGTACTTGGTACTTGGTTGCTATCTTAAGAATTTGATTTTTTATTTGATCGGGACCAATTGCTTTGGACGTGTTTATATGAAGTAGCAATTTCTTGACCCCTTCAACATCAACTTGGATAGGTGACATGTCTGCGTACGGACTTGGTAGAAGAACAGGGAAAGATGAAGGTGTTCTTTCTTCCCTAGTAAAAACACTTTGGAATTGATTGGCAAGAGTTCTCGCTTTCTCAATGTCCCCAGAAATGAGCTGATTTTCTACTTTAAGCATCTGTACACCAGTGTTATCTGTCCGCCTAGATTTTATGTACCTCCAGAAGGCCTTAGGATTCTTATCTTTGAGGATTGAAGAAACGTGATGTCTGTGGGCGCTCCTGATGGTGCGGTCAACGTGTTTCCTTACTTTAATGAATTTGTCCCAGTCCTGTTGTGTACCGCTCCGCTTCGCACGGATGTAAAACTTCTCTTTCTTATTACAGAGTCGTTTTAATTTTCCTGAAAACCATGGGCGACGCATACGACCCTTGACAGTCTTATGGGGAACATCCTCATTTACAATATCATTAAGTGAATCTTTAAACCAAGTCCAATTTTCTTCCACTGATCTAATTTCTGGTGTTAAATTGAAGAAATCCTTTCCAAGTTGCCCAATCTTGCTCTTAAGTTCTTCTTTATCTACTTTATTCCAGAGAGGAATTTTACGGGGCGGTTTTGAAGGAACCTTGGTCTTGGTAAGAAGTTCTGCTACGATAACAAGATGATCACTTATTCCAACATGGGAGTTAACCTTTGAAACCAAGTCTGGATGTGAAGTCCAAAGTGTTTTCAGTACCGCTAGGCTCGTCGCGTCTAGTAGGAAATGTAACTTTCTGGGATAGATGATTATTGAAGATAAGATTTGCAAGAGCTTCCTGAAGTGCACCTTTAGGTTCACTCTGAGTCCCATCGGCCCAATCTATCCCTGGTACATTAATATCGCCACCCACTACAATGTGGGAGGAGTGTGAGGAAGAATTTATTTTAGAGATAACCGAGTCTAAGTCTAGAAGAGGGGCAGTTTTAGCATCAAGTGGTCGGTAAAAGCTTCCTATATGCAGAGTATCCCTTATGGAACAAACACAGTGTTACCACAGTGTGTAACACAGTGTGTACCACAGAGTGTAACACAGTGTGTACCACAGTGTGTTCACAGCGTGTAACACACGTGTTTGATATATGATTTTGGGACGTGTGGTAACACTGTGTTTACAACACTTTGTAACACAGTGTTGCCACACAGTCTCCACACAGTCCGAAACACATATTAAACACACTGTGTACCACACGTTTATAACCACATAGTCCTTTACACTGTGGCATTCACCACATAGTCCACCACACTATGACATACACCACATAGTCCACCACACTATGACATCAACCACATAGTCCACCACACTATGACATATACCACACAGTCCACCACACTATGACATATACCACACAGTCCACCACACTATGACATGCACCACATAGTCCACCACACTATGACATACACCACATAGTCCCCACACTATGACATACACCACATACTCCCCCACACTATGACATACACCACATAGTCCCCCACACTAAGGTGCTCATCTTACTGTGATGTCTACCACACAGTCCACCACACAAACATTGACTACACAGACCACCACACTGTGGTATACATGTGCCACTAGCTCATTTACCACATGCAGTCCACTACATACCCATGCAGCACATACCATGTAGATCACTGCAACACAGGCCAAATGGAACGAAGCACAGTGTCCAGCAATCTTGACCACAAAAGTATACCATCATTGCCAATTAGTGCTGATCTCAATAGGAGTGGAAGCTAATAATAGTGTCACCAATTCAAGTCAAATTTTAGAATATATCTTTCATCATTTTGCATATCCAGTTGTAAAAAAAAACACTAAACACTTCCATTCTCCTTATCACAACATAATTGATTTGAGAATTTGTCTGTTGTCACTGGCTGTAGGTACTTGGGTGGTTCTATCATGGTAGACATTGTGCTTTGGTCCCAATCTGAAGAGTAGGGAGATCAATCCACAAGACACGAGAAAATATAATTAGAAATAAAAAATGAAAAAAATCATTTTGTTCATTTTAATAAACAGTAATATAATAAAAGCAACATGAAAATAACTGGGTCATAAATACAAGCACTGTGAATACAAACATGAATTTTTCTCCTCGATATTCACAAGTAAACATACGTTGTGGAATGAAATTGTTTGGGAAAACAAGCCTGGTATGAAATATTTCTTAAATGTAAACATATTAACGGGGAACTCCAGGCTGACATAACACAATTTTAACAAATAAAGTAAAATGAGACAAATAAGATACTGCAAATTTCATCAAAATCTGACAAGGATGACAAAGTCATTACATTTTTAACTTTTGCATTACTAGGGCAAAACAGTGCTATGCATGTCTTCATGAATATGCAATGAGCAAGCTGATGATATCCCCACGTAATCTTTTGTATTTTAGAGACATGTCGTGTACACATGTAGGAAAATATGAAATGATCATGATTTTATTAAATAAAATAAGAAAAAGGAAGGTGGGGACATGACATCATTAGTCAACCTATTGCACATTCATGATGACTTGCATATGACTATTTTCACAAAATATTGCTAAGCTTGAAATTCTATAACTTCGCTATTTGCTATCAGATTTTCAGCGTTTTGCTCGGTGGATTTTACCATATTTATTTTGATATGATTATTTTCACCTTGGAGTACCCCTTTAAGGTATCTAACATTTATGAGTCTATATTCTGACAAATTTATCTTTGAGGTTGTTCTTTCATTCAAATGCAAGTATCTTCATTCGAAACAAGACTTGCAAGGTTACAAGTGATGAAAACACCGAACTAAAATAACCCTGTTTAACCTTAAAAGAAAAGGTTACTTGAAAAAAAACAAGTGGAACGCCTGTGACAGTCTCGCCTGTGTCACGCAATTCAATATCGCAACAATGCTGACTTTGAATAAAAAAACAGTGATACTTGATTACCCTAATGTTCAAGTTTACTTTCAAAGTTATGAAGACATTTCTAAAATTATTACCAACATAGTCAAAGTTCTTTGACGCTAAATGACATTTGACCTTAATCATTTGACTAAAAACTAGTGCAAGACTATCAATGATACTTGATTACCCTTATATCCAAGTTTCGTGAACCAGATCCATAAACTTTCAAAGTTATGACATTTAAAAAATATCTCGAGCATGGTCAGTTCATTGACTCTAAGTGACCTTTGACATTAATCATGTGACCTAAAACTCATACACGATGATAAGTGAAACTTAAATACTCATGTCCAATTTTTCCTGAGCTAGGTCGATAAAATTCCAAAGTTAAGATGACATCTCAAAAACTTTGGTTAAGATTTCGATTTTGATAACCAAACATGGTCAAATTTTATCGACCATAAATGACCATTGGCCTTGACAATGTGACCTGAAACTCATTGTCAGTGGTACTTGATTACCCTTATGTTCAAGTTCATGAAATAGGATCATGATGATGACACTTAAAAAAGTTAACAGTTCAGATTTCAGTGCTGTGACCTTTGACTTTGGTCATGTGACCTGACAGGCTGACACTAATGTAAGATTATCAGCAACTTTTGTACAAGTTCCATAAAATAGGCCCTTATATTTTTAAAGTTATGACATAAAAAATAGACCCTAAATGACTTCGATCATGCAACCTGGACACTCATGCAAGATGGTCAGTGATACTTCGTTACACTTATGTCCAAGTTTCATTAACTAGGTCCATATACTTCCTAAGTTATGACGACATTTCAAAAACTTAACCTTGGTTAAGATTTCAATGTTGACGACGACGCCGCCGTAGTCGGAAAAGCAACGCCTACACATGTAGTAAAGCAAATCCCTACCATCACAGAGAGTTGTGAAATTTCGAAACAGGAACAAGTACCCAACATTTATTTTCAAAAATAAGAACACTTTGCATATATTTTGCCTTTTCACACCTATAGACAAATATCAGAAAAATATGAACAAGAGCCACAAAATGTCCACAAATCTCTTGCATGAAGTGCATATACTAGCGTCCATATAGCTGCATATAAGTATTCCTTTGTATTAGTTGGAACTTGGAAACAGTATCAAACGGAAGGTACATGGCAAGGAAATGATTTGTCATAGTATAAATATAAAAATATATCAATCTGAGTTTGATGAATAGCACAAGGTGATAAAGCAGGAGTTGGAATGTCATGATAAATTTTGGAAGCACACACATTATAAACCTGAGTTGGCTGTATTAGCAGACATGTCATAATACATGAAAGACATTTTCGTGTAATATATACCCATGATCAGAATAAAATGGGTTTTTTAATGACTTGTATGAGGCAATATTAAGGCTTATTTCCAAACAAAAAAGGTGTCACACTTAAACCTGCTTTTCTGCACGTCTTCGAGATGAACGGACATCTTTCAGCTCCTGGCCCATGCGTCAACGTACTTGGCCCGTGGAAGTGCGGGGAAATTTGCTTGTTGTGTGTGCTGAATATAAGAAAATGAAAGGACACGAAAACTGGCTCAAAGTCTCAAACTTTTATCAAAGACTCTACATCATTTATAAATATTAATTAAAGCCAAGTCAAGTTCCGTCTGTTTTTGTGACTGTTGGTTACTCAGCTGCAGTGGAGTATCTAAGAGTCACAAACATAACAAAAAACCATGCATACCCATGAAACAGGATTATAATATTAGGGGCAGATAAGTTAAAGCAAGAAAATCAAGATTTCAGGCTCGGTAATCTTATTTCTATAGTCCTACTTGATTGAAAATATCTTATGAAATGACAAGGAAGGGACTTAAAGGAAATTAATTTCTTAAACTGGTTGATTGTCTGAGCCTTTGACTCTGTGAATTTCTAATTTCTTTGGTCCGCCGTTCTGGAAGAAATTGTACTGGTGACAGGCAGCATCGTTGTAAAATGTAAAATGACAAGACATTTGTGAAGATCAATCACTTACTTAAAACATTAAAATGTTTTCTTATGGTTACGTAGATTCAAATCAAAGTTGGTGTCCTTTTCCTCCTTTTTCTGTTCGTTTGTTTTTGTTTCCACATCAAAAACTTATTTTCACGGTAGATTACCATTTGGAGAAACTGTGCTATTCTACATGTAGTACATGTAGTTTCTCTTTTCAGGGAGATTCACCCTAACCCTCTGCCTTGAAATTATTGACAAGCTTGGTAATATAAGAAAGTACAGAGCATCTTCCTATTTACAGTAATTGTGATATTCTGAATTCATTTGTAGATTCATGCAGAGACAGTCATTCTTGGCAAAATACACAAGAAAATGTAAAAGCTATCAAAGGGGAAGTTCACCCTGATGAATAATTGGTTGTAATAAGAAGCAAAAAAAAAATTGAGAAATATATCAGTGAAGGTTTGATAAATATCATTAAAGAACAGATATTTTTTTATATGATTTTATGACATCACAGACGATATGAATTGCCCAAAATCCCATTTTTTCAAAAATTGAAAGTGATTTCTTTATTTTTGCGGTGGATATATCATCAGACACATCATTTCATAGCCCCTTCTACTAGAATTTACCAAAACGCAAATCTGTGTGTGAGACAGTGTTATTTGTGAATGTTGATATGCCAGGGCTAGCAATGGAAATTCATCCGTTTAGAGTGCCAATGTCCTACAATGATATACCAAGAAAGTCAGAAAAAACTTTAACATTTAAAAAAATCACCAATTTAATGAAAAAGCATGTCCGGAAAACATAACTCTCATCTCATATAGTTGTATGTCCTGAAAGAGCATCTACTCCTTCATAATTTCAGATACCATTTTTATGTGGTATATGTTTAACCTCCGATAATTAAGAGGTATTCTTTTTTGTGATGTAAAATTCTATTTGCACCAAAAGCATGAATGCAATGCTCTGGAGAAGATACTCTTTCTGGACATATGAGAATTTTGTTTTCTGATCATGATTTTTCATTTAATTGGCCACAGAATCTTGCCGTAAATAATTAACTTTTAAACTGACCTTCATGGTTCCGCTGGTCTTCAGTCTTTTCTTCTTTAGAAGCTCTGCCATAGCAGATCTGTCAGGTTTCCCAACCTGCAACCAAAAATGGAAATAAAATATGAACACATATGGAATATGTTTAGAATTTTTAAAATTGAAATTTAACTTAGCCCCCCCCCCACCCCCCGCTCAACATTTTTAAGACCATTCAGCTGCGATTTTTTGGGGTGACCGCGCCGCGCCACTCACATTTAAGTCTCGCATATCTTCTGAGTTCAAATTTGCGACACCTGGGTACGCGGTCATGTGCAAATCCAATTCAATTCTGTATCTAGACTAGGAATCCAGACAAAATTCATAAGTGTATCATTATTCTTAGTTTTTCTAATGAATTTTCTTTTATTGAAGTAGTACCACCAATACTTTCCAATTCCATCATTTTTTTTTTCAAGTAGAAATTTAACAGCAATTTTTTTACTCACCACTGGCAGCGATATCAAGTTATGTAGAAGTCATTTTTTTTTGCAAATCAAAGAATAAAGTCTGGCCTGCTTCAGGTAAACACTTATCACTTTGGACTAAATTTCCTGGCTAGTATGATTCAAAATTTCCTGATCCATGCACGTCTTCAAAATTTAAGTTGAATGTAAAGTTTCAACGTACCCTCTTTCTCACATCTTTTTTTGAGGTTGAAGCCTCATCCTCCATGTCCTCATCTGTGGCATCAGACTCATCCATAGCCTCATCTACTCTGGTTGCAGTGTTTAGGAACTCCTTCTCTTTCTTTAGTACATTTTTTCTGTAAGGGACAGGCACATTAAGGACAGACATAAATAATCAGAGTAATTTCAAAGAGCCATTTATGAAATGCATTGTAAAAATGGAGTTTTAGCATTATTAGATTTATTACTACAGAGTACAGACAAGTTATCAAATCAGAATTCAGACACCAGTTTTTAAGTTATAGACGTAAATAATTTCATTCTGTACACACAAACTATTTTGAGTTGTAGACATATTTTTCAGTAGATCTAAATAACATAATTATTTAAAAACTAGTACGAATCTTTCATATCATTGAATTTGCCCCCAAATTTGTTAATTAGCCGATGTAATGCTAATCCAGTCTAGCCAGGAGGCTTCTAGAGAGTAAAAATCATTTACTAACGTAACCTATTCTTATACGAAGCTAGGGCTTCTATTGTATACATGTGCATGTAGGCAGCCAAAACCTGAAACTTTTGCCCCCGAGATTTCTACTTTCTCTCTAAAAGATCTAGCCCTAAATCATGTGCCTGGGATACAACTTCATTTCCATCATTTCTATGCTATGGATTTTATTTTTAGACAAGAATTCATTAAAAAAAATGACAAAAATATCATGAAAAGAAGAGACTTGCCCAATGTTTACACCGCAATCTTGTTTTCTATTGTTCTTCACCCACGATACGGACGCTTGAGTCGCGTAACGTGGGTGAGAGTAGCCAGGAGGCTTCTAGAGAGTAAAAATCATTTACTAACGTAAGGTTACTCTCATACAAAGCCAGGTCTTCCTTCTCATAGACGCGTGCGTCGGGTAACGTTGGCGAAGAACAATAGGAAGTAAGATGGCGGCGTAAACATCGGGCAAGTCTCTTCCGTCTTTTCACAATATTTCTCTAATTTTTTTGATGAATTCTTGTTAAAAAATAACGAGAGCGTAGAAATGTCGGAAATGAAGTTTTTTCAATATACATGATTTAGGGCTAGATCTTTTCTATTAAGGAAAGTATAAATCTCGGGGGTGAAATTTTCAGGTTTTGGCTTCCGTCGTGTGGGTCAATGAGAAGGAAGACCTGGCTTCGGATGAGAGTAACCTTACGTTAGTAACTGATTTTTACTCTCTAGAACTAGAAGCCCCCTGGCTAGGTGAGAGTAAGGCCGTGTTTATGCTTCCACTTTTCAAGCCAGAATCAGCGTTTCCAAACGTGATTAGTCCAAAACACGGCTGCGTCCATGCTTACTTTCAGTTAAACGCTGTTTCAAAACGCCGATCGTAAACTCACATAAAGGTGCGTTTGTAAACGTCGTTTGACCAGAATCAGGCTTTCTGGGGAAGTATAAACAGAACCATGATCGTAAACGTGTTTAAATGACGTCATTTGGTACATGCTTCCAGTGAGATGAAAATCCACGGGCAAATACAGTCGTAGTGCTCCTTGTTATCTCTTCGTAAAAACAACAATCGGGAAAAAAAAACTTTCGAAAGAAGCCGCGCCCAATTTGACCTCGCTTTACAAGATCATGATTTGCTCTGAAAAGTTAAGCATAAACAGCACTCCCAGAACCACGTTTACGATCGGCGTTTTCAATCGACGTTTGAAATCGCTGATTCTGTCCTAATGGAACAAACACAGTGTTACCACAGTGTGTAACACAGGGTGTACCACAGTGTGTACCACAGTGTGTAACACAGTGTGTACCACAGTGTGTTCACAGCGTGTACCACATGTGTTTAATATATTATTTTGGGACGTGTGGTAACACTGTGTTTACAACACTGTGTAACACAGTGTTGCCACACAGTCGCCACATAGTCCGAAACACATATTAAACACACTGTGTACCACACGTTTATAACCACATAGTCCTTTACACTGTGGCATTCACCACATAGTCCACCACACTATGACATACACCACATAGTCCACCACACTATGACATCAACCACATAGTCCACCACACTATGACATATACCACAGAGTCCACCACACTATGACATATACCACAGAGTCCACCACACTATGACATGCACCACATA
This sequence comes from Lytechinus variegatus, assembly GCF_018143015.1. Classification (NCBI taxonomy): domain Eukaryota; kingdom Metazoa; phylum Echinodermata; class Echinoidea; order Temnopleuroida; family Toxopneustidae; genus Lytechinus; species Lytechinus variegatus. Next base: position 33,666,321 of record NC_054745.1, on the reverse strand, counting down.
GTCCACCACACTATGACATACACCACATAGTCCACCACACTATGACATATCCACATAGTCCACCACACTATGACATATACCACATAGTCCACCACACTATGACATATACCACAGAGTCCACCACACTATGACATATACCACAGAGTCCACCCCACTATGACATATACCACAGAGTCCACCACACTGACATACACCACATACTCCCCCACACTATGACATACACCACATAGTCCCCCACACTATGGTGCTCATCTTACTGTGATGTCTACCACACAGTCCACCACACGGACATTGACTACACAATCCACCAAACTGTGGTATGCATGTGCCACTAGCTCATTTACCACATGCAGTCCACTACATACCCATGCAGCACATACCATGTAGACCACTGCAACACAGGCCAACTTGAACGAAGCACAGTGTCCCGCAATCTTGACCACAAAAGTGTACCATCATTGCCAATTAGTGCTGATCTCAATAGGAGTGGAAGCTAATAATAGTGTCACCAATTCAAATCAAATTTTAGAATATATCTTTCATCATTTTGCATACCCAGTTGTAAAAAAAGAAAAAAAAATCAACACTAAAAATTTCCATCCTCCTGATCACAACATAATTGATTTGAGAATTTGTCTGTTGTCACTGGCTGTAGGTACTTGGGTGGTTGTATCATGGTAGACATTGTGCTTTGGTCCCAATCTGAAGAGTAGGGAGAGCAATCCACAAGACACGAGAAAATATAATTAGAAATAAAAAATGAAAAAATTCATTTCGTTCAGTTTAATAAACAGTAATAAAATAAAAGCAACATGAAAATAACTGGGTCATAAATACCAGCACTGTGAATACAAACATGAATTTTTCTCCTCGATTTTCACAAGTAAACATACGTTGTGGAATGAAATTGTTTGGGAAAACAAGCCTGGTATGAAATATTTCTTAAATGTAAACATATTAACGGGGTACTCCAGGCTGACATAATACAATTTTAACAAATAAAGTAAAATGAGACAAACAAAATACTGAAAATTTCATAAAAATCTGACAAGGATGACAAAGTCATTACATTTTTAACTTTTGCATTACTAGGGCAAAACAGTGCTATGCATGTCTTCATGAATATGCAATGAGCAAGCTGATGATATCCCCACGTAATCTTTTGTATTTTATTTCAAAAAATTATATTTAGTCAAATTTTGTCACCAAATATAATTACAAAAATTGGATTGACAACTGATTTAGTTTGTAAGAAAATCATTGTGCCAACTTATTTTGTTACAAGGGAGACATGTCGTGTACACATGTAGGAAAATATGAAATGATCATGATTTTATTAAATAAAATAAGAAAAAGGAAGGTGGGGACATGACATCATTAGTCAACCTATTGCACATTCATGATGACTTGCATATGACTATTTTCACAAAATATTGCTAAGCTTGAAATTCTATAACTTCACTATTTGCTATCAGATTTTCAGCGTTTTGCTCGGTGGATTTTACTATATTTATTTTGATATGTACCCCTTTAAGGTATCTAACATTTATGAGTCTATATTCTGACAAATTTATCTTTGAGGTTGTTCTTTCATTCAAATGCAAGTATCTTCATTCGAAACAAGATTTGCAAGGTTACAAGTGATGAAAACACCGAACTAAAATAACCTGTTTAACCTTAAAAGAAAAGGTTACTTGAAAAAAAAAAACAAGTGGAACGCCTCTGACAGTCTCGCCTGCGTCACGCAATTCAATATAGCAACAATGCTGACTTTGAATAAAAACAGTGATACTTGATTACCCTAATGTTCAAGTTTACTTTCAAAGTTATGAAGACATTTCTAAAATTACTCCCAACATAGTCAAAGTTAAATGACATTTGACCTTAATCATTTGACTAAAAACTAGTGCAAGACTATCAATGATACTTGATTACCCTTATATCCAAGTTTCATGAACCAGATCCATAATCTTTCAAAGTTATGACATTTAAAAAAATATCTCGAGCATGGTCACAGTTCATTGACCCTAAGTGACCTTTGACCTTAATCATGTGACCTAAAACTCATGCAAGATGATAAGTGAAACTTAAAGCTTGTGTATAGTTTTGGTAAATCCACCAAAATGCACCTATCACTATTCCAATTCATTGCTAGCTAATATGAATGGATATGCCCTATAACAGTTATGATGTGGAGGATATGAAATGAAAATGTGTTTTACAGGATAAATTTTGCAATTTTACATGGAAATTTAACTTGATCGGGTCACCCGATCAAATTAAAATATCTGTGCGTTTTTGTCTTTCAATTAAATCCTATTCCAAATCATGGAATGGGCTTAAACTTTCAAGATATGTTCTTTGTCTGTAACTTTTGGATATCTAATCACTAAATTTATAAAATAAGCGCTTGAATGCCCATTTTTTAAATTTAAAACAAGCATCGCCGAGAGAGGGCGCTATATATCCAAGATTTGAATATTTGAAATTTTCTCAGAGAAGTGCAGTTGGAAAAATATCTAACGGTCTCTACGCTTCAGTAAGACTGTCATATTAGATGATATTCGATTATCAATCACATTATTGACCCTTTACCAAAGCTATACACAGGCTTTAAATACTCATGTCCAATTTTCCTAAACTAGGTCGATAAAATTCCAAAGTTAAGATGACATCTCAAAAACTTTGGTTAAAGATTTCAATTTTGATAACCAAACATGGTCAAATTTTATTGACCATAAATGATCATTGGCCTTGACAATGTGACCTGAAACTCATTGTCAGTGGTACTTGATTACCCTTATGTTCAAGTTCATGAAATAGGATCATGATGATGACAGTTAAAAAAATTAACAGTTCAGGTTTCAGTGCTGTGACCTTTGACTTTGATCATGTGACCTGACAGGCTGACACTAATGTAAGATTATCAGCAATTTAACTTTTGTACAAGTTTCATAAAATAGGCCCTTATATTTTTAAAGTTATGACATAAAAAAAACTTAGACCCTAAATGAACTTGATCATTCAACCTGGACACTCATGCAAGATGATCAGTGATACTTCGTTACACTTATGTCCAAGTTTCATGAACTAGGTCCATATACTTCCTAACTCCTAAGTTATGACATTTCAAAAACTTAACCTTGGTTAAGATTTCAATGTTGACGACGACGCCGCCGTAGTCGGAAAAGCAACGCCTATACATGTAGTAAAGCAAATCCCTACCATCACAGAGAGTTGTGAAATTTCGAAACAGGAACAAGTAACCAACATTTATTTTTCAAAAATAAGAACACTTTGCATATATTTTGCCTTTTCACACCTATATACAAATATCAGAAAAATATGAACAAGAGCCAAAAAATGTCCACAAATCTCTTGCATGAAGTGCATATACTAGCGTCCATATAGCTGCATATAAGTATTCCTTTGTATTAGTTGGAACTTGGAAACAGTATCAAACGGAAGGCACATGGCAAGAAAATGATTTGTCATAGTATAAATATAAAAATATATCAATCTGAGTTTGATGAATATCACAAGGTGATAAAGCAGGAGTTGGAATGTCATGATAAATTTTGAAAGCACACACTATATAAACCTGAGTTGGCTGTATTAGCAGACATGTCATAATACATGAAAGACATTTTCGTGTAATATATACCCATGATCAGAATAAAATGGGTTTTTTAATGACTCGTATGAGGCAATATTAAGGCTTATTTCCAAACAAAAAAAAGGTATCACACTTAAACCTGCTTTTCTGCACGTCTTCGAGATGCACGGACATCTTTCAGCTTCTGGCCCATGCGTGCACGTACTTGGCCCGTGGAAGTGCAGGGAAATTGTTGTCATGCTTGTTGTGTGTGCTGAATATAAGAAAATGAAAGGACACAAAAACTGGCTCAAAGTCTCAAACTTTTATCAAAGACTCTACATCATATATAAATATTAATTAAAGCCAAGTCAAGTTCCGTCTGTTTGTGACTGTTGGTTACTCAGCTGCAGTGGAGTATCTAAGAGTCACAAACACAACAAAAAAACCATGCATACCCATGAAACAGGATTATAATATTAGGGGCGGATAAGTTAAAGCAAGAAAATCAAGATTTCAGGCTCGGTAATCTTATTTCTATAGTCCTACTTGATTGAAAATATCTTATGAAATGACAAGGAAGTGACTTAAAGGAAATTAAGTTCTTAAACTGGTTGATTGTCTAAGCCTTTGACTCTGTGAATTTCTAATTTTTTTGGTCCGCCGCTCTGGAAGAAATTGTACCGGTGACAGGCAGCATCATTGTAAAATGTAAAATGACAAGACATTTGTGAAGATCAATCACTTACTTAAAACATTAAAATGTTTTCTATGGTTACGTAGATTCAAATCAAAGTCAATGTCCTTTTCCTCCGTTTTCTGTTAGTTTGTTTTTGTTTCCACATCAAAAACTTATTTTCACCGTAGATTACCATTTGGAGAGACTGTGCTATTCTAGTACATGTAGTTTCTCTTTCAGGGAGATTCACCCTAACCCTCCGCCTTGAAATTATTGACAAGCTTGGTAATATGAGAAATTACAGAGCATCTTCCTATTTACAGTAATTGTGATATTCTGAATTCATTTGTAGATTCACGCAGAGACAATCATTCTTGGCAAAATACACAAGAAAATGTAAAAGCTATCAAAGGGGAAGTTCACCCTGATGAATAATTGGTTGTAATAAGAAACAAAAAAAAATTGAGAAATATATCAGTGAAGGTTTGATAAATATCATTAAAGAACAGAGATTTTTTTAGAATATGATTTTATGACATCACAGACGATATGAATTTTTGCGGTGGATATATCCTCAGACACATCATTTCATAGCCCCTTCTACTAGAATTTACCATAACGCAAATCTGTGTGTGAGACACAGTGTTATTTGTGAATGTTGATATGCCAGGGCTAGCAATGGAAATTCATCCATTTAGAGTGCCAATATCCTACAATGATATACCAAGAGAGTCAGAAAAAAACTTTAACATTTAAAAAAATCACCAATTTAATGAAAAAGCATGTCCGGAAAACATAACTCTCATCTCATATAGATGTATGTCCTGAAAGAGCATCTACTCCATCATAATTTCAGATACAATTTTTATGTGGTATATGTTTAACCTTCGATAATTAAGAGGTATTCTTTGTTGTGATGTAAAATTCTATTTGCACCAAAAGCATGAATGCAATGCTCTGGAGAAGATACTCTTTCTGGACATATGAGAATTTCGTTTTCTGGTCATGATTTTTCATTTAATTGGCAACAGAATCTTGCCGTAAATAATAAACTTTTAAACTGACCTTTATGGTTCCGCTGGTCTTCAGTCTTTTTCTTCTTTAGAAGCTCTGCCATAGCAGATCTGTCAGCTTTCCCAACCTGCAACCAAAAATGGAAATAAAATATGAACAGATATGGAATATGTTTAGAATTTTTAAAATCAAAATTTAATGTAGCCCCCCTCCCCCGCTCAACATTTTTCAAGACCATCCAGCTACGATTTTTTGGGGTGACCGCGCCGCGCCACTCACATTTAAGTCTCGCATATCTTCTGAGTTCAAATTTGCGACACCTGGGTACGCGGTCATGTGCAAATCCAATGCAATTCTGTATCTAGACTAGGAATCCAGACAAAATTCATAGGTGTATCATTATTTTTAGTTTTTCTAATGAATTTTCTTTTATTGAAGTAGTACCACCAATACTTTCCAATTCCATCAATTTTTTTTTCAAGTAGAAATTTAAGAGCAATTTTTTGAATCACCACTGGCAGCGATATCAAGTTATTTATAAGTCATTTTTTTTTGCAAATCACAGAATAAAGTCTGGCCTGCTTCAGGTAAACACTTATCACTTTGGACTAAATTTCCTGGCTAGTATGCTTCAAAATTTCCTGATCCATGCACGTCTTTAAAATTTAAGTTGAATGTAAAGTTTCAACGTACCCTCTTTCTCACATCTTTTTTTGAGGTTGAAGCCTCATCCTCCATGTCCTCATCTGTGGCATCAGACTCATCCATAGCCTCATCTACTCTGGTTGCGGTGTTTAGGAACTCCTTCTCTTTCTTTAGTACATCAGCTTTTTTTTCTGTAAGGGACAGGCACATTAAGGACAGACATAAATAAGAGTAATTTCAAAGAGCCATTTATGAAATGCATTGTAAAAATGGGGTTTTAGCATTATTAGAATTATTACTACAGAGTATAGACAAGTTATCAAATCAGAATTCAGACACCAGTTTTTAAGTTATAGACGTAAATAATTTTATCTGAATTCTGTACACACAAACTATTTTGAGTTGTAGACATATTTTTCAGTAGATCTAAATAAGATAATTATTATTTAAAAACTAGTAAGAATCTTTCACATCATTAAATTTGTCCCCAAATTTGTTAATTAGCCGATGTAATGCTAATCCAGTCTAGCCAGGAGGCTTCTAGAGAGTAAAAATCATTTACTAACGTAACTTACTCTCATACGAAGCCAGGGCTTCTATTGTATACATGTGCATGTAGGCAGCCAAAACCTGAAACTTTTGCCCCCGAGATTTCTACTTTCTCTCTAAAAGATCTAGCCCTAAATCATGTACCTGGGATACAACTTCATTTCCGACATTTCTATGCTATGGATTTTATTTTTAGACAAGAATTCATTAAAAAAATGAAAAATTGTCATGAAAAAAAAGAGACTTGCCCGATGTTTACACCGCCATCTTGTTTTCTATTGTTCTTCACCCACGATACGGACGCTTGAGTCGCGTACATGTAACGTGGGTGAGAGTAGCCAGGCGGCTTCTAGGGAGTAAAAATCATTTACTAACGTAAGGTTACTCTCATACGAAGCCAGGTCTTCCTTCTCATAGACGCGTGCGTCGGGTAACGTTGGCGAAGAACAATAGGAAGATGGCGGCGTAAACATCGGGCAAGTCTCTTCCGTCTTTTCACAATATTTCTCTCATTTTTTTGATGAATTCTTGTTCAAAAATAACGAGAGCGTAGAAATGTCGGAAATGAAGTTTTTTCAATGTACATGATTTAGGCCTAGATCTTTTCTATTAAGGAAAGTAGAAATCTTGGGGGTGAAAGTTTCAGGTGGTTTGGCTTCCGTCGTGTGGGTCAATGAGAAGACCTGGCTTCGGATGAGAGTAACCTGATAGTAACTGATTTTTACTCTCTAGAACTAGAAGCCGCCTGGCTAGGTGAGAGTAAGGCCGTGTTTATGCTTCCACTTTTCAGGCCAGAATCAGCGTTTCCAAACGTGATTAGTCCAAAACACGGTTGCGTCCATGCTTACTTTCATTTAAACGCTGTTTCAAAACGCCGATCGTAAACTCACAAAAAGGTGCGTTTGTAAACGTTGTTTGACCAGAATCAGGCTTTCTGGGGAAGTATAAACAGAACCACGATCATAAACGTGTTTAAATGACGTCATTTGGTACATGCTTCCGGTGAGATGAAAATCCGCGGGCAAATACAGTCGTATTGCTCCTTGTTATCTCTACGTAAAAACAACAATCAGAAAAAAAAAACTTTTGAAAAAAGGCGCCCAATTTGACCTCGCTTTACGATGCGAAGCCAGCTGGAGATCATATGCTCTGAAAAGTTAAGCATAAACAGCACTCCCAGAACCACGTTTACGATCGGCGTTTTGAATCGACGTTTGAAATCGCTGATTCTGTCCTCGCAATGGAAGCATAAACACACCATAAGATACGTTAGTATTAGTCTTGAGGACGCAATGATGATGATTTTTTTTAGATATGTCATATACTTCTTCATCATTGACGTCTTGACACTCTCTCCATAGTGTCTTAAGCGAAGGATCAAAACAAAGATGGATTTCCCTAGAAAATCCATCTTTTTAAACAAAATCACAAGAATTCTATTCATTCTTACATCTTCCTACGCCTAATGCGTAGGAAGGTTTTAAATATTATTATAAAAAATATAAAAAAATGAAGATTTCTTACCTAACTGATGCCGCGTAGACCCCCCGTTCCACATGTAAACAATGGAAATACAATAGCGTCGACCCTTGAACCGCTTATGTATGACGTACTTCCGGAAAGCAATCCCGTCTTAACAATTTAGAGATGAAAATTCTTATTTAACAAATCATTAACTAACCCATTAAAATTTATATTTTCATTATAAATAATTCATATTAATATACATAAATTATTTATGATCACGAAATAAATTTTAAGATTTGTTGAATAAGAATTTTCATCTCTAATTTCTATCTCTAAATTTTATATTTTTATATAATAATATTTAACACCTCCCTACGCATTAGGCATAGGAAGGTGTAAGAATGAATAGAATTAATAGAATTCTTGTGATTTTGGTTTAAAAAGATGGATTTTCTAGGGAAATCCATCTTTGTTTTGGTCCTTCGCTTAAGACACTATGGAGAGTGTCAAGACGTCAATGATGAAGAAGTATATGACATATCAAAAAAAATCATCATCATTGCTTCCTCAAGACTACGTTAGTATAGTATTAGTAAATGATTTTTTACTCTTTAGAAGCCTCCTGGCTAGTAGAAAAGATGGAAAGAGCTTACGGCCGTGTTTATGTCGCCATCTTGATTTCGTTGTCTTTCGCTTGGCGACAGCACGCAAATCGCGCGATTCGTTTTTTTATGAATTCTTCTTTAAAAATGAAATCAATATCGCAGAAATGTTACACCCGGTAATCTACTTCACTTGGAAAATAAGTTGAACCCCATGACAGGTAGGCCTACATGTTTTAGGGCTAGATTTAGAGGGAAAGTAGAAATCTCGGGGGCGAAAGTTTCAGGTTTTGTACCAGTACGTGGGTGAATATAGCTCGTGATCCCAGGCGTCAGTGGGGAGTATTAACCCTACGACTACGTAGAGTACTATGTAGAGCTAAATTCATAGTAACCCAGGCCAGGAAACTCCCGCCCGCTACGCGGGCGGGAGTTCCCTGGGTTAAATTAAATCATGACTTTCAGTTTCAGACGCCTCCAGGCTAGTCGAGCTCTAGACCAAAAGCTTCGGTCTCTGTTTTGTTGGTTGTTCAGCTGAACGTTGGCTTCACTCACCAAATACAGAGACCGAAGTTCTAGCGCGATCTGTACAGGGGACTCAATGGCCATATGTTTATGTACTTAAGATCGGATAAAACGGGAAGTGAATTTGCGCGACAGCTGAGGTAAGTCACTGTTTTTGTTCCTTTTAACTTCATTTTCTGTTTTTTGGCAATTGATGCCAAGAGGGAATATAAATTTGCACTCTGGTCACTATAATTTTCGAAATTTTCATTCATTAAAGACAAAAATTGAAAAGCCCCGACGGGGGGATTTTGCATTGCAAGTCCCCTAATGGTGGCTGCACGATAGCGAGCCGTCTGTGTACGAGAAATAAAAAAAAGTTAAAAAACTCCTCGAAACAGACGGCTGCCAGCTGTCTAGTCGAGCACCACATAGCCTATAGATCTATATACATACGGTTCTTCGGCAATTACCCCTGGACAAAGGGAGAGCATAAATAATTACATATTAGGTACAAATCAGGATATAATAATGTATATTTACCACTGGCCACTAACACCTTGGCCTTCCACATCCCAGCCAATGTTTCGGCCGTTTCTCTGCGGGGTTCCGGACTCCACCAGGCCCTCAAACTTCGGGTCCACCAAGTTGACCGACATCTTTTTGTTTGTTACAAAATCGCTAGAAGTAACAGTTCCTTGTTTCCACCCAGTGTACTAAGACGCACATGGTTGATATCCTTATCAATTCAAGAAGATTAAGACAAAGTGCAGTGCAGTAAGATCAGATTCTAACGGGCGTAAATATTGGATGAAGCGATAAACTGTAAGTTGTAACGGGCGTCGGTGAGCTTTAGCGAGTGAATTTGAAACGCACATGTATTACACTAGCGCGCTAGCATGCCTCGCCGAAAATAGATTTCCGAGGCCGAGATTTACCGAAGAGTTCCGGATATCTAGTATAGATCCATAACTCTAGTATTAACGTTATAGCCTTTACTGATAGTTTATCCATTGCGATGATGATCTTAAAAGAAAATAAAAAAATCATCAAATATCAAAATTACCGGCAAAATTTCAGTGTAAATTAAAAACTAAATGGAGATTGTATTGGGAATAGTGCATCAAACAATTTTTCAAGTTTAGTACTCCTCCCTGCTCCCCCCCCCCGCCCTGCGCGAGCTTGAAGACCCTTGTTCTTGCTTGTTAAATTTTTCTCGGGTATGATTGAAGAACTTACTGTGGTAACACTGTGTTTGTTACCCAACTATGTGGGCAATTATGTGATTAACTATGTGATCTGAAGTCTAACACTGTGTCCACATATACACATAGTCAACTATGTGAACACACTGTGGTAACATTGTGTTTGTTACCCAACTATGTGGGCAATTATGTGATTAACTATGTGATCTGAGTCTCACACTGACCACATAGTTTACTCATAGTCAACTATGTGAACACACTGTGGCAACACTGTGTTTGTTGCCCAACTATGTGGACAATTATGATTAACTATGTGATCTGAAGTCTAACACTGTGTCCACATAGTTTACACATAGTCAACTATGTGAACACACTGTGGTAACACTGTGTTTGTTACCCAACTATGTGGGCAATTATGTGATTAACTATGTGATCTGAAGTCTAACACTGTGTCCACATAGTTTACACATAGTCAACTATGTGAACACACTGTGGTAACACTGTGTTTGTTACCCAACTATGTGGGCAATTATGTGATTAACTATGTGATCTGAAGTCTCACACTGTGACCACATAGTTTACACATAGTCAACTATGTGAACACACTGTGGTAACACTGTGTTTGTTACCCAACTATGTGGGCAATTATGTGATTAACTATGTGATCTGCAGTCTCACACTGTGACAACACTGTGACCACATAGTTTACACATAGTCAACTATGTGAACACACTGTGGTAACACTGTGTTTGTTACCCAACTATGTGGGCAATTATGTGATTAACTATGTGATCTGAAGTCTCACACTGTGACAACACTGTGACCACATAGTTAACACATAGTTTACACATAGTCAACTATGTGAACACACTGTGGTAACACTGTGTTTGTTCCATAAGGGTGTCCTCGCAAGTCCGCTGAATGAGTGGAAGCATAAACACACCCTAAGATACGTTAGTATTGTCTTGAGGACGCAATGATGATGATTTTTGTTATCATATACTTCATCATTGACGTCTTGACACGCTCTCCATAGTGTCTTAAGCGAAGGACTAAAACAAAGATGGATTTCCCTAGAAAATCCATCTTTTAAACCAAAATCACAAGAATTCTATTCATTCTTACACCTTCCTACGCCTAATGCGTAGGAGGGTTTTAAATATTATTATATAAAAATATAAACAAGTGGAATGCCTCTGGCCGTCTCACCTGCATCAAGCGGTTCAATATAGCAGCAGTGCTGACTTTGAATACTACTCTAACTCGCACAAGATGTTCAGTGATACATGGTTACTCTTATGTCCACTTTTTATGAACTAGACCAATAAACTTACAGAGATATGATGGTTATTCAACAAAAAAACCCAACATGACCAAAGTTCATTGACCTTACATGACCTTTGACCTGAAACTCGCACAGGATGTTCAGTGATACTTGATTACTCTTATGTACAAGTTTCATGAATCAGATCCATAAACTTTCAAAGTTATGATGGTAATTCAACAGATACATCCAATTCGGAGAAAGTTCATTGACCTTTGACCTTGGTCATGTGACCTGAAATGCGCACAGGATGTTCAGTGATACTTGATTACTCTAATGTCCAAGTTTAATGAACTAGATCAATAAACTTTCAAAGTTATGATGGTAATTCAACAGACACCCCCGATTCGGCCAAAGTTCATTGACCCTAAATGACCTTTGACCTTAATCATTAGACCTGAAACTTGCACAAAATGTTTAGTAATGCTTGATTACTATTATGTCCAAGTTTCATGAATCAGATCCATAAACATTCAAAGTTATGATGGGAATTCAACAGATATCCCCAATTCGGTCAAAGTTCATTGACCCTAAATGACCTTTGACCTTGGTCATGTGACGTGAAACTCATGCAGGATGTTCAGTGATACTTGATTAACCTTATGTCTAAGTTTCATAAACTAGGTCCATATATTTTCTAAGTTATGACGTCATTTCAAAAACTTAACCTCAGGTTAAGATTTGATGTTGATGTTCACTTGGAAAATAGGTTGAACCCCATGACAGGTAGGCCTACATGTTTTAGGGCTAGATTTAGAGGGAAAGTAGAAATCTCGGGGGCGAAAGTTTCAGGTTTTGTACCAGTGGCAGTACCGTATGTGGGTGAATATAGCTCGTGATTCCAGGCGTCAGTGGGGAGTAAACCCTACGACTACGTAGAGTACTGTGTAGAGCTAAATTCATAGTAACCCAGGCCAGGGAACTCCCGCCCGCGTAGCGGGTGGGCTGGAGATCCCTGGGTTAAAATCATGGCTTTCATTTCGGACGCCTCCAGGCTAGTCATGCTAGTCGAGCACCACATAGCCTATAGATTTATATACATACGGTTCGACAATTACCCCTGGACAAAGGGAGAGCATAAATAATTACATATAGGTACAAATCAGGATATAATAATGTATATTTACCACTGGCCACTAACACCTTGGCCTTCCACATCCCAGCCAATGTTTCGGCCGCTTCTCTCCGGGGTTCCAGACTCCACCAGGGCCCAGGCCCTCAACTCAAGTTCGGGTCCACCAAGTTGACCAACATATTTTTGTTACAAAATCGCTAGAAGTAACAGTTCCTTGTTTCCACCCAGTGTACTAAAACCCACATGTTTGATATCCTTATCAATTCAAGAAGATTAAGACAAAGTGCAGTAAGATCAGATTCTAACGGGCGTAAATGTTGGATGAAGCGATAAACTGTAACGGGCGTCGGTGAGCTTTGAATCGAATTTGAAACGCACATGTGCACTAGCGCGCTAGTGCTAGCATGCCTCGCCGAAAATAGATTTCCGGGGCCGAGATTTACCGAAGAGTTCCGGATATCTAGTATAGATCTATAACTCTATTAAACGTTAGCCTTTACTGATAGTTTATCCATTGCGATGATGATCTTAAAAGAAAATAAAACAAATCTTCAAATATCAAATTACAGGCAAAATTTCAGTGTAAATTATAAACTAAATGGAGATTGTATTGGGAATAGTGCATCAAATTTTTTTCAAGTTTAGTACTCCTCCCTGCTCCCCCCCCCCCCCTGACGAGCTTGAAGACCCTTTTTTGCTTGTTAATTTTTTTCGGGTACGATTGAAGAACTCACTGTGGTAACACTGTGTTTGATACCCAACTATGTGGGCAATTATGTGATTAACAATGTGATCTGAAGTCTAACCATGGAGCTAACAGTGTGAATACATAATTTACACATAGCTATGTGAACACACTGTGGTAACACTGTGTTTGTTACCCAACTATGTGGGCAATTATGTGATTAATTATGTGATCTGAGTCTCACACTGTGACCACATAGTTTACACATAGTCAACTATGTGAACACACTGTGGTAACACTGCGTTTGTTACCCAACTATGTGGGCAATTGTGTGATTAACTATGTGATCTGAAGTCGCACACTGTGACAACACTGTGACCACATAGTTAACACATAGTTTACACATAGTCAACTATGTGAACACACTGTAGTAACACTGTGTTTCTTCCATAAGGGATGACCTTGTAGGGTAGCCTGACACCATATTTGCTCAGATTCAATATCTAAGTCAGTTCTTTGAAAGCAAGGGATGGAGCTGTTAACGCAAATGAAGACGCCTCCACCGTGCGAATTCCTATCCTTTCTAAAAATTTGGAAATGAGCAGGGAAGATTTCGGCAGATTTAACAGTCGGATCTAGCCAGGATTCCGTACACTGTGTTTCTTCCATAAGGGATGACCTTGTAGGGTAGCCTGACACCATATTTGCTCAGATTCAATATCTAAGTTAGTTCTTTGAAAGCAAGGGATGGAGCTGTAAACGCAAATGAAGACGCCTCCACCGTGCGAATTCCTATCCTTTCTAAAAATTTGGAAATGAGCAGGGAAGATTTCGGCAGATTGAACAGTCGGATCTAGCCAGGATTCCGTACCAATAACTATATCAAGATTTACAGTTTCAATAAGCGAAGTAAACATCGCAGTTTTTCCCCTTACACTGCGACAGTTCATAATGGCAATTTTTGTTGCATTTTCATCGTTCTTCATATTCCGATGGGCTTTATGGATAGTCTTATACGTTTCAAGTTGACGGTTGACATTCAGGCAAGAAAGTCTATTTGTTGGTAAGATTCTATTAGTTGGAATGTTACTCTTTCCCTTTTCCAACAATCGTCCAACTGTCATTACTGTTACTGGTTCTTATAAGTTTCAGTGGAGTTACTCTTTGGTCTTTCTCACAGCATCCAATTCTGACTTTGGAATCATTTAGGGGGCCTGCTCCTGATCTGTTACGAATTGGACTTGATGACCTAACATTTACTTTATTCCACTGGTCCTCGGTACCCTCATTAAAGGACGTAAGACTTTCAAAGGAGTTAAACCCACTCAAGTTCAATATACACTGTAGATTCTGTAGATTTATTAGAGTCAAGTGAAGAGTCAAAAAATGAACTAGCAAAGTTCATCATATCACAAAGCGGGCACAGCCAAATGGCTGTTGGGTTTTGAGCATGGAAATCAACAGTTCTATCAGACACATCCAAACAGTTCAAATGGAATCAACGTTCAAATGGAACCAACCAATCGAGAGCAGATAATGTAATCAGATGTTTCAGCAAAAAGACAAACTTGATAAATCTGCAACATTGGGGTAAATTTATACTTTTTACAGGGTGGGGGTTTTAAAGACCCGATTTGAACCGAATTGAAAAGAATATCCTTATTCATTGTTGTTGACGCATCAGATTATTAATACCTCCCCCCCCCCCATTTCTAAGAACATCCTGTCATAAATTGGGAAGCGGATGTGATCAAAGGAGAGGGGTCGGCGTGGACGGGGAGCAAGACTCTCCCAGACTGCACAATAACAAAAGAACCAAATAAAAAAAATCGATGAGCACAACCAGTTTTGCTGGGGTTCCCTTTTTGCGCGTCTACTTTTTATGTGTGAGAAAGAACAATTTTCCCCGATATGAGAGGGGTTTTTTGCTCTCCCCCCCCCCCGGCCCCCTATATACCCTGCTTATTATGATAGAGGTTTATAAAATATCAATACCGAAATGAGATAAAATGACAATAAGTGGGGCTCTTGCCTTCCGTGCATGATGTGATGTCGAAAGAACACACCAACGTCGGATCGTAATCGACAACCCCCTTTAAAGAAATCAAAGAAAGATCGTGGCACAAAAAGGAGGCGGTGAAATATCATGAGTCAACCTCGTGCATGACCGATGTCATAAACAGTCGTAACGTTGTATCGTAATCAACGATCATTGTGACTATTCCAGCGAAAGGAAATGATAAACGAGCACTGAAAAAATGTCAAGACTCGGGGAAGGCCTTCGTCCGAGAGTATATGCATGTACCTATATGTCGAAAAGTTTAGATTCATTGCGATAATAGCTTCGACGTTCCAGCCGGGCGGGGGTGACCAGATCTCACAAAATTAAATACGGGACAATCGGCAAAGCACTACATAGGATCGACCGAGCCAGGCCAAAAAAATCAACAACAAAAAAATGCCACACAATGTTAGACTTGTTCACAAAATATATCAAGAAAGGGAAGGGAGGGCTAGTGGAAGAAAGAAGGAAGCAAGAAATGAATTGAGAGGAAAGAAAGAAAAAATTAAGAAAAATTCAAAGGAAAAAGTATGATTAAAACGTTGAAAGAAAGAATAAAGGACAGATAACGGTTTCTGTCATTACTTGAAATGAATAAAGAAAGAAATAATTAAAATAAAGGAAGGGAAGATGAATGAATGTGTGAAACATGTGAAAGAAAAAAATATATTGAGAGAAAAGAGAAAAGTAAGAAAAAAGAGAAAGAACGAAAGAAAAATAATTCCTTCATTTCTTGAAAGAAACAAAGACAGAAGAAAAACGGAAAGGAAACAGGGAAGGAAGAAGGGAAAGAAATAATAAGGGAAAAGAATTAAAAGGGAAACAGAAATTAAAGAATAAAATAAAAGAAAAAAAATAACATTTTAAATAAAAAATGCAACCTACAATAGATCCCGATCACGCTAGTTTAAAAACATAATGGTCTATCACAAGATAATCGAAGTACATATACATGTAAACATAGTGCATTGTACGTAACCTAGGATTTCCGAGGGTAAGTGCGGGCACAGCCAATATTATACAGCACGCGGGAAACCGCGGGCCCGTCTAAACGCCCTAGACTGCTCCCCTTGAATACCCTCGGTTAGACGCGAAAGCCCCCTAGGCTGTTTGCGTGCTCGGGCGTGACGTTTCCCGTGGCCGGCACTGTATGCGAGCAGCATTCCTAGCGAATGGTAAAAATTCAATGAAATGTCACTTTCTCAGAAAAATGAAAATAATTTTCACTGTACCTTTTTTTAATATCAATAGACCAATCATTTCACACCCGATCATGAATTGAAAACAAAATTAAGTCATCAGGAACCATACAAAATTTGAAATTCATGCATTTTTTTTATTTCATAACACATGTGGCAGCTGCTCGTTTATGACGTCACAAATCCAAAACTTTGAACTCTAATAACTTTCTTACTCTTTAACGGATTATCCTTAACCCTATCTAGGCCGGGGGGGGGGGCCTCGGAGGCCCCCCCCCCCTCAACGAATCGCAGGATATTTTCGCCGTGCGAAATTTTTTGACCACACCGCTCGCTGAGTTTTTACTTTTAAGTCTTGCGCAACTTTTGAGACCAATTTTGCGTCACCCAGGTATGTGGTTCCGAAATTATACAACATTATGTAAGTGCATGTCAGACCGAAAATTGCTCAAAAATGTGATTTCGTGTACAAAGTCAATGCAAATTGTGATTTCAACCAAAATTCATAAATGTATGATTATTTTTAGTTTTGCCAGTCTAAATGTATTCATTTTATGATTTTCATAATCAAAGAAGAGTCCCCAACAAATTTCATCGAAAAAACAATGAAAAACAAAAGGTCAAAAAACATAGAAATACATAAGAAATTGCAATAAACAATATAATACATAAGAAAATTATTTGATGTCACAATTTTTTCATGTACTCTTGCTAAGGACACCACAAAGAGTTTCTATACCAAAAATTAGTACATTTGGAGCTTTATTTAGGGAGTTAGAGGAAAAAGTATGATTTCGCATACTAATTACGCATAAATTAGCATAATCACTTATTAGCGATTCGCATGAAAGAAATTACTATACTATCTTGTAGATTATGTCCCAGACAACCCGCGTGCCAATTTTCTGCGCGATCGCGCGGTCGACGGCCGAGATCTTAGGGGGGCCTGGGAGGCCCCCCCCCCGGCCATAGGAACTCCCAAAATACCCGGCCTTGATAGGGTTAAACTTTCACCAATATTTTTTACTGTTTTTTCTGCTATTTTTACAACAAAGTTTTCTTCAGGGTGAACTTTCCCTTTAAAACGATACATATTTCAACTATTATCTAATGTGAGCGCAAAGCGCGAGCTGAATTTCTGGTGAAATTCTGACCTAAAAAAGGAACATTTTTTGCACTTTTTGTAATCATTAACAGTATAGGTATAGAAACAAACAATTGATGCGAACGCGAAGCGCGAGCAGAAAAAAATGAGATTTCAGACCTAAAATGGGACACTCTAATCATGTTTTGTATATCATGAAAAAGGATGGGTAATTTTTTTTCCTACATTAATTATGCAAGCGCAAAGCGCGATCTGATCTAAAACAAGACAATTTTAGCACGTTTTGAATAAAGATGAAGCTGCATATCTCAATATTGTGCGCGTGTTTTAGAATCTGGGCATTCTGATATATTCATCACGAAAATCAATAGTGCAAGCGCGAAGCGCGAGCTGAAAATACTTGATATTCCGGTATGAAAATGGTGAAGTGGATGTGGAAAGCACTTAATAATTGATGCGAGTGTGAAGCGCAAGCTGATATCTTCATTAGTATTTTGACCCAGGACCTGGACATTCTAGGTCTAAGGACATTTTGTCATCATATGAAACTGGTGACAACTTTCTTATTCCTCTTCCTAAGCGCGATATGAAACATATGAAACTGTGATATTGTCGATATTCTTTTCTGAAAAGGAACAATTTAGTCATTAAGAATTCATGAAATTTTTATTATCATATTTATTAATGTAATAAGCTTAATGAGTGAGTGAAATGTGTTGACACAGAGGCCTGAAAACTGGATATTTGAAGCACTTTTGTAACCATGAATATGATTTGTGAGTTGATATATTTTTTATCAAAAATGCGAGTGCAAATCATGAGACAAATTTTTTGGTGAACTGTCTTAAAAGGGGGGTTTTAAGTAGTTTGTTATATAATTTGGCAAATCAAATTATGCGAGCGCATAGCGCATGCAAGCTGCAAGTTATATTCACACCATAAAACGGACATTAAACAGAGCACTTACAAAATCAAATTGTAAATAAAAAAAATAATGAATAATGTCCGAGCTGATATATGCTTTGATATCGACTTCAACACTTAATTCTTTAAGCTACATATCAGCCTATTTAGCAAGATATGTACCTCATCAAACAGGCTATGTAAGCGCAAAGCGAGTGCGAAATATATTTTTTAATCTTTTTCCAAGTTTTCCCCTGACCTTTTTTTTCACTCGTCTCCCTCATGTTATTTTACGTCTTCTTTTCCCTCCTTTCTTTCCCCTTCTTTTTTTCTTTCCCCTTTTTTCTTCATTTTTTTTGCTCCAACAATAGGGGGCGGGCCCCTCGCCCCCCCTAGATCTATGACTCTGTGCACTCCCTTGTCTAGGGGGTTATTGTCCTGGGGGTAATTGTCCGATGGTAGTTGTCCGGAAGTAGTTGTCCGGGGAGTAGTTGTCCGGGGGTAATTGTCCAGGGGGTAGTTGTCCGGGGGTAGTTGCCCGGGGTAGTTGTCCGGGGGGTAGTTGTCCGGGGGGTAATTGTCTGGGGGGTAATTGTCCTAGAACCATTTTCTCCCCCTTTTGCCACTTAATCCAATTATTATGAACCATTGTTAACGATTAGTCATCATGCACAGATCCTAATTGAAAATTTAATCAACAAGTGTGTCACCAACAAAGACTAGCACACAATCGAGAGGGCCTCTAGTACACAGGACATGAGTAGGCTGTAAGTCAGATAGTTGTGGCTTATTTGAATAAATAGTGTTACGCATAAAGTCTATGATAGGGTCTTCCCACTTGAAGAGCTCCGTAGAGCCTGTGACGCCGCTGTTATGAATTGATTAGCGTTGGTGTTATTGAATGGTAATCAATGGTACATGAACATTTACCACTTATGCTTCATCCATACAAATTAAACAAGTTTTAAGTCTACAATCATTTTCATCACATGTAATATCGGTCAAAGTAAACCAACTACAATCTGCACAAGGCTTTCCAACGCAGTTTTGTTTACGACCCTATTATTAAGAAAAGATACGAGACGTACCAACGGTACGTTCATCTAGGAATAAATTCCCCAGTCGAATAACCTCCGAGGCTCGATCTGTTAAACGAAGCATGACCATTGACCGTACGCTTGAGTGCGTGTATAGTGACTGCACCACGAGTGCTGATTTTCTAGTTAAACTTGAACTAGTGCAGTCAAGAATTCAAACGAGCTGCGAGCTAGCATAAAGAAATCTGTAATTGTTTTAGCTAGTGGCTAAAACAATTTAAGCATTCCAAGAAAAAGTCTATTTTAACATGTTCACTGTAAAAATGAAGTGCTAATTTGGCACTTACAGCGCTTGTGTAGTGACTGCATTACGAGTGCAGAGTTTCTAGTTCAAATTTAAACTAGAATTTTTTTTACAGTGTTTAAGAATATATATTTTCGACGGTATAAACAAAGCATGTGTGTGTGCATCAGCAATATCAGGATCCAAATCAATATCAAGTTCCGATAACAAAGGTTCCCACCTGAATATGTGCCAATATTTCCGTAACCAATATCAATTTTCTTTATTATTACGATATACAGATGTCTTGATAGTTGGTGTTTCAACTTTGATAAATGGTCAGGCGTTCAGGTAAGCATATTGTGTTGGTCCTGTATTGAATGAATATCGTCTTACATTCAAATGATAATATGAAGTAATAATGTGGATATAGGTATATAGGATTATGTTCCTTTATTAAAAAAAATTTATAAAAAGACGTCACTGAAAAGAAAATATTATTGGGGACACATTATTGCCAAATTGCGATTAAAATGTTATATTTTTAGAGTTGCTAAACAAAAACGTAATCTTCATTGATTTGTTTTACATGTTTTTTGTGGTATTTTTTATATTTCTGTCAGTGAAAAATAACTGATTAATTTCAAGCATGTGTAAAAGCTATGGTCATGGGTCAATAATGTGAACTTTATTGGAAACAACATGATATTTCGTTTTTTATTCGATGCACTTTACCCACTAGAATATAAATTTGGCTTTGTTTTCGTCCCTTATAATTGAAATGTTGATCTGGTGTCCTGTTTCGGATAATGTTATGTTTATTTGAAAAAGCAGTTAGAATACCTTCCTCACATATTTATTAATTGGATGTTAAAAAGCGACTTAAGAAGATTGGCTGAGATTTCCAACCCATCACATGATTGAGACTTTTACTAAAACAAGTCAAGAATACGCAAGGGGGTAGTTCCATCGTTTTAGATATAGGTTTCTATTTAAATCGGATAAATTTACTTAATCGTTGACCCTACAATTTTAATCTTTTAGGGGTACATGCATTATGATATGGTAAAGAAATTAAATAGTGACACACTATTTGGGAGATTTAGCTAAGCTAAAGTTTCGCTTCCATTTTTTTTTTTGGGGGGGGAGGGGAGAAAGTTATGCATATATTACTTTAATCAGGTTTTTCTTCAGAACGTCTCCTATTAATTTATTATTTTTTCAGTGTATATACATATTGATATAAAAACCATCTTTGATTTCGGAGTTATCCCCCATTTGTTCATACTATCATTAATATTATAATTTCTGCTGCTGAAATACCTGCATTTTTCTCTTCACGGAATGCATAAAAACTGTAAAAGAATTAGCAGATTCCTAAACTAATTTCATTAATCTAATATGTTTTACACAATATAATTGTTATCGATCTTTTCTTTTTATATTTTCCTACAGATAACCAAATGCCATCTGTCTTCTGAGATGACTGCTAGAATGTGGTCTTGTCTGAGACCCTTCACCTCACTGAACCATCTCACCATTTCAGACTCATCGCTCAGTTTCTTTCTATCACCTCCTGAACTACTGTCCGTCACAAAACTATTAGTTAACAAACTGACATCACAATGCTACCAAGGGTTGATCTCGTCACTACCTCGGCTGCGAGATATTGATTTCCAAGATGCAGCTAGAGATGACTTTGTTGAATTTGTAGAGTCTTCAATACGTTTGACATCACTGAAACGACTCAAGATAAAGTGAGTGTTCATGTTCTTAATACATTATTTGCCGAGGATGTTCATTGTTACCATGGCCGTATGCAATTTTCCCCCGGTTATGTTTTCAAGGCGCTCTTATAGACCAATTTCACAACGTGAGAGGGCAGCAGACTGGTCGCCATGCTGCGGTGGGCGAATCAACTTTTATAGTACACAAGTCAATAGGGTATTTGGTACATTCGTTCGATTTTTTTTATTTTGTAACAATTGAGCAGATTTCTTGTAAGATTCCCAATGAGCATTAATCGGAGAAGTTCAGGTCGCAGCTGTGCTGTGTTCAATTGCCACAACAATTGGAGAAAGCTTCAGGATTGGAAGCAAAGTGAATGTGAAATTCACTCGCCTTGGACTCATGAAGCCTGTTTGTGTGTGAAGCCGTACTCCCTGCATAGGTTTCCAGGCCGTGATGAAGGAATGCGTCGCCAGTAGATAAAAAAGAGGGAGGAAGGGGAAGAGAGGGCCAGAGCCCTGTTTCATAAAAAGTTGCTATGATAGCAACTCCTGCTGGAACGGTAACTACCATGGCAAAAGTGAGAATTCTGCTTCCTGATTGACTTTTATAATAAAAATTGCCATTCCAGCAAGAGTTGCTATCATAACTTTTTTATGAAATGGGCATTCTCACTGTTACCATGGTAGTTAGCATTCCAGCAGGAGTTGCTATCATAACAACTTTTTATGAATCAGGGCCCTGGCCCTCTCTTCCCCTTCCTCCTTTCTCCTTCCTCTCTGTTTTATTCTCTTGCCTTGTTCCCTCCTTTTGGATACTTATAGGCCTGCATAAAATGTGGTGGTGGTGGTTTTTTGTGGGGGAGGGAGGGGGGATTTATTTGATCATGCTTAGATGGAAATATCAGTCCCTCTCTCTCTCTCACTACCCCCCCCCCCTTCTCACTATTCCCCTCTCCCTATCCCCCTCCTCTCACACATACTCTCATCCTCTCTCTCTCTCACTCTATGTCTCGTTCACTCTCCCACTACTCTAACACAATTTACTAGCAACAAGAAGTGAGCTCCCTGATGAAAACCAACAGCGATTCTTGGTCATCATCAACTCACTTTTACTGACAAAACTAAGGGGAAAAAGTAGCCAAAGTGCAAAAATTCATCATACCTTCATCGGTCAGATATGGCCATTGTCTTACATCGTCTACCCAGGTGTCCATGCGTTATTTTATTGATTTATGATGAAGTTAATGACACAATATCAGAGCTTATCTGTAATCTTTCATTGAATTTGTACACAGAGCCAGTCGCGGTCAGCGCACTTGCACACCGCAGCAATGGCGTCGCCGATAGAGGGCCAAATACATAAACCGGCCGTGAAATTGGTCTATATTAAGCCGATAGAGTCAAGCGTCCCGCCCTTCCCTTATAACGGTCGTTTATAATCGGATATCACGCTGAATATAATATGTCAACCTATTATAATACCCGAAACTGAAAAAAAAACGTTTAAGTCAATTTTAATGAGATCCAAATACGTAGTAGGTTACACGTAGTATAATATGTATACAGTATTTCAAATTAAACTTAATTCCGTTTTTCATCGCTCGCATTTATAACGATACAGGATGTGAAGTCAGGAGGCAAAATTATTCGGCAAACATGTTTGGCAAAGTGGTTGAGGTACTTTTAAGAATTTTCCTCGCTCATAGATAAAATTCACCCGGACAGCTGGTTATTTGAAAATTATTAATTAAAATAGGAGCCATTAGGTATATCAATGCAAAGTTATACGTCTATTACATCAAAAAGTCCCCCCCCCCATCTCTCTCTCTCTCTTTAACTGGTTTAATATTAGAAAATCACAAGAACGACCCATTACAATGTTTGTCACCATTATATTGTCGTTACCTATAACTATAAAAATATAATTATGATAATGAAAAGAACTTTAAACGTCATAACAAGTTCTAAGGCACTTGGTTCACACCTGAATGATGTTTTATGTTTTATTATCATTTCCGTTATGTATTTCTATTTTCTATGCAATTCAGAACTCTTGATAGATGGCAATTCGACTTTGATACCCCGAAAGATATTCAGGTGAGCAGAGGTGTATTATGTGGTTGGATATTATTTGTGTAACTTGCTTGTTGCTATATAACTGTAACATTATCAGGGGCGGATCTAGCTTTCACAGAAGGGGGGTCGGGGTATTTGTAATTATTACAAAAAATCTTAATTATTTTGTTTTCCTTCTTAATGAAATAAAACAACGTTTGCTTCTCTCTCTATATATTCCTTACTGTCCCAGGGGGAATCGGTACTTAGAAAAGAAAATCCCTGACATTGATATGCAAAGCATATGATTAAATTGTCCCTTCTTAATGTCATACTTTATTTACCAAGTTGCCAATTCGAAATTTAAATGGCCTCACCTATCTCAATTTTAAAACAGCCACAAATTTCCGGTTACTTTGAAATGTTCACCTATATAAATATTTTAATTTTTAGCTGATTTGAAAATCGGACATTGAAAGCACCGTTCAAGCGTTCATACGATAACAAAATAATAATTCCATTGACCCAACATGATCTTTGACCAAAATCCTGTGACCTAAGACGTGTTCAAAACATCCTTAATAACCCTTATGTATATGTTTAATGTCTAGATCCATAATTGTTCAAAGTTATGACGCCAATTAGAAAATACCCCCAACACGGCCCAAGTTTATTGACCCTAAATTACCTTTGGTCCTAATCATGTGACCTGAAACACACACATGATTTTAATGGATGGATTGTTACTCTAATGTTCAAGTTTCATGAACTAGATCCATAAACTTTTAAAGTTATGACAATTCCACAAATATCCCCAATATTATCAAAGTTCCTTGACCCTAAATGACATTTAACCATTGTCATGTGACTTTAAACTCGCACAAGAAGTTCAGGGATACTCAATTGCTCTATTTCATAAAAGCAAATGGCGCCCATGTGTATAGTTTCTCGCTCCTAGGCAGGCGATACCAAAACGGAAATTTAAAATTATTTTGAACGCTTTCTGGTTACATTAGTATTGCACTTGTTGCACTACAGTGCGTATAAAAAAAACCTGGGACAAATTTTAAAAGTCCTTTAAAGACATGAAATCCATTTTTTCATTCAAGAGTTTATCGATTCCTTGACCAAATTAGATTATATGCCTGACACAACAAACGGAAGGAATTAATGTCTTTCAATGGCATTGGTGTATTGGGTCAATTTTGAAGGAGCTAGAAATTGTTAGATCGGGTAAAATATATTAAAAAGTTGTGAGCGAACAAAGCGAGCACGGAAATGTTCCCGCTTTTTTATTACAATGTCAAACTTTGTGGTAGATTTTGACATAATATTAAAAATTTATATCATATTCCATTTTCCATTTTTATTTTTATTTCCTTACCACTTTTTTCTTGGTCATGATTTTTTTATTGAGGGGGGGGGGTTGGAGGGGAATCATTCCCGAGCCTCCGCTCATCTGTATGGCACTGTTCAAGAGGCACAATAATCTTTCAGGCACACAATGAAAGGATTTGGAAAAAAAAAATACACTTAGAGTGTCTTGCTTTAATGCTGGAATATCTTTTTAGCTCGTGCTTCGCACTCGCATTACTCGATGTATTCTATTTATTTATAAGTCACTAAATGCAGTCCTTATCAGGATCTTTTTCTGGTCATTATATTTCAGCTCGCGCTTTGCGCTCGTGTCTTTTTTAATTGTTGTAAAAACAACTCAATAAGTTTTATTTTTATTTTTTATTGAAATTTTCCAAGAGTTTGAGCCTGCAATTCCCGCTCGCAACACCTCTCAAGGATGCCCTTTTGGCAGTAATTGACCCCACCCCCCCCCCAAAAAAAAAAAATACGAGTTTTGCAACATCAGCTTTTTATTTCTTTCCAAATTGCGCGCTTTTCACACTCTCTCGTCAAAAATAAAGTCTAAATATATATAACCATAATCAGAAATCACTTAAAAAAGGCTTTGCTCTACTTTCCTTTTTTTTAGGGGGGGAGGGTTCCGCCGTCCTTCTTTTTTTTGCCTTCTTTTTACCGTTTTTTTTTTTATTTAACCACAATCGGTGAGGACCTATAGCTGACTTAAAAAAATATTCTAAGCACAGACTGGACTCACGAAGAGGATGAAGAACTCACTAAACAAATAATTCGAGCGTGAAGCGCAAGTGTTACAGAAAAACAATATCATTAATATTGAATGTCTAAACATAATTTACAAGGGTACAGGATATCATATTTATTCATTAGTAATACTAAAATGGTATATTAAATTAATTTGAATACTAATTGTAATGACCTAGGTTCGTAACAATATGCTGACGAAACATTATAGTTATTCAAGCAAGTTTGCGCCGTGATTTTTTTTTCATTTTGGGGCACTTAGGATTCAAATTTAGATCTGGCTCCCAAATTAGGTATTTTTCTTATGTTTATTCACAACAAAACCCGTTAGAGTACTTACTTGTCGTATTTAGACATTTTATATTAAAAGACAACTTATAGGCCTATAGATCAAATTCTGAGATATTAAGTTAATTTAATGATTGAGAAAACCTTTTTAAAAGACAAGACAATATAGGGATTTTATGCATCCGTTTTTTGTCTCACTATAGGCGCTGCTTTTCCGACGGCGGCGGCGGCGTCAACATCAAATCTTAACCTGAGGTTAAGTTTTTGACATGACATCATAACTTAGAAAGTATATAGGCATAGTTCATGAAACTTGGCCGTAGACTTAATCAAGTATTACTAAACATCCTATTAGAGTTTCATGTCACATGACCAAGGTCAAAGGTCATTTAGGGTCAATGAACTTAGACCATATTGGAGGAATCAACATCATAATCTTAACCTGAGGTTAAGTTTTTGAAATGTCATCATAACTTAGAAAATGTATGGACCTAGTTCATGAAACTTACACATAAGGGTAATCAAGTATCACTAAACATCCTGCATGAGTTTCACGTCACATGACCAAGGTCAAAGGTCATTTAGGGTGAATGAACTTTGGCCGAATGGGGGTATCTGTTGAATTCCCATAATAACTTTGAATATTTATGGATCTGATTCATGAAACTTGGACATAATAGTAATCAAGCATCACTGAACATCCTGTGCGAGTTTCAGGTCAAAGGTCATGTAAGGTCAATGAACTTTGGCCATGTTGGGGTTTTGTGTTGAAAAATCATCATATCTCTGTAAGTTTATTGGTCTAGTTCATAAAGAGTGGACATAAGAGTAACCATGTATGACTGAACATCTTGTGCGAGTTAGAGTAGTTTTCAAAGTCAGCACTGCTGCTATATTGAACCGCGTGATGCAGGTGAGACGACCGGAGGCATTCCACTTGTCTTATATTAAAGTTTGATTTAAGATGGGTAAATTTGTCGATGGAACAATATTTTAATCTTTGAAACTTTACACCACAACCGTTTTGGTGCGCATGCATTAAAAATCAAATGGAATAGTGACATGTCATTTTGGGATGGAAAGTTTACCCAAACTAAACGCTTCCGTTTTTTAATCTATTTTTAAAAAAAATGTATATACAGTATTACTTGTTTTTTCTTTCAGACTTTTTTTTAAATTAGCATATATTTCAAGCGTCTAAATAACTAATAAAAGAAATCACGTTTAATTCTAGGATATTTTTTTTCTAAAATACCTATAAACTTTCTTTTCACGAAATGCATGAAAAGTGTGAAGAAAAATCTGAACCCAGAATTAATTCATGTATCATTTTTTTGCGCCGTAATTCTAATCCAACTTTTCTTTTTCCTTCAGATAACCAAATGCCATCTGTCTTCTGAGATGACTGCTAGAATGTGGTCTTGTCTTAGACCCCTCACCTCACTGAACCATCTCACCATTTCAGACTCATCGCTCAGCTTCTCTCTATCACCTCCTGAACTACCGTCCGTCACAAAGCTATTAGCTAATAAACTGACGTCACAATGCTACCAAGGGTTGATCTCGTCACTACCTGGGTTGCGAGATATTGAGGTCCAAAATGCAGCTACAGATGACTTTGTTGAATTTGTCGAGTCTTCAATACGTTTGACATCATTGCAAGGAATTGAGATAAAGTGAGTGTTCTGTTCTTAACTCATTATTTGCCGAGGATGTTCATTGTTACCATGCCTGGATGCAATCCACCTCCCGATTGAGTTTTCAAAGCGCTCTTATATTAATTCGATAGAGACAAGCTCCCCGCCGTTCCCTTATGACGGTCGTTTATAATCGGATATCACGCTGAATATAACATGTCGACCTATTATTATATCCGAAACTGATAAAAAACCCGTTTAAGTCAACTGTAATAAAATCCTAATACGTAGTAGGTTACACGTAGTATAATGTGTATAAAGTATTTCAAATTAAAATTAATTCCGTTTTTCATCGCTCTTATTTATAACGATACAGGATGTGCAGGCAGGAGGCAAAATTATTCGGCAAACATGTTGAGCAAAGTGGTTGGGGTACTTTTAAGAATTTTCCTCGCTCATAGTTAAAATTCACCTGGACAGCTGGTTATTTGAAAATTATTAATTAAAATAGGAGCCATAAGGTATATTAATGCAAAGTTATTCGTCTATTACATCACAATGTCCTTACCCGCTCAGCCCTTTCTCGTATATCAAGATACGGAATTATAGTTCAAAATGTAATTTGAGTTTTTCAAAATAGCCCAGATTTATTCCATCATTTTAATGAACAAGATGGTCGAATGTATACATTTCATCTGTACCAGCGTAAGATGTATCCGATGACAGCACGTACGTATTTGTGGAAAGTAAAAACCTGAGACTATGTTGGTTGTTCGGAGAGTTACAAAGTCAAGTGCCTAAAAGAGTAACATCCGTTTTTGCCGGTAGCCTGACAAATTTATGATAATAATAATACTTGTATTTAAGAAACGGTATTCGCGATTGTACCGTGACGCTTTACAAGAATTTCCATTGAATACAATGATAATACAACATAATCATTAACCATACAAACAAAATAAAGCATGCATTAAAGAAATATGACTTCGGGTGCTTCTTAAACGTAGGAGTATTGGCAATTTCACGAATAATTTGTGTATATTATTCCAAATAATGATCGATTGTAATGATCGTTCTTAAGCTACAGTGACCTCATAATGTGCATATTCTTTCTTTTTTTGGCGTTCTCGCTTTACTCGGTTGTAACATAAAATACCATTGTTCATAATAGCAAGTTGGATAAAATTAGCAATAAAATAATAACGATCCTTTGAGAATTTTAATGGAGAAAATCGAGGGATATTCCCTTATCTCCTTATACATGTATTAAAGCGGATAAGCTCCAAAAAAACAAGTGTGCTTTTTTGACTAAAGCATGAAACTTTCACAAAATTTAGCGTATATGCCGTAGGAATTTATTTTAAAGATGGGAGGTAAATTTATAAATGCATTTTCGGCCGTTGCCATGGCAACAAAATAAACAAATATAACATACTTTCCCATGTAAGCGGTAAATAAACATGATTTAGACTAACAAAACGATAATTATTCAGGCTCCCAATTGAATAAATATGAAATTCAGAAATATTCAAGATCACCAAGATAGTTCCAATTGGTCCGTTGCCATGGCAACGGCTTGTTTTTCATCAGAAAAATAAAGATTTGGATTAAAAAGTTATAGAATATGATTTTTTTTTAATTTCCCATAATGTTACAGTGCAAAACAAATATATTTTCTGTGCCAAATTTGTAAATTATACCTGAAGCCATTGCCATGGCAACCAAACTTCTGATTTACAAAAATAGCATGGTTGACCAGACAATGGACAGGTGGAAAATACAATTAGAATTGACCTAATCTGTATGCTTAAGTTTTGACGTCCTCATTTGAACAAAAATACAGAAAGTGTTCTGCAGGAATATTTTATGAAGATGAAAATTATGTTGCCTTGGTGGTGCTTGAATCGGATTTACAAACCAACAATGTTGCAAAGGTCCAGTTGCCCTGGCAACAGCTTATTTTCGTCTAGAAAGGTAAACATATTTATAATAATGTAGAATACATGTATGATCATCATTCCATTTTCCCTAATTTTAAGGTACTAATCGAGATGTGTATGTGACTAAATTTATATATATAACATCTTAAGCCATTGCCATGACAACCAGGTAACATCTATTTAAAGAAAAACAACAGCATGAATGACATGACATACAAATAACTTAAGACATTGCCATGACAACCAAATAACACCTCATTTCAGTGGCTTAATTTGGTCTCTATGCAATGTTTTTAAGGGTGAAGTAGTACATTAGGACTGGTTTCAATGACAGCCAGTGGTCTGATGGGTTCAAAACCCTAAGACGGCTTCAAAAAATGAAGTTTGAAATGGCTGTTGATATACAGTTCGTCCCAGAAAAAAAAACGAAACAGAGATTAAGCGATGATTTATTACAACTTAATCACAATGCAACAGACAAATGACCTACCAATGTAAAGCTTGGAGTCTCTTCTTTTATCTGATATTACTTAAATTATTCCTCTTTCACGCATGAGTGAGCAAAAATTGAAGAGGGGATACCAAAAAGTTTTTAAAAAGGATGCATCTGGATTTAAAAAATAAAACCACATGCTTCAAAAGTTCAATATCTGGTCTTTTATTTGATTCTTTAATCGCAAAAGAAAATGGTCAAGGACAAATTACAAGGACAGTCAGTGGTCAAATATGTCAAAAAATCCAAGGTTGCCTCCAAACATGGAATATAAAATAGCCCCTGTTACTAACAAATTGACATATTTCGTGTAATATCTGCCAAGGGTATATCATTTTGAAATCTAAACCATTATTTTTAAGTCAGTGAATACATCATGTACATTGGAACAAGTTACACGGACAGTCAGTAATCCAGTGTGTCTAACATCAATTGCAGTCTAATCGGAGTCTGTTACTTAAAAATTGACAATTTTTTTTTTTTAATCCACCAAGGAAAACGATTTTGGTGTTCACACTTTGGTTTCAAATAAAAAAGATAATTGAGACTGGTTACAATGATATCCAGATGTCCATTTTGCCTAAAAATCAAAAAGGGTTTTCAAAATGGCATGTACAATGACTTCTATCATTATCACTTTCATTAGGACAAGTAACAAGGATGGTTAGTTTTCAGTTTTGTCCAAAATCTAAGGTAGGTTTTAAAATTGCATATTAACGGGTGCTGATACCAACTCTTATCTGCTTGCATTTTGAATGTAGGCACAAAATTATCTCTCACAGGTGGATATTATATCCAGTTCAAAGTAATGGTCGTCATTTTCAGAACCAATTTATTGAAGCCATCTTAGATTTTCAGGAAAAATGGATAATTGTAACCAGTCCTAAAGTATAATTTGATCCTTGCAACCATAGTGAAGACACCAAAATAACATCCCCAGGTTTATTTCTAATGTACTAGGTCCACTTTTAAGTAACATTATAACACCCATTTTTCAAGCCATCTTTGAATTTTGGGACACAATTGACACCTGACTGTCCTTGTAACTTCTTATGCATTAAACCATGGTTTCATGATTGTGGTTAGGCATCAAAATCATATTCCCCAGACAGATATTGAACGAACTATGTCCTAATCTATTATTGACCCTTGAAACCATGGTATAAATATCAGAATCACATCTCACAGGCGGATATAGAATGAGCTATGTCAATTTTTAAGTCACAACAGTCAATTTTAGACCCAAATTTTGTAAGCCATCTTGCGTTTTTTTTAGCATACCAGACCACTGATTGTCCTTATTACTTTTCCTAATACATTACTTGGCCCTTTAAACTATGGTTTAGACACTGAAGTAATATTCCCCCGACAGATATTGATCAAGCAACATTAGAGATTGTTTTACACCTTTTTTTGGAAGCAATCTTGAAATTTTGGACATACTAGACCACTGACTGTCCGTGTATATGGTGTAGCATGTCCTAATGTATTATTGGTCTTTGACATCGTAAAAGAACCGAAATCATATCTCACAGGTGATTATAAAATAAGCTATTCCACTTTTAAAGCTTGTGTATAGTTTTGGTAAATCCACCAAAATGCACCTATCACTATTCCCATTCATTGCTACCTAATATGAATGGATATGCCCTATAACAGTTATGATGTGGAGGATATGAAATGAAAATGTGTTTTACAGGATAAATTTTGCGATTTTACATTGAAATTTAACTTGATCGGGTCACCCGATCAAATTAAAATATCTGTGTGTTTTGTCTTTCAATTAAATCCTATATCCTGTCTGTAACTTTTGGATATCTAATCACTAAATTTATAAGATAAGTGCTTGAATGCCCATTTTTAATTTAAAACAAGCATCGCCGAGAGAGGGCGCTATATATCCAAAACTTGAATATTTGAATTTTCTCAGAGAAGTGCAGTGGGAAAAATATCTAACGGTCGCTACGCTTCAGTAAGACTGCCATATTAGATGATATTCGATTATCAACCACATTATTGACCCTTTACCAAAGCTACACACAGGCTTTAAGTATCAGCACTCCTTTTTAAAATCATTTTTGGAAGCCATATTGGATATTCGGACATACCTGACTGTCTTAGTAACTTGTCCTGATATTATAAGACTCTTGAAACCAATGATTTAGACACTAAAATCACATCCCCCAGGCTAATATGAAATGAGCTACGTTCGCTTTTGGTATCAGTAACCATCTTTGATTCAATTTTTGAATCCTTTTTGGTTTTTTTGGACATTCCAGACCACTAGCTGTCCCTGTAACTTGGCCTAATGTACTACTCCTTAAAACCAATGAATAGAAACCAAATTAAAGCCACTTTAACAAGTAATGGATGAATTGTGGATTTTTAACCTATGGCAGCCAGTGAGGGCACCTTTTTGGATTTTCCTGTTACCCTGGAGTGCTTCAATTCTTTTCAACATTTCAATCAGTAAGGGTATTTTCGATCGTATATTGACCGGCCTACATATCATGTAGAATGACCGGTGAATGAATTACACTTCATGTTAAATAGATTTATATGTTACTTGTTACTTTAAAAATTATCACAGTATTTCAACATTTTGAAAATTTAGAAAATGATGCTTTGCAACATTGTTATTAAATTTAATTTAAGCAATACTGAGGCAACATAATCTTCACCGTCATTAAAAATTCCCGCAGAGTACTTTCTGTATTTTAGTTGAAATGAGGGGGTCAAAACTTAAGCATACGGATTAAGTCAATTGCAATTGTATTTTCCACCTGTTTATTGTCTTGTCAACCATGCTATTTTTTTGTAAATTAGAAGTTATTTGGTTGCCATGGTAATGGCTTTAGATGTAATTTAGCAACCACAATACATTTGCTTAAAAACTTGAAGATTAGGGGAAATCAAAGATATTTTTTTCTGGGGGAAAACAAGCCGTTTCCGTGGCAACGGACCGATTGGAACTATCTTGGTGATCTTAAATATTTCTTAATTTCATATAAATTCAATTGGGAACCTGAAAATTATCATTTTCGTCGTCTATATCACGTTTATTTACCATTTACATCGGAATGTATCATATTTTGGAGAAATTAATCCGTTGCCATGGCAACGGCCGAAAATGGCATCTATAAAATTACCTCCCATTTTTTTAAATAAATCTTGCAGCATTTGAAAGTTTCAGGCTTTAGTCAAAATTTGCACAATTGTTCGGCTTATCAGCTCTACTATTACACCAAACTCAATACAAACACACTTCAAGGGCTCAATAAGTTATTAGCCTGTTTTACATTATTTTAAGTTCAGCAGTAGTTAATTCGATGATGCTTTCAGAATGATTTTCTATCATCATTAGTTCCAGGTGTGTACGCTCTCTTTAATTCTCTTATTTTAAATAAATATCGCAATGACGTGATGACACATTATTGCAGATGACCATTCCCAACACTATTTAATGATGGTATTTGATATTAAACTAAAAACGAACCATATTCTTCCAGATTTTTATTTATTTTACTTTTATTTATTTATTTATTTTTTTTTTACTTTTTTATTCATTTATTTATTTTTCATTTTATATATTTTTTTTTGGTGGGGGGGGGGGGGGGGTTGGCGATTCGAATGAAGTCTAACATTGCTTTGTTTATTACATACCTCCATAGCAACGGCGATTTTTCTTTCTTCAAGATATATCTGTTCTCTTATGTTTTATTTTTAATGGTTATGATAATAATGATACGAGTTACATATTGTTTGTAATGTGATTCGAATTATATTTCTGAGCATTATGATCACGATGATAACTCTACCAGTGATGTAATATATTTTGATCGCCAAAAATACATCTTTTCTTGAGCATCACACTGTACACAGTTATGTTTAAGATGTTTAAGATATTACATAACGCTGTTTACTACTTGTACATGAACCTTACAGTATTTGTTTAACTGTTTAAACAATCATGTTTAATTTGTTGACTATTGGATATTGAAAATTAGCCTTTGTTGCTAAAGATTTAAACAGTTGTTTAATCTGTTTAAACAATTACTGTAAGGTTCATATAGTAAACAGCGTTGAATATTTTTTTACTGTGTATGTATCAGAAACTTGTATTTTTACTGCGCTGGAGCTAAAACAATATCATCGAATATAATGGGGAAAAAATGCCGATAGACACCCGCCCAAACCAACACGTGTTTTTTTCTTCTTTCCTTCTTTTACTTTAAAATTTCAATTTTAGAACAATACAAGATCAACTGGTTGCAGTGTTTGTCAAAATAACATTGTTGTTACCTATGATTATGATTAAAATGATTAATTATCATATCCGTTATGATTTCATCTTTTCTCTACAAAACAGATCTCTTGATTATTGGCAATTCGAATTCGATAACAGCTCAGGTGCTAAGGTAAGCATATATGTACTACACATGTACGTCGCTGTGTGTTAATTTTGTAATGGAAAGGGGGAGGGGATATCTTCCACATGTTCCTCGATCGGTCCCGAAAAGACTGATATTTTTTTATGGGTATTCATAGCTGAAGACTGATTTTTTAAGTACATATTAACTTTATTAATGCAAGCGCGAGGAGTCAACTAATTGTTCATGCATTTAGACCCGGTAATTGAATATTCTGAATAATTTTGTAATCATGATCAAGGTGTATCTAACTAAATAATATTTGAGTGCACTAAGCTTTGGCAAAGAAATTTCATTTAAAATTATTTGGAATGATTACTAACTGCATTAATCTAGTTTCGCAACATTTTTTTTAAAACGAGACACAATAGGTATTCAATGCATTTTTACCCGGTAGAATTTATTTTTTTTTTATTTTTTGTGATCACTATATTTAGATCTAGCGCACAGTTTAGGTAATGTTCTAATGTTTATTCAAAATTAGCCGTTAGAGTACCTTCTTTAAATCTTTGATAAATGAATATTGGAAAACAACTTATAAACATCATATCCTAAGATTTTCAGCCCACCCCATGCTTGAGAATGTGTTTAATATAAACAGGACAAAATACACTTTGACAAAGGAATGCATCCGTTTGCATTAAAGTGTGATGCAAAATGGGTATTTTTTTCATTAAAACAAATTATCATCTTAAAAACTTCACACCACTAGCATTTTTGAGGCACTTCAATTGATAAGATATCGTAATCAATTAGGACAGTGACCAGGGGCTGATCTAGCTTTCCAAAGGGGGGGGGGGGTCGAAAAAATTACCCATGTTTTCCCCGATTGGCCTCTCAAAAATGATTTGCATTTGTTTAATTGAAGGAGTAGTCCTAACAGTCACTTCTTACATTTATTCTCACAAACATAGATAAATAATAATCTCGTATAAGCCCTAATTGAAAAGTACGAGGGCGAAGAACGTTTTTTTTTTTAGGAACTATGATCCTGAAAATTGAACATTCTGAACAATAATTGTGATCGTGAACAAGATGTGCATTTAAGTAAATAATTACTCCGAGCAGATTTTTTTGTCGGAAAGGGACTAGTTATGGACTGCTTGCAGTTACCCATCAAAACGATACACATTTCAACAATAAAGAAATGCATTCTGATATAAAAAAATGACATTTTAAAGCACTTTTTCTAATCATGAATAAAATAGGTATATGAATAAATAATGCGAGCGCCAACCGGTAGCCACATAAAGAGATTTTTTGACCGGAAAAAGGACACGCTATTCATGCTTTGTAAACCATGAAAAGGATAACTATTTGGGTGTCTTCCTACATGAATAATGCGAACGCGAAGCGCGAGATTTTTTTTATATTCTAATATGAATTTAGATAATTTAAGCACGTTTTGAATAAAGAACAAACTACATATCTCAATAAACAAGTGTGCGCGTTTTTTTTTTTTTTGTGGGGGGGTGGGGGTTGAATCTGGGCATTCTAAATACATTTCTTTTTAATATGAAATTCAATACTGCACGAGCGCGAGCTGATAAAAAAATGACGTAACGATCTGAAAAAAAGGGGGCAAATTAAGCACTATTTCAAGCATCGTAGTAGATTTTTGAAGTCGATATGGATTATACTTTACAAACGATACAAGAGCGAAATGCTAGCCGATTTTTTAAAATTCTCCTCCGGGGAAACTGTAAGGACATTTTGCCATTGTATTAATATGACTATCTTCCTTATTACTCTTCCTAGCAGCGAGAAAAAACTCGTCGATATTCCATTCTGCAATTAAGAGACACAAGTTCATTATTAGGAATTCATGAAACTGTAATCTTTCTCATGTTTCTTATCTGTTGGTATTAAGTCCTGAAGACCGGACATTTTAAGCATTTCTTTTTAAATATTGTTTTTAAGGCCTACTTATGTACATATGGTAAGCAACATGTGCAGAGCTACTCGGCCGTTGATGGACCCTGAGTGCAAGAAACCCATGTGCAGTAGAATGCCTTTCATTGATGCGCACTCAGTTGCGGTAGCGTGGTTTTGCGTATATGTGAACTAACAGAATGCGATGCCACTGCGAGTAAGTCTATGGGGGTCAGGCCGGTCATTACATGGCCGTAAGTTAAACATAGATATAATACCCGCTTCGTTATTTTGTATTTACTTTTCTCTTTTTTTTCATCGTTTCTCTCCAGTTAAAAAGGACCCTTTTTTGGTTGCCAAAAGTGAGGGCGAGGCCGGAGAAATGCTATTTTGGGAGATTTAGCTAAACTAGAGATACGCTTCCATTTTAATTTGTTTCTGTTTTAAAGAAAAACTATCACTCGGTATTTCTTAAAAACTAACCCTCTGAATTAATACATTTTCTTCAAATGTCTAAATAATATCTGATATTGATAATCACCTTTGATTTATGTATTATCGCGTTTTTCGGGGGGGGGGGATATTTACGTTTTCACGACATGCATAAAGGTGTGAAGAATAATCTTATCCCAAAATAATTTCATGAACCAAAAAAGTTTTGTACAACACGATTGTTATCCACCTTTCCTATTTATATTTTCATTCAGATAACCAAATGTCGTCTGTCTTCTGAGATGATTTCTAGAATGTGGCCATGCCTCAGATCTTTCAACTCACTGAAGCATCTTACCATCTCAGATGCATCTCTTAGCTTCCCTCCATCTCCTACTGAGCTACCATCGGTCACAAAACTATCAGTCAAGGGAGTGACGTCGCAAAGCTATAATGGTCTAATCTCATCGCTCCCTGGTTTGGAAAGTATTGATATCACGATGGATGATGAGGAGGGAGACATTGCTCGTTACATCGTTGTTCTTCGTCGGACAGCAGGGCAGAAACTAAAACACATATATCTATATGGTCCGTCATCATGGTCATCACTTTTACGAAATAGGGGCATTGTATCGAGAGAGGCAATAAGAGGACTGGGTCTGTTCATCGAAGAACATACGAAGAACCTGGTGTCGCTCTACCTGGAATGCGTGGAGTGTACAGACGAGAATCATTTAGTTTACCTTATTGACTGCTGCAGACGTGTGAAGACGATGAAACGCGTTGAGTGAGTTCTTCCTTATGAATAAAAATAGTTTATTAATATAATTTAAACATCAACCCAATGCGGTGGTTTAATTCCTAAAGTTCATAATATGTATACTATTTTCTGTAAATATTCGCATACATTCAAAAAGGAAACGGTTCCATTGTTTTTTAGCCATTAATAGTGTCAGATATTCTTAGAATTGCCATGAATATGTCTGGTCCTCAAATACATTTTTTGTACTTTAATTAAAATTGGTTATAATATCATTACCCTGTCATTAAATGTTACTATTAGGTAATAGCACCAGCATGCACAATTGAATTTTACTGCTAATTCGACTGTAACTCTTGCATAAGCTCCAGTAGCCTACTATCAATAGTATTTCATACCTAACTCGTACTCAATGTGAAATAATCGATTTGTTTATTGTATTGAAAATGTCATTTTCAATATTTCTTAATATTTCGTATGTATTAATTTTCTTTTATTACTTTAATAGATGTTACTTCAGTCATATATTTTTTTATAAAGATTACGTTCCCGATCATCATAAATACCAAATGTATCCTGCATTTCAATTTCATTCAAAATTTATATAATCCCCCCAGCAATATATATCACAGGTACATTATTGTATTGTACAACGCCTACTTAGCTTGTACGCGATGAAATGGGAGGCCGAATGTCACACATTCGTACCGTTGCACACAAGACGTACCATCCAAAATGTACCGTTGCACGGCTTTAGAGGTGACGTCACAATGCGATTTCATTGAATAAGGTGACAATGCACGTACAGCCCGCTGGCTAAATGCGCAATGCTGTCCAAGATTATGTGCGCTTGTGGGATTTTGCTTTTTGCTTTCAATATTTTTGCTCCCT
Organism: Lytechinus variegatus; assembly: GCF_018143015.1. NCBI lineage: Eukaryota > Metazoa > Echinodermata > Echinoidea > Temnopleuroida > Toxopneustidae > Lytechinus > Lytechinus variegatus. The sequence continues at coordinate 33,627,742 of NC_054745.1, read as the reverse complement.
TTTCATAGATTACTGGAGGGAAAAACTTTTCTTTTTTCATATTTTCGCTAGATTCCGAGGCGTCGTACAACACAAATAGCGAATATTCTTATTCGTGCAATCGTGCAAGATTTTGCATTCGGTGAAAGAAAGAAACACTCTATTTAACTCGGCTACCGCCTCGTTGAATAGAGCATCTTTCTTTCATCTCATGCGAAATCTCACACCATTGCACTCATGCCTATTCGCTATTTGTATACCAATGAATTGCAAAAATAAGTAACATTTTGAGGAAGATAAGCCACACTTATTTGATACTCTCACCTATAATCCTGCATTTTCATACGTCAAAGTCAAGGTAAAGATATTGTAAAAGCTTTTTTTATATTATGATACATGTAGGTGCATTTTCATTAAAGAAGATTAAACAAAAGGTATGCAATCATAACGAAAGTGTTACATATTACAAGCGTTTTAACCAGAAACACACAATACACACAGACACGGAAAAGATGGATACACATTCCCCCATCTTCTTATGAGTTCTTACACCCATCCTTTTGTTTCATGATTACAGGCTCCATGAATGTGGGACGATATCGAATGGCAGGCTGCATTCTCACCTCGAACAACTTCACAGAGGATCTTCCGACGGTTTCTTGGTGCAAATTTTCGATGTAAGATATGCTGCTCTGCTTCTACACTGTGTAATTTCAATGTCGCAGTAATGTATACCAGCAATAGAATTTATGGTTAAAAAGACGTAAGTCTATTGGAATATTATTGATTATCATTCGCATTGAAAGCAAACACAAGGATGCAATATAAAGCATAATAGGCCTATGTAGTATTGTATTTATTTCAATATTCAACAATACAATAAAATGGATCCAAATATGTTTAAAAGTAAATTTCTACATCTTTGCTTAGGTCTAAAGAAATAAATCCACTTTATTCTTTTTGTAATGCATGTTTTATTGATCCCTTTCATTAAAATATACATAACAAAACATTCATAAAATAATGGATCACATATAAGAGTTAAGATGACATTGGCAAATGAAATAACATGTCTAATATACAAAAATGGTAAAAAAAACATATATCCACATTATTCGTTTTTAACCTTAGTATACATGTACATAGATTTTCCCACAGATTTTGTGATATTGAATAATATGACAACGTAAAACTGCGGCATACGTTTAGATCAATGCAGACGAACAAAAAAAGACAGCAAGTGCTATAAAAGAGGAAAGAAAGGACGGGGTTGAATTTCTAGTGTGCAATTTTCATTTCTTTAAAGTGCACAAAAGTAATTTCGGTCTTCGAAAATAGGGAGGGGGGGGAGCAAATACAAAATCAATCATGACGTCGCCGTCCTGAGTCCGGTGGCGTCAAGGTTGATTTTGTTTTTCCTCTTTTCCAATTACACAATTTAATTTCTTCACTTTTATCACTTGGAGATATCATACATATATTTTCTAAACGCTTGAATTGATGCACTCTAGACCTTTTGCCAAATTTTATTTCCCGCATATTTGGCGTAGCTTTACTATTCTATATGCATTCAAATTATGTAAACCAACTTTTCCTAACTTATCAATTTAGGGTTTGATAGAAGAAGTTCTTTAGCTCTTTGTAAACGTTTTCTGACCCTGAACTGATAGGTCATCCTTTTTGCCATATTTAACATACATGACAGTATTTATTTGTTCATGTACTTATATTCTATTGAGTTACAATCTCATGGTGGACTTTTACCTTTTAATCTCATTGGATAATGATAGTACTGTCCATCTAAATTCCAAATCAGATTGTTTAACCATCTGTTATGGTGTTCATAATGGGTATTTGTTATTTGACGCACTTATATAGAGTTCATTACCTCTTCGTGAACGTTTTGAACCTTGCATATAGGTCATCATATTATCTCATGATGTTCGACAAGCTAGACGATATCTCTGTTCTATACAGTCTTATTCTAGAATGACAAAGAATGACAAAGAGTGTGACTTTTCCACTGTATTCCGGATAATGGTACTGCTGTCTATTTTAAAAGTCCAAACTAGATTGTTTAACCATCTATTAGGATGTACAGGATGGTCATTGTTACATGGGTTTGAGAAGAAAACAAGTTCTTTATCTCTTTGTAAACGTTTTCTGATCCTGCTTATTGGACATCCTATTATTATCTTACGATGGTCAGCATACATGACGATATCTCTGTCCGGTTCATTGCACAGTGTACATTCCATTTTATGAGGATACTATTCTATGAAAATAATACATTGTTTTTTTCTGGAATGATAGAGACAATTGTTTTCAAATTCTCGTTTAAATATTTAGAATGATCATTGATTCTTGTCAATTTTGAGCAAATCTCTTTTTTAGAATGACAAAAGGTATCTATTGCGATACAGTCTTATGGAGGACTTTTGTCTTTTTCCCTCATTGGACAATGTTAACAGCTTTTGATAAACATTTTTTACTACACTTGGCAAGGGTAGGAAAAAAACGACATTTTGCTTACCAAGATACTTTTATTTTAATTTTCATTCAAACCATTCATTATCATTACTATTGCATTTGTATGTAATTGTAGTCTGGGGGTTTTTGTGGGGTTTTTTTTCAATTTTTTTTTGTGTTTTTGTTTTGTTTTTTCTTCTATATCATTGTTAATGAATAGACGTTTTCCTTGTGCTATATGTAACAACAGCGTGAAAAATAACCAAAAGGGGCTACTTTGTACATCTTTGTTAATGAATAGACGTTTTCCTTGTGCTACATGTAACAACAGCGTGAAAAACAACCAAAAGGGGCTACTTTGTACATCTTGCAATTTATGGGTTCATATTTCGTGTGTCAACATTCCTTTGAGGATTCATAACGATGATTCAGAACTTTTCTTTAATTGGAAATGTCCAAAATGTTTAATGAAATAATTACCTTTATATAATGATACTTCTGATACTTCAAACCTACCGATTTACAATGTACCATTTATTGGACATGACGAAAGAAATCTTAGATATCGGGAGTTAGCATTAAAAGGATTACGTTTTGCGCAGTTAAATGTTGTAAGCTAATTGAGGAATATTGATGAAATACGTTCAATTCTCATTGACAATCAAATCCACATATTTGCACTTAATGAAACGAGATTAGATGATAGCATTTATAATGGTGAGGTACTTTTACCAAATTATGAAATAATCCGTAAAGATAGAAATAGGGTAGGAGGTGGAATTGCAATTTACATCCGCGAAACTTTAAAATTTACGCTATTAGAGCATGATTCTTTGTCTTCGATAGAAGCAATAGCAATTGTTACTCATTTACAAAAAAAAACGCAACCTATTATATTTGTTAATTGGTACAGACCTTCTAATTCCTATAGTGCGGTTCTCGATTACTATGAACAAATGTTATCTTTTGTTAGTGGATTCAACTATTCAATGATAATAATGGGAGATGGAAATTTTGATCTAAAACGCCCGAGTAATTCACAGACTTTGAAATACAATCAAATTAATAGTATTTATTCACTAGAACAAGTTAATACTTCTAAATATACACGAATAGTGGGCGGCTCCGCAACACTAATGGATCATATGCTTACTAATTCTATAAATAAAGTGAGGTTTTTTGGTGTAATCGATAATGGGCTTAGTGATCATTCTTTGAGTTTTCTCATTTGGAAATCCCATTCAATGGATACCCACGAAAAATATGTTACCTTCAGGAAGTGTAGAAATATTGATATCAATCGCTTTAAATCTGATGTTAAAGCCAAAATTGGAATGAGATAGAAAATTTTGATGACATAAATGATGCGGTAAAAAAGTGGGAAGAACTTTTGCTAGAGGTTGTGGATAAACATATGCCATTTAAGGCTAAACGTGCTAAGAATAAACACTCTCCTTGGTTAAATGAACATCTCTTCAACTTAATGAAACAGAGAGATCGAATGAAATATAAAGCTAAATTAAAACAAGAGGACATGTTATGGGTAGAGTATAGGCGCTTAAGAAATAAAGTCACCTCTGAAATTAAAAAAGAAAAAAAATAAATATTATTATGAATAATTATGTTAAAATCAAACGAGAAATGAGTCTTCTAAAGTACTAAAATCATTTATATTTAATCGTAATGTATCATCTGCTAACCATTCATGCAATGGTCACGCTTTTGAAACTGGTAATAAATTCAATCTACATTTCGCTAGTGTTGCTAACAACGTATCTATTGATGAAACGCAAGGTTTAACAGATTTTCCTCAAGTACTTGATATTGATGATATATTTACTTAAACAAGATTCAAGAAAGTGATATTTTGAAAGAAATCAATGCACTTAAAACAAAAAGTCTGTTGGAGTTGATGGTATATCTACATTTATTCTAAAGACTTGTGCAAATGAATTAGTCCCCTCAATAACCTATTTAATAAATAGATCTATTGTAGACGGAAAAGTACCAGGTAAATGGAAAGTTGACAAGATAATACCTTTACACAAAAAGGGGGACAAATCGAATCCTGATAATTTCAGACCAATTTCATTACTCCCATGTGTTCTAAGTTACTTGAAAGGGTCATTCAAAAACAGCTATTGCATTATCTGAATAAAAACCAAATCCTCATTTCTGAACAATCAGGATTTAGACCTAAACACTCAACCACGACAGCCCTATCAAAGGTTACTGATGAATTGCTTCTTGCCATGGATAATGGGGATTATACGGGAGCCGTCTTTTTAGATTTACAAAAAGCCTTTGACCTAGTCAATCACCAAATACTTTTATCTAAACTATCTGTTCTTGGAGTTACTGGTAAATCACTCGATTGGTTCTTAAGCTATCTCTCCGATTGTTTGAATAATGTCTATTCTTATGAATATGTAATTTCAAATGGTGTACTCAAGGGGTCTATATTGGGTCCGCTTCTCTTTGTTATATTCATAAATGATTTGTCATGCTCTCTTCATAAATGTTCTTTTCATTTATATGCCGATGACTCTGTTTTATATTTCTCGTATAAATATCCACTTGTAGTTGAAAGAACACTTAATAATGAACTGAAAAATGTGCAAATTGGATGAGCAAAAATTGATTAAAACTGAATTGTAATAAAACCGTAAGTACTCGGCATATGTTGGCAAGACACAAAAATCTTCACTTACGCATTCGCGAAACAGATATTCAAATGGTAGAAAGTGTTAAATATCTTGAAGTTTTTATTGATTGGGAACTTAAATGGAATGTTCATTTTGATCACATGTGTTCAAAAATTGGTAAAATGATTGGTTTCCTTGGCAGACTTAGGAGATTTGTTAATGAATCTAGTTTAAATTTAATATATTCTTCGGTTATTCTTCCACACTTTGATTATGCTGATATTGTTTGGCAATCTGCATCTAAAAAATATTTGGATTTATTGCAAAAGCTATAAATCCTGCAGGAAGAATTATTCTAAAAATCGATCCATATTTGCATACTTCATTATCATACATCCATGACATCTTGAAACGGAAGACTTTAAATACCCGGCAAAAGGAACATATGTACGTAATGATGTTTAAAATTGTGAATAATTTCGCACCTGATTATATGAAAACACAATTTTCTCGTAAATCATACCCTTACTCTCTCCGTACAGAAAATCACATCAGTTTCTCAAAACCAAAGTCAAACAGCTGTAAACGGACATTTTTGTACAGGGGGGGGGCTACACTTTATAACAAATTACCAATTCATTTATCGTCTAGTTCAACGATACAGTCATTTGAATCAAATATTCAATTGTATCTCGGTTTTCCATAATGATTTGCCTGTTGTTGCATTTTTTTTTGGGGGGATGGGTAGTGATTTTTCATTCTTTTCATGCATTCGATTAAGTTTTGTGTATATTTTGTATATTTCTTTTATATGCATGTATTTATGTTTTAAGGACCCCATGGAAGAACAGTGGTATCTTATTGATACCGCTGAAATGGGCCATCCTCCATCTGTATGTTATGTCAAATAGATCATGTATATATTTTATCTTTTTATATGGAAATAAATACAAACAAACAAACAGGCCCAATGAGAGACCCGAGCCAGGCAACCCCCCCCCCCCCCTCTAAAAAAAACACATAGATTGTCTATTGTTTGACAAAGTTTTCTATCGCACAACTTTTCAATCAGATCTTCCACTTTCATTGATTTGACTGAAAGACGCACTTAACAAGCAACATACATGCAATAGTAGCCTCGTTCAGATGTGGATTCTTCCTAGTCGGGGTAAAATTCTATCGTGCATGGATGAAAATTCTAAACATATATTTATTATCTAAGTAGTGTCCGTCTGTACAGAATTACTGCAGCCATCCTCTGACCAATATACACCTTCCACTGACCAAGACACTAGCCATTGTTCTGTCTAGTTTGTAAAGCAAGATATAGCTGGTTTTAAATGAAGTCTTTTTCAATCTACAGTAATGTACATCCCCTAATCTGATGAAAAGTACTTTGCAGGGTTGTTTATTCGTAACTACGAAAGTTTTAGTATAGAAATTCATATAAATATTTTTTTCATTGGATAATTACTCTCTCCTGTCTGTACAATGGTTAAAAGTAAAGAAAAATGTACACGATACAGTGAGTATAAAAAAAATGTTTTTATCTTGCAAAAGTTATGATCAACATCGACATAAGTTTTACCTGAGTGAGAACCAATGGTAAAGTTCGTAAAAAGGGGACTTGCTCAAAAATTAAGAGTTATGTGGATGAAATTGGGCGTAAATGATGAAGAGCACAAGCACTTTAGGCAAGAGATTAATCTAATCATATATTTCTCCCTTCTACCACTCTTACACGCCCACACCCCCTTCCCCCCATGTAGAAACCATCACAGACAGATAGACCACGCCTAGACCATTACGAAATCTTCTTCACATGTAGTTGTGAAAGGCATAGAACTGGCTCTATTCTTTATTATGTTATTCATTGAAGTCATGATTGGGACCATGTACTTGTGAAAAATAATGGAATGAAATGATTGATAAATAACGTTGTCGTTTGTGTTTTTTTTTGGGGGGGGGGTAGCGAAGGGGTTCAGCTAGTTTCAATGACTCTATTTGATTTACATGAACTAAAAAAGTCAAATGGATAATGAAAAAAATAATCACGGTGCATGTGGGGTTTTTTTACGTCCTTGACAAAACGCGAAAATTAGTGTTCCCTGTTTTACTAATTTCTGCTAGCTTTCGTGCAAAACTTGTTAATTAATAAAAATGCTATCTCATTCAAGAGACAAAAACCCAAGAATATGTGGAAAAACAATGCCTATTTCATTGCTAGGGACACTTATCAAAGTGTAAACTTTTTAGTGATATGCACTGTTAACCGTTCGATAACTGTAAATAATATGTGAACATAAAATTGTAGCACATACCTATCTACGGTGTTTCCTGAAGTGATAAAACTAGAATCCATCATACGATGATCGGAGAAAATGTAAACCGGATGAAAGAAACGTAGCCAACCAATGATATCACGTTCGTTGAAAAATATAGTCATGGAAATCGAGGTAATTTATAAAATCCGTCTATGTTTATATTTCTTGTTATTTTTTAGCACGAACGTGAACTTTTGGCTGTTCACTATTTCATCCCCCACATCGTCGATTGAGCAATTGCCAGAACAGCGAATCCTCATCTCACGTTTCGTAATGTGTGCAACCAAGGAGATATCTTTGGTGCAACTCAATAGCACTACAGCGGAATGAGATTAACCAAAAAACACTATGGTGGAATCTACATTCTGTTTTTATTTTCATCCCGGATCTAAATGATGGATGGCAGGAGTAGGACGACCTGCAATCGCTTCGACAGATAGCACATTGAACAACAATTCTGGAGCCTTGCTGAATGGAATACAACATCCAAATGTCACTGTAACACCGACGAAAACCGGTCGGTTATCAATATCGGTCTGAAATCAACCTCGTCGGTGTCCTGTGATTTTAAGCTGCTGAAAGATTTTAAAATATATTTTTATAGCTAAAGAAAATTTGCATATTGTTAGGACTCATCAACTGCAGAAATGGTGAATTATGTAATACAAATATTTTTGTCGAACCAAAACGTTTAAATGATAATACAAATAATGGTAGTAGTTTTGTTTGCGGGACGGGAAGGGTACAAAGAACTAACAGCAATAGAAGAGACGAGCTGTTGATTTCATTTTATTTTCTTCGTTATAAATTAATTTGAGTAATTGAGATTTAAATGCATTCACACAATGCTCTATTAAATTGTGCATATTGACTTGGAAGATTGTTCCATTATAAACCAATTATGACACTCGTTTCAATTTAGTTGGACAGATTGAATTAGATGTTTTTAAGTATTTCAACTCATCGGTGTGGAAAATGACATTGAAACCACAAGTCTTCTGTGAAATAAAGTTGGTTTAATAGCACAAAGGCAGAGAGAAGATGAGCGATATTGATCAAAAGTGGTTACTGCCCTCACATATCATGCAAATGTTAGGCCTGTATGAATTCTAATTTTCAACTTTTAATTTTCCCCCAAATAACGATGAGTGTGGATATGCGTAGGAACATAGTTTATAGTGTTCGTGTAATAACCCCTTATTTGTTTACCTTTTAAGAACACAATATTCTAAAATTCTAAAGCATTATTTTTGCATGAGAGCCTCTCGGATGCAATGTCATGATATCAAAACACATGATACTCATTGCATCTAGACAGAAAGCCACGCTTATTATTAGGGCAACGCCATTTTGGGTTAAAAAATGGTCAGGAATAAGATCAGATGTGACCCAAATCACTGGCTAGTCTGGGGCCGAACGAAATGTTGCCCCAAAGGCCCCCATATACGACTACTTTTAGGATCAAACGGTGTTTGCCAACCTCGAATGTTTGTGTTTTTTTTTACAATTATTCATGCGAACTAAGCCTTCTTATTTGTTGAACTTTCCTAAATTCTGACAGCAACATTTCAGACATTTCATTAGAAGTAACGTTTGTTCATTTTACAGACAAATTCAGCGGGTTGTCATATTAATTATTATAATCCTAAACACACAAAGTAAACGTATAGAAGTAGTAGTAATAGTAGTACTTGTAGTAGCAATGGATGTCGTAATTATTGCAATATCAGCAGTAGTTATTGTAATGGTGTTTCATGATAGTGGTCATAGCTGCCTGTAAGCTAAATAGCATTTATTTCACTCTCTAATTTTCTTACAATAAAATGATTGCGATCAGGGACGAATCGAATGTTGCATTCACGTTTTCAATCTTATGGAATAAGAATTAAGTCTTATTCGATTGAAATGTTTGATCCAACATTGGATTGGTCCCTGACCACAAACTGTTAGATTGACTTTCAATCTACGAAAGTTAGAGAGTGCCCAATAATTTCGATCAGGAAATAATCCAAAGTTGAATTGAAGTTTCCAATCTGATTAAGAATTCAATCTTCTTCGATTGAAACGTTTGATTCAACATCGGATTGGTCCCTGACCATAATCTGTTAGATTGACTTTCAATCTATATAGTTGTTAGAGAGTGCACGAGGTATAGACCAAATTGCCATCGATGATATAGGCCCTAATAACCATGATTAACAAGATACATAACTAACTACTATACATTTACGAAAGTGATCGCGGAAGAAGCATGTAAATATCCTGCTCCGTGTTGAATGAACCGATCACGTCATCCACTCACTATTTATTTTATCGCAATTATGATATTGTCTATTCTTGCTCATTCTGCTCAAGCTTCTTGCCAAACAAGGACAATTTCAATCTTCTTAAAACTATCATGGTGCAATTTTGTAAATACGTTTTCTATTGGCGAATACCAATGTATAAAAGTGGAGAGATGAAATTTTATGCGTTTGTAGTGGATAAAAATTAGAAAGATAAGCTGACAGATATGCCAGATTTTGTAAAGAAGTATTATAGTTAAGTACTATTTATATGTGTGTTTCACGCAAATAAAGTAATTTGACAATTGAACTCTCATAAATCGGGACTGGTCGATAGAGTTAATGAATCTCATCGTATATTTTCTTATATTATTTACAATGACGTCAGATCGTAAATAGTAAGATATTGTGTGTAGGTCATCATAATCATAAACATGGCTATTGCAACGAGTTAAACTGTCAAATGCATGTATATTTAGAAACAATTTCAAGTTTTTACATGATGTATTCATGGTGATTTACATAATGTAGGACGAGAATGTTAAAAATTGAATGTATCAATTTATTATAGTAGGCTCCTATAGAAACTAAAATATATAACATAGAATAATACACATTATATGAGTAAAATTGTAAATAAATATAATAGAATGTGCTTGGTAAAATAACGTAAATGTTTCCTGAAAATGATAGCTCTTCTCTTCATAACATACACTCAATGCTGAATTTTCTTTTTGTGCAAGGAATTGAATTATGATGTCAATCATTTTCTCGCTCAATGAATATGTGTACATTCTAATTTAAGCTGTATATAATGCTGATATTGTTGTCTTTTAATAAAAGTAAACTAAATTTATGTTTCTAAATGTGCTTTCACATTCCCATTGTCGGCCTAGTATGTTATGTTTGCTATAATCAATTTAAAGAAATACTTCAACTTTCCCAGAATGGCTACATACGGACCCAGTCCCATTTGAAACTAAATTACATTTTCTTAGCCATTTTCAAATATTTCTTTCGTGGGTCATTACGTGCTATATGTAGGTGCCATGGCCGAATGCCAAGTGGTCTTACATGTACGCCAAGCGCACGTTACATGATCCGTTTCGAGCAGTAAATTATAAAAGCATTTGGTATAAACCGGCTAAGCTATAAAGTCTGAAAGATCAAAGTTGCAAAAAGAGGATTTAATCTATCAAAATCGAAACTCAAGTCGATTCGGGCTTCGCTTTAAAAAAAAAATCTAAATCGTAATGACGTCATCATCGGCTGTGGCCACAAGGCGGAACTTTGAATAAATAAAATATAATTTGATTTCAAAAAGAGAACCAAGTATAATTTATATTCTGTGTAAAGTTATATTACTTTAATCAATGTCATAAAATGTGTGTTTTTGTTGTGTAATATAATAAAGCCTGGCTATAAGCCTTCATGCTCATGTGTATACGTTTGTTTATTTACATATGGAAAAAAAGTCAAATAACAAAAAATGATTGTTTGTTAATTGGTAGCACAATTATTGAGGTACGAATGACTGGAGTAGAGAATTAGATAACTTTTACACTTTCATAATCATCTAGTACATAATCGACAGGAACAGTGTCCTGTATTTAATCATGGCTTTGTGAACAATAATAAACTGAATATTTCCTACGTTTGAGACGCCTTGCCTTATTTGTATTCGTTACTCGTAAAAGGCTATATACTGTAATGTGTTTGGTTAATTAGTAATTAGTGGGCATAATGATCAATTTCAATAAGAAAGTTTTTATTCAGGAATTACACAAATAAACTCACTGAAAATAATAATACCAAATTTCTTCAAAACATAAACATGTTTCTTTATATCATATTCCGTTGTGTGATTGCTATCAATCACGATTTTGGGGCGTCTTACTAGTGATTAAGACTCTCGTCTTTCAATCTGAAAAACGTGGGTTCGATTCCAAGCCATGGTGTGTTTTCATTCAACAAGAAAGTTACCCACATTGTTCTGCACTCAACCCAGGTGAGGTAAATGGGTACTCGCAGGAAGTAATTCCTCATAAAGCTGGGACAATATAGAAGCGCGTTGAGCACATAGCAAAGGTGGAGACGTGCGCTATATAAATTATATATCATTTATCATTATTATTAACAAAACGGCAGGCAATGGGTCTCCCAAAAAAGGCATTGTCACCTAATCCTGATAAAACGTATTGTTCAAATGAAGAGTGTTAATTCATAATGATAGTAATAATAATAATAATAATAGTCAATTCTTGTATAGCGCATACCACATCATGAATAACGTCTATATGCGCTTCTAAAGGACTTGGATATTATTACCGCGGCTGTAGCTCAAGCAGCTAGCTTCCAGCGCTCTGCATTTCAAGGAATGCATTCCTGCCATGTACCCATTCACCTCAACTGGGTTGAGTGCAGCACAATGTGGGTGAATGTCTTGCTGACGGAAACTACGCCATGACTGGGATATGAACCCACGACCCTCTGTTTCAAAGTCCGGAGACTAATCCACAGGGCCACAACGCTCCACTGTTATATTTGAAAGTTCGTGGGTCTTGTTCATTTTATTGATTGATTCATTCATTCATTCATCGAGTGATTGAATGATTGATAGAATGAATGATTATTCATTTGTTTATTCATTTATTTAGTGCAAATCTTTATCCAGAGCAGCGTGCTCAGTTCGATGATTACATATATTAGATATATTAATCAAAAACATATTTTCATAATTTTTGCAAGTATCTCTTAAAATGCATAGGCCAAGTATTCTAATATTTCCTATTGTCTGTTCAGCAGTTTAATGAAAGTTGGAAGATGTTGTCTGTTCACGGCGTTTTTCTAAAGTCTTCATTTATTTTAGGATGGGTAAATGGGATGATAAAAGAGAGGGGGAGACTAGAAGATAAAGAAGAGAGGAAGAGAAATATTGGAAGAGAAAGAGGAGATATGGGTAGTGAGATAAAGTAATAAAGAAAGAGAGATAGGGGAAGAAAGAGATAACAGACAAGTATTATAATGGATAGAGATAGAAAAGCATATGGCCTATTGCGAGCTGGGGGAGAGGGGGGGGGGGGGTGGGGACTAAAGGAAATGCGAGACGAAAAGAAAGACAGGACAAGACAGGTCCTGTACGAAGAAATAGAATGATAGTGGGGAAAGCAAGGACATGGCGGAATATGAATATGGAACAGAAACAAGGTATTGCCGTCATTTAGCGTCAATGCAAAGAGAGGGCTCCAGAGAGACAGAAATAGAAGATGAGAAATAGATTATGAATAAAAGAAAGGGAGTGTGAGAGAGATAATAAGGAAAAGAGGGGGAAGACGAGAAATCTTTGAGCACGATATAGTTGGTGGCAAGAGGTAAGGGGCGATAGGATGTGGAAGGTGTGGCGATTAAAATGTGACGTGTATGAGGCAGAAATAATACTAGTTTTTACGGTTACACTTCGTAATTCCGAAGGTTCGTAAATCCGAAACACGCAAATTGCCTATACCTCGATGTTCGTTAATCCGAAAACGTAAAAGGGTTCGTTATTCCGAAGGTTCGATAATCTGAAAACGAAATAAGGTTCGTTGTTCCGAAGATTCGTTAATCCGAAGAAACTTCAATATAGCACGAAAAGTGCATAATGTCCACTCCCTGAGAATGCATTCCTATCGCAGTGGGATTTGAACACACAACCCTGTGTTTACAAGGCGAGAATCAGAACAACTACACCACGGCTCTTCAAAAAATTTTCCATAGAAAGATGCATAGACTATAGAGAAACTTAAGGTTATCAAAAAATGGCTGAAAATGAAGCGTTAGACCAACCAACGTGAAACCAGCTGCAAAGTTTTTCTTAAGTACGGTTGTATCAAGATTGATGGACAACATTCTGCGTTGGGCCACCAATAAAATAAAATCGACTTTGCAAAGTCATTTTTCAAGACGTTGGCAGGCATTGGTACCCTGCATTGCAACAACGATACCGTTCCACCCCTCCTCTCTTAATTGGAATACCATGCCGTCACAGATTTACTCCACTAGGCCTAAATAGAGATTTTTTGCTTTTACTTCTAGGATACTCTTTATAATGCATCCATTCCTTTGAAAATAGAGAGCTGAGAGGTTTTTGTCGAAAGTTGGATGACTTGGACAGCAGATAATCTCAAGATTTTCACCGGTCGTAAAATTGGAAATACGTCGTTGTCCAGAGTCAAGAGATGATACAGTCCCGGTCCACCAACTTTCGACAAAAGACCTTCACCTCTCCTTTGTGTTTTGACATGTTTGACTTGTATTTTCAAAGGAATTTGTGCGCTGTAGAGAGTGTACATGTTGTAAATGCAAAAAGTCTGGAATATCCCCTTAAACGACGGCAGCCTGAAAAATTCGTTGCGTTGTCGAGGGCGTGGACTGAATACATTCGGACATAAAATTAGAGTTGAATTCGAAAAGAATGCAGTTCTATGTAAAAAAAATGGTCCTTAAGATATGAAATAATGTTGTGTTCTTAGATAAAAATTAATTTCCTAATTGACTTACTCACCGACATCTGTGCCTCGATCAGGCTTCAGCTTTTTCTACAATGTGTCCACAAAAATCAAAGACAAAACTCCACTGCAGGTCAGATCAGAGGAATTATTCCACAATTATTAAACTTTGCGAATGAGTCGCTGGGGGTGCTATACGAATCGTGAAACGAAGCCTGAATAACTTCGAGCTATTTTATGAACTCGCGGTTGACCTTTACTAGTAGTAATGTGAAGTCCGAGGTTATTGAACAAATCCCGAAAAACATAAAATCATTTCTGTTTAAAAATAACAAGCGAGGGTCAATGAACGAACAAAATGATTCCAGAAATGTATAAATCCATGACGCTTACATGTAAATCGACATAAAAAAAATCAAAGAAAATACGAAGTTGACTCCTCGAGATCAAAAAAGAAGTGAAGACAAAAATATTTCCACACAAAAAGTTCCGATGAAGCCAGGCATTGAAATAAAAACGATTGGATGAACGAAAGTTTGTTGACAATAAACAAAAGATATCATTCATCCGTAGTTTGAAAAAAAAATGGATTGTTTGGTCAGACAATCGATAAGGCGTGAAAGATTAAGAATGCGCGTAGTTAAAGTAATACAAAACATGAAATGTCTGTACGCTTAAAAATGTGTGGCATAAACATGCAATGTATAATGGTGAATGGACACGAAGATACATGTAATGTGAATTTACTACAAATACATTCGCCTTGATCATGTTGATTGTCCGTCTAAAAATGCGCTCGTGATTGACGCTGGTCATTTTATCCCCATTCATAAGCTTTCCAGTACATCGTTACCAAATGCTACATAACACAAACCTAGAAAGAAAAACATCCTACTCGACTCAGCCGGGATCATCTTCCATTTCCCCCATTAGACATCCTCAGCGATGATAAATGTGCTTTTTATTGATTTATGAAAACCATCAGAGATAATTGCTGGTAATTTCATTTCACTGCAGACTCGTTACGTTCATTCAGAATTTCTATTTATTAAGAAAAAAAATAATTTTAACATATTTTTTGTGGGGGCCCTCTAATGGTGAAAAATAAAGTTGGTCTGAATTGTCACAAAACAATCTTTATTTTTAATTTAGATAAAAAATGATTAAAAAGTTCAGTTTATATTAGAACCATGTAATATCATGAAGAGCTGTAATGAAACGGAGTACTGGTGGATCCAGAGGGCACAGCCGGCCCGTGCCCCACCCCCTCTCGAGAGGCGCAATTAGCATTGTAGATGTAGATATGCCGATCTAAGCAAATTGTGCCCCCCCCCCTTGAAAGTGAGGACCCTTTTTCTTTCTTCAAATTTTCCTGGGAAAAATCCCCCCCCCCTTTGAAAAAAAAATCCTGGATATACGCCTGAAACTGACAATAGGTGTCAAGCAATTATCTTGAAGAAGGAGAGAAAATATGCCAAAATTGCCAACCTCATTTCATCACACATAGAGACAATCCTAACAGAGGACAAACCTTGTACGTAGGATGAGGGCCCCTCATTCAATGCACAGGGTTATGACATTACCTTGTCCTCTATTACCTTTATTGTTATTCAAGAAATTAAGACCATATTCAGGGGAGCGTTTCACGAAAGAACATATAGGACGTTTTATCAGACAAGTCCTGTTCTATCAGACAGGTACTATAGGAAATATGCTCCCCAGTCAATCATAACTTCAAGGAGAGATGTCAAATCAGTTGCCGGGAAAAAAACATGTTGATGAAACGATCCCCTGAACTCACAAGACATCATAAACAAATGCATCGTACTAGAAAGCCTTTTCTGGGTCAAACAGACTATCTAATGGTACTGATAATATCAAAGCATGTTGAATATTAAATGCATACAGTTCAGAAGCACTGTGCAAAATATATTGTAATGGCATACTCCAGAATGAATACAATAAGATTATGAATATTCGAACAATTTGATTAAAATCACACAAACCAAACAGTGAAATTCTATCGAAATCAGAAAGAGGACAGGGTAAAAACGTAATGTTATTTTCTGAATATTATGTAAGAATCTATCACAAAATTTGATTTTTCTAATGAAATGTTGAAATATTGGCTTGATCGCTTCGCTCGCGTAAAGCATTTGATACATCATGCCTGATATGTAATGTCTGGCCCTTTCACATCTTTAGCTCATTCATGAATATGCATTGAGGAAGCCAATGTTGTCATAGCCCATTATTCTTTTGTGTTTTATTATTGTACATATTTTATTCAATTTTTTCGTCAAAGAGTGCATAAACAGAGTTGACTACTGGTCTAATTAATGTGTAATCATCAAAGCTGCCAATTGTTTTAAACGTGTAACGTGGGAGACTTGTTTTAAACACACGTGCCGGAAAATGCCATAATCAAGATTTTATGAAATAAAAAGTTGATAAAATGAAAATGAGATTATGACATTATCAGCCAACCTAGATTGCAAATAAGGTCGGCCGGTTTTCCCCAGATATAGCTTAAAGGAAAATTAAACTTTTGTTTAGATCATTTTTGTAACATAGAACCTCTAATTGGCAATGCGACAAATTTTGTTGTTGAATTTTACTCATTTTATTCAGATATTATTATTTTCCGCCTGGAGTTCCACTTTGAAAGACCTAAATGAATATTCATTATTGTATCATTATTATTTTAACACATAGTAATTAAAAAATGTTTAAATGTGACGTTTTCCTGCAACAAACTCCCCAACGAAGCATAGTTACAACAGTTGCAACTCTTTATGCAACGGGCCCCTGAGGCGTTTAAGGGGATATAAATATTTATCTAAATAATTATAGTAAAATTCACAAAGCAAAATGATGAAAATTCATCGAAATCAGATAACAAAACGAAGTTATTGAATGTTAAAGATTTGCACTATGTCTGTGAAAAAGTTCTAGGCATATCTCTGTGAATATTAATTAGGTGGGCAGATGATGTCAGATATAATACTTCGAGAAACAGATGATGAAAGAGAAAGAGATGAATGAAAGTACAATAGAGGAGAGAAGAATGAAGATATTTCTGTCAAGTCATATCATTCTGATTGGATAGATGATACTATCATAGACAAAATAAAGGCACAGTTCTAATACAGATCTATCGGGTAACACAGAGTTTCTCGGAAAATTTCATGAAATTAAAGAAAATTAAGTCTTTTCACAAAAGGACCCTGCAGCTCAGATGATTGATTACACTCTATTTCGATTACGATTCCCATGCAGCGAGTTGTCAGCGTTAAACCAATGATATTTTGAATGTCTCAGAATAATATTTTTTTATTGATTAGAATTCGAGAATTCATGTGAAAATCCTACATGTATATTTTCATCACAATACTTTATTTTGCATATGATGGAAAAAAAATAGGTGAAACCATCTCTGATCAGTATAAACACTCAATACAAATGTAATGTAGCGTTGCCGCTCTGCATGGGGGGGGGGTGGTACAACATATTTGCATGAATTCGGAATTGATCGAGGGAGCAACGATGCTTGTCATTCGGGCGCTTTTGCATTTTCTAGCTAAATTAAACAATTTAATGCACATATGTAGTAAATTTGTGACAATTATCGGTAAAAATGTACGTTTTCTTTTCAAAATTTCTGAATGCAACGTACTGCTCACCCCCTCCCTCCCGCTACGTACGGCCAGTCGGTCATGCAATGAAGTGAGGATTCCACTTTTTAAAAAAAGCGATCTTGCACATCCTACATGGCCAAATTAAAAGATATTTCACAATACCCATTTGAGAGCAATATATTTTATTTACACAATTATTTCAAATCGACGAACTTTGAATTTGATAAAGGGGATATTTAAGGGCGCCAACTACGATGGCATCCCGCTTCTTCAACTGAATAATAACAGTTAATTGATCAATGCAAGGAGGCCTGGAGGGGGCGTTTTTCCAAAGACGTCCTTTAGGTTGCTTTTCCGACTTTTTTATACGAAAAAACATAGTAACAATGATTCACAGTCTCTCAAAATCACGGAAACTGAAAATTTTCAGATTTCACATTTTATTGGATAAAATGTTGATGAAACGGTCCTGGATATTAACCCAGTTAAAACAAAAACTTTCTATGAATATTATACAAATATTATTCTCAAACATCATGAAAATAATTTAAGGAGATGTTGAAATAATGTGATAATGTAAGGTTTTCTCATTGCCATAAAACATTTTCCTAACGTTAAGCTTCAAAATCAAAAAAATAATTTAACTTATATTTATAATGTATTTCAATGATATCAATAAAATGTTGCGATAATATCTTTCGGATGTTTTAAGTTAACGTTCTAAAAACGTTTTTAATCACTTCGGAGACCATAAATTTTAATATGATTTAAACAAAAAAAAACATAGTGTTGTTTACGTTAATGTTTTTAACATTTATTTTAATGCTAAGAAAATGTCGCAAAGATGATATCTCACTGATGTTTAAAGTGAATGTTTTCAAAATATCATTTTGTTTCAAGTTAAAATTCTTTATTACAACTCCATCCCACAACCCAAATTATCTTATCCTATCCTTTATCTTACCATGATATCGGAAACGGTCGTAATGATGTCGGTAACTGGTGATACTGGTCATACGTCGTATATACGACGTCTTAATGACGTAATTTTGACCACTTTCAACGACAAGCTCATCTTGAATTTTTATGTACTACCTTATCATGTGAACATAAAATTGATAAATGAAAAAAAATCTACCTCCCATCATTTTTTTCTATATATTCTTTTCAAAATTATCATTGTGGGCCTAACCGCTTTTGCAACTAAACTGAAATGATTCCAACCTATTTTGATTAAAAATATGATTTTTTTACCACTTTTATTCACGTTTTCATGTGAATTTCATATTGTTGTTGCTTTCATCATTATCGACTCAAGATTTAGAGGTTTTGAGACAGAAGGCAATACAAAATTTTCTACAATGTACCTAACCCCTTTGACAAATGAGCACTTCAGAATAGTTTGTTTGCAAAAGGTGTTAGGTCCACTCCAAGAAATTCCTTTTTTTTAATTCTCCCACATTGCAATATTATGCGAAACTAAATTTTTGTGATACCCTATCATGAAAACATAACATTTGGTGTAAAATAAATCCACCTGTCTTCATATTTCTCTAAATATTCTTTTCCAAAACAAAATATGTGTGGACCTAATCCCTTTTGCAACTACACTTAAATGGACCTAACCCCTTTAAAAAAGTTATTTTCTTTGTCATTTTATATCACTTTTTAATGGGAATTTCAACTTTTCTTTGATATCTTATAGATCTGGTAAAAATCTATACATTGAGAAAACAAATCAAATTTGATGAAAAATGGACCTAACCCCCTTTTTCAAGTGAGTTCTTATATAAGTTCTTTAGGTCCACATGGGAAACGGACGTGTAAAAAAATGCATACAAAACAGGACATGGCGCATCTAATTTGGAGATGATATTGGGCTAGTGTGCAAGCTAGCACAGACTCATATTTGACATTCAACCAAAACAGGCCTGGAGTGAAGACTAGTCGCCAAAGGTCTGTGTCGCCTCGCCAGCCAGCACGTGATCTCTTTATTTGCATGCAACAAACTGTGATACTGAAATCGAGTGTGCTGGACCTCCGCCAATATACTTCTTCCTTAAGTGACTGTCTTATTTTTAAATGTCAAGACACTACAGGGTAAGCATAATTACTAATATTTATCATCAATTAAGTAAAGATTCCATGCCTTAATTGGCTAAAGTTTCAGTATAATATTAGAATCACCAATCACTGATGAGGGTAAATCTAATCCTAAGAAATTCTGGTAGTATACAAAATTAAAGACAAACGTTAAGTGTGGAATACTATCTCTATTACAATAATGTACTGAAAATAGCAATTCATTGACAAATCTGATGCAGAAATATCAAATGCACTGTTGAAATACTTTTCTAGTATATTTTTTGAAGATGCTGATTGGCCTATCCTTTCTATTCAACGTCATGATGTCCCTATTTTGGACAAAGTAATTATTACTGAAGAAAGTGTCTTGAAAAAAAAAATGAATGTTTCAAAATCATCAGGTCCGGATGGGTTACATCCACGTGTTTTGCTTGAACTGACATCTCTTCTTGCAAAACCTTTGAGCATTATCAACTCGAACTCACTCCCATCAGGCGTAGTCCCAGGTATGTGGAAGTTAGCCAATGTTAGTGCAGTATTCAAGAAGGGAGATCGTAAACTTCCTTCAAACTACACACCTAAAAGTCTATACTTGAATGGTTTGTGAAATCATGGAGTCTATTCTAAGGGATGAAATGTGTATGTGAGAAGCAGTGTTTGCTTCCAATTTGGATTTTTATCCGGTAGATCCACAATGTTGCAGTTTTAGATGATAGGACATGAATGTTGGAGATCGGCGGTGCAGTTGACGTCATATACCAAGGCTTCATGAAGTTCTTTGATAAAGTCCCACACCAGAGGCAAAGTAGAGGGATTTGGCGTATCAAAGTCCATAGTCCGTGAGTGGGTCAGAACTTTTCTGGTCGGTAGGAAGCACCGTGTTTGTGTTAATGGTTCCTTCTCTGACTGGGCACACATCAAGTGTGTGTGTGTTTCTCTTGCCTTTCACTTTTATTAATGCGAACTAAGCCTCATCATCTGTGGAACTTTCCTTTCAATTTCTGAAAGCAACATTTCCAACGTTTTCATTACAAGTAATGGGCGTCTATCTTACAAAGAAAATAAGCGGGATGTCATATTGAGTACAATCATTTCAAATGAATAAACAAAGTAAACGTATAACAGACGCAGCAATGGTGGTAAAAGTAGTAGCAGTAGTGGCAGGAACAGTAATAGCACCAGTAGTAGTAGTTGTAAAGACATTGCAGTAGAAGTAAGAGTATTTGCAGTTGTAGTAATACTAGTACATGTAGAAGTAGTGGTAGTAGAAACAGAAGTACAGAAGTAGAAAAAAGTAGAAGTAGTAGTTGTTGTTGTCGTTGTTGTAGAAGCAGAAACACAGAAACAGCAAAATTAGCAGTAGTATATAAGTAGTAGTTGTTGTTGTTGCTGAAGTGTTAGAAGCAGTAGTGATTAATGTACTGATCATTGCAGGCTGTATGCGGTATTCCAATCAGTTCACAAGGTGCTGTAAAATTGCAATTGATAATACAGGCCCTTATGACCATGATCGTCAAAATACATTGTGTACATTACTATGCACTTATAGGCACTCAGGATAGTGATCGCAGAGCAGGCATCTGTACATCCTGCTCCGATCACTTCATCCACTCACTGTTTATTTTATCCCAATTATTATTTTTCGATCATTATTGTCCATTGAGCTCGTTGTTTATTCTTGCCAGATAAGAAAAGTAGCAAAACTTCCAGAAATGATCATGGTGCAATTTGTAAGTACACACACCAACATTTGTTTTGTGTGTGACGAATACAATTGTACAGAAAGTTGAAGAGGTGAAATTATAGGCATTTGTAGTGGTTAGAAATTAGAATAGACAAGCAGTCAGAAAGCCTTGTTTGTCAAGAGGTATGATATTTACGTACTATTTATTCATATATTTTATGCAAATTAAGCAATTTCAATAATTTTGTTCCACTTTCATGCATTGAGGCGGTTCGATACAGTTAATGAATCTTGTATATTGTTTAAATATTTTGTGTAATGTCGTCAGATCGTATTGTAACGAATGGTGTCTATACCATTTGAATGAAAAAAAAGAGTTGATACCTTACAATTCCCTAATTTAAAGAATAAATATATATGTCATGAACGCATAATCATTATGTATGACTTAAAAGAGTATATTCTCCCCAACAATTTAATACCACTGATATTTATGTGGTCTGGCTTCACTCTTGTATAATTAGTAAGTATGCTTTGCAGGGATATAAAGATTGATTTGCGTCAAGAAAAGATATGAATGTGGTGAATGAATCCAGATTTCAATGATGTTATAATCCTACATGAGCTAGTAAGCATACATGTTAACCCCTTTTCAATGAACTTGATACTAAAAAGTGTTTATTAAACAATCATGATATAAATTATTGAAAAATTGTTTTCAAACGGATTTTATGCAACCCTTACATGATTATGACATCACTGAGATCTTGATTCATTCAGTGCAGTGTCGCTTTACTATGGCGGAAATCAAAATTTGCATAACTGCAAAGAATATCTCCTAATCATCCAACCGTTAAGACATCCCTTATAGGTATGGTATAAAATTATTTATCAGAAACTACTCTTTCAGGCCGTATGTAATAATTTTGTGTTTATGGCATATTTTTCTTAAGATTGGGGAATTGTGAGGTGTGTTTGTTTTGTTTTGACTCACACGGTATAGATCATCATGGTCATAAACACTGTTTCGCATTATAAATTGTACAAACGTGTTTAGCCTGTTAAATACATTGTTATGTGATGATAAGTCATATCTCTCATATTCAATATTATATCAATGCATAATCAATACTTAATCAATACTTCTAGAGGAAGTATACCAGCTCCAAATTTCATTAGAAAGTATTACTCATTCTTCTTCCAGCTAAACTTCTGACGCACACCCATTTCATGGGTTTCTAATTTACTACATTTCATGTTTTCCCTAAAAGGTCAACTCCCCCAATTCAGAGTAAAGTTATGACGTACAGATTGTTTGGTCAAGCGTCCAAGGTTGACCAACATCTGTTTGGTTGTAAAGAGTCTGGGCCAGATCAACATATAAGAGATTATTACAGAACCCATATCAGATTGGTTAGAGATTATTACAGATTGCAGATTACTTTACAGATTGTTCCATCATACGGATATTAGATTAGAGATCGGAGTTTAGAGAGTATAGTCACCATCAGACTTACTAATGTTCCTCTATTTGTAATCATCATCTTCATCAAGTATTTAATAAATGTATATAGGAACTGTACCTCCTGCAGTGCTTGTCTCATTTTAAGTCCAACCCCAACACAACAACATATCTATCAAATTGTACAAACGTATTTAAACTGTTAAATACATATCTATCAAGGCTTACATTCATGCTTCTGCATGGTGTGTCAAGTTGTATTGATAATTGTTAAATGACGAAAATACAAAAAAAATAATTAAATATAATATTATAGCATAGATAAATATCATATTTTAGAATATATTATAATAAAATTTAATAAAAAATATTATCGATACGTCAACCAGGGTAAAGGTGTCATGGAAATTATAAGTGTTCTATTTATTTAGTATACTAAATGTTCCTTTTTGCATAGGAAATTTCGTTGAATTGTGATTGGCGTCAATTTTCTCACTTAATGAATGTGTGTCTTTATTCCAATTGAACTTACATGTATAGTTTCGGTTGCATTTAAACAATTCTGATATGATCGCACTTGCGGACCCTGATTGGCCGGTGGCATCGGCCAATCACAGCGCGGCTCTCACCAGAGTGGATCAAGAAAATAGCGTGCAGCCGGGCACGCCGGCCCCTTGCCGACGCTATATAACCCGTGCGCAGCAGTGTCTTTGCTCCTTGCCTAAGTCTAGCAGCTTGCAGACGAAACATCGCTTTCCAAGTACTAAAACAACCGGTTATTTCTTCTACTCAATCCTTCACCACAATTAGCCTCTTTCACATCAAATTAAAATCATCTTAGATCCAGTGGCGAAGGACAAGGGTCAAAGCATTGAACGGTTCATGCCCTTGTGAATGACTTTAGATATGGGTGCTGTATAAAGTCAAAGGTTCGCGATCACTCGAAAATGAAAAAAACATTGGTCCCAAAATGACATACACTTTCGTCATTTCTTAACATTTTCCCAAATAAACCCCCGTTTCCCATGGCCTTGAAAATCCAGGCGTAATAATCACAAAACAGATACTAGATCGAGGCAAAATTAAATCATGATTGCTTGACCGAAATAACTTAAAAATACAATGCCGAACCTGGAAATATATGTTTATTGTCATTTAGGTATTCAAGTGTAAACGTTGATGACAATTGGTTATCTCTTAATCCTTTACCACGCTGAACCTCTTCCACATCATATTAAAATCATCTTAGATCCAGTAGTAAAGGACAAGGTTCAAAGCATTGAACGGTACATGCCCCTTTGAATAATTTGAGATATGGGTGCTGGAATGTAAACAAATCAAATGTTCTCGATCACTCGAGAATTCTAAGGTATTTTTCCAAAAAAGATTTACAAGTGTTACATATAAGAAGAATTGAAAAAGCAGTTACATTAATTTATTTAGTTATTTCCTCCTAAAGGATATTCATAGCATAAAATGATCAAGAATGTTTCAGTACAGCTTTGATGTACATAAGTAATCTTTGAGTACTCTTCGTTATTTCTGAATAGAGATTGCTTCATAAATAGATTTGCATTGGTTGTGACAATGAACAATAGGCTTCGCTTTTTTGTTGACATTGTTAATTTCACCTAGGTCATTCAAGAATGTTTTAGAATTTAGACTGCTCTAGAAATGGGCAGACTGTTCTTTTTGCAGACAATACTAGAAGCCTCTAGAATAGTGAATGCTAGAAGTTTCTAGAATAGTCGAAATGTGTATTTATAAGGTGGCAGTTTCTTCAAGCATCGTCATCATATCAGATTTCGGGTCCGTTGCAGAAAGAGTTGCGTTTAAACGCAAGTAAACAAAATCAATCGCAATTCCAAAATGCACGCTGTTGATTGGTTGAAAATCAAGTTGCACGTGATTTTTAGAGTTGCATTTGATTGCAATTCTTTCTGCAACGGGCCCCAAATCTCAGAGTTTTCACGCCAGACTTCATGTCAGAGCAGACCTTATTTCCACCTGGAATATTTATCTTCTGTGGAATTATTTCCCCGCCATCAATGAACTGTTTGCAGTTACTTTGAGAGACGAATTCTCAGTTCTCATCGAGATCATCAACCTGTTTTAATGAACGCTTTTCATCCCAATTGGATTGCTGAAATTGACTGTTAATCATCATCAAGGCCGTCTTCACGGACATTTCAACTCGTTAGGGTGAGTCTTGTTATTCATCGTGCTTTAACATCGCCATCATTGTGAACTTTAACTTAGGGAATCTTCGCCAAACAAGTTGGATTATTACTCGGATATATTGCACATCTGTCACCTCTAGAGATGTACATGTGAGATCATTATTTATGTTTTCTTAGTATTGTTAATTATTGCCTCTAATAAAAACAAAGAAATTCAATTTAAATATCAATTTTTAACTCTTATTGTTGCAGTATCTTAACACACGGGAGAAACATTCTTTTGAAAAAAAAGAGGGGACTCGGCTAAGAATATGAAAAAAGTACAAGCAAACAAGAGGGGGTTTGTTCAAACCAAATAAAATTGATTTTGTTCATAAAAAATGAAAAGCACACACGCAAAAAAAACAACATCAGTCCCTAAATGATGGAGAATTTCGTCATTTCTTTACATGTTACCATACAAACCCCGCTTCCAAGGGCCTTGATAATCCAGGCGTAATGATTACAAAACAGATAGTAGTTCGAGGCTAAAAAAGGGCAAAAAATCGTAATTTGAATGATGATTCCAGTGAAAAAAAAGGTTAATAACAAAATTTGCACGTTTAAAACCTAACGAGAACATGATGAGAATCACGAACGCTAGTAACAGTCACGATAATAATAGCATTCATCAATATAATCGTGATTCAAAATTCACTTGTAGAAAGGTCCTAAGACATGGCCAAAGAATTTTGACCATTATTGAATTGTAATCATAACAATACACATTTATGGATCTAGTTCATGAAAAGTAGATATAAGGGTAGTCCAGCACCACTGATCGATTTGCACTAAGATTGGGAAACATAAACGAGGTCAAATGTTATTTACGGCCAATGAACATACTATATGTATTTTGTTATCATATATATGGTGTTTTTTCTTTTAAATAATTTTTCACTAATTGTTTTCAAAGTCAGCACTGCCGCTATATAGAATCGGGTAATGCAGGCTAGACTTCCAAGGCCTTCTATTTTTTTTTTTTGGCAAGCCAGCTTATGAGCGACATCAGAAATGAAAAGATATGTTTCTATTGCTACCAGTAGGTATTTAATCATTTTGCAGTTAGTGGTACAATCGTTTTCGTTGAAAACGTTAACAACCTGATAAAATATGTCACTTGGAAAAATGGAAGAGGTGAATTCGTGTCGTGGAATACTGCTGAACGTGCAGAAAAAAAATTGTTTGGTTACTTTACTCACACTCAGATGGAGTTTGAATTCAGATAACGTTCTAAATTTGAATAATCTTAGGGCACTTGACGAGATGAATGGGTACTGCATTACTCAATGAATATGTAACTATGCATTTTGTATTTGTTGTTGCAACAATCACCAAATTTAAGTCGTTTTATCAAAATGTGAATATTTCATAGCTCGCTCAGCTGTTTAAATTAACATCGCCATACCGTTATGATGATGGCTGTCCAACATATGTCGCTTAAACCCGTCCCCGACTCATCCCCTGACGTAATGTCATGTTTTCATTATGCCTACGTGATTATTAAATCAATATTTGACCTCCACACTTATTTTCATCTTGTATCTTATATTTTTCAATGCGCGTCGTTGTATCTGTAGTATCAATGTTACTAATATTATTATTGCTACTGTTGTGAGAATATCGATAGTTGTCAATATTATTATTATTACGATAATGGTGATGATTGGCACTTTCATTGTTGGCTATGGGGACTTTTTTGGGGGGGATTTACCAGAATAGTCTGCTTTGAGAAAATAAATACAGAGAGGATTGTGAAGGGTCCAGTGTTATTTTCCATTGTTCTTTAGAAATATGAAAACACCTACCCTGGGATTATTCACCATTGAATTGTTCTTTTGAAATTTCAGTAACGCCGAAAACACAAATATAATGGCTATTTCGAAACCCGACAAAACAGCTACCCACATAATCATCTGAGTCATTCAACTATGTAATTCATTACCGGAGTTCCTTATTATCCCTCAATTTAAAGACCTTATTTTAAAAGAAAAAAACACCTTAACAACTGACAAGTTATGAACCGAATGAAAGCTGATAAGTTCAATACACAATACAACAAAGCCAGTCTCACGCTATTGTACAGCTTGAAGCAAAGTTTTTCTTGTAATAACATATATACCATTAATGAGGCGCCGATACTATACATTAAAAACATTCATATTCTTCAAAGTCAACTTTTTATATGGAGGATGCAGTGTTTGCATGTAGGAAATTTCCATTCCTTTCTTGTTTTCCAGTTCCAAAAATAAGATGTTGTAAGAAGATTTGCAAAGAGAATTGTATTTAACCCTTTGCGTGCGAAGGGCTTCCAGAGAAGCCCAGCAAGTCGTTCACTTAGCTACGACGGGCTTCTACAGAAGCCGAGATTCGTTTCGTTTAATTCGATGAAGTTTTTCAGCTTTTTCGTAATTGTTATGTACCAAAACCTCTGCCACTATTTCCTTTAAAAACCTATTTCGATAATAGAATGAAAAAAATATAGAGCTACGTGGGGAAAAAATCCCGAAAATAGGAAATCGTTTCAACTTTACCCGATTTTTTCGTTGGAGTCAGACGGGAAATAATGAATTTTGTGACAAGCACGTACGCGTGCGCACAAGGCCTGATCACGTAATTTGTTCTGATCTCGTGATTTGATCCATATCGTACACTAACATCTGTTCTGCAAGATCGTCACGTAATAAGCTACGCGTTTATTCACAAGTTCGTCTTATTATTTGTTCATCAAGGAGATTTCACTCTAGATTGATATCTTCTTAGTTTCATCGATCGATTGTATTTTCAGAAAAACAAAAAAGCTTATACGAGAGTAATGTCTTAGTACTTAGAGCTGATCTCGGTGCACTTTTGAACTCCCCCCCCCCCCCCTCATATCATCATCCCTCTTCTTCTCATTATTTTTGTCTACTAGTCTGAAAAAAAGAGAAAAGAAAGCAGTTTAGCACACCATTCATCTTATGCCCTTTTCAAAAGGGAAACGTCCATGTATTTCATGATATTCGCACTACCCGAACAAAAGAATGTCAGGGCAGCAACTCAAATAAATTCCTTCCGAAAAAGCAGGATACAGATGGTCAATGCCCCGAACAAAAGGAAGATTAGTGTTTATCGAGAGGAATACTTATTGAATGTTTTTCGTACTTAGCAATACAAACAAAATTATGAATATTTTTTTTCTTTCATTTCGACCAACATACCGGAAGTAAAAACAACAAATTTTGTCTCATTTACCAAGACGTAGGTGCTTATGGCATCCGTCAGTGATTCATATTGCATAACAGCGCTTCCCCTGCAGGGTGATGATGCATATAAGGATGAACGAAGAACCATTTAGGGAAAAAAAATGTTCAGATGTCACGGAGAACGAGAGAGAATGAGAGACAGAGATAAAAGGGGGCAATAGACAAGTGCGCTTTTGCTAAAATTCCATGAATATCCATTTAAACGAATAAAAACATGACTTTATTTTTGGTAAAAGATTACTAAAAACAAATCCCACAACGTTTGCTTGTCGCAGGTCGGCCCTCAGACCCTTGTCAAACTGATGACTTTTTATCATTATTCTTGTTTGACCTAACCCCCCCCCATGGAAATGCTCTTACGTACACTCTAGTATTGTTTCTTTGTCTCCTCTTTTCGATTTTCTTTTTTTCTTACCGGCGAATAGCGTGTTAGAAAAAAAATCATATAGAAAAAAACCCGACCCACCCGTTTTTGTTCCTGTTACTGCAAAGAAATATTTTGGTCACTTGCCCTGGTTAGCATCAGTACCAAATTATCTGATTTCTTAAATAAAAACCAGGGGCCGCTGAGCGTTTTTGATAATAAAAGGGGTCGAGCTGATAGTGGAAGGGAGTGGACCGGCCAACAGAAAAATTATAAATGTATATAGACTTCGGATTTCTTGTACATATTTGCTGAAGGGGGTGAAGACTAAAACTTCCTACCAACTCCACCGCCTCTATACTATTATATTGAACGATTACAACGATAGAGAAAAAATGAATTCTAACTAATATGATTTGTTTTAATGATTTATTTACTATTACCATGATTACTGCATGTGTTTTCGGTTGTGAAATCAAGGTGACAAATAAAAATAGAACTAAACGAAAGAACACATAAAAAACGCTTTTGATTGCGGATGTTATAATTTATTCAAGAAAATAAATAATATATTTTACTTTCAGTAGGTCTAATTGCTAGCATGACTCTTTTTGATGGAAAAGTAAGATAAAGAAAGAAACGTAGAAAGTGACAAGGAGAGAGTTGGGAGGTATGATTTCAGACTTTCAATTTTAATCACCTTTACTCGTGTAACTCTTTGAAATAAATT
Organism: Lytechinus variegatus; assembly: GCF_018143015.1. NCBI lineage: Eukaryota > Metazoa > Echinodermata > Echinoidea > Temnopleuroida > Toxopneustidae > Lytechinus > Lytechinus variegatus. Next base: position 33,598,126 of record NC_054745.1, on the reverse strand, counting down.
CAGGGTATTACAAATCGAATACTGGTGCGCAAACTTCAGGAACAAAATTATTTTACTATTACAATAGCTGCGTGGAAAATCGAATAGAATGAGACATATAATTTACGAAAAAAATATTTAAAAACTGACTTTTAGTAGAAGATGGAGGCCTCTGCCTTGCCATAACCCTAAGCCCCAAGTTCACAAAAAATAGTTTCGTCATTATGCGTTATAGAAAAAATAATGCTCCTGGCATGTTCCCGACCTTTCGTTGGAGAACGCGAACGCTTATTTACGACGATAGTTGGACGTTCTTGGCATGATGTCGCAATCTGCGACATAATGCGTTGGTGAAACAACGGTTGTAACAAGTGGAATCGCAGTAGTAAATGTTTCAAATAAATGTTCTTCTTAATTATACATTTTGAGGATAAACAATGAAGGGAAAGACGATGGTAGTGATCAAAGTGACTACAAAGACGACTACGACAAAGTATGATGAGGATGATAATGATAACGATGAAAATGGCAATGACGATATTGATGACAAAGATGGTTATGATGATGATGATAATAACTTTCATGTTTTGGTAATGATGAGAATGATAGCGATTTTTTTTATAATGGTAGTAGTTGTTTCTACTGAGTTACTTTTTTCAGCAATATTTGATAAGAGATGAAAATTAACACAGACATTTTACGTACACTTTTAAGATAATTGCAAGTATGGTGCTTAAAAAAAGTAGAGGGCGGAGAATATAGTTGGTCTTAACCATGATATCGTTTAGTTTTATATGGTAAAATCACATTTGGATTGGCACCGTGGCATTTTCATTGGGGGTGTTATCTATGGCGAACATTTATCTGAATAAATCACTGAATAGTAATTTCTGCATCTCTTTGTAATACGAACTTGTGCAGCTAATGTATGTAAGGTCTATCCCCTTGTTATTTTGCCGGATGGGGAGTGATGGGGCTTGTGTGGGTGATTACGTGGGTGTGCGTGTGTTTAAATTGACTTGAGTTTTGAACACACTGTAAAAAATCTCACAATGTATTAACGCGTATCAATCCGTAACACACAAAAAGAAGGGGCCGTCAGTCTACTGCCGAGGTAGGAACACGTCTATATTTGGTAAAATAAATAGTTCCTTCACTTTGATTGGTTGATGAAATGATTTGCATAGAGTAACATGAAAAAAAATGCCTTGTATAAATGTTAGTGTTTCGAAGTCGATTCAATCAATTTAAGCCAAGCAGGAGTTAGGAGGATTCGAACACACTGTTGGACCTAATGATGTTGCCTTGTCAAGAAATGTTAGGAAGAGATTGAAATTGAATTGAACTGCGCGAATGATAGTGTGATTATACCTGGAGGTCAACTGTATTTCTCCTAACCACTCTGGGTAAATGTTCTCAAAGATATGTTTTAACAAACTACTATTTGGACCATCCGCCAAGTTCACGATCGTCATCTGAATAGTAGGTTTCTACGGAAATTATAGAGGAAGCTCATCTCCACCCAAGATCCGGGAGCTTCACTGCAAGTTAAACTCGAAACAGGTGAGGAAGGGGTGTCAAATAATTGTACTAACGTTAAGAAAGTGTTTAGTTTTATTTGATTGTCTAATAACACGTTCAAAATGAACCCATCTGGTTAGGGAAGAGAGCAAAAATATTACAGCGTGAAGCCTGCAGGGGGCATGGGGGGAACGCTAGAGGCATGGGGTAATCCAAATTAATCCCCCATGCCGGATGCAGCCAGCATGATTGGTCGTTACCAAGTAATTGCCCCATTCAGCGCGCAGGCGGCATGGCGTCAAAGCAAGGCGAGATTCAGTTTAATCCCCCATGCCGGATGCAGCCTGCATGGGCCTTACGACAACCTCATTCAGCACGCAGGCGGCATGGGGTAAGATCGCCGTGCATTTTCAAATTAATCCCCTATGCCGGACTCAGCCAGCATGGACGCTAACCACTATAGGTAATTACCCGTTCAGCACGCAGTCGGCATGGTGTCAAAGTAAAAATACATTCAATGCTAGTTCTGCATGCCGGACGCAGCTCTCCCGCCATATTAACAGTACTAGTAGTGCAGATTCATTTCACGCCCGTGACACGCCCTTCAGCTCCATGCACGCCCAGTCCCTGGCCACTTCGCTCCCAGCTGACCACGGCTTACGCCGCATGCTTCGAAATAACTAAAAATGAATGTTATGTCGCCTTCATAATCCTAAATCGAAAAGTGGATAGGTCTGGGGGTTCTTGTTCGCTCTATAAACTAAATTAATCATGGATGGAATGAATACATTCAGACATGTCGAAACGTATATCAAAATACATTCTTAACCTAATGAAAATGAATGAATGCAACCTTGAGTAAATATGTCGCTCTAGAGGACATTTCTTCCCCGGTTACTTCCACAAAGAGACGCATGATAATTCGGGTCTTCTTTAAGTAGAAAGAGAGAAAGATGAAGTGACTCCGTTTTTTCCCATTTTTCTCATAATGGCGTACGTTTAGTACTCAATTACTTCCGATTTGAAATCAGATGGTGCAAAAGTAACCACTGATTAAATGTCATGGTCACAAAGGTTCATAAAAATCAAAGACGTTTGAGAGAAACAAAATGATTTTCAGTTATGGAAAGGCCGAAGACTTCTCGGGATTTTTGCCCTGATTTTTTTTCGGCCAACGTTACCATGTAACAATACTTTTTGTAGTCGAAAGATGGTCTTTAGTGCAGCTCACGGCACCCTCTTATGCAATTTGTAATTAGACTTTAGTAAACATTTTCATTGTTTTGGGGGTTGTTTGAGACGCTGTTATTATGGTTGTGTCCTGTCGAAAATCCTGGAACTTCTAAAAAAATCAATACATCAAAGCGGCAGTACTGCCAATAATGGGCACTCCAAGTCCTTTACAAAATCTTAAAAACGCAAAACACCAATGCTCGTTTGTAAGAGGACTTAGATACTGTGATTATGACCTCATCACTTTTTAATACAAGCAACATGTTCCAAAAGTTTCAGTGGGTCATATGAACGTTGTCGAGGGAGGGGGGCGTAAAGTACATTACAGTCTATGCAATTACCCTTGAGTCCCCCTCCCCCCTCACGCTTCGCCAGCAGTTGACAAGCAGTTATCTCCGTCTATACTTTTGGACATAGCTATTTTGAGGCTTGAATCAGACTTTAAATCTTATGATGTTTTATTGCTGTTGATTATGGAGGGAAGTCGTAGATTAACTCTCTTAAGGAGGAGGGGGGCGGTATGCTTGTCAGTATCTGAAATGTTTAAACGCTCCTTATAGGGGTTCTAAAACCGTTTAAGGTTCTTAATAAAAGGTTCTCGAGTCCTAAAAAACTAAATTTCTGAGCTTTTTCTTGAGGGTTCCAAATAAGAAACAAATGGGTTCCAATTTGAACTTAATTTCGGATACTTTGCATGTCTTACGACCCCTTTCATTCGCAAAGAAAAAGAAAGCAACGCTCTTAAATACACTTCCATTCATTTTTTTACTTCTGAACAAATTGTTCTTAACTACTCATTGATCGGTGAGTAGCGCCCCAAACATGCTAAACGAATTAAGTATGTATTAAAAGTGGAAATCACAAATTTCTCTCTCCAGTATTGAATAGCTGTTACAGCTAATTTCGATTATATTCATTTCACTTTCATAATCCGGCCGGCCCGTGACCCCCCCCCCCCCCACCCCTTCCCACTTTGAGAAACAAAATATTTTTAATGAAAAAAAATGAATAGAATATAGAATAGAAAATAGAATATTTTTTATTTCATATATAGGCCTATAAACAAGAAATAGTGAATATATTACGTCATCAGTCTCTGCATCAATACACCAACCAGGATGTGCATATCACTCTTTTGAGAAATTAAGTGAATTTGTCAAAATTTCTTATTTCGCATCCGATTTCGATGAACATTTCAATGTTAGGCTTGTTGGATTTTGCTCTTTTTATTCAAATCAATGTTTTGTTGGGTTGGTCGTGTCTTCATGTTGCCGCTTTTATTGAATAGAATGCGAGCGACTTCTTATCCTTAATTGACCACTGGTTTATCTTTAACACAATAGACTGTCTATTCACTGTTGAATAAATCACGCTCCGCGTCGTTGAAGCAAGGGTTATCACTTTTGTTTCGGTTATTCACCGCCCCACCTCCTGTCAATAGATAGGTCTATATTATTGCTCTCAGAATTTCCTGTAGGAAATATTAACATCGAGGGGAAGGGGTTGGACGAAGACAATTGCATTATTTATTTAGGCATTTTGAATTGATGTATAAATATACATAAAATATGTTTGTCTTATTGGGCCAAGTATACCCTCTTAAAAAATAATATTATTTGAATAGACCAGTTTTACAAATATTTTCTTCCTGCTAGCTTATTATAGCCTATATGATTTTAGAAATCCTCTTTAAAAACATTTTTCTCAACTAAAATTACCAACACGGGAACAAAATAATAAAAATATATATTTGCCTACATGCCTTTTTAAAGCACACCCCCGATGAAATGCCGTATATATTGGGGTGGTGTTTCTTAATCGTTGATATGCACAAGGGGGTAGATCCCAGGGGTAGTCCCCACGAAGAGGACGGGAGTGGCATGTACAGTCACCAAATCTATTTTTCTTTGGATTAAAGCTTGCAAAATATATAAATATTTTGTTGAAAGAGAAATATTAAGTAGTCACTCATATCTGCAAAGAAAATAAGTGATTTTACTTAAAACTTAAAAAAAGTTACGAACTAAATACTTGAGAAAATTTAGGAAGTCGTTATAACATAAATCAATTCAGTAAATACCAAGGCATTTTGTAATGTACCAATGATATAGCATTCGATCTCTTTAATACGACATCGGGTGATATCATTTCCTAGCTTCAACGTGTTTAAGACCGTCCATTTTCTTTTATATGTAGTTGGTTTGCATTTTTAAAACCTCTACGAAATCACATAAATAAAATGTTGGTAGAGAGAGAGAGGGGAGGGGGTAAAGGGGGTATATATAAGGGGGAGAATGTACACGCGTGAATGAACCCTGAGTGCGTCGAAGTTCACATAACACAGAGTTATTTATGAGAAAGCAAAAAAAAAATCGATAATGCTTTGATTATTATCTCAACACGCCGTTTAACGTTTGAATACATTGCTGGCATCAATGAGCACCGTGTATTCAAAAGAATGATTACTTAGGTCTCTGTTAAATAGAATGAGAGAGACTTCTGACCCTGGGCGCGTTAATCTCGAAAACAATGGACATGTCTTTTCACTGTTAATACATGCACGTTTCACTTCGGTCAATCAAAGGTTAATTTTATTTCGACTCTTCAACCTTAATGGTAGCACTTTTGTTTGTCAGGCGTAATTACTTCAGATTATTTTCTATTAGAAGAAAGAGACACTGAAGGCAAGAGGGGGAGGGGCGATGGGAAGATAGGAAGGAACAAAACTGAACGGAGTTGATCGAAGAACTGAAGTGGGAAGGGGGGGGGGCAGAAAAGAAGGAACAAACTGAACGGAGAACAAGGATGATCAAATGTTTGTAAAGGCCACAGCCCGTGCAATTAACGGTTGTTTTATGTGACCAGATTTTTCAAGTAAAACGTAGTAAGACACTATTATCTAAACCATACAGTTTTTTAAATCCATTAATATGCAACCCTCGAAATGAAATGAAATCCAGAATATAATCGTTATAACGTCGTAGCAACCGTACAATCGATGACGATTTCACCTTTAATCCGAAATAATTCTGTGCAATTATTTAAAATTTCATTTAGTAATTGAACAATAATGTTGAACCTCAATTAGCAAACTGTCAGGAAATGAGCAAAATGCAATTTTTCCATCAGTTCGTATACCAGTCGATCGCAACGTGAGCGAAGGCCTTTCAAGAACCAGCATTACACCGTTGTATTCAAATTATGAATCCTTTATGAAAAAAAAAGAAATAGTTATTGCACCGATACGGTGCTTTGAGGATACAATGCTTTATAGTATTTTATAATGTTTTTGAATTTGCATAAAAAATCAGTTTTTGCAATTGAAATTGTCGATATTGCGATGTATTAATTGTCTACATATATTTGCTTTTTGCGACAGTTAACATAAAACATTAAGCAGTAAATCCGACGAATGAATAAGTCAAGACAATCTTACAATATTGGAGAGAAAAAGAGAATGATAAAAGAAATTGTCATGCTAATACCAGCAGCGGATCTAGCCTTCTCCATTAGGGGGTGGGGGGGGGGGTTCTAGCCATATCGAATTGGCCGATCTAAACTGACTTTTTTTGTTGTTGAAGGGTTAGTCCTGTTAATCACTTAGTCCTGTTAATCACTTCTTAGCTTTATAATATAAATCAACATAAGTATATAATCTTATATTTCAAATATTGCGAGCGCGAGCTATTTTTACAAATTTTATCTATTTTGTTCCAAAATTTGTTTGTGATCATGAACAAAATTTTCAGATCAGAGCGTTACATAATTATTTCAACAATCAAATAATGTGAGCGCAAAGCACGAGCTGATTTTTTTTACTTGTTTCTCCCTGAAGAATGAAAATTCTAAGCACTTATTTTAATCGTAAACAGGATGCGAGCGCAAAGCAAGCGGGTAAAACATCGAGATTTAGACCTAATAATCTATTATGTTTTGCAAATCATGAAGAGGATGAGTGCTTGGTAGCCTTCCTACAGTAATAATGCGTGTCCAAAACGCAAGTACGAAATTTTTGGTGTTCGGATCTAAAAAAATCAACGTCGGAAATAAATGAACGGAAATCGAATCTATGCAGAAAGATATGAACCAATAATAATAATAATCCGCATTTATCTGGAACTTATCACGTCGTAACGACGTCTCTTAGCGCTTTAAACATAATGATGTCATTACCCCGGTCATCGGATCCTGCCATGCTCGCATACGATGTATGCACCTTCTCCCCTCCGTGGAGAGCATTAAAAGAATTACAAACTTGAATCCATTAATAACGATAGTACCGATAGAAAGAGCAGCTCAGACGTAGCCTTAGTCACAAAATAGTATAATTGTCAAATCTTAAATTAAGATAAGACTGTAATTATTCTGATATGAATTGAAAAACACATCTAAGAAAACTAATAGAGGTAAAATATGCATCTTATATACTTATAACATGAAGCATTCAATTCCCGAGAAAAGGAAGTTATGAATAATTAATTCAATTACAAAAAATCGCATGTGGACGCTCAAGATGAAAATTTATTACGTCACTATCTCCGATTTAGTTGAGAACGGGCCCCAGGATATATTTGTAGCATGCAGGTGGAATGGCAGATCTATACGGCAGGACGCGGGAGGCATGGTGGATTAGAGCAATAGGTGACAAGCTGCAGGCGGAATGGTGGATTAATTTGGAAAAATTTTGCGCGGCAGCACGCAGGGGGCATGGCGGATTATTTTTTGGAACGACCGATGGTAGGCTGCAGGGGGAATGGTGGATTAATTTATAGAGATTAATAGCGGCAGCACGCAGTGGGCATGACGGATTATGTTTAAGAGCAAGTGATAACCGCCTGCAGGGGGCATGGGGTTTTTAATTGGGGCGTGCTTTAGGGATAGCCTGCAGGGGGAATGCTGTGATATTTTTGCTCTCATCCCTTACAACTTGGTGTATTTGATATCTTGCTAATTTCTCCATTAAGTTTATCCCAGTTGATATCTTGGTCTTTTCCAGTTAGTCATGAACCCCTTTATGTTTATACCATGCAGTAGCGGATCAAGCTTTCGCTAATGGGGGTATTTCATCCACATTTTACCCGATCTGCCGCTAAATGTTTTTTTTATGTGTAGTCCTTACTAAAGACTAGTTTTTTTTAGCACGTTTTACCTTTATTCGAAAAAAAATATGACATCTCATGAAGTCTAAACAGATGATGCCGAGTCGAGTACGAAGCGCAAAATTATTTTTGTATATGCATTTATATATACATATATATATATGTACAACAGCTTTTGGCAACTCTTTTTTATTCAAATATTGCAAAGAAATGGATGAAGAGAACAATGGTAGGCGTAGCTTAAATCAAGGTTCCCCAGAGCTATCTACCCTTTGGAAAAATTGCTGATCCCGAAAAATGTCTCTGCCGGGAATCGAACCCAGCTTTGAACGACGGTGCCTTAACCACTAGACCACAAAGACGGGTTAGTGGCTAGGCCAAACCCACCTTCACCCGACAAAGGAAATTATGATAGTGTCGAAAACCTGTCTATCTCATGGTCAATCGGATTGGGTTTGGCCTAGCCACTAACCCGTCTCTGTGGTCTAGTGGTTAAGGCACCGGCGTTCAAAGCAGGGGGCCCGGGTTCGATTCAACGCAGAGCCATTTTCGGCATCACCAATTTTTCCAAATGGTAGATAGCTCTGGGGAACCTTGATTCAAGCTACACCTACCATTGTTCTGTTAATCCATTTCTTTACAACATATATATATATATATATATTTATATATATATATACATATATATATATATATATATATATATATATATATATATATATAATAGAGCTATTTATTACATTCACTATTCATATTAAAGAAGTGGTTCCCAAAGAAAATGTTGACATAATATTTTTTCTCTTAAATCGTGTAAGTGTTCCTCGGTTCACAATAATGGTTGAATGTAATTACCATGACATCTCTTTATGTTTCTGAAGCCCTTAATTGTTTCTTTCTATTTTTTCTTTTCTTTTTATTGTAGAAAACGAAATGAACATTTATTTCATAATTTGAACAGAAATAAGAACAAATCAAACTCTTTTACAAAATTATTGTACAGTCTCCAATATAGGTCCTATTATGAATAGCATTGGGGAGCAATTAATTTAAATGGCGACTTCTATGTCATTATCATATGTCAATAACCAAATAACCATGACCTACAATATTTTAGGGGGATTCTCAAAATTATCTCCGCAAAAGAGCAAAGCGATATTTCTTTTTTTATTTTAAACTGGAATTGAATCTGGTGTAATATTTATATGAAGAAAAATATATACAGGTTTCAAAATTGTTTAGAAATAATCCCCCTCCCCTTATACCCATTCTGAACAGTAAGGTCTTGTAATTGCATCTTCCAAAACAAACTGAACTTTCACTGACTGCCTCCCATCTCCTGCCCCTTCTCTCTCTCTCTTAGAAACGGACACACACAACTATATGCATAAAGGCAAACAATTCTCCTGTCATTTGACTTCCTTTCCCACTCTTATCCTTTTTTTCTCTTGAAGAATATTTCAATTAACTGCTGTTTTCTCTAATCATGTCACAGTAGCATCATTACATTTCAGTACAGGGTGCAAAATATTGTGCTATTTGTGCATAACGAATTTCGGTACAAATATATCATCACAAATTTGTGATTAATAAATTAAAATGAACAAGATCGGATAATTTAATTCAAAATTAAAATGTTTATTAAGGAATCCATTCTCTAAAACGTTGAAAATAACGTAACAATAATAATTAGAGTGTACCAAACATTAATTTATATTTTAAAAAATATAGGATTAAGTACATTTCCTACAACTTAGTAATAATATACAATGCTTATTACAATTTAATTCAAAAGATGTCGATAAGCTTAATAGTTAAAGGGGAATGAAACCTTTGGAACAAATAGGCTTGTGTAGAAACAGAAAAATAAAAAAATAAGAATAAAGAAAGTTTGAGAAAAATCGGACAAATAATGAGAAAGTTATGAGCATTTGAATATTGCAATCACTAATGCTCTGGAGATCCTCCCATTGGCAGTGCGACAATGATGTGTGATGTCACTGATGAACAACTTTCCCTTTGGTAGACTATAAAATACCCTCAAAATGTGTCTTTTTGCTTTTTCTTATGATGATTCTAACTCTTTATCCATGATGTATTCTAAAAAAATATGTATTACATGCCCTCATGTAGAAAGAACACATGATCTATGGATAGATGTGATAAAAGTGGCAATTCAAGTGAAATATATACCAAAAAATGGGGAGAGTAATGGGGAGATTTTATAGTCCATCAAAGGGAAAGTTGTTCACATGTGACATCACACACCTTTGTCGCATTGCCAATTTGCTATCTCCATAGCAATAGTGATCGCAATATTCAAATGCTCATAACTCTCATTATTTGTCCGATTTTTCTCAAACTTTTGTTGATCTGTTTCTTTGATTTTTCTATTTTCACACAAGCTATCTTGTTCCAATGGTTTTATTCTCCTTTAATATGAGGGATGCATCCAGGATTTCATAAAAGAGTATAAAAATCTGTGATATTCTGTTTATTTTTTCTAGCTGGTCACTCAAAAAAATGGTAAATTCCTTTCAAAATTGCTGACAAGAAATGGAAATGATCTACTGATATTAGAGCACTCCTCATAAGGGGGGGGGGGGGGGCACAATTTCAGAATCTCCCTAAAGAGTGTTTTCCCCAATCAATACATGAATGAATCATTAACAAAATATGATATTGTCTACTGTCACTGTGGTTAGAATTCAACCTATTTTTTTTATTTAGTCTATTTACATATTTTTGCAGAGGTAACCCGTTTCAAAATCTTTTAAACAGTAAGATAACAATAAATGCAACTTAATATCCCTACATAATTTTTCAAGCACTATGAAGACTTGCAATTATGGTAATTGTGTCCAAGTCCGTTGCAGCTACCATAAAGACCTTGATTTCTTGCTCAGCCCTATTACCATGGTAATTGTCATAATGACAAGATTACAATAGTAATAACTTGTTTATGAAATGAAGTCCATGAGTGATAATGACATTATTTCTTAATCTTCTGAACACCTTTATTAACATTTATCTATGCATGATTTTTATTTCAAAATATAAATTTTTGTCTGATATACAATAGGCCTTTAAACTGGAAATTATATTTCATTTCATAAAAAAACTACTAAGAACTAGTAAAAGTATAAAATATCAATAAAAGGTAATATATTAGCCCATTGAAGAAATATTTCATAATTTTTTTTGTGTGAAATTTTGTACCTAAGCTTGTAGGATTTAATGTCATTGCTCGTTGATGAGCCTGAAGTTGTACTGTACTCTTTTCTACAGATGTGTAGTTTAATGCTGTGTTAATAAATATCTATTCAAATCAATCAATTTTTTAATGTCTTATTACAATGAAGTAACTATTTTTTATTAACTTGGCCCTCATATTTCTTCCGTTTTTGGTACTTGTTGTGATACCGGTACTTAAACAGATTGGGAAGTGGGAAACCTGAATGGTAAAACATAGAGAAAAGAACAAAATGAGCTGCTGATTTAAATTATTCTTACTAATCTAGTCTAGTTTTTCAGGAAGATTTAAACTCTATTTATACTATTCAGTCCTTAAACAATTATATCACATTCGGACACTTATGTCCTACATCCAGATGAATTCATAGATCAATATATTACAGTTTGTTTTAATAATAAAGAATGCAAATTAATTCAAATATTTATCAGATGATAACTGTTAATATCATGAAACATGATGATGAATATTCGAGTGTGGTTGTGTGTGTGATGATGACGATGCTTCTCGGTGGATATGTCTGTTTGTGAATGAGCATGTTTCGCCCCCCCTCTTCATCTGATGTGTACATACATGTATATTAATTACTGTATTCTTTAGAGGCTTCTTATTTTCAAGTGTTAACTTGTTGTTGCCCTCCTTTTCTTGTTATGATATTTCTATATATGAATGTACAATTTGATGATGTTTAAATTATCATCAAGAATAAATCGAATTTGAATTGAATGTTCCTATGCAATTATATACGTGGATTAAAAAAAATATTCTACGCTCTTCACTGTTACGAAACTACGCTGGACATTGAAATAAACCTTTCATTTCGTTACAATATATATTGATTTGATTTGAGTTTGATTTTATTAATATATATATATAGAGAGAGAGAAACAAGGTTGAAACATTCATGCTTTAATCCAACAAAATTAATTGAAGTTCACAAATTTTCGACGACTACATAGCGTCTTTATCAAGTGAATCATATTGTAAAAGAAACGGATGAAGAGACAATGGTAAGCCTTCACACATTATGTATATATACATATATATACATGAACAGACGTGTTTTTTTACGACTGTTTCAGAAACAGATTTCGAATTCTCTTTTTTTTGTCAAATCATGGGCACTGACGAAGAGTGTGACTTTACCTTTCATTTTTTAGAACTATGCTCCTTTTAAAATCTACGTTTTTATTTCTACGGCATTTTCTGAAATACTTGTGATTATTTTTATTGTATATATATATATATATATATATATATATATATATATATATATATATATATATATATTGATAATGTATATATGGATCCGCCACTGGGATATTTGATGACACGCTCGAAACTGTTATTACCTTCTGTTCTTTTCACTTTTATTTAAACAATATTGCAATAGGAAGTGCTTTCAGCATTAAAGGGAGCCCTATAAGCATACAAGCAAAACATGTATGCAAGTGATAAAAAATAAAAAAAGTAAATACATTGTATAAATCATACGGTTTAGAAGACAGAAAGGCATACAAAGTCGGTGTCATTAAAGTATATTTAATACATGAACCATTAACATTTCAACATTTGCTGGACATAAGATAGGAAATTAGTTCTTTTTCTAAACTAGATAGGGTAGATAGTGTTTGTAAATGAATAGGTGAGTAATCAAACATTGATGTTGAGGAGATAATGAATTAGCATTTATAGCATTCAGTATTGCATTTTGGATATCGAGTTGTAGGCTAAAAGCGGATCTTGTATTTCACGTCATTTTTTTTCGGATAGTAATTTAAAGTTATTATTAAATAAATCGGAAGCTAGATTATTTAAAACTCTAAAACATAAATATACATCGGAAATACAATACTATTTGGATATAGGAAAACCATTCTTTTTTTTTTATATTTGATCAGACGGGGTAAGGACGTTAGCTTTGAGTAATATTCTGGCAGCATGTTTCTGAAGTTTTATTATTTCATTCGTTTGTGTGGTAAATCGTAAACCCCATACTTCACATTAGTCAATTTAACGTCGTATTAAATAGTTATGAATTAATTTGGCCATGGAGCAATGCAATAAAATAATCAACCTTTTTTTTGTACGTCCGACCCCTATTTTCCTCAAGTCTTACTTCACTTTATAAACTGATTAAGTCATGGTCCTTTGAGTACAACAGGCTGTCAAAAGAACAGTAAATCAGAGACAGAAAAGTTAATGAAGGTTTCACACATAAGTCGGACGTATATATTTTATGGAATTGCCCCGTGAAAACATCAATGAATGGTTAGCCCTTTTCAGTATGGCGAGAGCAGCACATACCTTTTTACTTACGTGTTCTACGTGATCATGCCAAAGAAGTTTGTCGTCTATTATGACGCCTAAATACTTAGTAAACATTACTTTACCATCAAACTTAATGAAATAATGAATCAGACTTATTATGATTGTGCATTCTTAGTCTTGACCTCAGTATCATCCTATTTGTCTTTTCAACAAAGAGATATAACTTATTTAATTTAAACCATTGGCTTAAATTATTTACATCTTCTTGTAAAGCAACTTACATAAATCTATATCGGATCCTGGTAAAAATAACGTTGTGTCGTCCGCATGCATTGTAACTTGACCATTCTTTATTACATAAGGTAAGTCGTTAATCAGGACTAGAAAGAGTAGCGGACCTACTAACATAAGAAAGTGTGTTGATTTAATATTCTTAAAAATAAAACACTAAAAAGGGATGTACCCTCTCATCTACCCCCTAAAAATCAGACCTGCGGACACCCCCCCCCCCCCAGGACTAGTACCCCCTAGGAAATTTATCACCGTACTACCCGAGATTATTTTTCCCGACGCAGTTTTGGAAGCCAGTATGAATATTCATGGCTTGCGTCTCCTGAATAACAGTACGCATGTCATGCATGTTAGACTGTGGGATGATCGCTTGAATTGTGACTTTCCGTGGGACAGCAAATGCAACCACGGTTCTTGGACATGATAATATGTTAAATATTACGTGTAAATACCTGCTACATGTTGCCATCGCTGAATTCTGCTCCTCAACTCAAAAGGAACATAATAATATGCGAAATCGTACCATTGATTCGACTGGAAATTTCTGATCTTGCTGGTCGGGCTGGGCAGCGAATATTGTTTCCGATAATGGAAACGCTAAAGCACATGAATTATTCAATAGTTAAACTAAAAAACTGAAGTGCGCAATTCTATCAAATAGTACATGAGCGAATGGGCACACTCTTGTACATAAATAAATGGTCTCAATCCCAATCTCCGCCCGCTTTCTGAAGTTTCGATTTTTTTCTCTCTCTCTCATTTCTCTATATTTTACTCTCTTGCTCATTAATCTGTCTTCCCTTCTTTTATTATTTAAGTTATCACTTACATTCTTACCAACATATTTCAAAGTAAAGGAGATGTGTGAAAAATGGATGGAGTGATAGAGAGTGAGAGGTAGCAGGAAAAAAAGAAGAATATAATTAGAGACAAGGAGAGAGTCCTATAAATAGACACAATCGAGGGTGTGACAGAAAGGTAGACATACAGAGATTGCAAGATTGCATACACAGATTGTAAGGGAGAGATAGTGAAAGAGAGGGGTAGGGGGTAAAGATTTTTTTTTTTTTTTGGGGGGGGGGGTGGTTGTTTATATTTACAAAAAATGTCATCACCACTTTTCCCTTCCGCAAAAATTCTGACAAGCCCCCAAGAAGTAAATTCCTCACTTTTCGGCGCTCTATTTTTCGGCAATTCTCCGTTTTGAAATTTCGTCATTAGCGAATCTGGAGAAAGGTAGACTCTGCCCCCCCCCCCGTCATTTTGAAGATCATGCCCTGTGCGACATGTATGCCTACTTTCATTTCGATCATGTGATCGATGGCCGTGATCGGAGGAGGAGGGGGGGGGGGTAGGGTGGGCTTGTCCAACGTTTGAAACTCAATCAGATAATCCCATTATTTTTGTTAACTGAAGAGATGGGACAGCAAAATAAGCTATAATTATGGCGGCAAGTCAGATTGGGACCATGAAGATTTTTTTTAAATAAAATAGTAAACAATCTATGTCAAGCAAAGAAGTTCCCAAGCTTGTTTACCCTATTTTGCTCTGGATTTTGATTCCAACAAAACACACTGACTTCTGGGAAGTACTGTCTTTGTCCCCAGACTCCAAAGAGTGTGATAAGATTCATTTGAGAAATTTCAAAAGTTCAATAGACTCGCGTATACGTTCTTTCTATTTTAAACTCTTTCATAAAGCCTTCTCCTTATAGGGATCGTTTAACTTTGTAAGAAACTTATTTTAAAAATCCTCAAATTAAGATGATATGATTCTGAGTTTATGTTTTTGTTCTAATAAACCCTGTAAATCGTCTTAATTTTGGATGAAAAGTTGTTTGTAGGTGGGAAAATGTGATTATATTGGAACCCGTCTACAAAGACGATTTCCCAAATTGCTGTGAATTCCCGATTTGAAAATAAAATTGTATGCCTCCCTCTTGAGATCGTACTCATTTTAACGGACACGCAAGCAAGAACTGTCAATCAACCAACAGTGAATTGGGGGCAGGGCTGCTCTGGCTGGCATGCACTGAGAATTGTAAACATTACGTGCAGCGCATGTTCTGCTGGCCCGTCTGTGTAAATTCTCTCTTCTATAGTGCCTTGCCGGTTCTAGAGAAAGTTCACTTAGTCCAGGAAAAAAATAACTGATTTGGGGGGTCAACCGCAAACAAATTGCAATACAATTTTGTTTTACCACAATGCATTTCCCTGAAGTCCCCAAAATGGCATACTAAACGTCCAGAAAAATCCCAGTAGTGGAAAGACGTCAAATTTGCATAAATCTAAAATGGCCGCCAAATTTTCAGAAAATTAGAATTTTCGTACATAGATTTTGACATGAACGTTTGTCACAAAATTGGTGTCATATGAAAGAAAAAAAATCATGTAGTTTGGTAATATTTATAGAGGAGAAATAAATAATTTGGCTGGGATATTTTAGTAGAAAACTGCATTTTCGTCATTTTCCCCAAAATTGAACATTTGGGAAATACATGATTTTACATAAATCTAAGAGAAATGGAGCAATAACCTTGAAATGTTACAGAAAACTTTATTGATATACTATCATCATGTGGATGCAATTATAAATTGGTGTCATTCTTCAAAAAAAATTATAAGGTATCAAAGCTGACTACTCAAATTTCACAAAATGTTGCGTTTTGTATGCATTTTCGCAGACTAATATGTATAACGTATCTAATGTATACAGTGCAGTAGTTAAAGACTGTATGCATTTATCTACGCTTTTTAACCACTTAGTTAATAGATTAGACTTTTCTCTATTAGCTACATGAAAAGGGCTGGCACATTGACACCTACCCCTCTCAGGGGGCTCTCAAAGGTACGCCCTCTGGCTATATCATGTTGTACAGAGTGTATCAAAATTAACGCAACCACATTTTAGTTCAAATTTGTGGAAAATTTGTTAGCTTTATAGTCCAGGAAAATTACTGATTTAG
Source organism: Lytechinus variegatus (assembly GCF_018143015.1). Taxonomy (NCBI): domain Eukaryota; kingdom Metazoa; phylum Echinodermata; class Echinoidea; order Temnopleuroida; family Toxopneustidae; genus Lytechinus; species Lytechinus variegatus. Next base: position 33,581,517 of record NC_054745.1, on the reverse strand, counting down.
GGGAATAACCTCAAACAAATTTCACCAGAATTTTGTTAGTGCAATGCTTTCCCTGAAGTCCTCAATTTCATACTTAATGTGTTTTTAAAATCCATGTAGTGGAAAGACGTCTTATTCGCATTAATCCAAAATGGCGGCCTTCGCAATAATTTTCAGTAATGATTATACAAACACTTGTCTGATCATAGCACTTTAAAAAAAGCATTTACCTTTCACCAGTGTTATATCTTACCATAGGATTCGTCTTAAAATTAGGATGCAAGTCAGACTTGGCCTCTGTTGACCTCTAGAGGTCAATAACTTTAAGGTCAACGACCTCAAAATATCAGAAAATTTATGTTTTGCATCATTAGCTCATGATACATATAGTAATAATGCAAACAAAATTATTATTCAATATTGACTTTCAAGGTAACCTGATATTCTAGAAGGAATTTGTGTATTATAAATGTTGACCTTTGACCCTGGAGCACTAACAAAGGTCAATAACCTTAACATACTAAAATATTGATACTTAGCATCAGTGGTTTTATGATAAACAGGCCATTCGTGAAAAAAATTGCAATACAATTTATTTCAGCACAATGCATTTCCATGAAGTCTCCAAAATTACATACTAAAAGTCCAGACAAATCTATGTAATGAAAATACATGTATTTTGTATAAATCCAAAATGGAGGCCATCGTGAGAATTTTTCATCTTTACAAATAATAGTAAATACACTGTAGTCAGGCAGCATATGTCATCTACTTCGAAAAAAGTCTGGTTTTTCACTTTCATGTGATTAATGACATTACAAGGAACAACTTTCAACTTGGTGACAAATTTCTAATGGTCATCTTGACCATGTGAGGGGTCAAAATGTGGTCAATAGGGGTACATTTTTTAAAATTGCCCCGATTGTGTCGAGTCATATATTAAATTGTTTGTTTTGTTATACTGAACAAGAAAGTTTACACTACCATATACCCTCGACCTCCCATTAAAAAGTTATGACCGGAAAGGTCAAAAGGTCAACGAACTTTCAGTAAATGAAAAAATTACACTGAAATTGTTAAGAAAGCTCCTTTTCTGTGTTTTTTATGCATGTGTGTACTATTTTTATTATCGATTTTGATATATCCATCGTCAGAAGTCCTCATCTAAAAGATATAAAGGGTCAAGACAAGGTCAAGGAAAGGTCAACAAACTTTCATTGGTAGCCAAAATACACTAAAAGCGGTTAGAATATTAAAAGTAATTTGTTCTTTATTTTGAAAAGGCTCTATCTGAGAAGACATCCATTAGATAAAAAAGAGTCTGTGCTCACTTAGGAACAAAATAGAGGTAGACGTTGTATACATTCAGAAATATTGCAGGATTACTTTGAAACAACTTGACAAACCCTAATGGCCTTAAAATCGTATTATCTTGATGGTGTTATAAGTGCAACCAGTTCTTTCAGAGTTTCTTGATTTAGAAATTTAATTGAAGTTCAATTCATTTTTCCATTTACTAGTCTTTTATATGTAAAGAAACATTTCATCAATTTGCTTTGTACAGAATATTTTAACCAATAGAAATTATTGTAATGTATTGTGGTAGGCCTATAAATACAGTGCCGGCCGCGGGAAACGTCACAGTGCCCCCTAGGGCGGACGCGGTAGCCCGTAGCGGGCATTTGAGGGGAGCGGACGCGGGAAGACGCCCGCGTCCACTCCCCTAGAAAATTATTGCCCTAGGGAACCCCCTGCGTCTATCCCCGGGGCACTGTGACGTTTCCCGCGGCCGGCACTGTAACACTAAAACTTTTCGAAAACTATCTTTCAAATCGGAAGCAAAAGGTAATAAGAGGCTGATAAAAGAAATAGAAAACTGGGAGCCCGGACTGAGAGAAGGGGAAAGGGGAGAAAGAGAATAGAGGGGGGGGGGTGAAGAAGAGAAAGAGGGAAAAGGTAAAATGGAGAAGGGATAAGGAAGGGGGAAATTAAAACAAGAAGAAGAACCTAGAGAGAAAGAAAACAGAGGTGATGAAAAAAAGCGAAGGTGAGATAGAAAGAAAAGAGGGAAGGTGGAAGGCAAATAAAAGAAAGAAGGATAAAGAGAAGGAATAAGGGGTGAGAAATTAAAAAGGAAGGGAAAATTGAGAAAGATGAAATAGCGGGGATAAAAGTTACTGAAGGCGAGAAAGAGAGAGGGAAAGGGACTAAGAAAAGAAACAAGGAAAGGGAAAGAAAAGGATACGACTATTCTTATCAAAATACTGGAACCCCTCTCTAATTTTCATAATTTTTTATCCCCTTCCTGATTTACCTTTATCTATCTCAACCACTAGCTCTCATCTTTTCCCGATGTTTATCTGTGGACATCATTTTCATATGCACCTCTCATCAAATTTATTTTAGTTATAAAACTACTCATTCTCTCTTCCCAACATATAATGCTATGTTAAATTAAGCTACTTATACATTTCTATAGAATACAAGAAACTGTTGTTTCGCAATATAACGGAGGGGGTATTACAAAAGAAGGGGAAGGGAAAGCAGTAGAAAATAAAGGGGAGAAACAAATCAAGGAGTGAAAGGGGGCACAGAAAAGGAAGGGGGGAGGGAACAGAAGGGATAAAGGAAAGGGAAAAAAGAAGGAAAGGGAAAAATATATACAGGGACAGCAGAAGGAGGGAAAAAGAGAAAAATATGAAGGGGAGCAAGAAGGAAAAGAGTGAATAAATGGGGTGGGGGGTAAAAGGAGGGGAAAGGGAGAGAAAGAGAAAATATAGCGGGGGATATCGAGCGTGATGATTAAAGGGATTTTCGACTATATTGTATAGAGGTGAACCCGGACGGGCTTTTATTCTTCAACTTGGCTCGACTAACTCCTTTGTTCCCCGAAAAGAAGTTGGTTTGATAGTTAGCGTTTGCGTGAGCACCCGCTAAAATTCTTAATAAAAGAAAAGAAGGGTTTGTATAGCTCCATTCTTGCTTTGTCGGCAAGTGATAATTAACACGCTAAGTACCCATTCCATACAACACGTCATAGTAGCTTTCAAAAACATACTTTTACTTGGGTTTAAGCATTTAAGCTAAATGAGTTAGGAAAGTTTTTCATAGTTACATATATGCAAATAGTTTTGTTGTTCTGCTCTGGAGCACATTGAGCATCTAATCAAGATGGAAAGTGCGATTTACAAATCTCATGTATTATTATTTTTATCTTCCATATAACACTGAATTATGTATATATTGTACCAAGCTGTGGTTTGGTTTTGTGATTTCGTTTTATCATTTCCAATTCATATAACAAAATATATTCGAAGGAAAATATTGTTTTACTGAAATGAAATAATTGAAACAATGTCTAGACCATAAATGATATCCAACTAATCTATCAATATAAAACTGCAGTTCGTAAAAATGATAGGTTAATCTTTACTTCGACGATCATCATATAAGTGTATCAAGGATATTAATATTCGTTTTAAACTCATCTATAACTTTTTATAAAATTGCGCGTAATAAATGCGTTGGACAAGTAATCTTTACTTTGATTATGTTAATTATTATTATCTTCCCAATCCGAATATCTACCGATGTAACACCGCAATCGAGAGCAGATAATGTAATCAGATGTTTTAGCAAAAAGACAAACTTGTTAAATCTGCAACATTGGGGTAAATTTATACTTTTTACAGGGTGGGGGTTTTAAAGACCCGATTTGAACCGAATTGAAAAGAATATCCTTATTCATTGTTGTTGACGCATCAGATAATTAATACCCCCCCCCCCATTTCTAAGAACATCCTGTCATAAATTGGGAAGCGGATGTGATCAAAGGAGAGGGGTCGGCGTGGACGGGGAGCAAGACTCTCCCAGACTGCACAATAACAAAAGAACCAAATAATAAAAAAAAATCGATGAGCACAACCAGTTTTGCTGGGGTTCGCTTTTGCGCGTCTACTTTTTATGATGTGAGAAAGAACAATTTTCCCCGATATGAGAGGGTTTTTTTGCTCCCCCCCCCCGGCCCCCTATATACCCCGCTTATTATGATAAAGGTTTATAAAATATCAATACCGAAATGAGATAAAATGACAATAAGTGGGGCTCTTGCCTTCCGTGCATGATGTGATGTCGAAAGAACACACCAACGTCGGATCGTAATCGACAACCCCCTTTAAAGAAATCAAAGAAAGATCGTGGCACAAAAAGGAGGCGGTGAAATATCATGAGTCGACCTCGCGCATGACCGATGTCATAAACACGTCGTAACGTTGTATCGTAATCAACGATCATTGTGACTATTCCAGCGAAAAGAAATGATAAATGAGCACTGAAAAACAGTCAAGACTCGGAGAAGGCCTTCGTCCGAGAGTATATGCATGTATCTATTTGTCGAAAGTTTAGATTCATTGCGATAATAGCTTCGACGTTCCAGCCGAGGTGAAAAGAAAGAAAAATAATTCCTTCATTATTTGAAAGAAATAAAGACAGAAGAAAAACGGAAAGGAAACAGGGAAGGAAAGAAGGGAAAGATATAATAAGGGAAAAGAATTAAAAGGTAAACAGAAATTAAAGAATAAAAGAAAAGAAAACAAATAACATCTTAAATAAAAAATTCAACCTACAATAGATCCCGATCACGCTAGTTTAAAAACATAATGGTCCATCACAAGATAATCGAAGTACATGTACATGTAAACATAGTGCAATGTACGTACCCTCGGATTTCCGAGGGTAAGTGCGGGCACGGCCAATATTATATAGCACGCGGGAAACCGCGGGCCCGTCTAAACGCCCTAGACTGCTCCCCTTGAATACCCTCGGTTAGACGCGAAAGCCCCCTAGGCTGTTTGCGTGCTCGGGCGTGACGTTTCCCGCGGCCGGCACTGTATGTAATACTATGTTAACAGAGTGAACACATCGATTGATCAGTGCTTTCAGCTTCTAAGAAAGATGCATAATAATCTTATTTGGATTAACTTGCGAATAAGATAATGAGGTAGGATTGAAGATGACAATTGGTAGGGCTCCAATTGCTCCTTGAGACTAAATCAGTTCTCACAGCTGCCCCCAGAAATTGTGAAGACTTGCATTTTTAATTGAAAAATAAATATAATTGACCAAAATTATGCTAAAAATCCTTGAAATTTCTTTTTGCAAACTAAAAAAGACCCCCATGAAAGCTCAGAAGAGCACATGCACCCGAAATGTGTAGCCCTTCTTGGCTCCAGAGATCGAGTAATGGTCAAAACATATCACATAAGCATAATGGACACCAATGACTACAATGAGCATTCCTGAACCGCACGATGATACCTCTTTGCCAGAAATGATATAACAGTCACAAATTAAAATCAATCGAGGAGCAATTGGAGCCCAAGTTATCATCCTCAAACCTCATTATCTTATTCGCAAGTTAATCCAAATAAAATGTTAGTCATCTTTCTTAGGAGCTGGGAGCACTGATCAATCGATGTGTTTATTCTGTTAACATAGTATTATATACCCCAATACATTACAATCATGTACGTTAATTGAAATATTCTGTATAAAGCAAATGAGGAAAATACTTCTTTACATATAAAAGACTAGTAAATTAAAAATGATTTGAACATGAATTGAATTCCTAGATAAATAATGATAAAACTAAAACTCGGAAAGAGCTCGTTGCACTTATCACATGTATTCGACGTCTATCTCTGTTTATCTGTTTTGTTCATAAATAAGCACGTTTGACCCCTTTATAGCATATAATGTCTTCTTAGATAGAGACTTTTCAAAATAAAGGACCCACGAAAAATAAGACTTTAAAATTCTAACCACTAACCACTAGTGTATTTTGGCTTCTAATGACAGTTTGTTGACCTTTTGACCTTTCCCTGACCTTGTTTTGACCCTTTATATCTTCTGGATAAGAACCTCTGTCGATGGAATTATCAAAATCGAAAATAAAAAAGTACACACATGCATAAAGATACGGAAAAGGAGCTTTCTTAACAATTTCAGTGTAATTTGCCATTTACCGAAAGTTCGTTGACCTTTTGACCTTTCCGGTCATAACTTTTTAACGGGAGGTCAAGAGTATATAGTTGTGTACACTTTCTTGTTCAGTATAACAAAACAAACAATTTGATGTATGACCCGACACAATCATGGCAATTTCAAAAAAAAATTGACCCCTACTGACCACATTTTGACACCTCACATGGTCAAGATGACCATTAGAAATTTGTCACCAAGTTGAAAGTTGTTCCTTGTGATATCACCAATCACATAAAAGTGAAAAATCAGACTTAGCCAATGTTTCGAATTAGCCGGTAATTCATGATATATGCTGCCTGACTACTGGTTTGATCACAGCAATTAAAAAAAAAAATAATAAAAGCATTTAACTTTCACCAATGTTATGTCTTACCATAGGCTTCACTTAAAAATTCCAATGCAAATCAGATTTGACCTCTCCTGACCTCTTGAGGACAAAGACCTTAAGGCCAAAGGCTTAAAAATATTGATGGTTTGCATCCAGAGTTCTTGATTAGCATCATGTTATATAAACTTACGTTTCAAATTTGAGGATCTCTAAAGAAATTTGACCTTAAAATGTAAAAATATTGGTACTCGACTCGGTCTTACTGGTTGATATGATAATGTTTTGAGGTAATTGAACTTACACTTTCCTCAGCAGTCAAATATTGAGATATGCAAACTTTAGAATGATCAGTTAAAAATAACAAACCTATATCATCTGTATGGTTGTAAGTTTGTAACTCTTGGGGCCCGTTTCATAAAGAGTAACTCTGCCATTATGGCAACTACCATGGCATTAGGGTTCAGCAGCCAATCAAAATAAAGGTTATGATGGTAGTTGTCATAATGACAACGTTACAACAGTTGTAACTCTTTACGAAAAGGGTCTCAGGTCTTTTTTTGCTTGTACATTCCTGAAAGAGGTTAGAGCATCGGGAGGTTTCGAAATGATTATATGAAAATTCCTTAAGTAATTTTGTTTTGCAATTATCATGTATGTATACTTCCCGAGAGACTTGCAAGTTTTCCCATCTAGATTGTAACCTGGTGTAGTTGCTTTTTAGAAGGGAGATGTAGCTTACCACGATGTTGATTGGCACCGCACTTCTCTTCCCATAACTTGCATAATGGTGACTCTGTCAGAGGTTCGACAAAATACGTTTCCTAGATTTTAGACTTTTTCAACTAGTTTGGCATCATAGATTTGATGGACGCTAATTCGTCGCTGAGAGCTCTGTGGTATAGCTACTGATCTGCGTATATCAGATGGGCAATACCTGACAGGACATACAGAATCTTCACATTTTTGGGCCTAAGATAGTTTGTGATAGTCCCACAAGTGTTGTCTAGAGGGAGACGTGTCCAAGACAGCACATGCTTACTATGTAGCAGAGTATTGGTAGAGGATTTTGTCAGTTCCGGAGAAGGTTACTACATGGATCCTCAATTTCCCCCTTCACTCTTAATGTGAATGATCAAGGTTGACACTAAGATATATTGCATGGTCGCAGTGCAGGAATGGAATTAAAACCAAAGGTTTTTTTAGTTTCCTCAAAGCATGAGGAATGTGGGGATGAAACAAGCTAACCTTGGTCTTTGTGTTTGAAGACTTGACTCAAGCAAGAACACTACCCTGAGAGAGTCAGTTCTTTTGAATTATTTACCTGATGGCCTTCCTGTTGAGCTCTATAACGAAATGTCTGTTTTCTAATAGAAGTTTGATGACTTTGGTCAGATGAATGTCATCAATGATTTGTATAGTTGTATGAGTAGAAAACAGTATCAGATTCAGCTGCTAATTCAACAAAAATGTATACACCCGTTAGTTAGTTACCTTATGAATGAGAGCAAAAATATCACAGCATTCCCCCTGCAGGCTTTCCCTAAAGCACGCTCCAATTAAGAAGCCCATGCCCCCTGCAGGCGGTCATCACTTGCTCTTAAAAATAATCCGCCATGCCCCCTGCGTGCTGCCGCGTCTAATCTCTATAAATTAATCCACCATTCCCCCTGCAACCTAACACCGGATGTTCTAAATAATAATCCGCCATGCCCCCTGCGTGCTGCCGTGCAAAATCTTTCCAATTTAATCCACCATTCCACCTGCAGCCTACCACCAGTTGCTCTTGAAAATAATCCACCATGCCCCCTGCGTGCTGCCGTGATAAATTTTAATCATTTGGGTGCGACGGGCTTCTACAGAAGCCGAGATTTGTTTGGTTTGATTCGATGGATTTTTTAATTTTTTTTTGAAATCTTTATGTACTAAAACCTGTGACACGTACTATTTCCTTTATAAACTTATTTCAATTACAAAAATCCCGAGTCAGACGTGGAAAATAAGTTTTATGACGAGCACGTACGCGCGCGCACTAGACCAGGGGCCCGTTGCAGAAAGAGTTACGTTTAAACGCAAGCCAAAAAATCAATCACAAGTCCCAAATGCGTGCTGTTGATTGGTTGAAAATCGAGTTGCGCATGCTTTTTACAGTTGCGATGGATTGCAACTCTTTCTGCAATAGGCACCCGATCACGTAATTTGATCCATATCGTTGTTCTGAGAGTATACGCTAACATCTTTTCTGCAAGATCGTCACGTAATAAGCTATGCGTTTATTCACCACTTTCGTCTTATTATTTGTTTCATCAAGGAGATATATCTCTAGAATGATATCTATTTGTAATTGTATTTTCAGAAAAAACACAAATCTTTTAGTGACGAGAGTAATGTCTTAGTACTTTGAGCTGATCTCGGTGCACTTTTGACCCCATCATCCCTCTTCTCATTATTTTGAAGAAAAAAAAAAGAGAAAAGAAAGCAGTTTAGCACACCATTCATATGCTCTTTTCAAAAGGGAAACGTCCATGTAGTGCATGATATATCGGCATTACCCGAACAAAAGAATGTCTGGGCGGCCACTCAAACAAATTCCTTCCGAAAAGAGCAGGATACAGATGGTCAACGCCCCGAACAAAAGGAAGATTAGTGTTTATCAGCAGGACGATCTGTTGAATGCTTTTTGAACTTAGCAATACAAAAAGCTTTTATGAATACTCTTTTTTTATTTCGACCAACAACCAGTATCTCAAAAAAAAACCTTGTTCATTTACCGACAACACAGGTGCTTATGACAGTGAGTCATATTGCGTAAAAGCGCTTCCCCTGGGTGATAACAAGTATAAGGATGAAAGAAGAATCATTTAGGGCAATTCTAGAATAAAAAATGCTCAGATGTCACGGAGAACGAGAGAGAATGAGAGACAGAGATAAAAAGGGGGAATAGACAAGTGCGCTTTTGCTAAAATTCCATGAATATCTACTTAAACGAATAACAACATGACTTTATTTGTTTGGTTATATCACTTTAAAAAAACAAACACGTTTTGTTTGTCACAAATCTGTCCTCAGACCCTTGTCGGACTGATGACCTTTTATTATTACTATTCTTTAACTCAGCCCCCCCCTCCGATGGAAATGTTCTGACCAACACCCACGCATTTTTTTTCCATTACTGCAAACAAACATTTGGGGCGCTTACCCTGCATGGTTAGCATCAAAACCAAAATATCTGATTTTTTAAATGAACAAAAAACAGGGACCGCTGAGCCTTTTTTTTTAATAGAGGGGTTGAGTTTAATGTGAGATCGAGGGAGTAGACCGGCCAACAAAAATCACAAATTTATAGACTTCGGCTTTTTCGTGTACGTGTTTGCTGAAGGGGGTGAGGACTGAAACTTCCTACCAACTCCGCCGTCTCTGTACTTTTAGATTGAACGATTAAAACGATAGAGACAAAAATGCATTCTAACTATTTTGATTGTTGTTTTAATGATTTATTTATTATTTTAATTTGTCGAATGAAAATGCCGCTCACAAGAGTTCATATGGTGCCAAGCATACGGGAATGGTATAGCCTGAGTGGTAATTTATTCCAGAACCAATTAGAGCTTGGAGTGGACGAGAATATTATTACGTGTCTGTAGTATGTTCATGATATTATTTATTTGATTATTATACAGTGTAGAAATAGAGAAATATATACTCTTTTCATTAATTCAGTGTTTTCTGACACTCTCGATCTTGAAAAAGACATCCCTTTTGCGCATGGTATCCAGTCGTCAATTAAAGTCCCCCCCCCCCCCCCCCGAACAATGAGCTGACTTGTACACAACATTAATATATAACAAAACAAAATAAAGCGAAAATACCTTAGCACTTATGAGCAATTATATACAACATCACATGATTGCCAGATGCGAGAATATAATGGGGGAAAAATTGAGTCACTTCATCTCCCCCCCCCCTCTCTCTCTTTTAAGGAGGCCCGAAATACCATGCGTCTTTTTGTGGAAGAAATGCGTCCGGGATTGGGGATTAGCTTTGAATGCATTTTACTTTGACACCATGCCGACTGCGCACTGAACGGGGTAATTACCTATTAGTGGGCGTCCAAGCTGGCTGCGTCCGGCATAGGGGATTATCTTGAAAATGCGCCATGATCTGACCCCATGCCGCCTGCGTGCTGAATGGGGTTGTAGAGAGGCCCATGCTGGCTGCATCCGGCATGGGGGATTAAATTGAATTTCGCATGGCTTTGACCCCATGCTGCCTGCGTGCTGAACGGGGCAATTAATTAGTAACAACCGTTCATGCTGGCTGCATCCGGCATGGGGGATTAATTCTGATTACCCCATGCCTCTAGCGTTCACCCCATGCCCCCTGCAGGCTTCACGCTATATTTTTGCTCTGTTCCCTTATTAAGTCTGGTTGAGAACCTATTATTTCCAAAGTTAAAAATCAGCCTGCTTAAGAATATGATATATTGTTCTACAGTGCGTATCAAAAAAAGTTTACACTTTCAAAAAATCCTGTAAAATTATACATTTGTAATATCCTGAAGATTTTTCCACCTTTTAACATTAGTACAGATCCATTAAAGCAAATGACGATATAACTGTCGAAAAATATTTCTGCTTGAGTGAGCACCACTTACTTTTGAAAAGTTAGTGAAAATGATTTGCGCAGAACTTTGAAATAGTTATGCGAATAAAAGTAGAACTTAAACATGAAGAAAAAGTGGAATTTAGCTAGTAAAATTGATTTGAAGATATCTTTAAACTTTTTAACTTGTTTCCTTGCCCACAAACACTTCAAAGAGTGCATTTCGCCCCACCCCACTCAGCCACACGCCGAGGCCATCGCGACGATATTTGATTTACACTGAGTTGTGATTTACATGGAATGACTTACGCTTAATTTTCAAATCATTGCCAAGCTTGGGAATAGCGTGGAGAAAGAAGTATTAAAAAAAAAATGCTGGAGATGTCTGATATAAACTTTTGTTCAGATTCAGTTATGTCCTCAGATCCAGCTGGCACAAAAATGGAAAATGTTGTGCTAACTAAATGTTGAAATTTAAATTTGGGTGGCAAAACTATTAAACGAGCGATCTCTAGTCACTGATCTGGATATCGTTGTGTCCTTGTATCGGTGTGCGTAGTTTAGTGGGGTATATATTTTCAAAAGTTACGCTTTCACATATTTTTGATAATTTTTCGTTTCGGATTTCAGTATATAACGAAATTCAATAAGATTTAGATTTCATTTCTTCAATAGAACAATTAAGCTTTAGCCCTTTAGCACGAGCATGTTGTTTTATTTTGAAAAACATACCGTTAAGAAATTTCTGAAAGTAAGTGTTCAGGCGAGGGTAAGATTTTTTTTCATCACACTGAGCCCGCACAGTCAGCATTGTCGGGTAAAAAGGAAAGATATGGAATTGACCTTAACATCTTTGTAAACGAAATGCAAAACCCCACGCAAAAGATGCAATATAAATCATACCTGGGTCCAAAAATCATGGCGTTTAAAGCAATACACTGAAACGCTACTGTGAAAAAAACAACACTAAAAACATAAAATGCAAACGTTTTTTGGTGGAAAAAAGGCTGAAAACTAAGGGCAGCGTTGAAAATCAAATTTGAGCTTAACATAGGTCTAAGTTTAATTTAGCCCTCTTGTCAATTTGTTTTTGCTGTGAAATGTCCTTTTTTGAGGACTCTTTTTGGGCGATTTTGCCCCCCCCCCTTGTGGAAAATCCTAGGTGCGCCACTGCATTTGTTTAAACATTTGAATTCTAGAAACTTATATATTCACACATAATACAGATGCCGTGCAAAACAAACGAATAAAATATCATTTATTTGAACTTTAAAAAATAAATTGGATGCTCAAGCTGTCATATCGGTCATTGTAGCTTAAATGCACAATTCTTGAATTTCATTGCTCGAAATTCAGAACAAAAAGTACCTTCGTTACTTTTTAAGACCATTACAAACATCTTTACCTTCGAACGAAATCAAAAGCACTTAAAAATGAATATTGAAATTATCAAAGTTGAGGTAGTCTTGACCATGAATAGAGTTGAGTGTTTATAGAGGAATTATAGCGTCTTCTATTAATCACATTCTACACTTAATGACCGATGGAAAATATCGCGTGAATGAAAATGCAAATTAACACATTTAAGTGACTCCGACATGATATTCGACAAGAAAATCTATAAAAATCTTTTTACCTAGGATCCGTCTTTATTCTCTTATATAAATTTCCCCTGTGATCTAGAGTGCTCTGTGACCTAGTGTTCTTGATTACCATCCTGGAGCCACATAACCGAAGGGGGGTCTGGGGCTGAGACCTCAACAAGTACCATGATTTTATGCATGGTGACCCCACCCCTTCAAACCAGTCCGCTGGGGGGAGGGGACTTAATTATTTCTTTCAATTTTCCTGTTCTACTTATAATATTCAATTTTGTCAACTTAATTCTGATGGTTCCTTTTTTCATCCAACTTTATTTCTTCCTTTGAATTTTTCTAAAACTTTTCTATACCTATTCTTTTTTAACCTTCACGTTTGACTTGAACAATACGTGTATATTGGCGTTGATTTCTTCTTCCTATCAAATATTTAAATTAATCTGCAATGTGTGTATGTCAAATTATTGCAAATTAGATTCCCAGTGTCTAAGGTAAACATAATTTACCGACGTATAGTAATACGAAAGCCTCTTTGGCCTAGTTTCCCTTCCAACTTTGTACTTCACCTGTTAATCGTATAGCTGCATTCTGTATAACTTGCATATTTAAATATGCACCAAAAAGTAAATTAACGTACAGAAAATGGTAATACCTCGGTCACATTTGCTCTACGGCGGCCATACAGCGAGTCGAAAATACTAGACCAACAAGAATGGAGTGCATGCTGGTGCGGATCCTGCCGGAGTAACACAATACAATCCAATCAGCGCCGTATTTATTTTGAACAATAGTTGGGCTCTCAAAAGTATTGTGGTCTATTTTGTGACCTCTACTAAAAGAAGTCAGTGGGTCTATACGGGGGTCTATATTCTGCACATCAGAGGGTACAGTTATGTAGTGAATCCCGGGGATCATCCGGTCCGTGTGCCCTTCCCCCCCTCTGAGAGCCTTTATGAAATTTGTTAATGTAAATATGCCATTTTTACACAAGTGTGCCCCCCTTTATTTGAAACTCACAACATGTATTTTGATGAGAACATGTCGTTCATACACAAATGAGGACCTTCACTTTAGCCTGGTAAACAGAGAGTTGGTAGGCAATAAATATAACTCAAATGTTCACATTAAGAGTAGACCTATAAAGAGGGAAGTTACATGGTTAATCAAAAATGTGTTGATAAAATATCAGTCGAACGTTATGTTATAATCTGCTTCGCCAAATAGGTTTTATGTAATATTGCTCTTTATAAAGGCAAGCATTAAACTACATTAAATGTCGAAATGTTAAGAAATATAATGGAAACCATATCAAAATGCACATTACGAAAAGAAACAAAATCAAGGTTCTAGTATGGGGACAAAACGAGAACAAGAAAACTACCCATTTGATGCTCATTTTAATTCCCCGAAAGCCGGACAATGAAAATGACATGGGCCATCACATTGCAAGCTGTATTTAACGGCTTCCCCCATTGACAAGGTAGATTTAAATTACCCCATTCTTGATTGGGGAGATTAACGTATATTCTTGAACATAGAGGTGGTCTGACGGGTTGCGGATTTCAATAGAAAGATGACCTCTTGATTGGTAGGGGCATGTCAAGGGGAGATTATCACTTTGTCAGCGCGGGTGACTGTCTTGATACTTTGATGTTCCCCGATGTGCCTTCTATTCGAAAACGGTGTTTGCAACTAATCCCAATTATGAGACTATTTGGAATCAAAATGAAAGCCTAACTGCACCCTTTTCATAGATTTCGTTTGAAAATAAAATACTTACGTTTAAGGTAAAATTGGAATATGAGAAGGCGCTTCATAATATGTAAACCAAATAGTGTCACTTTTAAGCTTTATTCTTTTAAATCAAATGTAAAAATATATGTAAAATAATCTCACAAGCCTAATCTAAATAGTGCGAGCACGAAGCGTGAGCTGAAATATTTACTTTTCTACCTGAAGAATAGAAGTTCTAAGCAATCTTTGTAATCATGAAAAAAGGTAAATACATAACTAAGCAAGCGAAGCGAGCGCGAGGAAAATTTCAGATTTGTAGAATTGTGAGTGGATATGGATCACAGTTAAAAAGGAACATATATGATTCATTATTATTACTTTGAGTTTTGACATAGGGCCGGGATATTCTAAGAACAATATTCCATCATGTGAAAATTATGACTGTCTTCCTATTTCTCTTCTTATCAAATCGCGAGATGAAACTTTTTGATATTCCATTCTGAAAAAGGGACAATTTATCAATAAATCAATTCATTAATCTAATAAGCCTAATCAGAGCGCGAAATCTGTCAATATTATATATTTAAAGCACTTTTGTAATTATGAATAAGATGCCTGAGTTGATATATTTTTAACAATCAATGTGCGCGCAAATCGCCAGCCGAAAATTGTTGATAAACTGTCATAAAATGGAGATTTTAATTAGTTTGTAATATAATTAATATTGAAATTTTCATAACTCACCAATCAATAGCGAGCGTGCAGCGCTAGCTAATATGTTTTACAATCTGACATGAATAGGGATATTCTGACAACTAAAATGGAATAGAGGAAAATAATAGGTACCTGACAAATCAAATTTTGTGAACGTGCAGCGGGAGCAGAAAATGTTGATATTCAGACAATAAAAAAATAAATTTTTACAGAACACTTTTTAAAAATGAAAGTTTTTTTTAAAGCTACCGTGGCTTTATGAATGCACCCGATAGATGCGAACCACAGTCCAGAACAATGACCCGAACTCTCGATCCGACAGTCAATATGAACATGATGAAGGCACACATTTGTTTTGGTCGTAGAGGGAGCTATTTAGAATAGATTCTTCGGCCTTTCGACAGAAATTAAGACTTGCAGGAAAGACGAACAAAAGAACGGTGGCATTAAAGGGCCTTTGATGGCAGCCGTTCCTTTGAAGACAAGGGAACGTTGGGCGGGAAAGCCGAAGCGAAAACCCGAATGCGGGAAGAACGATGAAGAACGGTGCATGGACTTTTGACAAGCTACCTAACAATGTCGTATGATCTGAGAAAATCACAGAAAGCAAAAGGCTTAAAACCCACCACAGGACTACCACCAGGAGCAGTGCAGAAATCCAGCTACAAGAGACCAAACCCTTTCTCGCCGAAAGCTCCGGCTGAGGAACAAGCTCTGAATTCAACGCCAAGTCCCAATCCTGGGAACAAGAACCACTCATCAACCACTCCCAGAGACGTCATCACCATGACAACAGTCGCCAGCGATTCTCCGCCCGAGCAAGCATTCCAACATGAATACAGCTCGTTTATCACAAAGAAATTCGAAGAAATGCTTGATAGGGCGGTTGGCCGTCTCGAGAAAAAGATTGAGGGAGTTGAAATTCTTCTCGGAGCTTCCCTTCAATTTGAAAGACAAAGGGTTAACGATCTCCAGGACAACCAACGCCGCCTTGAAGCAAAATTAAAGGCCTTAGATGAAGAGGTAACCAGACTCCGCGCCGACGCCGACAAGGCCGAGGTAGCCGCGAACAAGAGCGAACGTTTTTCGAGAAGGAATAACATTCGTCTTGTCGGGGTCGATGAATTCCAGCCAACGACAGGTCTTGACGACAGTGGATCATCTTCCCAGCTTCTAGCAGCCGCCCAACCTCATCAAAGTGAAGATTGCATCGCGTTAGTTGAAGAAAAGCTACGATCCCTCTTCGGCATCAACGCGAATGTTGAGCGTGCTCACCGCGATGGTAGGAAAGTTGCTGGAAAACCACGTCACATTCTTGTAAAGCTCCTATCCTACCGCGATAAGGTTGAAGTGATGAAGAAAGCAAGAAATGTCCTAAAAAAATGAGAAGTTCTTCATCATCGATGATCTTACTAGCGCAGATCTTCAAGAAAAGCGCAAATGGGCTAAGCAAGTTCAGGCGCTCTATGCCCAAGGTACGAGGATGCGTTTCTACGCCGGGAAGTGGCGCCTCCGTGGAGGAGATGCCTATAATTTTGAGACCCCATCCCACGATGTCTTACATAATTCAGCAGCCGGTGAGGAGTAATGAGTAATAACTCTTCCGACCAACCAGGTTAGTTAAACCTCCTGATGTCACTTTCACGACTCATTTTGGCAATGGAGTGTATGCATTGTTACTCTGTCACCACCTCAGCTTAATGCTTTCAGTGTCATATCTGATTTGAATTTATCATATTCGTTTCTTTGAGGTATATAGATGCGATCGTTTTTTATTATAAGCTACATTTTCGTTCTACTATTGGAGTTACTAAATACCTCTTGTTGTGTCTATACTTCATTCCATCTCGCCGAATTGTATACAAAGTTTTTCAAACTGAGATAATCTTGTCATAACAAGCTTGGGAGAAGTGGGTATTCTTCTCCATATTTTTCACTAACATATTTGAACAAGAAAATGGTTCAAAACGTGGGTTTTTTGCAACCTTTGTCTTAAAATAATAGTTCTTCATGCAGTTGCTACTCTAAGAGATGAGCTCCTATATGATATAGTTTTGAAAATCATACTGTACCTGGATATATAACAAATTGAGTTACTGTTTTTTTTTTACAACGAGTTTGGTTGGTACACCGTGCCTTACTTTCCATGTTCCTTGATCCTTCATGGTTGTTTATTGAAAAATATAACTAATTATACAATCTTTATAGAAAGAAAAGGTTTTATCAGTCAATTTGATGCCTGTGGCAGTTCAAATGAAAACTTTTACTTTTTTCACATTTGGTGATGTTGTCTCTTTAAAACACTTTTCATTTGTTGCTGCCTATGCATGAGTGAGTCCAACCTGACATACTTCCCTCTGAACGAATGCGCATCTAGAGATCTATGTTTTTATGTTTCCGGCTGGACGCACTCCATCGACATTGCGATGGGACATGTAAGAATTATAGTTGTTATGTTGAATTAATCCTGTCAACCTTGTACATGTGGAACCATGAACGTTCGGCGATCTCCCCTAATTTAGCACATATTTCCCCTTTAATTTGTATTCGGGGGGGGGGGGGGGATTTCCTCGGGCTGTCCGTGGGCTCAGAGATCTGAATTGTGTGATGAGCGGCATGCAACACTTTCTTGAGTCATCATCATGTTGTTTTGGTTTATCTAGGAAATGGTAACAGCCGTTGGCATGTTGCAGTATTTGGTTTTATTTGTTTGTGGGAGTCCGTTTTCGAATGTTAAGGGTTCCCTCTTGCACTGTTGACTTCAACGTACTCGTGTAGCTTTCCACAAAGATTTTTTGTGTACAACGTACAATCATTCATACTCGACCCATAATCCTCAGCTTGAGGTACTGAACTATATATATATATATATACATATATTTTTTATTCATCTGTTATCAACCCCTTGTATTCAACGCTAGGTTCAATTGCAAATTCAGTCACGTTTTCATTTTATGCTTGCTTCATATTCCGGTTCTCTCTCATGCAATTGTCAATATTTTTTGTAAGTAAAGTCGATCAGAGAGTGGTTTATATCATAGGGATGCTTTTCCACAATTTTCCGCCTTAATGAGAATGTCCCATTTTTTCCCCTGATAGAGTAATTAGTTACCAATTAAGCTGTGGCCCTGGCATTTCGACTAAATGTAAAAACTTGATGTTTTTAGTTTTACTAAATTTTCCCTGGTAGTAATGTGCATAGACATATATACGTTTTGCGTATTTATCCTCATTTTATCTCTTCGCATAACAATATGTTTGCCGATTGGCAAGGAATTGAGTTCACAAATTTACAAGCGTGAGTGCATGGTCTGGTATACATCGTGCCCTATGTTTCCGTGATCATTCCGTGATGCTTCTTGGTTTTAAATCTTATGTCTTTGGAAATATACGCATTATAGAGTGATCTGAATGAAGTCGCACTTTGTCGGTTAATCCGATTTCATTCAATGACAGTTCAAATCAAAACTTCTTACCTGTTATTGCGCAATTACCGGATGTTCATGCACAATTTTTTATGATGTAATTTGTAAACACATCTCCTATCATGTTGACGCCTGAGTGAGTCCAACCCTCTGAGCTTGAGAAACTGATTTATCAGTGCGTATCTAAACAAATAAAATAGCACAAGTTTCTGACTAGACGCACTCATATTTATTTATAAATTGTAATTTCCGGAGATGCTACCTTGGATGTCATATCAATATATTTACATTTATTAATATTCATTCTGAACTTTGAGTAATTTTTTTTATATCGGAATTCTACGTTCGTGCTGGTTGAATGCAGTTAGTCAATATTGTACACCTGGATTATCCACGTTCGGCGTTTTCGCCTAACTGAACTACCTTTTTCTTTTCTTTTTTTTATACTTTGTTTCAGGGAGCCATTTCATAAGGCTGTCCGTGGGCTGCTCGCGGCTGCGCGCGCGACTGGTGGCACTATCTTCACGTTTGTTTGTTTGTTTGTTTGTGTTTTTTTTTTTAATATTCCCACCGGGTAACTCGACGGATATACTCCTCATTATTTATTATTTATTCATTTATACCCCTCATAATTGCTGATTTTCTCAATAAAGGGATGCCAGTCGTGCGTAGGCCGTTGGTAGCTCCGGCTACCCTTCTGAAACACCCAGCTGTTTGCTTTCAGAATCATATATTGTTTTCTTGAATTATTATCTTGAAGTAATGTATTTTTTCTGTATCGACCCGGCTTACGCAACCTCACACGTACCGTCAGTTCGAGTAACGGAATCGTGTTAGTTATATTGTTTGAAAAAGTATGGTTTGCAAATGAAAAAAAATCGGCTCGATATTACTCTTACTGTTTTTATATTCAATTCGATGCAAAACATGCTGATCTTGCTTTAAGCATCTAACATTGGTAATCAATAATTTCTTGGTCGAAGATCACATGACTTCTACTACTGTTAATTTTCTCGTGTACTACGTTTATTCAAGCGTATGTGAAAAATATGTTTTACGAGGCTCCGATGCACCATGTGTCTTTGCCGACATGCAAATATCTTTTAAGTATTTTAAACAAATATTTTCCAGCATAGAAGGCCTATTTTACGATTTTGGATAATATGATAAATCCACATATGAAACAAGATGACTTCACTATTATAGATAATAAATAAATATTTTAAAAAGTGCAGTCAATCTATAAATGTATCGTGTTTACAAGAACTTAATAATTTGATACAACATCTCATGCAATGATGCATGTCTTTCCTCAACATGGCGGTGCATACGACTATTGGTCCCTCGTCCTCGTTTTCTCTCTTCGCTTGAATTGACCGTATATCTCTTTTGATTGTAACGTGACTCCATTAATGCGCAGTGTCTTCTCTGTACATTTTTAATTTGTTTCCAATCGATTATCTTTGGTATTTATTTTTTTATATATAAAATTTACAGTATAGAGACCACGATATCTGTATTCTCGGTCCGCTTGATGGTTGATCGATCTCTTTTGCTTTCTCCGATCATTTAGGCTTAAATCTTGTATTTGGTTACTAGTATACGGCTTTCTTATTTGTACTTATGTATCCTCACTTGATTTAATTATGTCATAATTTTACAGGAGAGACGGATACAGGATGAAGATTTGTTGTCTATATTATTTTCCTATTTTGTTCACTTACGTTTTGCTTCCTTTCTTTCTTGCTTTTTTTCACAATTTTTTTGTTTGTTTGTTTTTTCTTGTTTTTTTTTTTGTAAATTATTTAAAGGTAGTTAAGTATATGGCATAGTGTATTCGATTCGTTAGGTACTATTGTTTAATTCCTCCCATTTTAATGACCGACTTGACTAAGTTTCCATTTAGTTTCTTGAACAATGATGACTTGTTGTCTCTCTCGGCGCAACGTGGCACTTCTCAAACATTAGATAATCATGAAAATTCCAAATACGATACATACATACGAAATTTTATGAATAACAATACCGCTAATCTTAATTACAATTTCGATTCCAATGATCAATGCGGGCAGCTCGTTACATCACAATATTTCACAGAACAACATTTCAAATCATTCGTTACGTCAGATAAAGCGGAGGACAACCCCTTTCTTCTCCATATAAACATTCGCAGTGCAAGCAAAAATTTTGATAAACTTAAGTTATTTCTAGATAACAACCAGTTTCCGAAATCGTCATTCATTGGTTTAACTGAAACGTGGTTCTCGGACAATCCATGTTCCCTCTTTTCACTCCCCAATTCTAATTTGATTGTTAATAACAGAACAAGAAGACCAGGGGGTGGTGTCGCACTTTACATACCGCAACAATACGATTATACTCCTATAGCTAACATGACAATATCTAACGATGTTTTAGAAACACTTTTTGTTGAAATCATAAATCCGATGGGTAAAAACTTTATGCTAGGTGTATTTTATAGACCTCCACATTCAAATGCAAATGCTTTTTTAGAAAAACTGAATGAAATTCTACTAAATCCTCTTTTGAAAAATAAAGATTGTTTTTTTATGGGTGACTTCAATATCAACTTAGTAAATTGCAACTCTAATAGCACCTCGCAAGAGTTTCTTGAAATGTTTCTTTCACATTCTTTTTTGCCCCTTATAACTAAGCCGACAAGAGTGGCGAATGACTCGGCCACTATAATTGACAACATTTTCAGTAATACAATTCGACAAAATCATAAAGCTGGTATCATTCTCAGTGATATCTCCGACCACTTTCCATTTTTTGCCAAATTATCTACTAATAAAATTCTCCATAAAGAAACATTTAATCCTTCATTCCGAAAGATAACTGACGACAACATAACCAATTTGATTAATGATTTAAACATAACAGACTGGTCTACTGTATATGACTCCTCGGACGCTGACGATGCATATAACTGTTTTATTACCTTACTAACATCTTCTCTAGATACACATGTTCCCTTTACAACTAACAGAAGATCAAATTATAAAAAGATCCCTATCCACCCTTGGATTACTAAATCACTCTTAAGATCCATCAACCGCAAGAACAATTTATATTACAAATACATAACTAAACCAAGTGATACATCTCGCCACAAGTACACTTCATATAAAAACACTCTTACATCTTTACTTCGTATTGCGAAAAAAGAATATTACACTTCTCAACTCGATCTATACAAAAATGATATGAAGAACACATGGAAAATCATCAATGGGGCATTAAGCAATAAAAAGAGGAGTTCTGCAATTACAAAAATAAAATCAAACAATACAATCACTGATGACAATAACATAATAGCAAGAGAGTTTAATACACATTTTTCACAAGTTGGCAACAAATTAGCAAGCAAAATTCCTCAAACTAACAAATCTTACAATAATTTTCTCGACAACCCAAACCCAAACTCCATATTTTTTAATCCCACAAGTTCAAGAGAAATTATAAATATTGTTAACAGTCTGCAGTCCAAAAAGTGCCCGGGATTTGACGGTATTTCCAACTTCCTACTTAAGAAAATTATTTTGGCTATCGTCGATCCTTTGGTGCATGTTTTTAATATTTCTTTGAACACAGGAAGGGTACCCAATCTTATGAAAATCGCAAAAGTAGTCCCTCTTTTTTAAAAAGGAGATAACCAGCTCGTCTCCAACTACCGTCCCATATCATTGCTCACCTCGTTATCAAAAATTCTTGAAAAACTTGTCCATACACGAACTAGTACATTCTTTAAAATAAACAATATCTTTTCGGACTTTCAGTTTGTGTTTCGCGAAAATCATAGCACCTCGCATGCAATTTTATCTTTCATTAACAAAATCACTACTTCCACTGATAAAGGTTGTCATACTGTCGGTATTTTCCTGGACTTCTCCAAGGCCTTCGACACCATTAACCACGAAATCCTTTTGCATAAACTATCTCATTACGGTATTAGGGGGAAGGCCTTGGAGTGGTTCAAGAGCTACCTTACAGATAGGACTCAGTTTGTATCAATAAATAATCACAATTCATCCAACCTTCCAATTACATGCGGGGTACCACAGGGTAGCATACTAGGCCCTCTTCTTTTTATCACATACATCAATGACATCCACAAAACTTCAAATTTACTTTCATTCATACTCTTTGCTGATGATTCCAACATTTTCTTTTCTCACGATAACATAAACCAACTTATTAGGATCGTTAACTCTGAACTCATGCATGTGACTTTATGGATCAAGGCAAATAAACTCTCACTTAACTTACAAAAGACCAATTACATGTTATTTAGTAATAGAGTAAATAGTTTGCCTGGCAATCTCATTTTTGATAACACTGTCCTTGAAAATGTTTTTGAAACAAAATTCTTGGGTGTACTTATTGATAATAAATTGTCATGGAAACCACACATCGATAATATATGCAAAACTATTTCAAGAAATATTGGAATTATCAACAAGCTCAAATTTATTCTTCCATCTCGTACACTACTTACATTATATCACACCTTAATATTACCATACATTAATTACGGTATTTTGGCATGGGGTTGTGCAATTCAAACACAATTACATAGGATACTTTTGTTACAGAAAAAAGCACTTAGGATAATATTTCATACACATTTCAGATGTCACACAGATAAATTATTTTTTGAAAACAAAATCCTTAAAGTTAATGATATATATCTGTTCCAACTCGGCCAATTTATGTACAAACTAAATAAAGATGATCTCCCCGCAATTTTTTCAATTATGTTCTGCAAAAACTCCTCTGTACACGATTACCCTACAAGACAACGAAACTCTTATCACCTACCTCCAACCCGAACTTTACTTGCAAAAAATTCTTTTGTTTTTTCTGGTCCTGTATATTGGAATTCCTTGCCCAACGCCTTTAAGGAATCCCCAAGCATCACAATTTTTAAACATAACCTTAAAAAGATGCTTATTTGCCAATACTTTACACAAACAAGTCAATCTACCACATAACCAAAACCATATACATTTTTTTTCTTTTCCTCCCATCATACAACTTGCCTGCTACCTGTTTCCGCACCTGCCATGCACTTCTTTGCACCTCCAATTGAACCTGCACCCCTTCTCTCCCTATATTTGCCTCTTTTCTTCCCTCATAATCACAATTATTGTAACCATGTTCTTATTTTTTATTATTTTTATTGTTATTATTGTTATTACTATTATCATTTATTCTAATTTGGTTCACTCTTTCGTTGTTACCTTCGATATTTTGTATAGCCTCCTTTTAAACTGTCTTCCGTCTCTCCTTTATACTATAGTTTTGTAATATACGTATTGAAACTAAGTTACGGGGGCTTGCCTCCCATACAAGCTTCGCTTTTCTTGGCAAGCCCCTCCGTTCTGTTTTATATAGTTATTATAGTCAGAGTTACTTTAGTTTGCATTAATTCTCATTGTGTATACCTTATTTCGATTGATGTTGTACTTTAAATTTGACTATGTATTGTTTGATTTTGTTGTGCTTTGTGAACGGAAAATGAATAAAATCTAAAATCTAAATCTAATCTAAATTTGGTTGCAGGACTATTGAATCATCGAAAGGTTTTGAGATCTCAGAAGACAGGATTACGTTCTCGACACGTCATCTTGAGTACTTCGCTTTGTATTCGAATGATGTCGGAGGAATTCAGTTCATCTGTGAGGTATCACAACCTTTCTTCAAGTGCAACACTCCACAGCCCACTCTACGAATCCGCATAGCACATCCTTACAACAAAGACTCTGTAGTAAGTCAGAACCGTGCATTACTTCTGATAGTGATTTTAGACACCAATGCCTGATAAAACTACACTTTATAACCAATTTAGCTCTTAAAGAGCGTGTACAGTGACTGCACTTCGGAGTGCTGATTTGTCTAGTTCAAATTTGAACGAGAAAATTCCGCACTCCGAAGGAATGTTGAATTTAAGAGGTAAATTAGCTCTTCGTAGTTGTTCGTTTGTAAAAGTGTAGTTTTGAGAGTGGAAATGATTTTGATCTGTAATAGCATTTCCTCTTTAGCATTTCCCGTGACGTATATTATGTTGTTGTATCTAATGTATTATGTTGATTACTTTAAAATAAAACCAATAAACGCAGACTAAACAAAACATTACATGTATCTGAATACTGAAGCTAGAATCCATTCCTTTATTAAATCATTGCCCTTTGTTTGTATTTTAAATAGGTTTGTAAATAGATGTATTGTTATGAACAACTTTCATAATCCCTCTAGACTTGATATTAAAAAGCAGGGATATTTGATTGACGGCTCTTACTACATGTATAAAAATGATGAAAACCTCGAATTTTGATTCTTTACCTATAAATAGTCAATTTTATATAATTATAAGTAATTAATTTTCCAGTAACACAATGAATATTAGCTGTAAAGAAAAGGAAAATTAGAGCCTATTGAAAGCAGGTTAGCTTGTATGAAATAGGAAAACCCACGAATTAAAGACTAGCATGACTAATGAAAGTTTGATAACTATTATGCAAGTACCAGGACAGTTTAAAGCATGTCGAAAGTCGAATATTGAATTATTCGAATGTGGAGAACACAAAGGCTATATATTCACCCATTGGCGATGCGACCAATATTTGCAATTTTAGCAGAGCGTACACCTGAAAATGGTAATGAAAATACATCCTCTGTCTTTGTTTGTATTTTTTGGTGAATCCTCTACATGTCATCCTCTGAAGAATTATGTTGGGCCCATTATACAAAAAGACACGATTGATCCGATCAATCTCAATTGTATGGAAATCCATAAAAAAAGTCATTTGTCTTTCTTGGAAATGTGCACAATGTCCTTTATAACAAAAAGAACCACACTGATTCGGTGAAGACAACAATGAACATATGGATATATATCACATATCTAGAAAACATTGTGAATTAACATTCATTTCATATGTTGTTGTTGTTGGTTGTCCATAGTTGTGGTTGATTGGATCAATCGTTAGTCTTTGTAAGATACAAAGGTCCTACGTTTAATAGGTGGCAGTTTAAGCAAAGTATACGCAGACTTATTCGGAGGCTGTACAATATTGTGTGACAGTCGCACATCTCATTCGCCTTGCCAATGAGAGGATGTACATAAGGCAGGTGTCTCATCATTCAAATGCACATTAATTTCTTTTTTATTTTATTTTATTATCAGATACTTGTTCACACCCATAAATCTCTGTCTTCTTCATTATCTCAGCAATAAAGATCTACATACCCTCTTCGTGCTGCAGCTGCTCCTTCCTATGTCATTCCAAAATCCAGAAAACAGGCCGGTTTAAACTTCATTCAATCTCTTGCCCCCGTCTTTGGAACAATTTCCATTCAACTCTTCGAAACCTCTCTTCTCTTGACCTCTTCAAAAAACATGTCAAAACTTACTTATATAACCATAAAACTTAACTTGTCTTATGCCATCTACAGCGCTTTGTATCCTCTGGAAAAAGTGCTATACAAATCCAATTATTATTATTATTATTATATTCATTTATTTACTTTTTCTCAAACTTTCATCAACGTTTGTCACCTTTTTTGTAACATGCAACTTATTCCATGAGCTCCCTGCTCATTTAACAATTTTTTTGCCTTCAGGAGTTTCGGCAAAGAAATGACAGTCGTTCGCAAGAAATATTCTACCAAGTTACGAATGTTATCAAATTCACTCTGGATTCAGCAGAAGACGATATAATGCTATTGTGTGTTTCTGACTCAAAGGAGACACAGGAAACCGTAAGCATCTTTAATCTTTGTTAGTCGTATGTACATGTAATTTTTCTCCTGTAACACTTACCTCATTCTGTTTCAAGTCACAATTCCAGATTTAATTTGAATATAATATGAAAGACATTAATTTTTTCATGATTGACTAGGACATGTAGGACACAAATAATTGAAGTGTACAACATGCTGTCATGAATGGTGAGATGAATAATAAGTGACAAATGTTAGTTTTAAGATATACTTAGAACGACGGACGATATGTTACATTTTTGCCAATCTACCAACAAGACTTTGTACACATTCATGTTTTATATGATATAAGATGTGACAATATTAGCCAGCTGCGTCTAAATTATTAGGATAAGCACAATGTCGTAACGACATCACGCTACGCATTCCTTTTCTCTCTGCTTCGTGTATTCTTTTGCTGTATTGTTTATTCATAAAAAAATTGTTTCGTGTTTCTTTACTTTATTCCACATCTTTCGTTTTTAAATGTCCATCTTTCGTTTTGTTTCTTCTCAAGGTTCATATTGGTTCCCTACTCTCAGGAGGATGTATTATAGCACACTTTAATCTACCGCCCTCTAGCGGCCAGAAAAGTGTCAGTGTCTGCATTGAGCAGGGTTCATCCACACTGGCAAAAGAAGAAATACACATTTCTAGTGAAGGTAAACGAAACTCTTATTTCGGAGAAAGAATCTACAAGTTTTGAAAGACACGGGAGGTTTTGTAGATAATATTGATATCCTTCAAACGTTTTACCCCTTTTTTTTCATCTTGCAAAGTTCTAAAAAGTTTCTTTTCGAGTAAAGGTCGGAGTTCATGAGAATCATGACTCAACCATTTTGCGTCCCACGAACCGACCCTATGCATTTAGAAATCGGGTTAGTCTTCGTAGTATATATGCTTCAATTACATTTACATCTGTTGAAAAATCTTGTTTAAACCTGCCTTAATATTCATATTTGGAGTTGCTGGTCACTACAAGTGGATACGAATATTTTTTTTTTTTCGGTACTGTGAGGGTGCACTCTGAAAATATTGGGTAAAAATGATCAATGATGGTAATTATGTGTCCAACCAACATTCGGCATTTCTTTTAGCTATTTTTATGTATCCAGTGTGATGAAACTTTTGTCCATTCTAATGTAATTGCTGCTTATATTCTAACCTTACTGGATAATATGCTTCCCGAACTGGGTAAAATACTTTGGAAAATATTTTAGAAACATAACCCTCGTTGTGATAAAAATGTTACCCTATATGTTTTACAGTGTAGTGAAAAAAGGAGTATATCCATATTGATGATATTATTGTTGTCATGTAAATTTTAGTGCCAGCGGAGGCCGAATTTCTGTGTTTTTACAGACAATAAATATTTGAATCTTGAAAGAAGCAGTAAATTCACTGGAAGGCGTCTTCATAAAAGACAATGAGTATTGCACACTTTTTTTTATTCTTTTAAACAGTGAAACCTAACTACGAACACACTCACAGGTACGAGTTTTAACATTATTTTTTAACAACTTAAGTTAAATCACAGAGTAATGGTAACAATGTTTGAAGAAGGGTTCGTTTTGAAAAAAACTATGAGAAAAAAGCTAGAAAATGAAGGTGACTTTGGTAAGAATATGACAAGCAAAAATATGGGTGAAGGCTTAAAAATGAAGATGATTTTATCAAATTTCTACATATTAGCGTATTAACCTGATTGTCAGGGTTAAATATTATGGGGTTCTCTAGCATCCCTCCAGGGTCATTTAAATTTTTCATCAAGGTATTGTGACATATTCAGTATTAAGTTGAATTGTTAGCAATAACTAATCAAATACTTTTTTGAGGACTGAATAAACAATTATAATGATAATGAGTTGTGAACCTATTTTGCAATA
Organism: Lytechinus variegatus; assembly: GCF_018143015.1. Lineage (NCBI taxonomy): Eukaryota > Metazoa > Echinodermata > Echinoidea > Temnopleuroida > Toxopneustidae > Lytechinus > Lytechinus variegatus. The sequence continues at coordinate 33,553,427 of NC_054745.1, read as the reverse complement.
AAGCATTGAAACAAAAAATAGTTTAAACAAGTATATCTTGCAAACAGATGACATGCTAGTGGATACCTAATAGTTATTGACGTCCTGCTACCTTCATGCCTTTATCATACATTTTCAAATGTGAAAATTTGAATGGATAGATAGCTCTCAGTAGCAATATTTTCAGTAAGCTATAAAATGCTTTTAACAGTGCGTCGTGCCATGAATATGACAAAATGAACATGACGAATTTCTATGTCTAATAGTTTGGCTTAAGTCTTTGGAGAGTATGATCTATAGCAATTAACTTTCAATGCTGTTGATTTTGCAGAAGAGGCAGAATACGGTTTGTTTCGAACCACACGCTGCATATGCTTTCTGGTTTAGTATGTCAAATAAAGGAGGCCTGTGAGCTTGGCTACAAACTCGGCCTATCCTACTCAACGGTGGAGAAATACCTCGTCAGAGCAGACTCTTCGGCCAGGAGTGTCTCAAGATCAGGTCTCAAAGAAATGCTTAAGGACTGGAGAAGGCGTGTTCGACCTAGTGAGCAGGCTAACAAACTTCGCCTTGCTTTAGAGGCCGCAGGATTAAGACGTGAATCGGAAGTTATCTTTCAAGAAAATTAAAATGAAGCCGGTCGCCATTTGGCAAACTGAACTCTTAGATCATTTTGTATATTCAGAATTACACGCTTGAAGAACAGTGCACAAGGAATATTTTCCTTTAAGACTTCTTGTTCGCACATAAATATCAATACTATTCATCTAAAAAAAAAAGACTGTCACATCTATCCATGTTTTTTAGATGCAGGCCGTCTCAAAGGTACCAAACAATAATGGCTCAGTTAGAGCACCAGACTCTTGAGTCAACGAGCCAAGTCAGGATGATGTCAGGAACATGGAGTTTTACAGTGGAGAAGGAAAATAACATTCACTAGGAAATGTTAAAGGTCAAGTTCACCCCAGAAAAAATGTTGATTGGAATCAATAGAGAAAAATCAGAGAAGCACAATGCTGAAAATGTCATCAAAATCGGATGTAAAATAAGAAAGTTATGACATTTAAGAGTTTCGCTTATTTTCATCAAAATAGTTATATGAACGAGCCAGTTACATCCAAATGAGAGTGTCGATGATGTCACTCACTCACTATTTCTTTTGTTTTTTATTGTTTGAATGATAAAATATTTCAATTGTTACGAATTTGACGATTAGGACCTCCTTGCCTGAAGCACAAAATGTTAAAATAATGGAATTCCATGTGTTCAGGGAGGAATGAAGCTTCATTCATTGACAATGACGAGAAAATGAAAATATTTCATATTTCATATAATACATTACAAAATAAATAGTGAGTGAGTGATGTCATCAACTCTCTTATTTGGATGTAAAATGCTCGTTCAAATAACTATTTTGTTGAAAATAAGCGAAACTTTAAAATGCCATAACTTTCTTATTTTACATCCGATTTTGATAAAATTTTCGGTGTTATGCTTATTGATTTTTTTCTTATTTTATTCAAATCAAGTTTTTGTTGGGGTGAACTTGTCCTTTAATAAGATATAGTGTCCGCCGGAAGGTCAGTCTATTTCATATTCCATGTGGTTGTTGTAGATAAATGAGACTAATGAATATTACTAGTCTCATTGATATCATTATCACAAAGCCTGTTTTTAAATCATAGATATGTCTTTATAAATACGGTGTACATTGAATCAATTAAATTCTGTAGGACACGAACTCGTTGATGTTAAACTTTAGTCATTAAAGTGAGAAAGAGGGATAACAAATTAAGCAATCCCAACGTTTAACTGCAGAGTTGCATTTTGAGCATCGTGATCATGTAAAGTACGAGATCAGTGTTTGACAGTGCTTGCTTTATTTTATTCAATTTTTTTTCATTATTTTTGTAATAATTTTTTTTTTTTGCTTTAGAGCTCTTGTAAGCTTATAGCAGCACCTTGATACTGAAAACGTGTGTGAAAGACAATAAACAAAAATATTTCATGAACCTTGAAATTTCTATAACAATAAAAAAAAAGTTTTACGCTGCAGTTGATTTGCTGCAGTGGAAGAGCCGTGGTGTAGTGGTTCTGACTCTCGCCTTGTAAACAAAGGGTGGTGTGTTCGAATCCCACCGCCGTCTAGCGTCCTTTGGCAAGGCGTTAATCCACACTTTACCACTCTCGACCCAGGTGCTAAATGGGTACCCGGTAGGATGCGAAAGATATTGTATGTTTGATTTTGCCAGCGCCATAGTGAGGCTGCGATGAATGCAAGGAATGCTCCCCAGGGAGTGGAAATTGTGCACTTTTCGTGCGGGATTGAAATGAATCCAATGACCGGGGTAATAATATGCTGTAACGCGCTTTGGGCCATTCTGGGAAAAGCGCTTTATAAAAAGTGGCTATTATTATTACTGTCATTATTTAAAACCCATGTAATATTTACCAAATTTTGCAAAGTGTTTTGGAGGGTAAACGAAAGACGTGCAATCCTAAAAAAAGGTTCATATGTTTTTTTTAGAAACTGGCAGTAGTTTTGATGAAAAAAAAGGCTATTAAAAAACACCAGAAACGATCAAAATAGTGAAAAATCCATGTCATGAATGCTCAATGAAACTCCTGGATCTCCTCCTAATTTGATATAGGACAATAAGCGAGTCCTGTGTACATTGAGTGTTTCTGGAATTTCGTAAAGGTCTTAAAGGTTTCGAAAGTACATGTATCTTCCAAAGTCTTACATTTTTTCACACTGTAAATATCAGCTAGGTTTTATGGTTAACTTAAACTTCGCCTTATTCTCGCTGTAAGCCGTATTTAATATGCATTGTCCAATTAATAGCTGATTTAACAGTTTCGTCTAAAGTAATGAAAAATTTGTATATATCATATGGTTAATAGCAAGGATGTCCATTGAGACTGTGGCCAACTTGGCATTGAGTTTTATAGTTAGTCGTAGACTTTTTCTTACTCTCTCCGCGAGTAAATTATCTGTATTTATATTTGATTATGATAGACCTATATTTGAATTTCTACAACAGGTTGTGAAATCCCTAATTTGGTCGTAAGCAGTTGGGGGAGCACGGGGCAGTGGCCACTCCCCTTAATTTCGAAAATTTACAGTTCTTTACTGAAAAGTGTGCACGAAGTTCTTATATTTCACATTTTGCAAATATGCAAAACACCGCAACGGCAAGCTAAGCTGCCCCCCCCCCTGTTTACTTTCTTCGAGAATTTTAACGGCCCTGTAATATATTGTAAACAGATATAGTGTTGATGAGCTTAATATTGTATTGGATACGCATTTTATTCATTTAAAGGTTGTAAGTTAAATTGGTGCAAGTATTTGGTATAGAAATTATAATTCATGAAGACGTAATGAGAAATCTTTCATCTTTCATCTAAGGCTTATAAGGGAAGGAGGAGGGGTAGGGTGTTGATAAAGCAGGTTAAGGGCCGATGCTGGGTTATCAGATTGTAAACTTATTATAGAAATTGTGCATTTGTTATTGTCAGAAATCATCAAGAAAAGAGCATCTTGAATAATAGCATAAACTGACCTTTATGAAATCATGAAATTCAAGCTGAAAAACGCTCACACTGAAGATTTCCAATGCAGATAAAGACACGTGGGACAGTATACTGTTATTACTGATTGAAAGACCTGACAATTTGGTGAATTGTCTTGTTTATTTTGCTTATTTCTCAGTATTCACACAATATCTCCCACTCTTGCAGAATCCCTTGGCACATATTATTTGTTTTGTTCATACATGTACATAAACACACTTGTTTGGTCAGTTTACTGGATTCTGTATGGACTCATTTTGAACTAGTTACCACAACTTCCACTTACCTTTAATCGTTAGAACTGTATAAGTAATATCCAAGTAAAAACTAGTTTTTGAATAAACTCTACAGTCATATAGAATACTTCATTATTACTTCGTCATTACTGTGATTTTTGTTTTTGAGTGCTCTGTGATCGTCCTTCTTAGGTTTAAAGGAAACAAAATACAAGGAGAGAATCAATCTTATCATAAAGAAAATAGTTTTCAAGTTTCGCTTATTTTTCACAGATCAGTTATATGCATATATAAGTAATATGCATATGAAACAATTGATGATGTCCTCTTTCTTACTGATTCGACAGTGAGTACCAACTTGACTGTACCATACAGTATTTGACAATGCTAATTACACATGTTCATGGAGAATCAATATTCTTGTTTCACTTGAGGAGAAAATTGGTATATTCCATATTTTATATAATAACATAAACAAAATGAGTGGATGACGTCATCAGTCTCCCTGCTTGCATACCATCCATGATGTGCATAAAACTGCTGTTTTGTCAAATAAAACAAAACTTTAAAATATTTTAACTTTCTTATTTTACATCCGATTTTGATGAAATTTCAGAGTGTATACTTTTTGGACTATTCTGTTTTTATTAAAAAGAGTTTTTGTTGGGGTGGAATTCTCCTTTAATAAAAATATGACATCACCGACTCCATAATCGTGTTTGATTGTTATTTTCTCCGGTTGCATGCAGTGCCGAATCTCATCAATGATTTTATATAGGGTCTTTGAAAATTTGTGAAATAAGCGCAATAAAATGAAAAAAAATCTATGAACAGATGCCATCTAAAGAGTTTGATGAAAACGTATTCTAACGTATGTCACAAAAACATCAGGTAATCCGTGGTTCACATTACACTCTTAAGTGTACATGCAAAATTATCTACAGTTTAATCATTTTCATTTCAATAATCTACTTCAGACATTGAATTCGTTTTTAATTCACTCTGAGCGACTTCTTTTGTAAACTTTAAAAATAAAATCTCAGCATCCACATGATATTTTTTTCTAAATCACAAAACACATTATTTATATTTTCCCTTCAAACAGTCATGTGTTCGTGGTCTTAATACAGCCCTATTATAATTTTGTCTGTACTAATATTTCTGATGTTCAAGTTGTCTATTACACCAAAATATAAGTGTACTTTAATCATCGTTTTCCTTTTCAGAAAAAAGCCGTTGTTTTGTGACTAAAAACATTTACCCATTCTTCCGAGAGTTTTTACATTAATACAGACAAAAAGAAATTGTATGAACATGATTAAGGTCATCGTGACAAGGATTCAAGACGATTTTTATTTTTCGCGGGAAGGGTATGATTGTCTTGTCACTGGTTTCTATAGAAACTGGCCCATCATACCCATTCCACATTTTCCTAGACCTTGATTACGATTTGCCACTGCGCCATGTTACCATAGTAATTTATTTAATGGCACAGTTGTCTTAATCCTAAATTCTCATTCATGAAGAAGACTTAAGATCTAAATCAAAAGTTGTAGGATCAACTGAAAATAAAATAATCAGAAGCAGTCAAGAAATAAACACTTGGGCTTACTTAATGCACCAGTTACACCAACAAAACAGACGCGACACATAAGAAAGCTCTTAAAATATGTTTATGACATACTTTAGTCAATTTGAGGGTCCGCTAATAGTGTGACTGCCGCATAAATAAATAAATCAAAGTATAAATTTTATCGCTTATCTTGAAAGTCTGAGAGCTGAACGCGTTGATAAGAAATTCGATAGACAAATACTTATGTCGAAAATAACCGTTCAAAGTCAGTTCTTAACTGTTAGGAACATGATCTTGCCGACAAACTTTACGTATAGGCCTATTGTGTTATCTTCATTGCCGACTTACCATCGCTCATCACATGCTGTGCTTCTCATTCTCATACATGTAGGCCTATTCGGTAAAAAAAAACATATCAATATACCTGAACCATGCAGTATATAGGTCAATGCCTGAACTGATATAATTTACACCGATATCAGGGGTGGATCCAGCTTTTGCCAATAGGGGGGGGGGGGGGGCAAACATATTTTCCTCAAAATTTTTCTCGATTAGTCGCTATAATTTGATTTTTTTGTTGGTTTTTCAGGGAGTAGTCCTAACTAAAGACTGAAGTTTAAATATATGTTAGTTTTTATTGTTATAAACAAAATAGGGTATCTCATGTGGTCTTAATATATAATGCGAGTGCGAAGCTCGAGCTAAAATTCTTTGATATTTTATGTCCATAGAACTGAATATTCTGAGCAGTTTTTATAATAATGAAAAACAGTATCCAACTAAACAATGCGAGCGCGAAGCGCGAGCCGAAATTTGATTATAGTATTGTGAAGAGGGACTCAATTAGGCATGTTAGGACTGTTTTAGTAATTACTAAAGAGGGTATCAGCAATAAATAATGAGAGTGCGAAGCTCGAGCTCAAAATTTTTGATATTCCGACCTGAAAACTTGACTGTCTTAGCGCGTTTTTATTTAAATTAAAATCAAGCTGTGTGTCTCAAGCAATTAAATGGCGAGCGCGAGCATATGAGCTTACTTTGTTTATATACTGACATGATAAAAGAGCATTTTGACAAATTTTGGAAAGAATTTCCAAAGAAGCTACATATCTCACAAACCAAACAATGCGAGCGCGCAGCGCGAGCTGAGAATTTTGATATAACAATTTGTGTAAATCAAACAAAATAATGAAAGCTTGATGTGCAAATATTGTGTGCAAATTGATTTCAGAAGTGGATATAATAGGAAGTGTCATTTAATCCTCTTGAATGGGATTCATTACACAGGCAATTTTTCTTGTTTCCTTTCGGGGTCGGGCCGGCCGTTACGAGACTGTAAGTTACACATCATGGGTATAATACCTCTTTCTTACTTTTCTTTCTGTTTTTCGTAGTTTCTATCAAGATAAATAGTACACTTTTTCTGCAGGTTGTCAAAAAATAGGGGCGGGGCCGGTTCGGCCCCCTCCTGGATCCGCGCCTGGATATTGAACAACATAACTCCCCTAAGGTTACCCGAAATCGTAACTCTCAGGATATTTCAGAATATTGTAGAAAATTGTATAAAATCTTTCTTGTTGTATCAATTTACAGGTTGTGCCTCTCATTCCTAAACATGTAGGCTTATTTGGTACTCAGTAAAAGCGCTGTTTAAGATTTGATACAACGCTGTTTACTATATGAACCTTACAGTATTTGTTTAACCCATTTAAACAATCTTGTTTAATTTATTGGAGATAAGATATTGGAAATAAACTTTGTTGCTTATGATGCGGGCGCGAAGCGCAAGTAGAATACTTAAAGCACATAGTGCAAAATGAACATAATGGGTATATCTAAAAAAAGAATATCGATGCCAGGGTGAAGCTCGAGCTAAGAAATTTCATTTTCCGACTTGAAAACTGGAAATATAATTTTCGTAATTATCACAGGGGATATGTATCAATTAAATGATGTTTGATTTTCTGACTTTTAAACTGCAATTTTTGTAACTATGGGCAGGAATATATTTCACTAATGATATTATATTATATAATAATAATAATCCGCTTTTATATAGCGCTTAATCCATCGGAACGACGTTTCTAAGCGCTTTACAGATATATCATTATCCCGGTCATCGGATTCAATCAGTCATTCCCGCACACAATGTGTGCACATCCTCCACTCCCTGGGGAGTATTCCAGTCAGTCGCCTGTGAGGCGCACACAATACTGGACAAGCTACAATGACTTTCACATCCTACCGGGTACCCATTTAGCACCTGGGTCGAGAGTGGCAAAGTGTGGATTATCGCCTTGCCAAAGGACGCCAGACCGCGGTGGGATTCGAACACACGACCCTCTGTTTACAAGGCGAGAGTCAGAACTACTACACCACGGCTCCTCCACATATATAATAATCGCATATATAATATGCGATTGCAAAATAGAAAATGAAAATTTTGATTTTCTGACTTTTAAACTGCAAATTTTGTAACTATGGTGAGAATATATTTCACTAATAATATTGATGCGATTGCAAAATAGAAACTGAAAATTTTGATTTACCGGCTTTTAAGCTGAAATATTCAGCACCTTTTGACCATGTACAGAATAGTAGAATAGCTATCTAACTAAATTGCTAAGCACTGTGGCACGAGCTAAAGATTTTGATTTTCCGACCAGGAAAGTTAATGTTCTATGAGAAGGCCTACTTTTTGTAACCATGAAGAGAATGCATCGTATCTGATTAAACGATTGAAATGAATCTTGAAATGATTTTATTTTTAAAATCTATTTGACCCGAAAAGCGAATATTCTGGGCACTTTTGAACAGGTTGATACCTAATTTGTGCGAAAACGAAGCACGTTCTTATTTTTTCTAACTTTTAGACTGAATAATTTTCAACACTCTTTGTAACCATGGAAATAATTCTTATCTCGCTAAGCATCTGATGGGAGCACGAAGCAGGAGCTGAAAGTTCATGATTTTCTGATTTTTAAACCTGAAATTTTTATCACATTTTGTAACTATGAACAGAATAGGTATCTCATCGACTGATGCGAGCGCAAAGTAGGACCCCCCCCCCCTCAAAAAAAGAAAAGATTTTTCTACTTTTCAACTGGAAAAATTTAGCGCTTTTTAACCATGTACTAAAAGATGATGTTCTATGAGGAGGCATACTTAATTTGTAACCATAAAGACAATAGGTATCTGATCAAACGATTGAACTGAAGCGTGAAATGATTTTTTTACGGCATAACAAGTACATGTAAATATTGTGAGCACTTTTGGCAGGATTGACACCCAATTAATAACTTGCCAATATCGGGACTAATAAGTGCACTTTAATCAGTGCTTCCTTTTTCAGCAAATAGCTGTGACTAAAAACTATTAAAAGTTTAATCCTTCTTCCGAGCGTTTCTATGCCAATGCAAACTATGAAGATAGCGCTTAAGCTCTTCGCGAAGCGGATTCAAGACGATTTTTTTCGCGGAAAGGTATGATTGTCTTGTCACTGGTTTCTATAGAAACTGGCCAAATATCCGTTTTGCTAAACCTTGATTTAGATTGGCCACTGGGTCATGTTACCATAGTTATTTCTTTAATGGCTAAGTTGTCTCAATCATATTTTTTTTATTATGAAAAAGGCTTAATATCTATAAACCAATATGACTGTGTAGGATCAACTGAAGATGGAAGCAGTCGAAAATAAACTCTTGGGCTTACTTAATTCCCCAGTTACAACAACAAAACAGACGCGACACAGAAAACTCTTGCGATATGTTTATGACATACTTTGGTCGATTTGAGGGTCCGCCAATAGTGTGACTACAGCTTATCGCTTATCTTGAAAGTCTGAGAGTCGAACGCGTTGATAAGAAATTTGATAAATAAATATTTAATTTTGTCGAAAAGAACCGTTCAAAGTAAGTTCTTAACTGTGAAGAACATGTAACAGTTGATCTTGCCTACAAACTTTACGTTTAGTAGCTAGGTACACAGTTTTACACATTTGGTACACAGTAAACGCGCTATTTAAGATTTAATTCAACGCTGTTTACTATATGAACGTTACAATATATGTTTAACCTTTTAAACAATCATGTTTAATTTATTGAAGATTGGATAAGAAAATTAAACTCTATTGCTTAAGATTTAAACACTTGTTTAAAATGTTTAAACAATTATTGCAAGGTTCATATCTTAAACTGTTAAACAGCGTTGTATATTTTTTCTTACTGTGCAAAAAGAACCTGTATACCTGAACCATGAAGTATAGGTCAATGCCTGAACTGATACAATTTACATCGATATCTAACAACATGACTCCCCTTAGGTTACCCGAAATTGTAACTCTCAGGATAAGTATTTACTTAAATGATAGAAATTTTGTACTAAACAGAGAAGAAAAAAAAGTACGTCAATTCCTGCAATAGAGTCTCGAGAAGACCTGTAAAATCTTACTGCACTTTGTAATCTTACATGTAGATGTATATATTTGTGTAAAATGACAGAAAAATCAGTATTTCGTGTATTTAATTGTAATACAACAGTTTTCGCCTTTTTTAAATTGTAGAAAATTGTATAAGAACTTTATTGTTATAACAATTTACAGAATCATTTGATTATTTCTTTCTTTAAAATCTGTTGTAGTTTTTTTCAATTCTTCTTTTGTAAAGTCTTCTATTCTTTCTAACAGTGTATGAAATCACTGCCCTCGATGTCGAAGACAGAAATACTGATTAAGTATTTTCATTTCATACCGAAACCACCCCTCATTTAAGGAAAACTTCGACGAAACAAACCTCCACTGACCCTATTTTTCTCAGGTCAGCGTTTCATCAACATTTTGTCTGACAAGTAGTCCGATCTGACAACACTCCTTGATTGTGATTGGATAAAATTATTTATTACTTTGGTATCTGTCGGATGAAATGAGACTAGTTGGATAAATTGTCCGACAAGCATGACAAATCCTTTCCTGAGATGCTTCCCTAGGATGAGGGGGCGGGGGTGGGACAAACAAATAATGTGGGGCCGGGGTAAAATGAGATGAATCTACAATGTAATTTTTCCCCTTCATTAACAAAATAATATTGGGGGCAATGGTTATAACAACGGGGGCTATACCCCCTGTGCCACATCTGATCGAGTCGTTGGCTTAAAATATGAGAAATAAATCCTCTCCGGCCTACACGGATAATAATATAATGTCTGTAGCTTGGGGATTCAAATCAGAAATTTATCGACGAGCAGTGCCCCCACCCCTCCCTCTCACCCAATAAGAATACTGGTTATCGAACTAAGTTGCTCTTATTGTGCTTACAAACGTTAAAATATTATCATGATTACGGGTCAATGGTCCCCAGAAAGTAATTGGATAAAATGACACAATGTAAAAAGTAGTATTAAACGTCATATAAAATGGAAAATGATCACCGAACTGAAAATAATAGGAAATATGTTCGCACGTGATCACCTGTAATTGAGATAAAACGACATTTTCCTGAATCACCGAGTTCTTTTTTTCCCCCAGTCAAGTAATAAAACGGAGCTTAAATAATAACTTGTAAAAATATTTTTTATCTGTTTAAAAGATGCAAACACTATCTAGGCAGTATCATGATGTTTGTTTTTTGCGCTCAAAACAACCTAAAGATAGATGATAATCTTGTAGGTTTATCATTTTGAATACATAGAACTATGGATCTTAAGTTCACTAATCACTATTGATATACAGTAATGACAACTATCACATGAAATTTTGAGATGTGCTGATATACAATGCGCATGCACTGCCATGATTTAGAACGTGCCTCGCAAATACTCTGCTGTATACATGTAGTATCCTCGGTTCTACCTGTGAAAGTACACATTTTCGTCGTAGCAACGTTATAGGTAACAAAAGATTCAAGAACTTCATTCTGATCAACCTGACCATAGGTGTCTTTGGGAGCGGAGCAATGGACTATAATACTTCTGCCCCGAAACTAAATCTCATGAAGTTTTCATTAGACCCGCGGATACCTTGCTGTGTTGTAGAGTACGAGGCAAAGTCGATTCGACGCGTGATACCAGACTATGGCCGGTAGGCCTATAACTCAGCAGAATCAAGGTATTCAGAGTGCAGTATTATTGCAAGGTGATCACCAAGAAACCGAAAGTCCGTTAAAGCAAGGATCAAACATCAATCAACCCGCCGCTGATGGAAACCCATTTCGACTACCAAGAAAATTCCTTTGAAGTTCAAATTAGACCTAACTTCGACTTGTATGATCTTTAGCACTACACTGTTAGAAAATTTATCCTTAAAATAAAAGTTCATGCGGCACAGTCTCGAGAACACCTGTAATCTTACCAATTTGCGTAATCTTACATTATATCACGTACTATTACAGGAAATTGGTATTTGGTGTATGGAATCTTACAAATTTTCTTAAATGAAACACCCTTTTTTCTTTTTTTAACCGGACCTGTTCTGTTAAATTGCAGAAAAAAATCCGGTGTTATGAATTTACAGAATGATTCTGCTATTGCTTTCTGCTAAATCTTCTTTTTCTATTCTGTAAAATCAGGTTCTTTTAACAGTGTAGGTAAAGTCTGATGCATGGTCCCATACGACGTTTTATGTATGCAAGTGTAGATCAACCGAATCACGGTCTTCAGAGTGCACTATCAAGTTAAGAGGTGATCTCCAAGCAGTTGGCAGTCTACAACAGTGTTCAAGCGCAAATCCAATTAGATCACAGTAGAAATACGTGTCTGCAACCAAAATAACTTATTTTCGGTTTACAGTACACCTACGGTCGTCGGGCTCTGTTAGATTAGTAACTGGAGTCCGATACATGCTGTCATTAACTTGCCTGTACTGATCAACACAGTCAAGGTCTTTGCATTGCAATTTATTGAGCTAATCAATAAAAAGCAATTGAAACTTGATTGCAACAAGACTCAAAACAAAAAATCAATCAGATCAGAATAGAAACACATTTTTGCAACCGAAATAAGTGATATGACGTTTACATTAGACCCAAGGAAATCCGGCTGTGTTCTAGAGAGCTTGGTGAAATGTAGTAAGTGAAGTCATGCAATGGCAAGTATGGATCGTCAGAATCAAGATCTTCAGAGTGCAGTATCGCTAGATGATCTTCAAGCGATCAAAGGCCTATTACAAAAAAGTTCTGACGTAAACCAATCAGATAAAAACGGAAACACTCCAGTACACATGGCCGCACAACGTGGCAAGGAAGATATCATGGAGTTTCTCATTGAACACGGTGGTGATGTAGAAAAGGAGAATGAAGATGGACAGACATCCTTACATCTTGCTGCATTATATGGTAACCTTGAAGCAACAAAAGTAATACTTAGCCATGGTGGAAATGTGAACAAAGAGGACAACACAGGCTACAATGCATTACTCAAAAGCGTAAGGAATGGTCACAAGGATGTAGTGAGATACTTCCTTAGTCAGGGCACCAGTATTAATAAGGTCAATAGTAAAGGATGGACACCCTTGTATATCGCTGCCGGTTATGGCAGGATTGACATGTTGAAATACTTGATAAGTGAAGGAGCCGATGTACATTACACTCAGCAAAACAATTTATTGCCATTGGCAAGCGCTTCATCATCTGGTCATGCAGAAGTAGTGAAATATCTTGTAAGTCAAGGAGCTGAAGTGAATAAAGGAGAGGGTGATGGTTGGACTGCATTACACAGTGCTGCACAGAAAGGTCACCTTGAAGTCATCAGATATTTGATCAGTAAAGGAGCTGAGGTGAATAAGGTTGATGATAACGGTCGCAGTGCATTGCGTGGTTCTGCTGTCAATGGTCATATTGAGGTTACCAGATATTTGATAAGTCAAGGAGCTGAGGTAAATAAGGGAGATAATGCGGGCATGACTCCATTACACGTTGCTGCTCAAGAAGGTTATATGGATACATGTGAATATCTGATTAGTCAAGGAGCTGAGGTGAATAAGGGAGATAATGAGGGTTCGACTCCTTTAAATGTTGCTGCTCAAGAAGGTTATCTAGATACATGTGAATATCTGACTAGTCAAGGAGCTGAGGTGAACAAAGGAACGAATGATTGTGGGACAACATTACACAGTGCTGCTCAGGAAGGTCATCTTAATATCACCAGATATTTGATAAGTCAAGGAGCTGAGGTGAATACGGGAGATAATGAGGGCATGACTCCATTACACGTTGCTGCTCAAGAAGGTTATATGGATACATGTGAATATCTGATTAGTCAAGGAGCTGAGGTGAATAAGGGAGATAATGAGGGTTCGACTCCTTTAAATGTTGCTGCTCTAAAAGGTCATCTAGATACATGTGAATATCTGATTAGTCAAGGAGCTGAGGTGAACAAAGGAACAAATGATGGTGGGACACCATTACACAGTGCTGCTCAGGAAGGTCATCTTAATATCACAAGATATTTGATAAGTCAAGGAGCTGAGGTGAATAAGGGAGATAATGAGGGCATGACTCCATTACACGTTGCTGCTCAAGAAGGTTATATGGATACATGTGAATATCTGATTAGTCAAGGAGCTGAGGTGAATAAGGGAGATAATGAGGGTTCGACTCCTTTAAATGTTGCTGCTCAAGAAGGTCATCTAGATACATGTGAATATCTGATTAGTCAAGGAGCTGAGGTGAACAAAGGAACGAATGATGGTGGGACAACATTACACAGTGCTGCTCAGGAAGGTCATCTTAATATCACCAGATATTTGATAAGTCAAGGAGCTGAGGTGAATAAGGGAGATAATGAGGGCATGACTCCATTACACGTTGCTGCTCAAGAAGGTTATATGGATACATGTGAATATCTGATTAGTCAAGGAGCTGAGGTGAATAAGGGAGATAATGAGGGCATGACTCCATTACACGTTGCTGCTCAAGAAGGTTATATGGATACATGTGAATATCTGATTAGTCAAGGAGCTGAGGTGAATAAGGGAGATAATGAGGGTTCGACTCCTTTAAATGTTGCCGCTGAAGAAGGTCATCTGGATGCATGTGAATATCTGATCAGTCAAGGCGCTGAGGTGAATAAGGAAGATAATGAGGGTTCGACTCCATTACACAGTGCTGCACAGGAAGGTCATCTTAATATCACCAAATATCTGATCAGTGAAGGAGCTGAGGTGAATAAGGGAGATGATGAGGGCTGGACTCTTTTACATGTTGCCGCTCAAGAAGGTCATCTGGATACATGTGAATATCTGATTAGTCAAGGAGCTGAGGTCAACAAAGGAACGAATGATGGTGGGACACCATTACACAGTGCTGCTCAGGAAGGTCATCTTAATATCACAAAATTTCTGATCAGTCAAGGAACTAAGGTGAATAAGGGAGATAATGAGGGCATGACTCCTTTACATGTTGCTGCTCAAGAAGGTCATCTGGATTCATGTGAATATCTGATTAGTCAAGGAGCTGAGGTGAATAAGGGAGATAATGAGGGCATGACTCCATTACACGTTGCTGCTCAAGAAGGTTATATTGATACATGTGAATATCTGATTAGTCAAGGAGCTGAGGTGAATAAGGGAGATAATGAGGGTTCGACTCCTTTAAATGTTGCCGCTCAAGAAGGTCATCTGGATGCATGTGAATATCTGGTCAGTCAAGGCGCTGAGGTGAATAAGGAAGATAATGAGGGTTCGACTCCATTACACAGTGCTGCTCAGGAAGGTCATCTTAATATCACCAAATATCTGATCAGTGAAGGAGCTGAGGTGAATAAGGGAGATGATGTGGGCTGGACTCTTTTACATGTTGCCGCTCAAGAAGGTCATCTGGATACATGTGAATATCTGATTAGTCAAGGAGCTGAGGTCAACAAAGGAAGGAATGATGGTGGGACAACATTACACAGTGCTGCTCAGGAAGGTAATCTTAATATCACCAGATATTTGATAAGTCAAGGAGCTGAGGTGAATAAGGGAGATAATGAGGGCATGACTCCATTACACGTTGCCGCTCAAGTAGGTTGTATGGATACATGTGAATATCTGATTAGTCAAGGAGCTGAGGTGAATAAGGAAGATAATGAGGGTTCGACTCCATTACACAGTGCTGCCCAGGAAGGTCATCTTAATATCACCAAATATCTGATCAGTGAAGGAGCTGAGGTGAATAAGGGAGATGATGAGGGCTGGACTCCTTTACATGTTGCCGCTCAAGAAGGTCATCTGGATACATGTGAATATCTGATCAGTCAAGGAGCCGAGGTGAACAAAGGAAATAATGATGGTATGACTGCATTACACAGTGCTGCTATGAGTGGTCATCTTGAAGTCTTGAAATATCTTATCAGTGAAGGAGCTGAAGTCAATAAAGGAGATGGTTATGGTTTGAACCCTTTGCACTATGCTGCTCAGGAGGGTCATCTTGGTACCTGTGATTATCTGCTCAGTCAAGGAGCAGAGGTAAAAAACGGAAATGATGATGGCTGGAATTTAATAAGTGCCTCTTCCGACGGTCATACATTCATTGTCAAATATCTCATTAGTCAAGGAGCAGAAGTCAATGAGGAAGATTCGAAGGACTGTACTTCTTTACACTATGCTGCTAAAGGAGGTCATCTTGGCACCTGCAATTGTCTGCTCAGACAAGGAGCTGAGGTAAGAAATGGAGATGATGACGGGTGGACTCTGTTTCGTTCTTCTTCCAAGGGTTATACATTCATCGCTAAATATCTGATCAGTCAAGGTGCTGAGGTTAATATGGGAGATATTGACGGTCGCACTCCATTACAGGTTTGTGCTCAAGAAGGTCATATTGACACGTGCGCTTATCTGATCAGCCAAGGTGCTGAGGTGAATAAAGGAATGAATGATAGTTGGACTGCATTACACAGTGCTGCTCAGAAAGGAAATTTCGAAGTCACCAAATATCTGATTAGTCAAGGAGCTCAGGTCAATAGGGTTGATGATAATGGTTACGGAGCATTGCGTGGTTCTGCTATCAATGGTCATATTGAGGTCACCAAATATCTGATCAGCCAAGGAGCTGAGGTCAATAAGGGAGATAATGAGGGCTGTACCCCTTTACACGTTGCTGCTCAAGAAGGTCATCTGGATACATGTGAATATCTGATCAGTCAAGGAGCCGAGGTGAACAAAGGAAATAATGATGGTATGACTGCATTACACAATGCTACTATTAGTGGTCATCTTGAAGTCTTGAAATTTCTTATCAGTGAAGGAGCTGAAGTTAATAAAGGAGACGGTGATGGTTTGAACCCTTTGCATTATGCTGCTCAAGATGGTCATCTTGGTACCTGCGATTATCTGCTCAGTCAAGGAGCTGAGGTGAAAAACGGAGATGATGGTGGCTGGAATATAATAAGTGCTGCTTCCGACGGTCATATGTTCATTGTCAAATATCTTGTCAGTCACGGAGCAGAAGTCAATGAGGAAGATTCGAAGGACTGTACTTCTTTACACTATGCTGCTAAAGGAGGTCATCTTGGCACCTGCGATTATCTGCTCAGCCAAGGAGCTGAGGTAAAAGACGGAAATAGTGACGGCTGGACTCTGTTTAGTGCTTCTGCCAACGGTAATACATTCATCGCCAAATATCTGATCAGTCAAGGTGCTGAGGTTAATAAGGGGTACAGTGACGGCTGCAGTCCATTACAGGTTGCTGCTCAAGAAGGTCATATTGACACGTGCGAATATCTGATCAGTGAAGGAGCTGAGGTTGTCAAGGGAGATGGCGATGGTTGGACCCTCTGTAGTGCTGCTCTAAGCGGTCACCAATTCATCACCAAATATTTGATCAATCAAGGTGCTAAGGTAAATGTTATACATAGCAATGGTCGAACTGCGTTACACATTGCTGCTCAGAACGACCATCTTGAAGTTACCAAGTGTCTTTTAAGTTATGAGGCAGATGTCAATACGGCCGATAATCAGGGATGGACCCCCTTGCACGTTGCTGTTGAAAGAGGTCATTTTGATATATGCGAGTATCTGATTGTTCAAGGAGCTGAGGTTAATTCTGCTGATAACAAGGGCTGCACAGGTTTACACTTTGCTGTTGAAAATGGCAATCTCGATATCACGAAACACTTGCTTCGTCAAGGAGCTAAGGTTAACAAAGAAAATAACCAGGGTGATACATCATTACACATTTCCGTTAAAAAAGGTTTCTTCGAGCTTGTTCAAGTTCTACTTTCAGAAGGAGCATGTTTTTCTGATGACAAGGACGACCAGATGCCATTACACCATGCATTGACTCTTGGGTTCAAAGATATCACCGATCTACTCATTGCTGATTGGAATTCAAAGGTATTAATATTATCGTTATTACCATCATCATCATCATGAAAAGTATAACTATTGTTTTGCAGTAGTTGTAGAGTAGTAATATAGTAGCGTTTGATACATAATTCAAATCAAGTTGACCACAAAAACTACACTGTACAGGCTACATATTTGTATAACTGGTACAATGATAATAAGGAAATTAGATAACGTAATGCATTATTTTAATTATGGCAACGTGTTTGAACGTAATAGAAATCTTTAAGGCTTGTCGAGTAAACTGCTTTCGAGAAAAAATAAAGTAAATTAGAATACAAAGTAGAATATGATTCTTAATTATATTCCAATTCATATAGATACGATGTCATGTTTGTGTGTGGCATATCAACAGAAAGGGGAAAATCATCTACATTTATTTATGGTCTTGCGTAGGATTACAAGATAGTTCGGTCATTCTGGCTCACATATCAATAAAAAAAAAAAACGCATTCCATATTTAAATCCCTCAGAACAATCTACCGATTCTCCACATTGCTGTCCTCCGCGGTGATGCATCCCTAGTAGAGAAATTAATACTTTATGGATGTGATCTGAACAACCAATCAACTGACGGTCAGACGTGTCTACACCAAGCCATTAAGTTATGCTACAGGACTGAGTGGACTGTGAAGGAAACTGACACATTAAAAAAGGTGACATGGGCATCCATATTTTGGTCTAATAAATTACAGGAATAGATATAAAAATAAAGGGTTTTTTCATAACCTTCCTCCTTTTCGTGTCTTCCCCTCCCGTTCTTTCCCACAAATTGAAAACTGATTTGACAGGGTTGCTCCTGCATATTTTGAAACAAATTAACAAGAGTAAATGTAGAGTTAGAGTTTACAAGGGTATCATTTTTTTTTTGATAATCTTCCTTCTTGTTTCTCCCCCCTCTTTTTTGTTCAATTGGAAACTGATGCAGCAGGGTTTTTAACGTTAACCTAGCTGTAACACACCCTTTCACTTTAATATTATTAATGTATTCAACAATGAATTCCCTATTGTACCACTACACAGTGGGTTGAAATTAAGGCAAGAGAAACGTATGCATACCTCAACAAAATTTTATAACAAAATATTGTATTTTTTAGGGATATCTAATCAAATGATCAAAATATTTTAACATTCCCTGGCATACTATTGAAAATTGTTCTTAAGCTCTTGGTACGAGTTGGAATAATCACATTATGTTTTTTGCTGACATAGTTGATGCTAAATAAAAGCTGGACATATTTTCTAAGGTCACTTTCAAATCTCTAAATTAAAACCTGAAGAAGAGAGTTCACACTAACAAACTTTAGAATGGCTAAGTAATTAATCTGCACAGAAAGGACATTCTTTTGACTTTAGTTTGAACGCAGCTCCTGCAGGAAAATGAGTTACGTGTTATTCTTTTACAGATATCCAATGAATACTACAATGGGGCGTTACCTCCTGAGAAGGGAATGGTGTTCTATCTTCTTGACAATGGAGCTAGTTTAGATATAAAGGACGATGCAGGCAATCTACCAATCGACTATGCTAAGGACCACGTGATCAATCAGATGATCTTGCTAAGGTTGTATTCTTTGGTATCACTTGGTTTTATTTTATCAAAACTGCTAGCTAAATGTTTTGATATAATTTCTGAGATGTATTATGAGGGTCAACGAAAACGTATTTTATGCTTTCAATTGATTTAATTTGATTTTTTTTTCTTGAAAACATTAATACGAACTTCCTTCAGCTATCACAAAGCCAGCACTTATATTGCGAAATTTAAAGTTCTATATACATACGGTAAACAAATTCCAACAAATTGTATATTTTCTTTTGCAAAAGTTGATGCATTATCATTTTAGTAATTTGTAAATTGCATAATTTATGGAAATGCATGAACTTATTTACTTATATTACAATACATAAAATTATTTAGATACTAAAGTAATTATGAATGTTATTTATCTTATTTTAGGTCACCTATAGAGGATATTGTATATTCAAAAGGTAAGATTTGAAATTTCAGACATTTATTATTGCTCCTCATTAAATTCACCCCCTTGATATTGTATCGATATTTGCTTTTGCTCACCATGAAAAATGTTTCCATCTCCTGGTATGAAACATTCAATTGACAAATTTCTTCTTAATATTACAGTCTAGTTTGACATTTCAAGTTAGTAAAAGTGTTTGATATCAGTTCCAAACGTGAACACGAATGGGAAAATGTAATGTTCATGTAACTAAAATTCGTCAAACAATTCGTAATGATAATTGCAGATTCTGTAATTTACCGTATTTCGTAGGGATATGTTTTATACTTAAATTTGTATGTACATTTAAAATTAAGTTTGATATTGTAATGCTGTTTTACTATCTTAAAAAAAAAATAGATGCACCACCAAGTACTAGTAATCTTTCCGTTGAAGTCAAGTCATCTAACAACCAAAAAGTTGATCTAGGATACCATGACGTGTCAATCTTTATCCCTCCTGGCGCTGTTCTCCATGATGACAAGGGCGAGATCACACTTACAGTCTTACGAGAGCTACCCGGTTTCGACCTTCACGAAGATGAATCAGTTGCCTGCTATGGAATCAGATGTGATCCTCCACATATGGTCTTCCAGTATCCTGTTGAAATTAAAATACCACACTCTTCAGTGGTCATTAATCCAGATCAAGTGAAACCAGACATCGTTTCTCGTGTATGGGACTCGGTCAATGGTAAGTTAATCTGCGTCGTCAGGTTTGATCAACTTTGTTTAATTTCATCAAAGTTAAGTCTCGCCCCCATTTCACGTCATCTGTATTGACTCATTTCTATTATCGTCACCGTCAAGAACCCCTCCCAAGTCCCAAATGTCTTCGCCATCATCATTAACATCACCGTCATTACGATCATCATGATAATCATCACTAATCTTCCTTATCACCCTCCATACTTTTCTCAACGTCATCATCCGCCATCATAGCAATTTTAAATCATCATAATCATCTCCATCATCACCACCATCATTAATAAACATATGGTCAGTCATTGACATCGCATTGACATCAACAGCATTAGGGTAGTGATTTTTATTAGACCGTCAATGCCATTTTAATTGTCGTATATAATCAATGCATACATAGTGCACCAAGAAAATTAACAAAGGGTCACCACATCTCCTGAAGCACTGCATGGCATGGCAGCACGAGACCTAGCATAGCCCTCCCCAGAATTGCGTGTAAGATTTTTTTTAGGGAGAGGGAGGGGGGGGGGAGACGAGTACTTCTTTAAGGTTCGAGATTATTATCTTAATTTAACAATTAATGAGAATCTCCAGTCATGTAAATTCGATTGTATAAATTGTTTTATCTCCATAAGATCTACCAAGAACTTCAAGACAGAGATCATCCAACTCATCGGACGAGCCACCATTCTGCAGAATATACGAAAGGCATCTAGAGCTCTACATCACCCACTGTGCTGAGTGGTGGGTTCTTATTCCTCTTGAACAACAGGTGATCCGACAGAAACTTATGTGCACTCCATACATCCCAGATAAGATAGAGAAGGGTCAAGAATTTTCAATAAATCTCCAGATGTATAACGATCTTCCTGGGACCGAACGGGTAAGAATAATCAATGTTGATGACATCTTGGAATACTTTTCAGGATTTCATAATTTAGCAATCACCACTTGTCATTAAAACCCTACTAAAATGTCACCTTAAGTTTAAATTTGTTTTGCCACAATTTTCATTTTAAGCTGATGGCTTGGGCTACATATATATATTAGTATGGTGTCAAGCTACATCATCTGTTCATCCCTTCAATCGTAGATGAGGTAAAAAACTTGCCTGTCGAAGGGAATTGATTGCTCGCCCATTTTCATTTTGTTGTCTTGATTATACCATGGTAATTATATGTAGAACGAAGATATGTTTATATTTGGTGCTTTTATGATAATAATAGAAACAATATTGGATTATTACAGTGCGTCCCAGAAAAAAAAACCGAAACTGATATTAAGCGATGATTTATCCTAAATTTATTCATAAATACAATAGACAAATGACCTACCAATGTAAAGCTTAGAATCTCCTCTTTCATCTGATATTTCTTAGATTATTCCTCATTCAGGCATGAGTGAGCAAAAACAATTTGAAGAAAGGAAACCAAAAACTCATTTGGTGGGGGTATCTAAATGTCAAAAAGAAAATCACATGCCGAAAAAGTTCAATATCTGCTCTTTTATTTGTGACCTTAGTCACAAAAAATGGCCAAGAAATAAAAAAGTAATGTTCCCTCGACACAATGGTTGTATTTTAATAATTTCATTAAATAAATGTGTTTTCACCGGTTTCCCACAGAAGCTATCGCATGGTTAACAAAAGAAATAAAGGTAAATGCCAGTTTTGGTAACGATATGAAAATGAGTTCGTACAAAATCCAATGAAATGACCACCAAAGTGTCTGTTTGTGTAAATAAAGAATATGTGCCAAAGGATTCTGGTAGAAATTGTTTAATTGCTGAGAAATTAGCAAATAAGCACATGATTCGGGTCAAGCGTCGGGCACGACATTCAAAGCAATAATAATACACTGTCCCACGTGCGTTTATCTGTGTTGGTGATCTTCAGTGTAATTATTTTTCAGCGTAGATTTCAAGATTTCACAAAGTTCAGTTTATATGACTGTACCAGATCTAGATCATCGATGATATACTGACAATTAAGCCTGATTTTATAGACTTTCTCATGAAATCAGTGTTTACTGCAACTGCTGGCATTTCTCTTTAATGCTAAAACTGTCAAAAGCTCTCAGGGATTTGGACTCTTGGCTCAATAAAAACAAGTTGATTTTGAATAGTGACAAGACCAAAACGATGCTACTAGGATCAAAACAAAAGCTAAGAACACTAGACAGCAATATGCTATCGATAGTGTTAAATGGATGTCAATTGGAATGTGTAAATGAATATAAATGTTTAGGAGTTATTATAGATAACAATCTCGACTTTAAAAAACATGTTGACAGCATAGCTTTAATTGTAAAACAAAAACTAGGAACTATTCGTCGCTGTAAACAGTATTTTGATAAAGCACAATTGAATAAGCTGTATTGGGCATTTGTAATGCCCCATATAATGTATTGCTGTACCGTCTGGTCGGGAAGATCTGAAATTAATCACAGTAAGTTAGAGAGATTACATAAGAGGGCGGCATACATGGTATCTAACTTCTCTTGGGAAACTCCATCTGAACAAATTTTCAAAATATTATCCTGGCCCAAAATACGCAATGTCTTTTTTAGAGCATCTTGCTTAATGGTTCATAAATGTTTACACGAAGCTGCTCCCCAGGTGCTTTGTGATAAGTTTATTTATATAGAGAAAGTATCCTCCCGAACAACTAGAAACACAAATAAGATGATAATCAGAGTGCCATATGCTCGTACAACCTTTTATCAGAAATCATTTTTTGTCACAGGCCCATTACACTGGAATAAACTACCCGAACACCTCCGATTCATAGAAAACATTAAACAGTTCAAACAGGAAATGGTTAAATGGAAAAAAACCTTTAATATGTAATAGGGACTAATGGTGGAATTTATTTTATTCTTTCTCCTCATTTTGTACATATTTTATCTCTTTTCATGTGTATATATTTTCGTTTAGTTTTAGTTAACATCTTTACAGTATTATATTTTATTTGTTCTGTTATTTTCCATAGTTAATTATGCTCATTTCATTTCATTTTTATTTTCAATATTAGTATTTATGCTCTATTCTTTGTTTATATTTGAATATGTTACCATGTTTTATATTTCTATTTGTTCACGAAGGGTCTCAACGAAAACCAGCTTGTTGCTGATTGAGCTACCCTTCTTTTAAATGTTTGAAATAAATAAATAAATAAATAAATTTCTCTTTAATGCATGGCTGATCGTCAACAAAACGGAGTGTCGAGTGAGTTCAAACGTCAGCCTGTAAAACCTCTTCATTTTATGAAATTATTGAAATTCAGCCTTTATTTCAAATTACCAGAACTTTTTTTTTATTTCTCGACCATTTTTTTGTAATTGAGGTATCAAAATAAAGAGCAGATATTGAACTTTTTAAAAATGTGGTTTTCTTTTTGAAACCAAGATACAGCCCAAAAATGACATTTTGGTATCCCTTCTTCAAATTATTTTTTTCGCTCATGCGTGAATGAAAAATAATATAAGTAATTTCAGGTGAGAGAGGAGATTATAAATTTTACAGTGGTAGGTAATTTGTCTATTGCATTCGTGATGAAATTGTGATAAACCGTAGATAAATCTCGGTTTCGGTTTTTGTGGGACGCACTGTATAGCGCACATATCGTCTTTAGAATATCAAGGCGCTTCTACATGTCTGGGCTACGCTAGACTACCGATTCCGGTGCTTACAGCTTTTTGAAGAATTACTTCCTGCCGGTACCTATTTACCTCATCAGGGTTGAGTGAAACAAAACTGAGTGTAAATCAGTTGCTGAAGAAAAACCCGCCATGACTGGGAATCGAACCGATGTCCATCATATTGAAAGGCGATAGACTTAACCACTAAATCACGACGTTTCAATACTCTTATGATTATTGGTATTATTGTATATTGTCTTGATCATGTTGATCAAGCTATTGACCCCTTCCAAATGGGTGCAAAATTAACTTACTTGACAATTTCTAAAAATGGAACAGAAATTCAATCGATTTTCAGATAATTTTGAACAAGTTGCATTTAAAATATATCCACAATAATTATTATTATGGTAAAGTGGTAAATGTAATATATTTAATGATGCTAATTAAACATCAATATTCTGAACAGATTTTACGAGAGGAGGCGAAGCAACAATTTTACCACAGATGTCACTGCTCAGTTCCTTTCAGCATTGAACCCAGGTCTGGTGACGTCACGATCACGTGCCAACGTGATGGAGAAGAAATCGAAAGCCAGGTAAAGTTAACATGCATGATATATTGTTATATTGGTTTATATTTATAAAATTTAAATGCGACATACAAAACAAGTATAAAATCCTTGACTATTAACTGAAATAAAATACGTTTTAAAAAGGGGTCCCTGGTGTTTCAAGCAAAATAATTTCAGTAATATTTATTTGTTGTTGCTGTTTGTCAAATAGGTCCTCTCTGTGAGGGATCTTCAAACCAAGATGAAACAGTGTGTTACACTATACGTACCTCCATGTGCAGATGATGTTGACTTTACAGTGATTACAATAACAATTGCACAGTCTGGAAAGCACGGGATATCACGATCTATTGCTTTTGTCCCAAGATACATAGGTAATAAAACTGTCCTTATTTCGACTTCTCTATTTCAATAATAAGATTCCTCTATCAAATCTTAAAACAAATACACGCGATTGGTAGAATCATTTATTATCCTGATGTTGTATTTATTTTCTAGATCACTCATGTCAATGAAATATCATCAAAGAAAAATAAAATAGTATTTAACCATATATCATTAGAAAATACTATACTAGCTACATATATGCAGACTTTGTAAACGATTGCTGTGAGTGAAAAGCCTACTCGTGTTAAAAGAATACGGAGTTGATATTCTTATAGCCATGAATAAAAAATGGCTCGAAAAGGTTTGCTTCTCTTATTTTCAAATTTCGTCATACTTATTATCCGTATTTCCAGATGGACCAGAGTGGCCATCTCCATCTGCAGACATAAACTTCAATCGGTAAGTCTCCATCAGTTTAAACGTTTAGAAGCCGGGTTGTTAAGGTTGAGAAAGCCCGTCAGGTCTTCTTCAAACTTAACAAGAAAAGAAAGGCCATTTTAGAATCGGCTGACATAGCGATGTCATTGTCACAATACACGAACAATACTTTCTGAAAGCTAATGCGTAATTACAATTTGTTGGATATATCGATTGAATATTAATTTGTTTTTTTTTGCTTTTTTAAAATTTCATTTCAAGGAACACAGTACGTATAATAAAATGGAGCAAATTCTCAAATGAATCTACAGTGTTGAAAAAGCCCCATGATTTTACAGAAAAAAAATATTTTGCAGAAAGCAATATCATAACAGGATCATTCTGCAAATTAAAAAAAGAACATAATTTTTTCTGCAATTTACAGGTCTGTTTAAAAAGGGGAAAAGATGTTTTATTTAAGGAAATTTGGAAAATTGCCATGCACCAAATACCAATTTCTTGTAAGATTTCGCAATCTGGCAAGATTACAGGTGTCATTGAGGCTCTAATGCAGGAACGTCTTTTATATAAAGATAGATTTTCTCACAGTGTACATGATAATATAAAGAATGACCAATGGCTGAGGATTTTCTAAATAAATAATTATTTTAGTATAAATGCTTTCCCCATCTGTTGTTTTTAAAAATGTATACTAACAAAATATACATGTACATAATGGCAGCAAGAAGATTGAAACAATATGAAAAGACATGCTCATGGCATTGGCAGCGAAACCAGTAAACCACAATCATAATAGGATTAAATAATATAATATGGAAATTATTGTCGTTCATATCGTAACATCCAGGACGTTAGAAAAAGTCCAGAAAAGTGACTTGCAGTCGGACATTGATGTCCTTACAATAGCCCAATCAATGGATGTAAATCAGTTCTATGACATAGGCGTAGCTCTTGGTTTCACCATTGCTGAACTGGATCGCATAGAGTACAGGAGATTCAAGGACAGACAACAAGCCACCTATGACATGCTCGTGGCATGGAGAGGGAGACAAGAATCTATCGTAGCAGCAAAGAACACACTCATCACATTCATGGAATCTTTCCAATCATCAGCAACTGATATATCTATTTCAGGTTCGGGTATCGCTCTATTCGTGTTTATCATATTTGACTATCACCAGGTCACGAATGGTTCCTTAGTTGCCCCTAAAATGACAAAAAATAAAGATTTTAAAGTATACTTATTTGAGAAAATAAATTTTCAGATTTATGGTACAATTCCACCCTCGAATAATTTTGAATTCTAATTCAGGAAGGAAATTAGGGAAATTGACACATATATCTTTATGATCTCTAGTCGTCCAAGACTTCTAAATTTGCAATGTACCCCTACAGAAATTTAAGCGTGCCGCATGCTAGTAACTAGCATGCGACTAGCAAGGCGGTCGCTAAAGAAGCGAGTGCATGCTAGCGACCAGTCCCTCCTCGCTAAAATATCGCTTAACTATTACTCTGCACGCGTATTACACGCTTATTAAGCCAGCCGCATGCTAGTTACTAGCATGCCGCAAGCTTGCGCAAGCTTCTCGCATGCTTGCCGCAAGCTTTAAAAATTCTGTGGGGGTATATATCAAGACGTAGTTCTTTTGGTTACACTTCGTAATTCCGAAGGTTCTTTATTCCGAAGGTTCGTAATTCCGAAACACGTAAATTGCCTATACCTCGATGTTCGTTAATCCGAAAACAAAAAAGGGTTCGTTAATCCGAACACGGGTCGTGTGGTCCAGTGGTTAGAGCATTGGACTCATAATCGCAAGGTTGTGAGTTCGAATCCCAACTCTGCCATTGTCTCCACTTTGATAGAAAGGCCCGAGAGTGATATCTGTCGTCTATAACGTCAGCCACTATGACTGATTAACATAGACGTTAAATGTTTCATTGGTAATTGGTTATATACCAGCTTGGCGTTTACCAGCAAAATGCTGTCCTGCCGAGTTCCTACGGGAGTTACCACAAACAGAAACAGCAACATTTGTGGCGTTATTCCGACGGTTCGCTATTCCGAAGGTTCGATAATCCGAAAACGAAATAAGGTTCGTTGTTCCGAAGGTTCGATAATCCGAAAACGAAATAAGGTTCGTTGTTCCGAAGGTTCGTTAATCCGAAAACGAAATAAGGTTCGTTGTTCCGAAGGTTCGTTAATCCGAAAACGAAATAAGGTTCGTTTTTCCGAAGGTTCGTTAATCCAAAAATGAAATAAGGTTCGTTAATCCGAAAACGAAATAAGGTTCGTTTTTCCGAAGGTTTGTTAATCCGAAAACGAAATAAGGTTCGTAATTCCGAAGGTTCGTTAATCCGAAAACGAAATAAGGTTCGTTTTTTCCGAAGGTTCGTTAATCCGAAAACGAAATAAGGTTCGTTTTTTCCGAAGGTTTGTTAATCAGAAAACGAAATAAGGTTCGTTAATCCGAAAAAAAAATAAGGTTCGTTAATCCGAAAAATGAAAAACGGGAAAGCAGAGGCAAGGGCGAGGGGGGGGGGGGCGGGCGGGGACACTGTTGCCGTTCAATTGTTATGAGGATGGGAAGGCAAGGGCGGCCGAACGAATTTTCGTTGGGGGGTAAAGCCAAAAAATGAAACTCATACGTCAAAATGGACACTTTGGTGATATTTTCCCCTTAAGATTATCATCTGCTTGAAGTCATTGTTTGTTTGATAGTGATTAAGTAGAGAAAAACCTTTTTTGAAGTGATTTCTTATTATGGCAAAACGTATATTTAGGCTTTATTTTTCGGGAGAGAGTGTAATGAGCGAGCGGCTTGGTAAAACAAATTCAAAGGTGAAGTTGTAAAACGTTTTTTGGGGTCAATTATTCTTAAAATGGCATAATTGCGAGGTGTTGCGAGCGTTAATCACAAGCTAAAACTTTAGGGTATTTCAATAAAAAAATGAAAATAAGTTGTTAAAAATCCGAGCAGATTTCTGCTGTCATTAAAAAGATGTGCATCTAACTAAAAAAATTAACACGAGCGCAAAACGCAGCTTAAACATACTGACCAGAAAAGGAACCTGTTAAAGAAAGCATTTAGTGACCTCTTTAGGATGCATATTTCACCAATCGAATGAGAGTGCGAAGAGCAAGCTGAAAAATTGCAATATTCCAGCCTGAAAACTTAACTTGTATACTTTAAAAAGAGTATTTTATTTCGAAAAAACACGAAAACCGGCATATTTATTTTTGAAAAAGGAACTTTCCCATTTTGGAAAATATTAATTTCCCTGTTTTTTAATTCATTTTTGGGGTGCAAGTGCCCCTGCCTCCCTCCCGGCGGATCCAACTTTCGTCAAATAGGGGGGGGGGGCAATATTTTTTTCAGCCACATTTTCCTCGATCGGCAGCTTAAAGTTGATTTTTGTTTGTTTCTTTGAAAGGGTAGTCCTAACAGTCAATAATTAGCTTTATACTTATAAAATAAAGTAAATATGTAATAACATAATAAACCCTTTTTAAATAATGCGAGCGCGAGCTATATATTTTTTTTAAATGATGGGCAATATGTTTGTGATCTTCAAAACGAGATGCCTATGTAACTAAATTTAGATAATAACTGCGAGCAAGATCGCAAACAGAAATTTTAAATATATAAGCTCTGACCTGATCTAAAGG
This sequence comes from Lytechinus variegatus, assembly GCF_018143015.1. Lineage (NCBI taxonomy): Eukaryota > Metazoa > Echinodermata > Echinoidea > Temnopleuroida > Toxopneustidae > Lytechinus > Lytechinus variegatus. The sequence goes on along the minus strand of NC_054745.1, from coordinate 33,524,387 downwards.
GGACATTTAAAGAACTTTTTGCAGTTAGCCATGAAGACGATGCGTGTTTCAACCAGTGGCGGCGGAATATATTTTCCTGGGGGGGGGGGCAAAGCCAAAAAAGGGGCCAATAGGGGCAATTTGGTGCAAACGTATATTTTCACCATGAGATTATCATCTGTGTAAAGAGGTTGTGTGTTTTGTAGTAATTGAATTGAGCAAAAAAATTAAGTGATCACTGATTGATAAATTATATATTTACGTTTCATTTCTGCGAGCGTAGCGAGCAAGCGGTTTGAGGGAAAAAGTCAAATCTGAAGATGTAAAATTCACCTTTTTGGTCAATTACTGTTAAAAGGGCATCCTTGTGAGATGTTGCGAGCGAATCACGTGCTCAAACTTTTGGAAATTTCATGTAGGCCTAGAATGATAATAATGATATAGATATTATTTACCCAGGGAAGCCAATTCATTTCTGAAAGCTGTTCTCCAAGCTATTATTTTTTTTTTACAAGAATGCTTAGAATGTCCAGTTTTCAGGTTGGAAAATCGGAAAATCTTGGCACACGTGTATCGCTCGCATCAAGTATTGTTTATTGAGGAACTCATTCTATTGTTGGTTACAAAAAATATAAAATGTCCAGTTTTCAGGTGGAATATCACAAATTTTAAGCTTGCGGTTCGCGCTCTAATTATTTAGTTCGTGAGATATATATTCTATTCATAAGTCACTAAATGCAGTCCTTAAAAGATTACTTAGAAACCTGTTGCATAAAGCTTTTTACCTGAGAAAACTCTGGTAAAAACTGATAACTATTAAGGTTAGTCTGATTTCCGCCATTGACTTTAGCACAGGGCAAAAACTCCGCTAAAAAAACATCCTGAGTTTTCTCAGGTAAAAAGTTTTATGCTTATTAATATAAACAAATTACAGCTCGCCCTCGAGTTAATTCTTTAGAAAGATACACATCTTTCTCACGATTAAAAAACTGCTCAGAATGTTAAGTTCACGTGGTGTTACATGAAACGTCTACTAGTTTGAGCTTGCGATTCGCGTTTTCAACATCTCACAAGGATCATTATTATAGTATTATTTTTATTACCAACAGAAGCTGTTATTAAAAATGACATCCCCTCCAATACAAATCCTATTATCTAGAGGTTACTCGCACGCGACCAACACACTTGATCCCCTGCATCTTTAAACCATTTGCTTAGGCAGCAATTGCTCAGATAAAATCGAAATTAGCCTATGCTTGATGGGCGCTTATTCTTAATGAAATGCATGCTTTTGGGCCACAACACATGCATGTATCATCGATCGTCATTGCATAATATCGTGTAATCTTGTAATGACAACACCGTTTTTGTTACAAAAATGAATAATTTTTCATTTTCGGAAATACGAACCTTATTCAATTTTCGGATTAACGAACCTTATTTCGTTTTCGGATTAACGAACCTTCGGAATTACGAACCTTATTTCGTTTTCGGATTAACGAACCTTCGGAATTACGAACCTTATTTCGTTTTCGGATTAACGAACCTTATTTCGTTTTCGGATTAACGAACCTTATTTCGTTTTCGGATTGACGAACCTTCGGAATTACGAACCTCATTTTGTTTTCGGATTAACGAACCTTCGGAATTACGAACCTTATTTCGTTTTCGGATTGACGAACCTTCGGAATTACGAACCTTATTTCGTTTTCGGATTGACGAACCTTCGGAATTACGAACCTTCGGAAATACGAACCTTCGGAATAACCGAACCTTCGGAACTACGAAGCTTCGGAATTACGAATGTATGCGTAGTTCTTTTTATAGTTTAAAGAAGAAAAGAAAATGCTTAGTATTGGCTTTATACTATACTTGTGTGGCTTAAAGTATTTTGTCTTCTCTTTATCGTTTATCGGACTTTATCGGACTTGACTGCGGTCATCAAGACATTGGACCGAATGAGTAAGTTTGTATTTTCTGTTAAATAAATGTTTAATATATGAAAAATAGCAGCCGAAACCTTATATTTATCATGCTCTTTACGATTTTCAGAATGTTCGACCAATAGAATGTATATGAATAATAAAAAGATTTTCCGTCAATATGTCTTCTTCAGTCAAATTAAATGCATTGCGTTTATATTATTCCCTGTCTGTTCGTATCATACCCTCTCAGAAATGGTCTCAAACAACGTGTGGACTAGCTTTACATTCAAGTTTCTTGTACCTAAAATTTCGATAGGTTCATGTCAACCAACCTAATTATTTCTTTTATTGGGACTATTATGAAACTGAAATAAGCCGGAGGTAATAAAAATATAGAATAAACATTTAAATTGGGTTGGGTTCATTTTTTTCATTTACCTACAATGATCTTATTTCAACGTCACAGAGAGATTCCTGATAGTATGTTGTTACAAGTTGCCCGTTGCATCAGCAAAGAAAAGTTTTATGAGATTGGCAATCAACTGGGATTTGACAGGACAGAATTACAGCACATCGAACAACGATCGTTGTACAATAGAAAGGATGCTAACATCCAAATGCTCTCGATTTGGAAGGCATCCCAAACATCAATGGATAAAGGAGAGGAGAAACTGCACATGGTCTGGAAATCTGTTACCGAAACGTCTCAAGCGACTTGCACGAATGGTATCCAGTACTATTTTGTTTTTCTTCAGAAAATGCACTTATTGTCAGTTTCATTTCCTTTGTGTTATTTAGGGCCTAATTATTCGAATTTCGTCGAATTTTTACTCGAATGATCCAACTGAAAAGGCAATTTTTCAATTCGTATAAAAGGTGCCCAGTACTTAGAAAATCTTTTTTTGAATACTTATCCAGATGAAGCAAAGACCCGAAACTCCAAATTACGAGGTGCATTTTTTTTGTTCTACAAAATTTGTAAATTACCAATAGGTACACTTTGCCTACACAATCAATGAGACAATAGGGCCAATTGAGGATGGAAATGCCAAAGACATCATCATGAATCAATAGAACAAATATTTGTCTTATCTATTCCCATTCTACATATGCGACAATGATAGTTCCTTCCGTCCTCTGTATGCTCTTGGCGTAATAAAAATGCACGTAGTATGGTTTTGTGAACAGAAGAAAGCAAGATATTCCACTCCGACCTTGCGATCTGGAAATTTTGCACTCTATACATTACCTGTTTGTACATAGATGATCGACGGAATTTTAACATTTTGAACACGTCCTGTCACTAAAACGGTCTGTTGTCACACTATGACCATAATACCTTGCAGATGCTGAGGATGAAAAAGAGGAAACTGATGGTGAGACCCCTCTGAAGCCGGAAGAGAATCACAACCCATCACCTCAACAAGGATCAGAACTAGATGAAGACAAATACCATGAAGAATGGAAGATCATCGAATACACAGAGTCAGGTATGAAATAAATATTAAGAAACGAAGAGGGTGTGGATAGAGAGAGACATATATTGAGGGTGGTGGGGTCTTATTGGCAAAATTAGGAGCAAAGTCAAAAATCAATATTTATAGGGAAACCGAATAGCCTTTTTCTATAATGGCAAGTGGTCAGAAATACCATTATCATGGTAAATATCCGATCCAGCTTCATGAATATATTACAGGTCAGCCAGGTAACGGTTATTCTTATCACCATTTCTAATAACATTCTATCAATTCTAATTCCTAATCATAGACCAAGATGGAACTGTTGAAGACATCGACGTGCTTGGGGGTTCACCGAGTAATGGCGAACTGTGTGGAGCCGTTCGCCTGGTTGGAAATCTCAATACGGCTTTGGACCTCAGTAGAGCTCTCCGTGTCGACGACGACATTATAGGTCTTATAGCTCCTTCCAACCCTGCACTAATGGAAAGACTAGCATGGCAACTCATCAACCAATGGTATAGACGTTTAGGAAAACAGGAGAAGGAAGAGAAGTTGGCTAGGCTTCTGCAAGGATATCACATCGAAGAAACTCAAACAGGTTTTAATAACAACTATGATTTCAATATTTCTTTGCTCACAAATGCTTTTTAAAATGATGTTGTGTTGTATAATTAAAAAATATTTTTGTAAGGGGGTGAAAAAATATCTACATTTACCAAATTTTCCTTGAATAATTAAAGACGTACAGGATTATTATTATTCAATGACTGACACCACAACTATTTCCTTCTTTTTAAAGATATTTCTGAAATCTCCAAAAAGATTCACACGAATCCAGACCTCCTACACCTCTCACAGTGGCTGGGTCTATCAGCTTCCGAAATTCTGAAGGTGATGGCGTCATGTCTGTCCTTGGAACCTGCCATGATACGTCAGGTTGCTCTACAGATTCTTCAGAAATGGACAAAACAAGGAGGAACAAGACTGAGGTTGCTTGAAATTGCTAGAGCTTTTCATTTTAACGATGCTGCAGAGCAGATAGCCACAGGTAAGTAAAAATATTCATAAGGCAAATTGTGTCATTACTATTCCAGGTTACAGTCACAGTGGCAGATCCAGGGGGGGGGGGGCATTTCCGGCTCGTGCCCCCTTGAGAGTCATACTCATTATTTTTTTATTATGTCGTCCATGCCCAAGTGTGCCCCCTTGCACATATTTTTTAAAGGGAATATGTCGTTCATGCTCAAATGAGTACATTTTCTTTTCTGTTTTCTCAAATTTTCCGCAGGCAAAAATACCTTCATTTTTAGTGACATTTTTTGCTTCTTAGAATTGCCTATGAGAATTTGCCCAGCCCCCTGGAAAAGCCTGGATCCACCCCTAAATAGTAATTAATTTGTCCCGTCTCGCAAAGAGTTGTGCTTAATTCAATCAATTACCATCAACTATATGGAAATTCATCGTTCCCATTTATTCGTTGCCAGAAATTTAAACAATGCCTTTTATCATGTTTATAAATAAAAAGGAAGAACACTCCTTGTCAAGACAAAGATGAAATACTGTCTATTTTATCATGTCTAAAAAGGATTTCGAACAAACATTTACATTGCTGGCCTTTGAAGCGAATCAATAGCAATTCCTGTCAACTCAGGGTCCAGTACTTTCACAATTTTTCTCAGAATTTAATAGTAATATGAAATCGCATAACAACGTCAAAGTATTTACGTTTCATTATTCACTAAGTTAGGGAAATAACAGGCACTACTTCTATTCCTTATAGGTAGCAGCATATTCATTAATAACCTGTTTCCTATTATAACATAAATTGCAGAGATAATTTTAGAAGAAAAGGAAATCGATAATATCGTTTTGCTGAACATATTCTCTTGTGCCATCAATTACAGCAATTTCACAACATCCAGGCTTCCCGGATCCGTTTTCACATGCCACCATTGATCACAATGGTGGAGAGTTGAAGCTTCATGACCTTGGAATCAGAGTATCCATTCCTTCGGGTGCGATCTCAAAAGGAATGAGATCAATTGCTACTCTATGTGTCCCTAGGAGTAATTCATTTAACATTCCCCTGGATAATGGAGAGGTTCTCGTGACACACATCATCCGATGTTCCTTCTCGCAAGAGCTTCGTAAACCCGCGGCTGTGACGCTTCCACACTGCATCCTCTCAGATCGATATCAACAGAAGAAGGAAGACTTGTGTTTGAAGTTATATACCAAACTAGGACAAGGTATTGTTGAATAAATGACATTCCTGTAAGTTTGAGAATAAGGCATAATGTGGACTTTTTTATTGGTTTTGCCACTGCGTGTTTGTATAATGTCAGTTTCAAAATATCTTTGTAAACCAAATTCAAAACAAAGAACGGCGAGTAACACTGCAAAATGTTAAGTTTAGTATTATGATGGGATATTCATTTCGTCTATGAAATTAATTTTGGGCCTATTTTAAAGCCTAACGCTATGTTTTAACGACTGGATAATCTGTGATTTACCAAGAGAAGAAAGGTATAGGTATAAATGTTTTAACGTAACTCTATGTGATGTAAGAGTGTTAGTTTGGTGTGTAAAAGTGTATGTGTATGTGACAGTGGGGGGGGGGGTCTGAGAGTGGGTATGTCTGATGGTGTTTCGCGAGCTTCATTGCGAGTTTCTGTCGCGATTTCCTTTGTTTTAATGTATGTATGAATGGTTTTGCTTGTTTTGAATGCGGGGATTCTGTGTATAGTTGTCTTCGGTAGTAATGCGTTTGTGTGTGGCGCAGTGGTGTATTAAATGCGGTACGTTATGTGTATACGTGCGTGTGTGTGTGTGTTCATATGTGTGCACCTGCGTATATTGAAAAAAAATTTATATTAAATAAGGGTGTCGCTTCTATTCGGTTAGTGAGGTGAGATCTTTCAGCAAACAGTTTCGCAGGTTCCTTGCAGAAACTACACGTATTTCCTACAGAAAATAATTATTTTATATTATTCACATTTACACCTTTATAAAACTAACGATTTTTTCGGTTGTCTAATATAAATTGTAATCAATCATATAATTTTAGAATCGAAATCCTTGTGACACCTGTAACGCCATGTTACTTTCCTGATGTCTTTGCCATTCAATTAGGACAATTTGGTTGCAGGACTATTGAATCATCGAAAGGTTTTGAGATCTCAGAAGACAGGATTACATTCTCGACACGTCATCTTGAGTACTTCGCTTTGTCTTCGAATGATGTCCGAGGAATTCATTTCATCTGTGAGGTGTCACAACCTCTCTTCAAGTGCAACACTCCACAGCCCACTCTACGAATCCGCATAGCACATCCTTACAACAAAGACTCTGCAGTAAGTCAGAACCGTGTATTACTTCTGATAGTAATTTTAGACACCAATGCCTGATAAAACTACACTTTATAACTAATTTAGCTCTTAAAGTGCGTGTATAGTGACTGCACTTCGGAGTGCTTGTCTAGTTCAAATTTGAACGAGAAAATTCCGCACTCCGAAGGAATGCTAAATTTACCTATAAATAGTCAATTTTATATAATTATAAGTAATTCATTTTCCAGTATCACAATGGTTATTAGCTGTTATAAAAAGGAGAATTAGAGCCTGTTGAAAGCAGGTTAGCTTGTATGAAATAGGAAAACCCACGAATCAAAGACTAATTAAATTTTGACAAATATTATGCAAGTACCAGGACAGTTTAGAGCATGTCAAAATTCGAATATGGAATATTCGAATGTGGAGAACACAAAGGCTATATACAGTGCGTATCAAAAAAAGTTTACACTTAGAAAAAATCCTGTAAAATTATATATTTGTAATATCCTGACAATTTTTCCATATTTTAGCATTGGTACGTATCCATTTAAGCAACTGACGATATAACTGTCGAAAAATATTTCCGCTTGAGTGAACACCACTTACTTTTGAAAAGTTGGTGAAGATGATTTGCGCAGAAGTTTGAAATAGTTATGCGAAAAAAGTAGACCTTTAACATTAGTAAAAGTGATTTGAAGGTATCTTTTACCTTTTTAACTTGTTTCCTTACCCAAACACTTCAAAGAGTGCATTGCGCCCCACCCCACTTCCCCACACACTGAGTCCATCGTGACGATATTTGCTTTACACTGAGCTGTGATTTACATGAAATGGCTTAGGCTTGATTTTCATTTTGTTAATCATTGCCAAGCTTGGGAAAAGTGTGGAGAAACAAGTATTAAATGAAAAATGAAATGTAAACCAACTTTAAATGATAAAAACTTAGTGAAAATGTTAAAGATGTCTGATATAAACTTTTGTTCAGATTCAGTTATGTCCTCAGATCCAGCTGGCACAAAAAAGGGTAAAGGTTGTGCTTACTAAGTGTTGAAATTTCAAATTTGGGCGGCAAAATTGTTACAAAATGCTTGAATGTATCCGTTTTATGTCAATTGGCTAAAAGTGCTAAAGAAATTTATAAGAAATGTTTCGCAGGGTAAGTTTGATTTTGCCCTTTCCCCTTGACACAGCGTGAAAACAAGCATTTCTGCGCAAACAGATTTCTGCGAGCTTTACAAAAATGGACAGTGCTCACTAAAGTGTAACATTCTGTCAATTTGTTTTCTTTCATTGTATAGATGAGACCCAAACCCATAATTATATGTGAAAAAATTACCCACATGTTGTATTTGTTAATTCCCATGGCTTTTTCAAAGTGTAAACTTTTTTTGGATACGCACTGTATACACACCCATTGGCGATGCGACCAGTATTTGCAATTTTAGCAAATTGTACACCTGAAAATAGTAATGAAAATACATCATCTGTCTTGATTGTGTTTTTTGGTGAATCCTCTACATGTCATCCTCTGAAGAATTATTTTTGGCCCATTATACAAAAAGACGCAATTGATCCGATCAACCTCAATTGTATGGAAATCCATAAAAGGTCATTTGTTCTTTCTTTGAAATGTGCACATTGTCCTTTATAAACAAAAAGAACCATACTGAACCGGTGAAGAAAACAATGAACATATGGATATACATCACATATCTAGAAAACATTGTGAATTAACATTCATTTTATATGTTGGTGCCGTTGGTTGTCCATAGTTGTGGTTGATTGGATCAATCGTAACGCTTTGTAAGATACAAATGTGCTAAGTTTAAAAAGTGGCAGTTTAAGCAAAGTATACGCAGACTTAATCGGAGGCTGTACAATATTGTGTGACATTAGTCGCACATCTCGTTCCCCTTGCCAATGAGAGGATGTACACAGTGAAAACGCTGTTTAGGATTTTATACAACGCTGTTTAATATATGAACCTTACATTATTTGTTTAACGGTTAAACAACCATGTTTGATTTATCAAAGATTAGATATTGAACATTAAACTTTGTTGCTTAAGATTTAAACACTTGCTTAAACTGTTTAAACAATTACTGTAAGGTTTATATAGTAAACAGCTTTGTCTATTTGTTTTACTGTGTACATATATGATTGATGGTCTCATCATTCAAGTGTCCATGTTTTTTTTTCTATCTATTCACCTTTTATAAAGTTTTCATCAACGTTTGTCACCTTTTTTTTATAACATGTAACTTATTCTATGGACTTCCTGCTCATTTAACAATTCTTTTGCCTTCAGGAATTTCGGCAAAGAAATGACAGTCGTTCGCAAGATATCTACCAAGTTACGAATGTCATCAAATTCACTCTGGATTCAGCAGAAGACGATATAATGCTATTGTGTGTTTCTGATTCAAAGAAGACACAGGAAACCGTAAGCATCTTTAAACTATGTTGGTAGTATGTACATCTAATTTTTCTCCTGTAGCACCTACCTCCTTCGGTTTCAAGTCACAATTCCAGATTTTATTTAAATATAATATGAAAAACGTTAATTTTTAAAAGGGCTATTTTCATGATCAACTAGGACATGTAGGACACAAATAATTGAAATGTACAACATGTTGTCATGAATGATGAGATGAATAATAAATGACAAATGTTAGTTTTAAGATATATTTAGCCCGACGGACGATATGTTACATTTTTGCTAATCTACCAACAAGACCTTGTACACATTCATGTTTTATTTGATATGAGAGGTGACACTACTAGCCAGCTGCGTCTAAATTATTAGGATAAGCACAATATCGTAACAACATCACGCTACGCATCCCCTTTTCTCTCTGCTTTTTGTATTCTGGATTTCTTTTGCTGTATTGTTTATTCATTCAATTTTTTTCATGTTTCTTTACTTTATTCTACATCTTTCGTTTTGTTTCTTCTCAAGGTTCAAGTTGGTCCCTTACTCTCAGGAGGATGTATTACAGCACACTTCAATCTACAGCCCTCTAGCGGCCAGAAAAGTGTCAGTGTCAGCATTCAGCAGGGTTCATCCACACAGGCAGAACAAGAAATACACATTTCTAGTGAAGGTAAACAAAACTCTTACTTCGGAGAAAGAATCCTCAAGATTGAAAGAGACGGGAGGTTGTAGATAATATTGATATACTTCAAACGTTTTACAGATTTTTTGTTCATCTTCAAAGTACTAGAAGGTTTCTTTTCGTGTAAAGGTTGCAATTCATGAAAAGTTATGACTCAACCATTTTGCACCCCACTTACGGACCCACACCCTCACAGTACAGAACACAATTAAAAGAAAATTCTTATCCGCTTGTAGTGACTAGTAACTCCCTACTATTACTACAGATTTAAACAAGATTTTGCAATGGATGTAAAGGTAATGGAAGAAAACAAACTACGGGGACTAACTAATCTTTCAGAAAGCACGGGCCTACTCGATTTCTTAGGTGCATGACATCTAGTGTATCCATGGTAACAAATTTAGCATTGTAAATATGCCATCCTTGCAATGTTCATAGGAGCAGTAAACTCACTGTAAGATGTCTTAAGGAAAGATCATGGAGTATTTTTTTTTTTATTCTTCTGTACAGTGGAACCTAATTACGAACAGCCTCACAGGTGAGAGCTTCATTAAATCTTTTCAAAAATTTTTTTTATGTTAAATCACAGAGATAACATTAACGATGTTTAAAGAGGGGTGCTCGTTACAAAAAATATATAATGAAACAAGAGTTAGTTGTCTTCGGTATCAAATAGTGGGTTAAGGCTTAAAAATGAAGGTGATTTATCAAACCTATACATATTAGCGTATCAACCTGATTGTCAAGGGAAACATCACGGGGTGCTTCATCATCCCCGCTTAATTCCAAGGGCCATATTGAATTTTTATCAAGGTATCGTGACATATTCAGTATTAAGTTAAATTAATAGCAATGACACGTCAAATACTTTTTGAGGAGTGAACAATACTAGTAATAATAGTTTGTAAAATTATTTGGTAATAAGGCATTGAAAATATATTTGAGAATTATATCGCGTATAAACAAATGACATGCCATGGGATACCTAATAGTTATTGACGTCTTGTTACGTTCTTTGTCTTTTACTTCCAAATTTGAAAATCTTAATGGATGAATAACTCTCAGTAGCTCTACTTTTTTAAGCTATAGTATGTTTTAAAGCTAAATTCCAGTTTTGGTAACGATCTCAGAATCACTTTTTACAGAATCTAATATAATGACCACCCAAGTGTCTGTTTGTATGAATAAAAAATATATGCCAACGGATTCTGGGAGAAATTGTGTAATTACTGAGAAATAAGCACGGAATCGGTCACTTTCGTCGGGTCTTTATTCCAGCAATAATAATACACTGTCCCACGTGTGCCTATCTGTGTTGGTAATCTTCAGTGTGAACGTTTTTCAGCGTAGATTTCAAGATTTCATAAAGTTCAGTTTATGTAACTGTATACCAGATCCTGATCCTCGATGATATTCTGACAATTAAGCCTGGTTGTACAGACTTTCTCATGAAACCAGTTTTTACTGCAACTACTGGCATTTCTCTTTAATCTTTCAACAATCTTGCCATGAACGTGACATAGCAAACATGACGAATCTCTAAATTTAATAGTTACAAGTCTTTGAAAAGTATGATCTATAGCAATTCACTTTCGCTCATGTTGATTTTGCAGAAGAGGCAGAATACGGTTTGTTTCAAACTACATGCTACGAATGCTTTCAGGTATAGACTGTGAAATAAAGGATGCGCGTGAGCTTGGCTACAAACTAGGTTTCTCCAATTCGATGGTCAGCAGGTACCTTTCCAGAGCAGACTCCTCGGCCAGCAGTGTCTCAGGATCAGGTCTTAAAGAGATGCTTCAAGACTGGAGAAGGCGTGTACGACCTAGTGAGCAGGTTAATGAACTTCGCCTTGCTTTAGAGGCCGCGGGATTGAGACGTGAATCGGAAGTTATCTTTCAAGAAAATTGAAATGAAGTCGGTCGCCATTTGACAAACTGAGCATCTTAGAGCATTTCGTACATTCGGAAATACAGACTTGAAGAATTGTGTACAAGGATTTTTTTCTTCTACGACTTCTTTTTTGCACATGAACATATAGCATTGTGTGAAAAGCTTTGCATCATTTCAGTAATTATGGTTGCATCAACATGATTTCTTTTGTTCTCTTTTTCTTTCTTATAATACAGGTATGTACGCATATAATGAATAAGTCAACTATAATTTCTTCATTTCCAAGGGGATCCACACTTTACAAGCTTTGCTTTTTAGTGGATCCCCTTCATTTCCATTTGTGCTCTATACTGTTTCTTTTTCTGTTTTACGAAGTAAGAATGCCCTATAAAATTGTACTTGATTTGTATTGCTTTATATTACTTTGTGTTATGTTTTGGATGAAAATGAAATAAAATAATTGAATTGAATTGAAAAACAACTATTCATCTGGAAATTAAAAAAGAAATGTCACATCTATTCATGTTTTTTAGATGCAGGCGGTCTCAAAGGTACCAAAAAAGTGGCTCAATTAGAGCACCCGACTCTTATATATATCTGTATATTACCTGTATTAATAAAGATATAGGGACTTCTACCTTGTTGTCAGGAACATGGATGGAGTTTTAACTGGAGAAAAAAGTAATAACTTTTAACATTTACAGAAATGTTGATAAAATACAGTGTCTGCTGGAAGATCAGCTTATTTAAAGTGTTTACATTGTCGTAGATAAATGAGACTTATGAATATTATCATTTTCATTATCATTATAACAAAGTCTTTTTTTAATCATATTCAAATGTCTTTATGAAGACGGTGTAATTTGAATCAGTTCAATTCTTTAGAACACAAACTTGTTGATGATGATCCACAGCATTTATATTGCGCCATATTATCTTTTTAAAGCATTTCAAGGCGCAGGCTCATCAAATACATTAATCTCTACACATCTGCCGAAATAAGTGAGTTTTGAGAGATTAATGTTATAATCTAGTCATTAAAATGAGAAAGAGAGTAATAATAATTAAAAAAATCCCAACGTTTTATGGCAGTGTTGCACTTTGAGCATCATGATCATGTACGCTGCGAGATCAGCGTTTGACAGTGCTTGCCTTATTTCTTTTTTTTAAATTATTATTTGTTTTTGCTTCCAAGCTCTTGTAAGCCTATATCACCACCTTTGATACTGACAACACGTGTGAAAGACGACAAGAAAATATTTCACAAACCTTTAAATTTCTATAACAAATGTAAAAAATAAGTTCTACGCTGCAGTTCTTTCAAAACCAATGTAATATTTACTAAATTTCGCAAAGTCGTTTGGAAGGTAAGCGAAAGAGGTGCAGTCATTAAACAAAAGATAGGGTTCATTTGCATGTTTGGAAACTGTCAAGTTTTGAAGGAACGAAAGTGTTATAAACACTAGAAACGATCAAGATAATGACAAATCCAAAATGTCATGAATGTTTAATGGAACTTTTGGACCTCCTAATTAGATATAGGGCAATTAACGATTTCTATGTACATTGAATGTTTTATGAATCCCTAAGGTTTTATAAAGTGTCTTACAAGGTCTTGAAACATTTTACCACGCTGTAAATATCAACTAGGTCGTATGGTTAACCTTACTTTGCCTTATTCTCACAGTAAGCCGTAATTACGTTATGCAATGTTCCATTTTAATATAGCTGAATATTTAACAGTTTCTTCCAAAGTTATGATTTATATACACACACATATGGTTTATAACAAGGATGTCTATTGAGACAGTGGCCGACTTGTCATTGAGTATAATATTTAGCCGTAGACTTTTCCTCACTATCTCCGCGAGTAAGATTGTATATATATTTCATTGTATATAGGCCTATATTTGATTGTGATTACAGGTTGGGAAACATTTTCCTAGTCATGACCGTAAACAGTTAGGCTGAGGCACGGGCCAGTTGCTTCTCCCCCGGATTGTTTTTTTTGAAAACCTACAGTTTTATACTGAAAAGTGTGCACGAAGTTCTTATATTTAACATTTTGTATGTATACAAAACGCCGCAATGGCAAGCTTGATCGTTTCGTTCCCTCACTTTTTTTGGGTTTCTTCGAGAATTTCTACAGCCATGTCTGGTCTTGTAAATAGATATAATGTAGTATCTGTAATGGATCACAATAGTACACAATCTATTCATTTAAAGTTCGTGTATCAGTTCAATTGGTGCAAATAACTGGTAAAAATAATAATTCATAAAGATGAAATGGTAAAGTTTAACTTTCATCTAAGGATTATAGGAGAGGCACGAGGGGGATGTTTGTAGGTCGGGTTTAGGGCCGATGCTAGGTTATTAGAATATGGAATATCTCAGGAAAAAAGGCCCAGGTAATAGGGTTTTAAGAAAATGATTCGGCTAGGTTTCCCTAAATATTTTTTTCTGTATTGGAACATTTTTTTATGTTCTGTTCAGAATATTTGACACTCGAAAAGAGAAGGAATATGTGCAGTAATGTAAATATATTATTTACCATCAATACAATTTATAAGTATGTATTTGAAGAGAGTGTACAATAGAGTTTCAGTGACATACTCAATGATATGTCACTGGGTTAATAATACATCATTAAACCATTTGTAAGAAAAGAAAGAAGTAGCAAGTTATAATAAAATGATATACCATGTTAGTGCCCCCAAAAAGCGAAGAACAGAAAATATATAATGTTTCAAATGTGCATTGACTATGTATCTACCACTTTGCAAAGAGGTGATGTTTTATTTGCTAGTGGCATTTCATTTTGTTCATTTCAAGAATTTAAGTTATTACCAAATAAACACCACTAGATACAAAATAAATAGATGAATAAATAAAATAGTAGGAATATTGACTTATAAGTGTTGCGAACGACTCAGACTAACTCGACTGTATTAAAACGGCTATTGTCATAATTTTTCCTTCAGGAAATTTGCATAATGTTCTTTGTAAACAAATAGAAAACACGCTGGATTGTCAAGACACAAATGAATGAATTAGTATACACCATATCTAGAAATAATTTTAGAAAAAAGCATGAATTTTAGATGTTGGTGATACTGGCTTTCCATAATGGTGGTTGATCGGATCAATCGGAAATCTTTGAATGACGATGCCCGCTTGTTATAATGGCCAATGGTGCCCGAAAAGTCGTTGAAATGTGTATAGATTTGTGTTTGCCTACATTTGTGTATGGTAAAAAATATGAATATGGTCGAATTTCAAATGTTATGTTAAGTACACAAAAACATACGTTTTTAAAAAGCGATAGTTGATTTGCACATATATATAAATAGGGATAAACCGATGGGAAAAATGCATGTAAATATGAAAAGTCACACTGAAGAAACAAAATAAACCTCATGACTGATTATGTATATGTATCAAAGGTATATGCGCACGAAGTTCCATTTAACATTGCTTATTGGTGAATGCATTTTTCTCTTTACTGACAGCATGGTTTCTGTACAGAACTTGCTGTAACTGTACAAAGGAAATACAAAGTAATATCTAAACTCCAATACATTTAACAGTGTCATTATATCGCATGTATATAGAATTAGAATTATGAAAATGTAAAGCTGCGTTTTAGTTTCATTAGAACATCTTAGCCTTGCTTAAGTACAATAATCATGATAATTGGAGGTTTGTAAAGATATTGTCTTGTCATGTTTATCTTTATTCCAAATAAGTGTATTAACGTGATTGATATCTTTCAAAATGTAAAATCGGCTATGATAAAGTCTGTCTTTATTACATCGCTCTATGAGTACAACTTTCTGTAAGGTAATCACAACACGGGGGGGGGACCATACGAACTATAACCTAATGATTAACTTTGAATTTAGGATGCTGATGTAATGTGGTAAAATACATGTACATTGTATGATATGTAGAACAGAAGGATAACAATGACAATTCCATAGAGCGCACATTATGGCATAAATATATATCAAAACGTGTGAAGCTGCTGAATCCAGATGTATTTGATGTCAATTAAAATAAATGGCAAAGGATGTAATCTATTCTCTCACAACATAGGCCTACATATTTTAACCGCATGCCTAAACGAAACTTTTCTATAATGTAAATGAGAGATGAATATCACAATATGAGACAACATGACAAAGTTAATAAATGAAGAAGCTCAGAAAACATTGATTGGTTTATTGTTTTCACTTTTTTCAGTTTATGTAATAAATGAAGTTTTGAATTGATTGGTATTATTAAATACATACATCTTTTTTGAGTATCTTTTTAACCCCCCCTTTTTTTTGGGGGGGGGGGGGTTAAGTGTGAAAGATATTTGGTCAATAGACGTTACCATCAAATGGTTGTTACATTCTAGATTTTGCGTAGACAATATCGGTATTTGATGAACGGACCAAATGGCTGTAACACGAATTGACTATATATTGAATGGCCATTGAACCACACAACAATTGGACCAAACAGTTACTTTGAATGAAACATCGGCCATGGCTCTGGGATTTGGCTGTAGATGTTGTGTGTGAGGATGTGTGTGTGTGTCGGAGCCATCGCCAAAATACCTATACAAACAAAAATAAAACAAATTGTAATGATAATGTTTTCGTAATCGATTATAATTGTCTGTACTCGACCTTACTTTAAGACATATGTTATATTGGTCGGTTGATTTTTTTTTGGGTTTCCATTTTACTTTGAAAAATAGTAAAACAAATTTTTTTTAGATATCAAAAAAAAATTGTTAATTGGGCAAAAAAAATCGAATATTTGTCACGGAGAATATTTTATTTTTTTTTGGAAAATAGAAATCCACCCCAACAAAAGTTAATATGAATTAAAAAAAAGAAAATCTAACAAGCTCTGAAAATTTCATCACCATCGGATGTAAAATTGAAAAGTTATGACATCTTGAAATTTCGCATTATTTCACAAAAAAACTTATATGCACATCCTTGTTGGTATGCAAATGAGGTGACTGATGAGACTGTCCACTCACTTTTTCTGTCGTATTCTATTAAACGAAATGTGAAATATTCAAATTTTTTCACTGTCATGTGAAAGGTATTTTACTCCTTTCTAGATATGTAAAATTGCCATTGCTATGACATCGCGTGGCTCATTCAGGTTGGTCATTAACGTAAGATCTGTGAAAATTGAAATAATTTAATTTCAAACAATAAAAAACAAAATAAAAACTGAGTGAGGGGCATCATCAAACTAAGTCATATACATGACACTAAGTGGTGCAATAACTATTTTTTGTAAAAGATAAGCGAAACTTCACGGTGTCATAAGTTTCTTATTTTACATCCGATTTGTTTGTAAGATTTTTCTCCATTGATTCGAATAAAAAAAATATGTGGCGGACTTGACCTTTAAATCGATTATACTGATGGTGTTTATAAGTATTGTATTACCCTGAACATGCTGAAGATGTTGAACCACGAAGATTATAATCCAGTGACGTTGAAATGATTGGCATAAATTATGATACACTTCCCGTCAGCCGGAAGAGAAATAGGAGAAAAGATAGATACATGATTCCTGATGAACCTGACAACATTTTTCAGGAAGAAATATTGCATTGATAAATGATATTGCATTAAAAATATACATTTCTTTACCAGAAAGGAATAGCACATGGAGAATTCACAAGACTAAAATGCAACTATTGTTTTAAGATAAAGACAGAGGACAGAAAGATGATAACAAGATGATTAAGTAGCCGACTTAGAGAGTACAGATTTAAATTAATACACGGAATCATTCATTTGTATTTATTTGGGAAAGTTTATTCTGATCTATGTGGTTACTTTAAAAAAAGAAGAGTCTTAGGCAAAATCAACATGGAAGGAATGCGAGAATAGCTTCGAATTTGTTTCATCACGATTTTTTTTTTTTGGGGGGGGTAAAATTAGCAGATCAAGGAAAACAAAAAATGATTAATTACTTCATAATCCTTGTGAAGTGTTTGGTTTTCAATGGAAAATGAAAAAAAAATAGAAATAAATTTGAATGAAATTAAACATAAATTTAAAGACAGAAAATTGGCATCAAACTTGGGAGTCCATATATTTCATTCTTACCACTCATCACAGGAAGAAAAAAGGGCTTTCCGCCCCCACACGAGTAGAATGGAGGAAAGGTGGTGACGGTAAAGGGGCATGAAAAAGCAGAGGGGGGGGGGGGGGCTATGCGGAGGGGTAGCAAGCAGGGGACACAAACATACATGTACCATGGGGTTTTGAGGGGTTATGTTTTTTGTTTTTTTTTTTGTTTTGTTTTGCTTCTGTTTTTTATGTTTGCTTCTTTGCTATTTTTCAAACTCCTAAAACGTTCCTCATGCAGGTGCATATATATGCACTGCACATGTATGGGTTTATGTAAGTGTATGTATGTTTCGATATAACAAAACAAAAGGGAGGGGGTGGGACGTAAGGTCCAGCGCCGAGACTATGTTGCTATAATATGAAATATATGAGTTATTAGGCCGAGGTGATGATAATTTTCATGGGAAAAAAATGTTGTTAGTGGTTTAAATTCGACTAAATTAAATTAATTATGTGTTTTTGTGCATCCGGAAAATCTCTTTTTTATTTTGAGAATAATTGAGTACGTTGAGTTTTAATAGGTTTGATTGTAGCACTCAAGAAAAGAAAGTGTCTTTAATGTACCTCTTAAACATTTTCATGTTCACATCGGTTACCTCAGCTGTCCTCACATTTCTCAAGCAATCAAAATTTATTTTTTGATGTTGGAAAGAGTATTTATCACCAAAAAGAAACTCTGTCATGGTCATGTGTCTTAGCTGGATTGCCCTCCCTAAAGAAAAAAATTAAAATTGTCAAACATATTTTCTAAAACTTAATTAAAAATATTTAATATTTGAAAAGTTTCATATGTGATATTGTGTGAGAAAAAAAAAGTGAAATAAAAAAAGGTGTTTTGCTAACGAACGTTAGTAGGTGATTATGCAGTGTAAGACGATATTTGATTTCATGGATTATTAATGCGTTGCCATGTATGATAAAAAAAACTAACTGAACGAAGCTGTATGGGAACGGGTGCTCTACAAAGAAAAAGTAAGATACAACAAAATCTTAATGGAAAGGGTCGAAGATGGTATAAGTAAGTTTTGCAATATTCGAAGGGGGGGGGGGGGAGTTGGGAGTAGGAGGCAAAAAGGTGAATTCTTAAACTTTTAGTTTATTGAAAGTGTTTAAGCTTAGACACTCTCTTTTATTCAGAGGGAGGAAATTCCAAAGTTTGTGGCAGTGAATATAAAAATGTTCTGTGAAAGTGCTGTACGAGTCCTTGTCAGGTGATACAAATTAATATGTCTAGTTTATGTTGAATATAATGTACCTTTTACATAATTATAGTCATGGTCAGGGTGGTTAACTGATTTGCCTTGGAAATAGTTGGAAATATGAAATGAAATAAGCTTGTTATATTATAATGAAGTCTTTTAGTGGTATTGTGATAGCTTAACCACATGATCAATTCAGTTTAAACATTCCATATTTTTATCTGTAACTCGTTCGTTTAAACATTTATTTCCCCTTTCTGTCTCGTCACTAATGCTGCTTTTCGTGTTTGGTAAAATATGAAGCCGTAATTTAGAGACTGATCATGCACTATTAAAGTTGATGGAAATATAGTTCTAGTTGATTCTTTTTCTCTGAAACATTATTATCTTCGTTGAACATGTTGAAAGACCCTCATATTACAGGCGGGCTGAGCTGTTTGTTAATACTCATAAAGAAGTCTGACAAAACAGCATTAACCGATTTTTGCACGTCATTTTCGCTTGCAATAAGAAAATCAATTATCATACAATACAAGTCAATAAAATCATCCGAAAATAAATATTCTTCTGCTGAGAGTGCATTTTCTGTTTACCACTAGACTCCTATAAGTGATCATTAACTCTTAATTGAGGAAATTGTTATAGACCTTATCGATTTATGACCGTTAATTGGATATTGTTACAAGGAGTTATATATTTGTCCAACTCTGTAAAGCATGCGACCTGTGATTGTTTGCCAACAGTTTGTATTCTGTCCAATTTATCCCGACTAAATCACAGACATTAAGATGAAACGAGAGCTAAAGGTGCGCTTTTAACCTACATATTATATATTCAGGGTGTGTATGGGTCTTCCATTTTTTTTTTGGGGGGGGATGGGGGGTGTTGTTGGGGTATGTCGCAATAGCTGATCTAGGATTTCATAGGGAAGGGGCCAATACATGGCCCTGACAAGCGGGGATGCTGGGTGTTTATTATCCATAGGCAGCATCCCTCGGAATTATGTAAAAAAATATATGGTAAATGCAGAAATATAACAAAAACAACGTGCGTTTTGTAGTGAAAACCATTTTTTTTTACTTATCCCATACTTAGAGATCAAAATTAATTGCCCTTTCCCTCAAGAAAGAAATGAGAGGAAAAACATGAAAAACTATGAAATATGATATATGTTTTAAGAATACTTCTGTATCATGTCTATAACAAAAAAAAAATATATTAAAATGGTCAAAATTCTGCTCGCTAAGTTTGCTCGCTCGCAGCTTAAAAAAAGCTTATTGCCTTTTGTGCCATGTTTGGCCCCCCTAAAAATGCTAGACCTGTAATACCACTGACCCCCCCAAAAAAAAAGGTAAAAGGAAAAGAATCCCAGAGAACAATAGGCCTATTGTTTTGTACTAGTCATCTCCCCCACGATGGGCACCCATGTATCACAGGAGGTTACGGGGTGAATGAATCTTTGTAATATCCAGTTTAAGTTATTTTTATCATATGACATCCCGATATGATATATTCACTTATTTTCAAAATAAAGGGGCGTTTCATTTACCATAGTGTCATAAAAATGACCTGTGAAGTAATTTGTCTATTTTTGGTTATGAAACTTCTGCATTCATTTTGATTGGCTAAGGAATCTTTGGGCATGAAGTCATGTGATACATGCTAAAATGACGAGCGATTCGGGTGTTGTTTTGAAAAGCAAACTAAGACTTTTACCTTGAGCTTTACTCACACTCACACGAAATCGGAATAGACTGAAGGAGATTTCTTTGCCGTCTGGAGTGTCGGATATATCTTCTGAAATTTCTCTAAATCAAAAGGAACAACAGCTCTTTAAAGAAGCAATTGTTAAAATCATTGGTCAATATTTCCGTTTGCATGATATGATTTTGTATCTACTCATTTTGTTCCATCTATGTTTTTATGGTTCTTGGTCGTCTATTGTAACTGCTACACGTTTAGCCACAGGAAATCATTACTTCTTCGGGTTAACTTGAACTGTACTTTTGGATTTTCATTGATTAAAAAGTAAGTATATTTCAGAAGAGAGTATTGTTAACCAAAAAGAACTTTAAGCAATAGAAATGGGATGAGAACGAAAATGATGAGAGGGAGGAGGAAAAGAGATAGAGTTCTGAGAGGGAATTGGGATAGAGAGAGAGAGAGAGAGCATGGGCAGAAATCCCAGGGGGACAGGTGTGGGCGACCCTTCTCCACTTTTTAGAAAGGGTCGGGCTCAATACCAAATACCCCTCCCCTATTTCCGTCTTTTATGATGGTAAAAGTAGAACATTAACATATAAAATCGTATTTAACACGTGTATCTTTGAATTTCGAAAAAATATTTATCGACATAATTATTTTAAGAACTTGGGTAGAAAAAAGCGTACTTGTTAGGCTAGTCTCCAACTCGATTCTCATTTAGCACTAGCGACTACTTTGATGCCTACACCCATCGAGCAGAAAGCACTGCACCTATTACACAAAACTTTCCCATATGGAGTAAATTTAAGTTCTTGAAAAATTGGAGGTAAAAGTTTGGGCATAAGACCCGTCCCCAAGTCGATTTCTAATGTAGTGACAACGTAATTTACGTAAACAAAATTGCTGCTTAATTGACATTTCAGAATATTATTTGTACAGCATTTATGTATAATATTCGCGTTCACAGACATGGAGAGTGTAAAATCGTACATACTTCCGTCTACTATTCGGAAGAACTGGTTATTTTTGTTTGCGGTATATTGGTCATGGAAATCTATGCATATTTTGCAATATTATGCTACAATTTGACAACTTCTGCTGAAATGTTCATTATTTGTTTTATACAAATAGGAACTGTATCATTATGAATAATTGCACGGCCCTTAAGTATCACATTACAATCAGTGTTTGTGTATTTCATTATTCTTTGAATCTGTATGTACTTTTTGGTACAGTAGTGTACCTTGGGTCACGACATGAGGGGGGGGGGGGGGGGCAGCAACAATTTTGAGTCTTCCATGTAGATGTAAACTGACGTAATAGAGACATCTTAAAGTCTTTGCAATTAAACAGAGACATGTATTTCACTGATCAGATAACGCGATCATGAAAAGCAAGCTTATTTTTCTAGATTCAGTCACTAAAAAAAGGTCCTCGGTTGTACTGTCATAATCACTAATTTGATAAAATAGTAATGCCAGTCCAACCTCGGATGAATAATCCCCGCTATACTTGCTCAAAGCCTGGTATATTTGTAAAATATATCTCGCCGTTAGTAAAGATTTTCCTGCATTAAGTATGTAATATGATATATGGTTTAAAAATACCCCTCTATCATGTCTGTAACAAAAATAAGATTTTGTATTAAAATCGTCAAAATTCTACTCGCTCAGTTCACTCGCTTGCAGCTTAAAAAAATGTTGCCTTTAGTGCCATGTTTGGCCCCCCTAAAAAATGCTAGACCTATATTAATACCACTGCCCCCCCCCCCCAAAAAAAAAGGTAAAATAAGAAAAAAAATCCAGACAACAATAGGCCTATTTGTATCAGTCATCTCCCCCATCATGGGCACCAATGTATCACAGGAGGTTATGGTGTGAATGAATCCCCGTAATATCCAGTTTAAGTTATTTTTATCATATGACATCTCGATATGATATATTCCTTTATTCTTCAAAATAAAGGGGCGTTTCATTTACCATGGTGCCATAAAAACGATCTGTGAAGTAATTTGACCATATTTGGTTATGAAACTGCTGCATTCATTTTGATTGGCTAAGGAATCTTTGGGTGAAGTCATGTGATGCATGTTATATTGATGACGGGTGTTTTTTGGAAAGCAAAGTAAGCGTTTTGCCCAGAGCTTTACTCACCCTCGACTAAGATTAGAATAGATTGAGGGAAATCTCTTTGCAGCCAATAGAGTGTCGGATATATCTTCTAATTTTTCTCTTAATGAAGAGGAACAATAACGCTTTAAAGAAGCAATCGTCAAAATATTTGGTCATTATTTTACATTTATACGAATTTTTTCTACTCGTTCTCTTTCATCTTCGTTTTCATGATTCTTGGTCGTCTGTTTTGTAACTGCCACACGTTTAGCCAGAGGGAACCATTACTACATCGGGTAAACTTGAACTTTACTTTTGGATTTTCATTAATTAAGAAGTAAGTATATTTCAGAAGAGAGTACTGCTAACCAACAAGATCTTCAAGCAATATAGATGGGATAAGAACGATAATGATGATGAGAGGGGGAAGGAAAAGAGATAGAGTTCTGAGACGGAAAGAATAGAGAGAGAGAGAGTGTGTATGTGATAGAGTTGGAGAGAGAAAAAGAGCAGGGACAGAAATCCCAGGGGACAGGCCGTGAAAGCGAATATTGAAAAAAACAAAGAATATTGTACAGATAAGATTCTGAATGGTAAATTTGTCAGCCATTTTGTCCATGTAAACTGGATGATCAAGATATGGGAAAATAGCTTAGAACAGGTTTTAGCACATTTGAATTGTGTGAAATATTCCGGTTCCCAACTTTTACCCGAAAATGCCTTTAAAAGTTTATAATTTATATACATCTTCTTTCCAGAATGGCTCAAGTCTATAACATGTGGAAATTTGATATGAGAAAGCTACTGACAATTTCATTTTTTTTTATACTTGAGAAAGTGCATTCATAAATAAGACAAACATACAGACTTACGGGAATATGCTAATTTGATCAGGCTGCAGGAAACCGCTCGAAATTAATTTTGATATAAAATCTGTAAATTTGTCCAAGAAATGGAGGGACCGCGGCTTTGTGGTCTAAAGCTCAATGCACACTGCGATCTGATGCGACGCGATTTTTATTTAATCGCATTTTGCATTAAAGTTATTGGTTAAAATTGGTTTGACTTGTTAAAAATCTGAGCTAGAAGGTCACACTTGTCACCTGTGTCTGTGATATGTTACAAAAATGAAGCCGAGAAAAATTGCATTCGAAAATAATTTCTTACTGCTTCAAAAATTGAAATATAAAGTTATCGGAAACACCATCTTAATTTCATCCCATACACTTGTGTACTACTTAGGTGTCTTATAGACGCCTATTTACAAAATCGGGGTTTGCCTTGTAGTTTTAGCTTTTCGTTTTTAATAATGGTTGTTTTCAAGTTTTATTAGTTCTAATACATGCACTTGTACACATGTTTTTTTTTTTGGGGGGGGGTATGATTTTTTTTAAATGAGCTGCTCACAAAATTAAAACAATACCTTTAAATGCGAAAGTTCAAAAAGGATAAACTATTTCATTTTAAGTGTAATGGCGTAGCTAGAATTTTTTCCTTGGGGTCCTTGCTTTTAAGAGGGGATTTTTTTGTATGTGTCACAGAGGTGAATCCAGCTTTCACTAATAGAGGATGGGGCCAATCGGCCGCACAAAGTTGATGTTTCTTTGAAGAGGTAGTCTTCAAAGTCATTAATTTTTAGATTTATTCTTATAAACTAACTACAAGCCAATAAAATTGCAAAATTTCATGTATACGAGGAATTCATCTTGCTTGGTACACTTATCATGGGTTGAGTGCAGCACAAGGTAAATTTCTTGCTGAAGACCCCCTCACATCTAACCGAATTGCCTGAAATATGCCTTGAGATGACTGACGAAAGGCATTGTTTTACAAATCGTTTTCAATGGTCAATACATAAAATGGTAAATTATATTTACCCTTCGTGTTTGGGTTCGTATGTCTTCTGAACTAACAGCTTTGATTATTCAAAGATTATTCAAATTCGCGCGGAAATTCTGAACATGTTTAAAATTTCCCGATGAATTGTAAAATCGTTGGTCATCTGTTTGAAGGTCAAGTCCACCTCAGAAAAATGTTGATTCGGATCAGTAGAGAAAAATCAGACAAGCACAATGCTGAAAATTTCATCAAAATCGGATGTAAAATAAGAAAGTTATGACATTTCAAAGTTTCGTTTATTTTGAACAAAATGGTTAAATGAACGAGCCAGTTACATCCAAATGAGAGAGTCAATGATGTCACTCACTCACTATTTATTTTGTTTCTTATTGTTTGAATTATACAATATTTCAATTTTTACGAATTTGACGATTAGGACCTCCATGCCTGTAGCACAAAATGTTGAAATAATGGAATCCCATTTGTTCAGGAAGGAATGGAACTTTATTTCACATGGCAATGACGAGAAAATCAAATTATTTCATATTCCATGTAGTAAAATACAAAAGAAATAGTGAGCGAGTGATGTCATCAGTTCCCTCATTTGCATACCGCCCGAGATGTGCATATAACTGTTTTGTGAAATGAAGCGAAACTTTAAAATGTCATAACTTTCTAATTTTACATCCGATTTTAATGAAATTTTCAGTGTTATGCTTGTTGAATCTTTTCTCTTTTTATCCAAATCAAGTTTTTGTTGGGATGGACTTGTCCTTTCAAGCCTGGTCACACCCCCGAGCGTTGTTGGAGTGGTCGTGGAGCGGAGAGAAAAAAATCATCACCGCTCGCTACCGTTCACCATTTTCGATTATGATTGTGTTTGCCTTTATACATTCTGTTAACTTTATGGAAATATTTGTCATAACAAGATTCCATAAGTCTGAATAATGATAAAAAAAACCTTACAAGCACTCTTTTGTTGTGGCGACTCTTACATGTATCACGACTGCATATATCTCCATCAGAGAGCGATGGTTTCTCTTTTGCATTTTACTTCTATCTGACCCCTCTCTTTATCTCTCTTTTGTTTATACTGTCACCTTTCTTTTTCTTTGAACTTGCTTGTCACTTTCTGCATACTGTACTTCATTTCATTTATTCAAGTAATCTGAATATTCTGATTTCTTGTGTAATGTATATGTGTTAAGTTTTATGCATTATGCATTGTACCTGTTCAATCAATATATTATATACATGTATTATCGCCCTGCACATTGCCAGTGAAGGGGAGTTTGTTCCATCGTTTCTGGTAAAGTAAAAGTTTTGACAGAATGTTACACTTGAGTGAGCACTGTCCAGTTTTGTAAAGCTCGCAGAAATCTGTTTGCGCAGAAATGCTCGTTTTCACGCAGTGTCAAGGGGAAAGGGCGAAATCAAACTTACCCTGCGATACATTTTTCCTACATTTCCCTTGCACTTTTAGTCAATTAAGATAAAGCAGATACATTCAGGCATTTTTAATCAAATTTGCCATCCAAATTGAAATTTCAACACTTGGTAAGCTCAACTTTTACCCTTAGTGTGCCAGCTGGATCTGAGGACGTAACTGAATCTGAACAAAAGTTTACATCAGATATCTCCAGCACCTTTTCACTAAGTTTTTATTATTAAAAGTGGGTTGACATTTAATTTTACGTTGAAGACTTGTTTCTCCACACTTTTCCCAAGCTTGACAATGATTAACAAAATGAAAATCAAGCCTAATTCATTTTATGTAAATCACAGCTCAGTGTAAATCAAATATCGTCTTGATGGCCTTGGTGTGTGGGGGAGTGGGGCGGGGCGCAATGCATTCTTTGTAGTGTATTGGGCAAGGAAACAAGTTAAAAGAGGTCAAAGATATCTTCAAACAAATTTTACTTCCTAAATTCTACGTGTTCTTCATGATAAAGGTTTACTTTTATTCGCATTGCTATTTCAAAGTTCTGCGCAAATCATTTTTCACTCACTTTTCAAATGTAAGTGGTGCTCACTCAAGCGGAAATATTTTTCGATAGTTATATCGTCATTTGCTTAAATGGATCTGTACCAACGTTAAAATGTGGAATAATTTTCAGGATATTACAAATGTATGATTTTACAGGATTTTTTCAAAGTGTAAACTTTTTTTTGATACGCACTGTATATATATATATATATATATATATATATATATATATATATATATATATATATATATATATAATACTGATGATAACAATAATAACAATGATAACAAAATTTATAGTATCATGATGACGATATTTCTTTTTGCATGCATTGCCCCCATATCTTGGGGTATTGACATGTACATTTGCAGAGCAATGAAAACGCCCCTTTTGTGATAATTGAATCAAGCAGTTAAGACGCATTGTTTGGAACTGCCCTGTGTTTTGAAAATCATATATCGTATCGTAAAGAGGCAATAGTAAAACATTTTAGTTGGCGATATTGAATAATGAATTTAAAACTCCTCACGGAAACGTTTATTTTGTATTTCTGTTTTTTCCCGTAATTCTCTATAAATTGTTTCTTTTTTGTATTTATGTTTTTATTGTAAAACAAAATAATATATTCAATAACAACAAAACTTCATAGCTACTGTACTTAAGATATCTACACAAAATATCTACACAACTGATGACAAGACGACACATATACAGGACAAACACGATTCTCTCAGTAGCAAAAAGATAAAGAATAAATAAATAAGTAAATAAATTAATCAATAAATAAAAAATACATAAAGGCATCCAGATTCCAGAATATGGAGAAAACAATAATTTTGTGAGGGATAAGCATTAATCTACATTAAAGGACCACTTCTTGAAATGCAGTGCCAACTTATCATTCTTTTCAGCTATATAGTATTCTGTTTTCTGCTTTACTTTGACAAAGGTTATGAAAGCCTGAAAGTTTAAATCAATTTCTTGAAACTTGCATCTCATAATATAGAATTTAAGACATAAAAATAGGAAATTAATACACATATCATGTTTGCCACCAATATCAAAACCAAAAATGAAACTGATATCAGGATAGACTGTTGTTTCATGAATAATACTATCAATGTAGTCTGTGAGCTTCTTTCTAAATGGTAAGACCTTTACACATTCACAAAAAATATGTTTTAAAGTTTCAGGGTATATACCACAAAAATAGCACAGTGGTGATTCACTTCTATCGATTTTAAATAAGAAAGACTTCACTGCAATAGCATTATGAAATAATTTGAAATAAAATGACTTTAACTGGGTCTCTATAGTAGATCTGAAATTTCTCTTGTGGACTGCTGGCCAATCAATGTCATTGGAATCCAAACCTAACCATTCTTCCCATTTCCTTTCTATCCTTTCACAAGACACAAATTCTTTATTTTGTTTAGGATCAAGAAACCAGTCTAAATAAATAGCATTCAATAGTGAGTCATATTTCCTTCTATCCTCAATGTAGTCAGGGGCCTTAGCAAAATTTTGGGGACAGGATTTACAAAAGCGCCATTTTTTGCATGTGGGTCCCTGGTATCAAAAGCATTAATTCTAGATAGGGTGCCCTGAAATCGGTGAAGGGCACCCTATTTTAAAATGCTAATTTATGCAAATTTTATGCAAAAAAAAATCATAATTCACCATATCTCACTAAAAATAATTTTCAAATGCCCAATTTGTGTGTATTTGGGTTTTCTTTTGCTAAGCATTTAACTGCAGGTCGATTTTTATAAAATTGGTGAGTATGAATCAATTTTTAAGGTTAATTTATGCAAATTATATGCAAATCACATGTAAAAACACATGTATTACCATATATCGACATATAGAATTGTCAAAATTACCATTTTTTTTCCACATGTGTCACTGGTACCAAAAGCATTCATTATTGATAGGATGCCTCGATATCAATGACTGGAATCCTTTTTCAAATGGCTAATTTATGCAAAATTATGCAACATCACACTATTCACCCTGAATTAATGTATATATATAGTACAGACCTAAAGTTTTCTATAGACGGAGGCATATTTCATTTCTTTTTTTTCATGGGGTGGGGGTATTTGGGATTTATTTTGGCGGGGCATCAAATCTAGATTGATTTCTATACAGCTTCTGAATAAGAATCAATTTTAAATGTTAATGCAAATTTATGCAAAATTTATGCAAATATGTGTAAAACTCATCAACTATCCTATTTTGAGGTTTTAAACCGAGGGACAAGCACAACACTATGCATATGAGACACTGTTACACAATTCATTCATTATGGTGACTTTCCATGCGACCAGAGGAGAGCATCATGTTTAAAATGCAAATTTATGCAAATTAAAAATCCTGTGCATACCCCTTTCACAATTAAAAAAAACCCCGAAATCATATGGAAAAGATAAACAGTATTTCATCTTTCTTTTCAAAGCAATTCAAGAGGTCAGATTTCTTTCCCAAGTAGAGTTTTCCCCTGTCAGAAAGAGGAGGTATATGGATGGTTCTCATGGCAGAAAAAGCTGTCCATGTCTGCCCCTCTGACAACTATGTACATTTTTTTAGAACAGGGACACATAAGATTTGAGCAAAGAGACCTGATCCTCCTTTTTTTTCTGTCGTCCCTTGATTGAAGGTGACTTGAATAATTTCAGTGATTTTTCTTTATTGGCTTATGAATTGATCTCTATCTCTAAAACTAAGGTAACACCAAGACCAAATTCTCCCAATCAATTTTAGGCCGAATCAGAGTCGAATCTGTCTGGAATAGGTCCCGAATCAGAGCTATCGACTTCCCAAAATAATTGTCCAAATGCCTCCCCAAAATTAATTCAACCGAATTCCATCCAAATACATCCCAAATGTGGCTCGAAAAAAAGTGTTTCTTGGACACATTCTGGAGTATTTTGGAGGATATTCGGCTGGTTTTAAAATTTTCAAGACAAGCAGAATCTCTCCACGAATGTTTCCGTTGGGGAGGGAGAACAGAATAGTCCCGGATCCTTCCGAAGCGATTCCGGGAGCTCCCCGAATCCGAAATGAGTATACCGAATCCAGGCCTCCAGACTATTCCCGAATGTGACCACAACAAATTCCATTCGGGCCACATTCGGGATGTATTCCGATGGAATTCGGTTGGATTTTTGGAGGCATTTTGGGGTATTTTGGGAAGACTCGATTCGTATCAGTCGTAGAGTAATTAAAGGTCCGACTTTTGCCCCCCCCCCCTCCCCATATCGTACGAATCATTACTCGAATAGAAAGAAGAATATAGACGATGGCCAGAAATTAGAAAAATGGCATCCAAAAAGCTGCCGAATCGGTAAATTATAGCCCATTTCGAAAGAATCTGGCACATTTTCGGAAAATTCTGTGGCTTACTTTGCAAATTCGGGCATAATCGTTCAATTTTGGTCGTTATTCAGGTCGTCATTTGGCGAAAATCAGAGGATTCGGGCTCAATTCGGCTCGATTCTGGCCGCTCTGGCTTGATTTTTGCCACTGTTCTGGTTGGCATACGGCTTTATGCTTTATGTAATATATCTCAGTCAATGGAATACAGCTTCATACATAAATTATTGTTAATTTACATAATATAACACACTTTTGCACGGAAACGGGATTTTCAATAGCATACAATTGAAGATTTGAACTGAGTGATAGAGGTACTTCAACAGTTTGGCCCCTTTTCCACTGTTAAACCCACTGGAATGGGACTAATTTACACATATAAAATAATTGCTAATTTACATAAATTAGCATATTTTGCATGAAGACGGGATTTTCAATAGCACGTTTGATAGGGAAATTAAATCTATGGATCTGATAGAGATTTTCTTTAAGTTTGGTTTCTTTTTATTCCTTTTTACTAATTTTTACTATTCATGCATAAATCAACTGCTAATTTACATAAATTAACATATTTTTGCATAAAAACATGATTTCAATATCATGTTTGATAAGGAAATTTAAAGCTATTGACCTAAAAGAGACTTTCTTTGGTTTGGTATCTCTTTATTTACTTTTATTAATTAATTCCTATTGGCATATGGCTTCATGCATAAATTACTGCTAATTTACATAAATTAGCATATTTTTGCATGAAGATGCAATTTTCAACACCATGTCCTGTGGGAAAAATTAAAGCTATTGACCTGATAGAGACTTTCCTAAAGTTTGGTATCTTTAAAAAAAAATATATTAATTGATTCCTAATGGCATATGGCTTCATGCATAAAATACTGCTAATTTGCATAAATTAGCATATTTTTGCATGAAGATGCAATTTTCAACACCATGTTCTGTGGGAAAAAATGAAGCTATTGACCTAATAGTGACATAGGGAAAGTTTGGTGCTTTTGTAAACTCTGTCCCCAAAACTTCAAATTTAAGGCCTAAGGCCCCTGACTAATGGGAATATCAAAATCCAACACTAACTCCTCAAATGTTTTTACCCTATTGAATCCATAATACAATTGACAGATAGTATGAATACCTCTTTGCTGCCATACTGGATAGTAAAAAAAAGATCTATGTTTTACACTGACATTTTTGTTCCACCATAAATAGTCTTGTAAATGATAATGATGTAAATTCATGTCTTTCATCATTGCAGACCTATACTCATACAAAATACTTAAAGATGCTGCTATTTGACAGTTTCTTATTCTTCTCAAAACGCAATGAGGTGCCCCAGTTTTCCACAATACAAGATGATCCTCATTAAAAATTTTCAAAATTTCTATTTCAATACATTATAAATTGTTTCTTTATGCTCCTTTTGCTTGTCATGCAGAAAATTATAGATAAGAATGTGTATTCAGAAGTCCTCATATCCCCCTTTTTTCAGTTTAACCAGAAGCCAATTTTATTTTTCTTTGATATAGAAATATAAGTCTTGTAGTGTATCAATGTCAAATCAAATAATCTAAATGTATATATTATCATAGGGATAATGGCGACTCATGGTGGAATTACCGATGATCTTCTCTCGAAGTTGGCTGAAGACATCGAGACGGGGGAGCACATAGAGTCCTTAGGACGATCACTTGGATTCAAGCATGCAGCTATCAGTAGATACTCAGAAACTAACAGACTAGACGGACGGGTCACGCGTAAGGGAACACGTGACATGCTGTTTGACTGGAGACAGACCGTAGAGCCAGCATTTCAGCATTCCAGGCTGAAACAAGCTCTCATTGATGCTCATCTAGTCATGCTTGCTGAAACTTATCTCGAGGGGGCTTCAAGTACTCCAGGTACAGATCTATCATTTAAACTGTTTCCATACCTTCCTTTTATCGACACAACTTCCGATATCCAATTTGTATCGTCTGATCGAATTAGGTATATATAGGAATTGTAGTAAGAGACAATTCAGAGGTTAATGGGGAGTTTTCGAATGTCTTCCACTTGGACGTAGTACTTGTTGATAAGAGTATACTTAACGCAATGACCAATCATGTTCCTCCACTGGTTAAATACGTTTGGATGTTTATAGAATGAATTGCATTAGTAATTTATGAAGAGGAGATGTATCGTGAATAACATGAAAATGATATGAAATGATTTGGGGTCTTCATTACAACGTGCAGCACCAGAACGAGTGAATTGCATGACACATACCCATCTCTTTTTTTAAGTCCCTTCTACTATGCAGGTTTAAAGTTGTTTATTACAATTATATCATTCCGCTCCAATGTAATTCATTTCCATGGAAATATCTAACAATGAATGTAACATGAGTTCACATATAAATGATATTGACTTTCAAAAGACACACAAAAAAGTTCGATTTTATCACTTCATAATTTCTGTTTTTGGATTAAAATATCTCAGTAATAAATGGGAGTAATAATTATTTGTCCCGACAATATTAAAGGTTCATTGAATTAAATGACTTCCCTGATTCATCATGAAAGCAGTCCATGAGATGTCGATGAAAAATGGTTACAGGTTGACAAAGGTAGCAGTTATCTGATGACCTTGAATACCGATGACGTGTGTCGAAGGTTATCGGAGATCCACGAAGACTGTCGAAGAATATGGCGTCACCGAAGTTTAGGCGCTTTCGACCTCTCGCACGACGTCGGGAAGAACTTAAGCTGAACTCAGGGTTCAATACCAGGATATGTCATCATGGATCAGGGCTGACGAAATCTGAAGGCTTCCATGGATGTATCCTCAGAATGAAATTGCTGTCCATTGGTAACAGCTCCGAGACGAAAGGAACCATGAACATTGAATAAATTCCCATTATCCAAAATGGCAAATCCTTATGTTCAACATCTCAATGATTACTTTTAGAAATCATTTGATAAATACATGCCTTTCTTATTATTTAATAAGCAATGACAAAGCATCTGGATAGTTGATCAGTTGTCTCGCGAAGCGGTTGAAACTGTAAGAGTTCACGACGTTTCGTTGGCTGCTGCTCAACTTTGTCAAGTGATGGAGACTGTGTGTGTATTTGAGTTTTGTCAGACGTGTATCAATCAGATATGATTATTTACGTCTGGGTCTGACCTTTAACGTCACCATCCGAAAGACGTGACCAGGGCTCGAACCTAGGGCTCGAACCTCTGCATCAATTTGTAACTTCCCCACAGCTTGGATTACAGGCGCACGCCACAACGCCCAGTTTGATGGAGACTTTGGTGCGAGGGCGAAGGTTATAGCGGGTATGCGGACGTCGTAGGGAACCGGCCGAAAGTGCGGGTGGTTGCCGTACGTCGGTGAGTGTGTCGAGATGCGGACGTGGGTGACAGCTCGGTGTTGGTGTTGCCGGCGGTGGTTGTTGTTGGTCGGTTGAGGGCGTTTTTTTGCTGTGGTGTTGTCTAATGCAGCGCATCCATGATTCGGCGATTTCGAAGCCTACGTCTCGATTGAGTGTGTTAGAATGTAGTCGAATCTGGATGGCTTCTTTCACACGTCTGGTATGCCAATGTTGTGCAGAGTCAATACATCTGACGCCAGTCCAATCGGGTTGGTGTTGTTGTTCCCATGCATGTTCTGCTACTGCCGAGAGTATGGTGTTTCGCTGCCTGACGTCTCTCTGATGTTCGGTTAGCCTCTCCTTTACTGGTCTGCCTGTCTCTCCGATATATGAGAAGTTGCAGTCCTTGCATGGTATCTGGTAAACAACACCGTCTTTCCTGTAAGTTGGTATTGGGTCTTTGGCTGTGACGAGTTGGTTCCTAAGGGTGGTGTCTGACTTGAAGACAGCGCGGATGTTGTGTTTCTCCAGTCGTCGTCGCAGCTGGTGTGCTATGGAGGAGACGTAGGGCAGGACTACTGTTGAAGTGAATTGCTTCTCCTCTAGAATGATCCGCTCCTTAGGTTTGCGTGACTTCTTGATGAAAGCCTTGGGGTAACCATTCAGAGCTAGTGCCGACTGAAGATGGCGCTGTTCTGGTGACAAATCCGATTGTTTAGAGACGATTCTGTTCGCTCTGTCGTAGAGGCATTTGATTAAACCGCGTTTGACAGCTTGTGGGTGGTGGGTGTCGTAGCGCAGATACTGGTCTGTGTGGGTGGGTTTCCTGTAGACTGTAGTCTTAAGGGTGCCGTCTGCTTGTCTGTGTACCTCAGTATCCAGGAAGGCTAACGATCCGTTGGTTTCATGTTCGGCGGTAAACCTGATGGTGGTTTCCCTTCGGTTCATGAAATCCAAGAGATCCTTGGATCTGTGCTTGTTGACGATGATGAAGGTGTCGTCGACGTAACGTTTCCAGATCTTAGGTTCGAGTTTTGGCGGGCAGTCGTTTAGGGCAGTATTCTCAAAAGCTTCCATATACATGTTGGCGATGACGGCTGATACGGGGCTGCCCATGGCGGCGCCCTCTGTTCGTAGAACTTGCCGTTGTATAGGAAGTAAGTAGACTTCAGAACAAATTCTAGAAGAGTGGTTATTTCTTGTGGAGTCAGGCTGGTCCTCGCCGCAAGCTTGGTGTCTGCTGTGAGGCGATCTCGGGCAACTTTGCATGCTCCTTCAATCGGGACGTTCGTGAATAAAGACTCCACATCGAATGAGATCATTGCGTCGTCTTCTTCTATGGATTGTGTGGCGACAAAGTTTGCGAAGTCTGTGGAATTCCGGGCGGTGTGAGGTGAATCCCCGGTGAGAGGAGTGAGGATGTTGGCTAAAAACTTAGACAATTCATAGGCGAAGGAGCCGATGCAGGATACGATGGGGCGTAGTGGGACGGCTGGCTTGTGTATTTTGGGCAAACCGTAGATCCTTGGTGGTTGCTTTCGTTTTGGTCGGAGCTTCTGGTAGGTGTTATCTTCTAGGCTTCCTTTCTTTTTAAGCTCTGATAGTAAAGTTGTTAACTTCCTTACTAGGGAGTCAGTAGGATCTTTCTTGATTATTTTGTAGAGTGGAGGTTGTCCATCTTGTCCCTATAAGTGGTGGTGTCCAAAATTACGGCTGCTCTTCCTTTGTCGGCGGGTAAGATCATAATGGTTGAATCTTCCTTCAAGGACTTGAGAGCTGCTTCCATATCTCGAGTGATGTTGGATTTTGGTGGTTTAGCTTGCTCTAAGATAGTGCCGATGTCCTTGCGTAGCGATTCTCTGTCTTCTGGTGTCAATTTGTTGATGTTTGACTCTACTCTGGCTACGATTTCTGCTGCTGGTATCCGCTTAGAAACAGTGGCAAATGTCATACCTCTGCTAAGCAGAGTCTTCTCGGTGTCGGAGAGGTTCCTGGAAGACAAGTTGATCACCCAGTTGTTGTTGGTGACGTTCATGTTTGTCTTGGAAGTGGGTTCGAGTAATTCGTTGAACTTCCGTTGTTGCCTCTCTTTGCATTTATCGAAGATGTCATGGTAGATGGCGTCATGTGTCTGGAATACGGCTTCGAAGTGTTGAGAAGAGAGTGTGGTTCGAATTTCCTTGGTGGTGGAAATGACTTCTCTTCTGGCTTCCTCCTTGGTGAGACGGGTAAGAACAATTCTTTCCCTGAAAAACCGTAGAGATGCGTTGTCTGCTGCTTTCCTTGCTTCCCTAGTGTGGACTGGTGATTTGATTCTTAGATCCTTCGGGATAACAGCTGCTTTGATGCATCGTGTGAGAAAGGTGAGGTGGTTGCTAAACCGTGCAAGAGTCCTCATGCACCGTTCATGTCTCCTTACCAGTTGAAGGGCGGTGCGCCCGTATGTAGATCCGATAATTCTGAAGATGTCCTCAACGCCCTCAACCGACCTCAATCTATCCATCCATCCATCCAACCCCTCAACGCCCTCAACCGACCAACAACAACCACCGCCGGCAACACCAACACCGAGCTGTCACCCACGTCCGCATCTCGACACACTCACTGACGTACGGCAACCACCCGCACTTTCGGCCGGTTCCCTACGACGTCCGCATACCCGCTATAACCTTCGCCCTCGCACCGAAGTCTCCATCACTTGACAAAGTTGAGCAGCAGCCAACGAAACGTCGTGAACTCTCTTACAGTTTCAACCGCTTTGCGAGACAACTGATCAACCTATTCTATTGAATTTCTATTGAATTGACGAACATCTTCAGAATTATCTGGATGGTGTTAATTCACCAGCGTAGATATATCAATCCTAGAAAAATTGACATAAATTCACACCTAAAAAATACTGAAATACAAACATTCCATCACTATAATACATTTGTGATAGTCATTTGAAGCAAGAAATTATTAAAAAATCATAGCGTAAAATAATGCCTATCAAAGTTACCGAAAACAGGCTTCTGATTGATATAATTATTACAAAAAAATCTGGATTAGAAATTCAAACCAAAATTACTTCTTAGATTGAAGACTATGTTTCTCCTTTCAAGCTGAAATGTACTATTACAAAATAGACTCACCATCATTGTAGGAAAACTCCAAAATTAATTAAAACTGATGGTCGTAACTTTCTTGCTCCTCAGAACACAACCTCCCTCAAAGAGTAACAAAATTAAAGTGATCCAACTCTCTATGCACAGCAATGAGTTGTACTGTACAATCAATATACCTCGGGCAGGTCTTGGAATGCTAATTGTTTATTCAACCTGTTACTAGAACCTGGAACCTACAACAAAAGAACATGCAAGAGCTGAATACTTTAGCCCTTCCTATTGAAAACAATTAAATACAAAGGTATTTATTGCACAACTAAATCGATAATAGTGCCATCACAAGGCCAAAATGAGTAATTTATCATTACCTTTTAAATCTAGACTTTCTTTATTTAAACACAACTTTCAGGATAACACCATTAATAAATTTCTCCTGTTAACATTTTCTGTGTTAAATAAACAAATTTTAGAATTTTGCTTGAGTGCAAAAATAAAGATTGCTTATGACACTCAGTAACAAAAAAAAATAGTGTCATTAAGGTCATTGAAGCGCATTTTTACAACTCCTTACACTGTTAATCTGGCTGTGTAAAATCTTACACAACCTGTGCAAATTCTTACACAATCGCTGCATCATATATGAACCCAGCAACGGTTGTGTAAAACTGTACACAACCCGGGTTGTGTACATTTTTAAGTAGCAGTTGTGTAAATTTTCTACACATGAATTGTGTAACCATAATTGTACACAGCCAGGTTGTGTAGGTGTTTTTCACAGTAGTTGTTTAAAACTTACACATGAGTTGTTGAAATTTCATTTTACACAACCAATTGTGTTAGACAGGCCACTCTTTAACACATACATGCATACATACAGACATAACGAATTGGTTGTTATGATGTACAGTATTTATTTCCATTCATAAATCAATTCCATACGTTCTTCCAAATGCATTTTTCATGCAATACATCAAACCATAAATAAAATCAATTTATCCCATTTCAATGGTTTTAAAGTATACAAACATGTACTTTCACAATTTCTAAAGGAATATTTAGCAATTTCACACTGAATTTCAGTTCAGTTCAGTTCATTTATTTTCATAATCTCAACAAAAAACATCAAATACAATCAAAATTTACAAAACAAGTACAAACGAGAGTATTCAAAATTTAAACAAAAGCATGAACATAACAATTGAGAGTATGATGGAACTAGCAAAGGCCAAGGGCCTATCACGGGCTAGTCCCCGAAAGGATATCAGTAAAATTATTGAGTTACATATGTATGAATTAAAATATTTTAAAGGAAATAGCAAAACAAAACAGACAAACGAAAAAACAAGTAATTCGATATTTTTGAGTTGGTTAAAAAAAAAAATCAAGTGCATTGTTTTGTGATCGAGAGAAAAAGTATAGTTTATAATTACGTTTGAAAGACGATAAAGTGGGCATATTTTTATATCATTTGGTATGTCATTCCAACATTTCGCTCCTACAAAAGATATAGTTGTACGAGAAAATTGATATTTGTATAACGGCAAGCGTGAATGGCTACTGTTCCTTGTATCATAAAAACGGAAAAAACTGTTAAGCCTAAAAGATTCATTAATATTTGAAGGCAAGATGTTTTTAAAATATGAGAACATGAATATAGCAACCTGTAGTTCATACAATTCAGTGATCTTAAGAATCCTTAGATCTTTAAAAAGATTAGAATGTGCGAAAATGCATTTTCGTTGCTAATGACACGGACTGCACGTTTTTGTAATTTTAAAACACGATCCAATAGGTAATCGGCACAGTGTCCCCACACAATACAGGAGTAAGAGATATATGGCAAGATCATTGAATAATACAAAGTTAATAAGACTTGTTTGGGTACTAAATTCTTAAGACGATTCATTGCACCAATACTTTTGGAAATTTTGGAACAAATATCATTAACGTGTATACTCCAACATAGATTTTCATCTATATAGACACCCAAGAACTTGGTATTGGTTGTTCGCTGAATTTCATAATTATTTATACATATTTTATATTTTCGTCATATATATTCTTATTTTTGGGTTTAAAGATCATATAAAATGTGTTATTCAGATTAACTCTTTAAGCGCCATTGGCAGCTATTTGTGACCATAGGCCACTCTTGCCGGTGGCAGCTATTTGTGCCCAAGTAACTTTTTTTTGTTTAACCAATTTTACAGCCAGGAAATCAGCACCATATTCTGTGTATTTTATGTTGTTATACTGGCAAGGAATTCACAATTCATTTTATCACATAAAAAAATAGTGGTTTACATAGACATTTTTTGAGTAAAATTGTATTTTTGCATCATTATTTTGAAGAGTTGATTTTGGATATTGCCGCGATCTGAATCAGGATTTCCCCTATAGAAACGTGTGATATAACGGTTGTGTGTAGCAATACACGTACTTCTATGGGAAGAGCAAAGGCGAGTGTGCGAAGGCATTCAGCTCGGAATTGACCAATGACAGAGCGGTACGATGTTCCTCACCCAGCACTACTCGCCCATTCGCTATTGTTACATGAATATTCATGAGCTATCGATTTGGTCTTTTGCAGGCCGGTATGGTAGTATTCTTGTGTCAAGGCTTTTTTGTGCCTGCAAATGTGCACGGTTTGGGGGAGATTTTTTTTTTTTTGGGGGGGGGAGGTTTTATACTTTTTTTTTGCATTCTCACAAAATTGTTGTCGCTATGAATATATGAGTAAAGAAGGCTGTCATTTCTCACTCTCGTCGCACTGCAATCACCAAACTCATTGTTTATTTATTCATTTATTATTGTTATTATTATTATCATTATTAGTATGTGAGTAGTATCATAATTTTTGTTATCATTATTGTTATTTTAATTATTATTATCATTTAGATATTTTTCTATATGGCAAATCTGGTAGCATAAACTGGATTACTACGAAATGAAAAAAATATATATCAAGCAAATTTGATAATTGAAAATGTTAAATGTGCTAACATATCGAGTATGTTGATTGTGCATAAGTCCTAAAGCATGAATAAAATATTGACAATGCACGTTATAAAGAAGTTTAGTGGTGTCACTTATATATAATTTGAACAGCAAATGATGTCCATTTCATTTTTTTTCAGGAAAGGGGAAGTAAAATTAATTTTTACTACATTGATAGTTTCAATGACGGGGTAATTATCGATATCACAAATAAGAGGTGTAGTAAATATAATCTCTGATATTGTCGAAAGCAATATCTTACTTTTCCGATAGATGATCCATTACAAACATATTATTTGAATAAACAAAGGTTCAACAAATGATAAAGATCTAATTTTCTACAAATTGTTAGTAATTTCTACCTTCACACCCCATCGCTTCGTTATTTCTTTTTCCTCTTTTATCTTTCAATTTTCTGTATGTTTGATTTGTCAAGGATTATAGCCTATACATTTCTTCAATCTTAAATTTCATCTTTATCCTTTATTTCTAAATATGCAAAATAGGCTTCAGCTACAAGTTGATTTAATTATTTTAAACTATTTTTCTTTGTGCTTTTGATAAGTAGAAGTAACGATGTCAGTGTTTGTGGTGGTCGTGGTGGTGGAGGTGTGCTGTTTCCCCCTTGATTTCTTGTTATCATTCTCGACATTATCCATGACATCTTTACCATCATCCCTATCATCATCATCATCATTTAGATTACAGGAAATTTGAAGCATATTGTTGATGCTAAATGTCTTAAAGTCGAAACAAATATTTGAATAAAAATTATGTATTTTAATGGCAATAAGTCAATGGAAGGTGTTGGGGAAAGCGACAGAGGAATTTTAATCTTGATCTCAACGGAGAGAAAAGCTATTGTTCGTATCGGAACCTTTGAAAGTATTCAATTGTCAAATCAAAAGACGCGCGCGTGGCCCGATTTCTATGAACATCCTGTGCTAAATTACTTTCCTCGATAATAGGTCAGGAGGGAGCGCGGATTAGACATTCCTCATAAAAGGGAGTCTGGGCATCTATTGTTCATGACTTGGTGGCATGAACAATAACGTGTAGTCGCTATCAGACAGGTGGCTACTTTGGTCGAACATTATTCTTTTTAATGCCGAAACAGATATAATGAATATTTCACCCCCATCATGAAATGTCCACAGAGTGAATTTTACATGTTATGTTTATCGTTCTTTCACTGTTCAGCTACGATTTTATATCAAATAGTGATCCCATAGGGCTTCCTGGCATGTCGACGAAGACCGTTGCCTTGTTTTCAAACCGCTTGCTATGTATGCTCGCTCGCTGAATGAAATGAAGCCTCGCGGAATGAAATGAAGTTTGAAAATAATCAATTATTCAAAGGCAAAATATGCAATGAGGCCCTTTTCTTGTCTAAGATTGTCATTATATTTTCATTTTATATTGCATTATATTTTCCGCAAGAAAAATAATATCCGGCATCTATTGTCAATTCCTTGGCATGTACGAGATGCATAGTTGGCTCAGATTAATATCCTTTCATAGATGAGGCTACAAAGATCAGATATGATCATATTTATTTCATAACAAATATACAAATTACCCAGGTATGGATAGATAGATAGATGGATAGATAGAGATGTGAGATCAGTTACGTAATAATGATAACGTATGAAGATGATGCGAGAATTATGTTTTGTAATAAATACATTTAATTTTGTATTCAACCTAGGTCATCACAAAAAGGGCTAAAAATCACTGACCTCACATTTTTTTTAGGCGGGGGGGGGGGGGGGCAGACCAGAAATACAGAACAAATAGGCTTATACCCCTTTCATAAACCCAATTATGCGGCTAATAGCAGCATAATTTGGTCGTAAAATTGGAAGAGGAC
This sequence comes from Lytechinus variegatus, assembly GCF_018143015.1. NCBI lineage: Eukaryota > Metazoa > Echinodermata > Echinoidea > Temnopleuroida > Toxopneustidae > Lytechinus > Lytechinus variegatus. The sequence continues at coordinate 33,482,976 of NC_054745.1, read as the reverse complement.
CAGAGTTATCCGCATTATTTTGATGCTGCTATTATCCGCATAATAGCAGCATCGGGACAAGATTTTGAGTTTATGAACGCATTTCCAAATATTGCGGATAATTGCCATGGTACGGTCACAAGGTCACCCTTTTCCAACACAACCGCATCGGAGGGGGCGTGTGCGGTTTCCATGACGATTATCCTCCTTTTTCAGGACGGGCGCTCGTAAAAATAATGAGGCTTATTTTCGGATTTTGTGAAAGCAATTTTTATTATATTATCCGCTTTACTCTTAGGCGGCTAATTGGAGGATAGGTTTATGAAAAGGGTATTATTTTCATTTTGAAAGTTTTTATTGATCTTTAGTTTGTAACTGATCTGCATTTCCTCTTCTTGATTCACGATTTTTTTTTTCTTCTAGTTCTGTGTACTTTGCCAAGAACGCCCACATCATTTTGTGGGATTTTACACCCCAAACCTGTTATACCCCTTTCATAAACCCAATTATGCGGCTAATAGCAGCATAATTTGGTCGTAGATTCGGAAGAGGACCAGAGTTATCTGCATTATTTTGATGCTGCAATTATCGGCATAATAGCAGCATCGGGACCAGATTTTGACTTTATAAATGCATTTCGAAAGTAATGCGGGTAATTGCCATGGAGCGGTCACAAGGTCACCCTTTTCAAACGCAACCGCATCGGAGGGGGTGTGTGCGGTTTCCATGACGATTATCCTCCTTTTTCAGGACGGGCGCTCGTAAAAATAATGCGGATTATTTCCGGAGTTTATGAACGCAATTTTTATTGAATTATCCGCATAGGTTTATGAAAGGGGTATTAGTATTGAATCTGTCCTATCCCTCTTTATCTATATTTCATTATCATCTTTAGTTTTCTATATTTTGTCTCCTTGTGACTGGCAATGACTTTGTTACAGTATGAAAGCCCGTATGTACGACGAATAGACCCTGACAAAGTATGACCAAACTTTACACTGATTCATGCTATAGAACGATCGTTGAGTGGGTCGCAAATGTTTGTTGCATTATCCAAAAGAGTATATAGTTGAGTGCATCGAACACCACAAATCGTATCCAGGTTACGATTTTTCTAAAGCATATTTTGCATTACGACAATATTGGCAAGAATAGAAATGACATAAAATTTACTCTGCACCAATAATTTTGTTGCGGAATACCGCGCATTCTAAATAAACAAGGGTCTTGTTTTGAAGACTACACGAATGTAAGGGTACGGTTGGCTGCACTGTGAAGATACATGGCTCTAATATATTATTGTGTGTGTGTTTGCGTGGGGATCGCAGCTGTGCTGTGATTGGTCACTTGATCGACGACAATGCCCTTTTTTGGAAAAGGATGGTTTCAATTGTGTGTGTATAAACCCTCTCGTATTTCAGAGGAAATAACTTGAATAGGAAAATAGTATTTCATTCAAAAGAGCATTATTTTTCACATTTTTGTTTGTTCAGTTACATCAATAGATACGTCATTTGAAAGGGTAAACATTGAACTTTCATTTCATTTTCTTAATTTCTTGGTATCTCTACAATTCCTTGGGTTATTTACTCTTTGAAATGTTCATGAAATCATAATTTTCTAGGTTTTACTTATTGAAAAAAACGATGTAAAATATTTCATCTTTTCTCAATTTTTCCAAACGCAAATTTGAAAGGTCATAACATGATCATAAAGTCCATGAACCATGCATCATTTCATGTGTAGAAGGTTTCGTTATACAACGTACGGGTAAAGAGTTATGACCGTTTTAAAATCAGTCTTTGCTTACGTTTCGGTCAATTTAGGATTCCTCGAATATCCCTGGCACTAGAGGGGTATTGGACCTGGCACAGTAAGAGTTAAGTACAAGCTTGTTTGCTGTGAACCATTCATGAATAGACTTAAGTTCAAGATTCAAAGTAGAGATCATTTCTATGATATTATAACCAGAGATAAATAAATTTGTGTCGTCTGCAAACAAGATAGAAAAAAGTTGTTGACTGACATATTGAAGATCATTGATAAATAAAAGGAAAAGTAGCGGACCCAATACCGATCCCTGTGGTACTCCTACATCTATGGTGCACATTTTCGAATTATAATTGTTTAAAGATACATATTGTTTTCGGTAGTTCAAATAACTATCGAACCATTTCAAAACTGTTCCACGGATACCATAATGATATAATTTTTTAACAATATTTCATGATTAATACAGTCAAACGCTTTGGAAATATCCAAAAAAGTCCAATTAGAAATTCTCTATGCTCAAAAGCTTTTGAAATTCTATTAGTAAATTGAAGAAGCGCCATGTATGTTGAATAGCCTTCTCTAAAACCAAACTGTCGAGAGTAGAGAATTTCGTTGGTTGTAATAAAAGAAATCAGTCTCTTGTACACCAGTTTTTCAAATAACTTTGCAAAAACAGATAATAAAGAAATGGGTCTATAATTTTCAAAACAAGACCTCTCACCCTTTTTGTGAATTGGAACAACTTTAGCAATTTTTAGTCTATTTGGGAATACGCCCTCTTCCAAAGACCTATTAAAGATATTACCTAGAGGCTTTAAGACAAAATTAATTGATCGTTTAAAAACTTTAACAGTAATAGCATCTTGACCTGGGCTTTTATTTTCTTTAAAAGTGGACACAATATCTAAAATCTCTTTTCCTGTTATTGGTTTAAAGAACATTGTATGGCTGTTTTTGTTACCTAAAAAATCACAAAAGTTTTTGTTACTACTAGGGGCATTATTGATAACATTACGTCCAACAGAGCTGAAATATTCATTAAACATGTCTACAATGGATTGCTTATTCTCTACTTCACGACCATTGCTCACCATCTGTTCACATTGTGTACGCGGCTTTGGTTTATTAAGGACTTCGTTGATAACATTCCAAGTGTCTTTTATCTTTCCACGTACATTGTTAAATTTGGAGTTAAAATATTCACGTTTACGTTTTCGAATTTGCTCTTTCACGAAATTCCTGTAACTTTTGTAATTAGTTTCCCGTTGCTGTGTAGGGTTTTTCAAAAATTTTCGTAAAAGAGTATATTTTTTCTGACAAAGTTTTTTAATGAAGGATTAAACCAAGGTTTATTGATTTTACCTTTCTTTTTTTAATTATATTTCTTAATTGGGAAGCTTTGTGTGAAGAAGGATGTATAAATATCCATAAGGATGTATATATATCCATAAAGCCATTGAAACTAGCATCGACATTTGTGAAATTATCAAGAAAATTCCAATTTGTGTCTCTCAATAAACCACAAAAGCCAATTATATTTTGTTCATCATACAAACGTTTAAAAAAACATTTTTCGGTGACGTCTATATCTGTATCAACAATTGTAAACACAGGAAGGTGATCACTAATATCGGAGATTAAAATGCCAGAATGTAAATTTTTTTTTTCAGGTGTATTTGTAAAAATATTATCAAGCAGTGAACTGGATACATGAGTGACTCTGGTTGGTTGTGATATTAGGGGAGAAAGTAAATAAGTTGATAATACATCTATAAAACTGTCTGCAGTGTAAGGAGCACTGTGGTTCAATAAGTCAATATTGAAATCTCCTACCAGAAAACAGTCCTTCCTTTCGTTTACAATCGTTTCTAGAGGCACTTCTAAGCAGTTTATAAAATTTACAATTGATTGACTTGGTGGTCTATACACAACTGCTACAATAAGTTTTTTTTGTTTACAAAACACTTCAATAAACATTGATTCAAGATCATCATTAAATATATCCAAATCTGGTCGCCTTTTAAAGGCAACTTTATTGTTGATAAAAAAGCCTACTCCTCCACCACGCTTTTCATTGCGACTTTGAGAAATTAATATATTATTTGGGAGGGTTAGAAAATTATTATCGTCGTCCTTAAGCCATGTTTCAGTAATACCGATGATAGAAAATTCAAAATTTATATCGTTGAGAAAACATTCTAAGTGATCAAAATTCTTCTTCGAACTTCTACAGTTTACATGTATTAATGAAAGAAGATTTCTATCACACATTTCTTTTGTAAAGGTTGAAAATTCTCGATTATCATAATAACTGGAACGACTAGGAATGTCAAAATTTGTTTTTTCATTGAATTCACAAGATTCGTAATAACTGGTATTTGACCATCATTTTGTATTAGGTATTGGTTATTGCACGAATTACAAACATTTCTTTCAAACATTATGACACAAGTACAACACTATAAGTAATAAATTTAAGTGACAACAATGTGTATGAATTAACAAAAAAGTAAAAAGAGTAAGAAATACAATTACCTTACAGTGTTACACTCCAAAATTTACATGATGCCAGTAGAATGAATATCGTACAAGTAAATGAAACTGCAACACCCCTTTCTCTATATAAAATAATTGACACTTTCTGATCCTGTTTCCTGAGAGTATTTGCATATAAACTATTTTTGCCCTATTAATTCAACAAATCTAGTAAGCCTATGCTACTGGTCAATTTTATATACTACTGAATATACTTGCATGTTCTTAAAACGAATTTGACAGCGTGCTTAAGTTTTCTATATATTGCTTCTAGACTATACAGGGCTCTATATTGTTACAATTGCTGAACGATCAATTTTTTATTTTCTTAGGCAATTCATATACTGAAAAAAATAACATCAGTCTATATAACTTTTCATGAAAGAGGGCTCATATCATGGTTTTATTTTTCCCCAATAATTTCTCTCATCTTATATAGAAAAGATAAACAAGAAGAAAACCAATTCCTGAGCACCAAACCTAGCATTATAATAAGTAAATATCCACTATTAATCACTGATTTCTTTTGATTTTTTTTACCCCAAAATGGCATGAAGACATTTAACATCATGGAGCAAAAATATGAGATGAAGAATGCCAATCTAAGTATTTACCGAAATAGACTGGGCTATTTCAACGTCTAAGAAGACCTTATGATTTCGGCCGTCGATCGCGACGAAAATTGGCACGCGCGTTACTCATGGCATTATCTAAAAAGTATAATATCAAATTATGCAAAAAATCTCAATGCTCATTAATTTATGCATAAAATCATAAGTTTGCTCTAATTAATAAAATAATGCCCCTAAAATGCTAATTTTTGTTTCACATACTCTAGATAGGCATCTGATCAATTTCATTTCAACATCACATTTATTTTGTTATGTATTCTATTGTTTTATAAATTTCTTATTTATTTGTTTTTCGACTTTTTGCTTTTCATTGTTTTTTCAATGGAAATCGTCAGGGACTTTATTTTGACTATAAAAAAGATAAAATTAATTGATTTTAAGCAGTAAAAGGAAAAATAATGATACATTTATGAATTTTGGCTAAAAACACCATTTGCATTGGATTTGTACACAAATTCACGATTTTGAGTAATTTGGGGTCAAAATTCTGGTCTCAAAAATTGCAAGAGACTTGAACGTAAAAAGTCGAGTGAGGCGGTCAAAAAAATTTGCGCGGCGGATTTATCGCGAAAAATTTTGAGGTCTTTTTAGGGTTGATCTACATCCGACATGTACTCAAATATTTGAGGACTTGTTGCTCTCAGAAAAGAAGGCATTATTGGTGATGGACTGTGAGGTTGTAATCTGTTTACATATTCCATAGATATGTAGATATGTTTAAACATATCGATACATTTTGATGACATTTGAAGTTGGACACAGAAGTGAAACAATTTTTCAGCTACTTAATCCGTTTTATAGTAATATCTATACAATGTTTGACTTCTCTGCATTGTTGAATTTTCAATAGATATTTGACTACATAGACAACTTGGCAACAATATTTCAGTGAAACATCTGCAGTAATATAAACCAGTTTCGACTGATCTCAAACTATGTTAAATACATATATGTTTAACCTATCAATTATGAATTAAGGCCCCGTTGATACGTTTTTCCTTGTTCATAACCCTTAAATTTTGCTGTATTCTCTTTTCATTGAAAACAGCCAATTTTAATGGGAGAAGTGATAAATCAAAAACTTCATGATTGTTACAATTTGAAGAAGATGTGACATAACCAATAACTCTCACATTTAGCTATCATATTCCATTTAACTTTCATCCATAAACAATGTAAACATTTGCAAAAATATAAATAAACAATACCAGGTTGTTTGTATGTGTGTCAACACATATGTTGCAATTTAGTCCAGATATCCATCCAGATGAGTTTTTGTCATTTTCACATTGATACTCTGTCATGGTTTGAAAAAAGGAAGTGACAGCTTTCTCAAAACTTTTTTTTATATACTTTTTTTTTACTTCACGAGACATGCTTGACATGTGAGCAACAAAAGTAATATTTCTTGACTTTTGAATTATGAAATACTGTTTAGTCAAAAGGAAGCAAGTGACAAATTCATGGGAACAGACAATTCAATGTATCTCCAGAACCTGATCCCCCCCATAATTTGGGAGTGCTCATTCTGTGAAGCAAAACAGACTAATGACACCTGGCTTTTGAATTAGCATTTGTGTTCCGCACCCCCAAATGCTCATTTTGTGAAACAAAGCTTGCTTTTCTGTGTTTAGTAGCTTATAAGCTTTCAAATGGTATATCATTTGTCCATTTCAGTTTTGGTTGCGGTCTAAGTCTTTAATCATTATTAATAATAATAAATAATAATAGTACATTTCTTAAATACGCATAACACCTACAGGTCTCTATGCGCGAGTGACTAAATCAAACATTCTGAAAAAGGTGGGTTTTTAATTGAACTTTGAATTTCTCAAGCTCGGTAATATTTCTTAATGTCGATGGAAGAGAATTCCATTGTTCATTAACATTAACATTTTCATTAACAAGGAAAACCAAGAGAAATCGCCTATTTAATATAAAACTACTGTTACTTGCTTCCTTAGTACTGAATGCTGCCTACTCAGACTATAATTCCTTCTTGATGTTGCCCAGCAAAGTTCAAAAGCTAAGCAGGTCAACACCAATCAAAGCACCGGGAGGTAATTCATTCACCAATTGCTGGAGCATTTGCCATGCAGGAAAACACTGTGTGTGGTAGTCAACATCCAGCACATAGGTTAACTTAAAGCAGACATCTATAGCTTGGGTGATGGAAGTACACTGGACAGTGTTACGCTCGACAATGACAAAATATGGCTCGGTTTCCACCGGGTGCCTCCAAGGATCAACAAGAAAGGCTGTGGTCAATCCTTTGCATCAAGATCGGCCAAATAATATTCAATGGATGTTCCTTCCTGTATTGAACAGATGAGACTCAAGGGAAAGTTGACTAAGTATACAGGCAATTTACTGTGTCATGATCAAAATGTTCTTTTTTTTATAAAATAATATATATTCAGTTTCTCAATAAATGACACATACGTATGAGAATAAATCAACATTTTACAAACACAGAAAATAAAGTATGTCATATTGGATTGCACCCCAATAGGTGGTCTAGTTACATTTGTGCTTGAAATCGAAGTAAACTTTTTTTCCTTGTTAACAGAACTATTGAAACTACCATGACATGTTTAGTATCATATTGCAACTGTGTTGGCAAGCTATTAGCCTGCAATGTTTCAATAATATAAGTAACATTGCCCCCCCCCCCACCACAAACAAAAAATAAAATAAAGTAGTAAATATATAAATGAATAATACATAAATTTTAAAAATAAACATCTTGGCCCCTAAACAAGTTTTAGCCAAAATATGATCTTGGGGGAAAAAATACCCTAAACACGTTTGACTAGTCATTAAAAAAAGGGCCTGGGGAAAAAAATACCCTGAATACGTTTGATCCGGCGATTGACCATTGACCAGTCGTTCAAAACCACCCTTTTTCTTGAAAATCTGTGTTTTTGATACTCTTAACGAGTCCATGCGCGGACTTCGTCCAAAACTGAAAAAAACCCCTTTAAACGCGTATTTTTGGTCACGCATGTGTACAGCAATATCTTTGACTGCCCCCCCCCCCGGGATCGGGTGAAGGGTTTTCTTTTTTGTCAACAGGAATCTGGCTGATTAGGTAGTAAGTTTTGAACAAAGTACCGGACAGGAAATTGACCCCGCCCAAAAAAAAATAATGGTTAAATTTTAAGTTAAGACAGTATTTATCCATTTATTGTTGTTAAAAATGAATTCCTTGTCCAAAATAACATAGAAATTGACACAACATTGTTTTTAGGACGGCCACCCTTCAATTTTTTACTGCAATGCTAAGTTATAATGTGATAGGATGTCAAGATAAACAAAATGTGCCTTGCACACCATTTGGTTTTTAGAGATTATAAATAATTCAAGGGTTCTGGAAGGGTTGCTCTCCGTAACACAGTAGTCAACAATTCTGCCATTAATCTCCTCTTCACCCTAAAAGGCCACGGTGTTCAACTAGTGCACTGTTTTACATCAAAGGGCTATTGTTTCTGGCTGCTTTTCTTATGTTTGCTATCCTTGCTTCCACAGCACCCCCAAACAAGAATACAAGATACTTACATATCCTGTGATTCCGTTGATGTCCTTCAAAATTTTGAATTGATCCACAAGGCTGTGCGCAAGGCTTTCCTTCACTTGTGATCATGGTGATGGTGGGCATTCAAAAAATAGGATTAAAATATATTGAATATACAAAACAAGAATTGATTTGATTAAAAATACAAAAGATGAAATTTGCCAAAAAATATTAATGACATGTACTGTAAATATGATCAGAAATACAATAGAAGAAAGAGGTAAGGTCATATTAAGAGGTAGAGTTAATGAACAGTATCCCCATTTAAACGATATGTTTAAACTTGAAAAATTGGGCTGGTTTGGACTTTTTGAGACTACAAGTAAGAAGGTGGGCCTTCCAATCTCGTCCGCCGAAATCACAATCATGCTGATATCCGGCACTTGCATTTCAAACTTGAACTACAAGTGTGAATTGAAGTTTGTAAGAAATAATTATTAAACAAATTTAACCATGCAAATTTCTACACAAAAATCAAAGGATGTAAAGAGTATTCTCAACAAAAAAAGTTCGAAATCAACTCCAGGTCCGGATAGTTTATATTATGGCATGTTGAAGAAACTTCCTTGTACACATCATTTTTTGGCTACCCTGTACAGTAAGCTTTTGAAACACCCTGTCCCACCCTCTCATTGGTCCCATAGTAGAGTCGTTCTCATTCATAAGAAGGGGGATACCTCAGAACCGGGTAATTTCCGTATGATTGCCCTATCTAGCATTATTGGAAAGATCTATCACCAAATCTTAGCCCAAAGAATAGAAGATTATGTAACTGAAAACAATCTAATTGATTCAACCACACAAAAGGGTTTTTTACATGGTATATCAGGTTGTTTAGATCATAATACTGTTGTGCATGAAATAATGAAACATGCCAAACACTCACGTAGGACTGTTCACATTACTTGGTTTGATATGGAAGACGCGTTTGGTTCAGTCTCCCATGATCTGATTAAGTTTACATTGTTACGTAATAAAATTCCAACACCTGTATGCAATTACATTCTAAACTTGTACTCTTCACTAACTGGATGTGTATCAACAGATGAATGGACCTCACAACCCTTCAAATTTAACAAAGGAATATTTCAGGGAGACCCTCTATCTCCCATTATGTTCCTTTTATGTTTTAACCCGATGATTGAGTTTCTAAATGATAACAAAAGTTTTGGCTACAAATTGAACGATGAAAATTTCATCACCGCCCCATTTGCTGACGACTTTTGCCTAATTACCGGAAACAAAAAGTCACACCAGCGTCTTATGAATCAGATCGCTTCACATACACGCTCTCTGGGTCTGAAATTAAAGCTACCCAAATGTAAATCATTATCAATAGTCGGTGGTTCCCCTAAAGATGTACCATTCTTCTTAGAAGGAGTAAGTTTAGCAACCCTAGAGCAAGACGATTTCAAATTTCTTGGTTCACTTGTTACGTACAAAACATCATCTGAAGATGTCTATCTATATCTTCACTCATTAATCAACAATGCCGTGAACAACATCGACCACACCCTTATTAGAGATGAGTACAAGTTGAAAATATATGCCGATTATTTTCTTCCTTCTATTCGTTATCACCTTACTGTCAATGATGTTACTGATTCCCATCTGAAATTGCTTGATGCACTTACCAATCGTTATCTCAAGAAGTGGTCTGGCCTCGCCAAACCCGCCACACTTGCGTTTATACATATGCCTGAATGTTTAAATATCATGTCGATTTCAGATATGTATTACCAATCACATGCTCTTAACTATAGTAGAATCAGACGTATTTCTGATTCTAGAGTTAATATTTGTCTAGATTCAGCATTAGCAAGAGAGTCTAATTGGAAGCGTAAAAAATCAAGTACAGTGAACAGCGATAGAGTATATTCACAAGTACAACAAGCTGATGTCACTTTCCCCAAACTCAAACACAAAATCAAAGATTATTTCATGAAAGAGAGACAAGAATCGTGGCTTTCACATGTTCAGTCACTCTCTGTTCAAGGCGAGTTTTTCAAACTTGCTACCCTTCAAGAAAAGTCAGTCGACTGGAAAAGCATAATTTATAATCTCCCACATAAAGTAGCTCGCTTTCTCATGAATTCTCTCTCACACACTTTGAATACCAATGCAAACCTTGTAAGATGGGGAAGGTGACATCAGCGAAATGTAATAGATGTAATAACCGGGAAACGGTTCACCACGTTCTTAACGCATGTCCTGTTGCCCTTGACGAGGGTCGTTATAGATGGCGGCATGACAATATTCTTTTGTACATATTGGAAACATTGCGGAAAGGTACATCAAATCAGGAGGTAGATATTACATCCGACCTCAAGTCAGAATCCAAAAAACAGGGGATATCTACCGTCCCGTTGCAATGTACGCAGACGAATCTGATCCCTGATATATGTGCATTGTGGAAAAATGAAAAGAAACTAGTGATACTGGAACTTTCGGTCCCTTTTGAAACCAATACAGAAAAAACACATGAATATAAAGAAAGAAAATACGCCCCACTCATTTCTGACATTGAATCCAACAGCTACTCAGTAAAATACTTTCCAATTGAGGTGGGATCAAGAGGCTACATTACTCCGGATAACACAAAACGACTTAAAATGCTTTTAAATGAATTTGGCAAACCAACCCCTTACAAAATTTTCAGAGACAACCTTTCTAAATTGGCAGTGACATCATCTTTCGTAATATACTACTCAAAAAATAACGTCCAATGGGAAAATCAGATTCCTCTGCGTACATAGCGTAAAGTTGTACACATCAATTCACAGTGTAATTCATGCTAATGCATGAGTCCACATACGTCATGGTCTTTTTTTCTCAATGTTTGGTTTTTATCTAAAATGATTTTATCTACAGGCCTATAATTACTTTAATTACAAATTAATTTGATGATTAACAGTTTATTATACTTTCACCGAATGTTCCATCTTATTTGGTAGTTTAACTATATATAACTGTAACATTATGTTAATCTGCCCTGCTTGCGTCAGTAATGTGACCATGTCCTGGGCTCTCTTTTACTCTGTAAATGTATATTTTTGTCATTCTTACACTGTTCCTTTATTGCTTTTCATACAATAAAGTGATGCAAAAAAAAAAAAAAAAAAAAAACATAAACAAGTCCATCCAAATAAAAAGTTGATTGGAATAAATAGAGAAAAATCAAACAACCATAACACTGAAATTTTAATTAAAATCAGATGTAAATTAAGAAAATTTCAAAGTTTCACTGAATTTCACAAAACAGTTACCTACATTATATGCACATCCTGGTAGATATGCAAATTAGGCAACTGATGATGAAGGCCACTCACTATTTCTTTTGCATTCTTTTACATGCAATAAGGAATATTTAAATTTTCTCCTCACTGTCATGATAAACAAAGTTTTATTCCTTCCTGAACAGGTGGAACTGCCGGTGTTTTAACATTTTGTGGCTCAACCAAGAGGGACCTTATTGTAAAATCTGTGAAAATTGAAATATTACATTATTCATACAATAAAACACAAAAGAAATAGTGAGTGACATCAACTCTCTCATTTGCTTATCACTGAGTTGTGCTGTTTTGTGAAAAATAAGCAAAACTAAAATGTCATTACTTCCTTATTTTACAACAGATTTTGATGAAATTTTCAGTTTTATTTTTGTTTGATTTTTTTTCTATTGAATCTGGGGATTTTTTCTGGGGTGGACTTGCCCTTTAATTTCACTAGGTGCATTTCAAGATAATTAAGGAAAAGTCTGGGGTGCCAGATGAACTGCTATTTCTAATCACTTGAGTGAGGTTATTTCATGATCATGGCCAGGTATGAGTGAAGGTTCCCTTCTTTTTAATCTGAGCTTCAAACTGGTGAGAAAAAACAGAATTTTGAGCGTGCAGCAATCTATAGGGGACGTAATGACTGATCGAAGAAATATGCAGAGGAAATGGGAGCAAATTCAACCCCCAAACACACTTACTTTCATCAATGCTCTTCAATTAGATGGCTAACCAACACTCAGTTGAGTTGAATTCTCTCGCTGTTGTTTAGAACCCGTCCTCGAGTTGATGACTCCAGCAAGCCCCTTCCGCTACTGCCTTTCAAAATGATGCTTTCAACATCCTGAATAGAAATCAATGTCATAAATTTATTATGATCATCATCATTTTGATTGATATAGCTCAGCCAAACAGCCCTCTATGACCCATATAACATCAATGGGGCAAGATCTATAAACAAGTATGGTCAGTTCCCCCATATCTGCACGGTCTCCCAAGTCTGCGCACCCGCCTATCTGCATGATTCTAGTAAAAGAAAATACTCAACGAGCATGAACGTACACATGCTATACATAGACAGGTATTCATAAAACAATCCGACTAAAAGTGGTGGAAAAATAATGAATTCAGGGCATTTAATGCGACAGACTCAAAATGCAGCCTTTGTCATCAAATTTCTGAATCGTGTGCAAAGTGAATGAGTGCCACGAAGACATGGGGATATACCATTTTTTTCAATCTGAAAATGACTTCAAATGATTTCAAGGAAATTCTATATTTTCTTTCATGTTAAATCTCAACTCAAATTGTTAGGTGCGCAGACTTGGGGCCCACCATCATGTTTTACCGTAGGCTTAACCATTACAAAAAATTAAAAATAGTCAAAGCAATCTATCAATTGAATCATGTACATGAAATGATATAGCTACAAACGGTATACATGTAGATCTAACACCACACATTCATATTTATAGTCTTACAAATACTTACAAATTCAAAGGGGCATCTGGCCCTCTTTCTTGGTTTTGGTGTCGTTTAATCTTGCAAAACTGGATCCTCATCCTCACTCAGCTCCATAGGCCTCTGAAATTACAAAGTACAAAACTCACTCTAATGACATTTTACAGCTAAAGTGAGATCCATGCCATTGTCACCAAATTATGACAAGTAACAAAACATATTGCCATATATTTAAGTTTTCTACTTTATTTATGCCATCTTTAATTGTAACTGTAACGTTAGAGTAAAACAAATTTATCAAGTGATGTTGCAATGCGGGAGCGAACGACCGCGGCAACTTCTGGGTTGCACATCGCATGCGGTGCAATTCAGCAGCACGCATTGACTTTTGAATGTCGAATGAAAGGCGGGGGATGTCAAATGATGGGCGTAAAACATGGCGATTCATTTCAAGATTTTATTACCTATTGAGATATAATTATAAAATGAACATTGCAATTAAAAATAGACAATATATTTAACAAATATTGCTGCAAACATCATTTTCTGAAAAGAAATTTTAGAACAAAAAATATTGCAGAAAAGCCTAACTTGATCTAGAAAAAAACATCCAACTTAGGCGGCACATGTCGAATTTTGGCACACTTACTTAGAATCTTTAATGCTTGAAAATGAAGCCTTGATTGTTTCTACACTTGACTGGTATCACACAGTTTCAGTCTAAGTTAGATTGGAACTGAGTGACAGTGACTAGAATTAGAAATATCAAGGCATAGAGTCTATCCCCAATACAAGAGAAAATAAGCCGAACATTACCCACATTATTTCACCACACAGGGGTTACTAACTCAGGACAAAGTTATTCATAACCTTGTACATTGGATAAGTGGTCCAACCATGCGGTAGGTAGAATACCGCACCGCTGAATTCGCATCGCCGACCAGCTGCGGACTGAGAAGGCCAGGTACGGTGCCTGTAGTAACGCGGTAGCCAATCAATCGCACGCGCACCACTCGCACTCAGTCATGCACTGTCGATCCAACTCACTGCTCTCTAACGTTAGATCTGTAGCTAAAGCAAGCTTACTTAATTCCACATTCGACCACACTCGGATCCATCACAATCTACATTACACTTTCTTAATAAAAATACTTCCAAAAATCACACTTACCCTCAAAATTGTTGACGGCTGACGTGACTCGAACCCCCATTCGCAAAGCAATTCCTTGACACTCTCCATTTTGGATATCAAAAGTTTGCGCAAAACTTTTATGACGGCTGATTGGCTGTCTCAAGTCACGTGGTAATTTTTTTACACATCTGTTGTAAAACGGGAAGCTTGGCGGGAATTGACGTGAAATCGTAACCTCTTATTGAAGAAAACTCTTTACGCAACCCATATTTAACGTAACTCGGGTAAGATTACGCAGGGTTGTGAAAAAAAATACACAACCGTTCGTACACAGCACCGATTTTACACAGCGGTCTAACAGTGTACTCTAAGCCATATCATCTCATTCTATCCCAAAATCCTACATCCTAACCCTATCCTACACCTATTCACCGAGTCATGTCATTGACTTATATATATTGAGCGAGTTTACAACACTTGACAAATTATGGCTAGGAATAATTTAACCCTAATTTTTTTTTCTTCTAAAATTAAAAGTAATGATTATAAATAATATGAAACATAAACTACATATTTTTTTGAAACTTTTCTGGGTGGAATAATTGCATGAACATAAACACATTAATTATCACAGCTATATTATCTAAAAATTTTGCCATTCATTGTAGTAATGAATATTTAAGAGTAACTAATATTCTCCGCATTTTCCTGATATTACCATCTGATATTACTCCATTTACCCAATATAAATGGGCTCCGCGTGGGTTGGGGGTCTCGTCTCCATCTGGGTCATATCTGGCCCCGTGTGGGTTCAAGTATATGTTTTTAACTGGGTTCCATTTGGGCCAATATGGGACCCAGATATCCCAGATAAGAACCATACGTGATCAAGATACTTTGCTGTCTGGGACTGGATGCGTTTCAACATTACCCATCACCCCTTCTCAACCTGTGGTAACTCTGTAAAATGTCGGTTTCATGAGGGTGATAACAACATTTTTTTAATAGAAGATTTCGCTGGTATTGCTGTAAGATTATTATTACTCAAGTTTACAAGTTTATAACCAATGCAAATCATTTAACATTACCCATATCGCCTTTCATCACCATGTTGTAACTCGGTAAAATGTCGGTTTCATGAGGGTGATAACAGCATTTTTAATAGAAGATTTCGTTGGGATTGCTGTAAGATTATTATCACTCAAGTTTACAAGTTTATAACCAATGCAAACAATTTAACATTACCCATATCGCCTTTCATCACCATGTTGTAACTCGGTAAAATGTCGGTTTCATGTGGGTAGGCCTAAAGCAGTATTTCTTTAATTTGGTTGGTACACTGTTATTACTAAAGTTTGCAATGTTATAACCAACCAAGCCATTCATTATTACCATATTACCCACTCATCATCCAGTTGTAACTCGGTAAGATATGGGTTTTATTGGGGTAATAACAGTAATTTCTTGGACTTTGAACATTTCGCTGGGATTGCTGCAGGATTACTGTTATTATTAAAGTTTGCAATGTTATAACCAATCAATGTCATTAAACATTACCCTTATTTCCCATCATTACCGTGTTGTAACTAGGTAACTGTCAGTTTCATCAGGGTGATAACAGTAGCAGCTAGCAACAGGAATTATAATTTCGGCATTAGTAATAACTGTAATATTTGGTGTTACTCAAATTTCCGGGTCATATTACCGGTAATATGCGGTAAAATGGTAATCAGTAAAAAAATGCCCAGTGGGTACAAATTTCATTATGTCCATTGCAGACAAGCTCCGAAATTACAGATGTACTTACCTGACGTGTTTTTCTTAATTAACAAATCGCGTTTTTTATTTTCCTTCAGATATATTCGGCAAGAAGATCTCGGAATCATTAACTGTGGGACAATGTCGTGAGAAGTTGAG
The DNA here is from genome assembly GCF_018143015.1 of Lytechinus variegatus. Taxonomy (NCBI): domain Eukaryota; kingdom Metazoa; phylum Echinodermata; class Echinoidea; order Temnopleuroida; family Toxopneustidae; genus Lytechinus; species Lytechinus variegatus. The sequence continues at coordinate 33,466,698 of NC_054745.1, read as the reverse complement.
ACACAGGTACCTCGATAATCTGTGCAAAATCCAATTGAAACCCTGGGATAAATCTGATTACGCTGAGCTCAAAGATTTGCATACGGTCGTAACAATGATGAGGAAAGACTCGAGTGGAAAAGATACCAAAAAGAAAGAAGAATTGGAAGGCTCTGTTGATAAAATATTTTCTACGAAAGTAAACGGGAGACTGCCATCTCGAATCCTCATTTCAGCTCAAGCTGGAGTAGGGAAGACAACAGCTGTTGCAAAGATAGCGTATGACTGGGCTGAAGAAAAACAAGAATCGGCATTGGAACACTTGCCACTTCTTTTTTTGGTTAAATTTCGTAACACAAGCCATAGGACATCGATCGGAGAAGCAATCAAATCTCAACTTTTAAGCGATGTAGATGATCTCGCAGCGAAGGGAATTGAGAGTTTCATCCGCAGAAATCAAGGGATCTGTCACATCATACTTGACGGACTGGATGAATATGCAGGTATATCTTCAGAAAACAATATTGTCAACGTCATTCAATGTGATGAGTTTCCACAATGTCGAGTCCTTGTGACAACACGCCCTCATCTGGAGAGCTACTTCAATCAAGGTTACCTTCCAAGGGCATACACAATAATGTGGATCGAGGGATTTTCGATGGAGAGTTCCAGAAACTACATTGACAGATTCTTCACACTGTCTTCGACTGACGAAAAGGGGAGGAAGCTGAAAGAATACCTAAACGAGCAACCGCTCATCAATGAGCTTGTCAAAACACCTCTCTTTTGTCTATTGATCTGTCACCTGTGGAGTGAAGATAAACTAGGTAATAATGTCAGTACCCAAACAGAGTTATTTGACAGTGTAAATATTTTTTTAATGCATCACGCAAATGCTAGGTCAGGGTCAACCACGTCAAGGAAAACTTTCACATGCAACGAACTAAGTAGGATAGTTAACGGAATAGGCAGAGTTGCGCTCTCAGGTCTTTTGGATGATGCCAAAAAGCTAGTATTTACGCTCCAAGATTTTTGCAAAATTCCTCGTATCCTTGATAAGGCATGCGAGCTCGGGATCCTATCGAAAACGACTGTCGCAATGGCACAACTTCCTCAGTCTAACGAGACCACTCACACATCTATTGAATTTTATCACAAATTGGCACAAGAACATTCAGCTGGCAAATTTATCGCGAAGGAAACTTGGCGCATTTTACTGCGTTATAAAATTTCGAAGTTGGACAGAATTCTGAGGAGCATAGAGGGAAATATTGGAGACTATGAACAACTCCTACGATTTGCTGCTGGCAAAGACAGGAATATTGGGATACGAATTATGGAAGCTATCCTTTCAAATGAGCATCTGCATGACAGTGAGCGATATCGCATTCTACTTGACTGTTCATCAGAATCTAAGGATAGTGAAGGAGACATGTCTTCGTTGGTCCAAAGATGCGTCAACGCACAGAGTATGATTCTCAAGGCACCGACTATCTACACTTTCGTCGGGATGCAGAATCTTCCCAAGCGACTGCAAAGTGAGGTATCTAAAGGCGTTGCGTACTTTTTTAAGGCAATTATTCTTTTCCTTGATGAAAAGAACCATCTAAATAAATCAATCTTAAAGATAAAATCCAGTTCTGGTAATGATCTTAAAATGTCTGTTTTACAAAATCTAATATAATGACTACCCAAGTGTCTGTTTGTATGAATGAAAATATGTGCCAAAGGATTCTGAAAGAAATTGTATAACTGCTGAGAAATAAGCAAAAATAAGCGCGGATTCGGTCACTTCCGTCCGGTCTTTATTCCAGCAATAACAATACACTATCCCACGTGTGCATATCTGTGTTGGCGATCTTCAGTGTGATCGTATTTCAGCTTAGATTTTATGATTTCACAAAGTTCAGTTTATGTAACTATACCAGATCTAGATCCACGATGATGTAATCATACTTAACCTTGGTTTTACAGACATTTTCTTGAAATTATTATTTTACTGCAACTACTATCATTTAGCTTTAACGGAAATTTCTTTAATCGTTTTCTATAATGCTATACAGTAACACTATTTGAGACCTATCATTTTTTAGAATCTGCTGTGGGTAAAAATATGTGTTTTTACCTTGTAATTCTCAGAGAAATGGTGAATAGACCCCCCCCCCAAACAAAAAAGAACACACAACACGAAACAACCTAACACATGTATTGATTGGAATCAATATATATGTTTTATGAGTGAAACATAAATTATAGGGGTACTCCAGACTGATATGTATATGATTTCAACTAATAAATAAAATTCAGACAAACAACACGATGAAAATTCGTAAAAATTTTGTAAAACGGATAAAGGATAATAAAGTTCTGGCATTTCAAAGATTTGCATTTTCCTGTGAAACAGTTCAAGGCATGTCTTTATGAATATTTAGTGAGACAATTGATGATGTTACATCTTCAGTTCTTTTGTATTTAAAGCGTTTACGAAAATTATATTTGAAATTTATGTAAGGAGTAACAGTAATGAAAATGTGAAATAAAAATATCTAGACCAAAATATATATTTTAATCAATTATATTTAATTTTGCAGATTGCATATGACAACTTCTACAAAAGAAATCCGTTAGATTAATTTCCCTAAAGATTGATCTAGTATACAATAAACAATAATAGTAAACAATAGTAGGCAGAATTTCATTTTAAGAACTCACACACACAAGAAAAAAATCGGTCAATTTTCGATTGACGTACATTGATTACAATCAGAAAATCGAGTGTACAGGAAACTCATGCTAGTGGGAGATTCATATCTACCGACCTATGATTGTTGATATGATCGTGCACTTCGGTTCATATTTTGTTTTTACAAAGATGACAAACACCGAAAATATGCCCCTCCTAATTTATATTTTCAATGCCATAAACCATGTTAAAATCACAGCCAAACTTTGAAAGTTTTGTAGCAATTGACATTTTTTATGTCTGTAAATGAAACGCATAGACCTTTTCGATATTCAAGGAATGTAATTTTGATTTCATGCAATTTTTTGCTGGCGGTAGATTATAACATCCATAAATAAGTTATGGAAGTTAATGGTCTATTTCATTCTGATATCTGACTGACAATGTTAAACATTAACCTTAAAGTACTTTAAATAATCTATTCATAATGATGTCATTTATATTACTATTGATATTATTGCTACTATTATTGATAACATCATAATTAATTGTGTGTCAAATAATCATTTGTATTATTTTCGTCCTTATTATTCAATCATTCTCGTAATTCAAGTGACGGCAATTTGATATAAATCACAATAGCGCTTGCACAATTTACGTGATTATAGTTATTGGAGAGTTTGTTAATTAGCATAACCATGGACCCTACCACGTGGCATTAGACACTTATAATACGCATTTGATTTCATATACATGTATCTCTTCTTTCTTGATGTTGCACCCTCCCTTAACCCTCATCTTCTTTTCTTCCTCTTCCTCCCTAGGTAAGAGCATTGAGGTTCAAGGAGTCTACACTCACGGCTGACGAGGCAAATAGAATGTGGTCCTGTCTCAAATTATTTCCCAGCTTACATAACATCAGCATCGCAGACTCTTTTCTAAATTTCCCTTCGTCTCTTCCAGAGCTCTCATCATTTACTCGCCTATCAGCCGAGAGAATGACGCCTGTCTGTTACACAAGCGTACTCTCATCTCTACCTAATGCGAGTGAGCTCGATGTATGCATCGAAATCAGAGGTACGAACAACACTTTCGAGATCACAGTCGATACTATAAACCGTACGAGAGAAATCGTAGATCATCAACGCGATAGGAACATGATCAACGTCACACTTGAACACTTGGTTGCACAGTCGTCGAATAGAATGAATGAATTAGAGCTGACGTCTCGAGGGCTCACCATTCTATTCCATGATCGATCAATGGAGCAGTTGCGACTATCTTTTTTGGGAGATATGAGCCTATACGGAGAAACAATGGTTGACCTGTTTGTCCAGACAACTTACTTGCATTGTATGTAAGTAAATTGTTTTATTATCATAATTGACAAGCCAAGATCAAAATTATATTTTATCCCCCATCCGAATATTATATTCATATTAGATATTAATTTACTATATAAACATAATTGATACATAAATGTAAACGTCGGACAGTAGACCAACATTTATCAAATCGCGCAAAAACTGGTTTGGGGTCATGAAATGTTAAAAAAATGTATATTCTAGGGAAAGTCTTTTTTCATGAAATGTATTATCGGAAATGACTCTTTACCGCTACAGCATGTGTCAAAGACATTTGTTCGTGACTTGATAATTTTTACAGAACGAGTAGTTTAGAATAATTCAAAATTAAGGGTACATTTTGATGAATTATCTTTTCAAGTGCTGAAAAATTTTCACATTGAAATTATCATCCCTTCAGAAGTGATTATGGACGAAACCACTTAGTAACAAGGGGGATGGGGGGGGGGTAGCAAAATTTTATTCATTAACATTTTTTTTAACAGATTGCTGCCGATCGCTGCCTTGAACATAGAATGGTGGTCCTTGTTATAGTTTATGCTTTACAATGCTTCAAAATTTAGTCGAATATGTTTGCATATCCAGTGGCGTTACTACGGGGACTACGTGTCCACCCCCAATAAATAAATAAATAAACAAAAATAACAATAATAAACGAATAAATTAATAAATAAAAATAAAAAATAACGGGGAAAATTCTTTAGAAAAAGAGGGAGGAAAGAAAAGAAACAATGTGGGAATTGATTGGACATTAAAATATGTTATATGCAATGTTATATTACATAAGATTTTTTTTTCATATTTTCATGAAACACAAAAGGTCTGAATATATATACAAATCTATATATATGTGTGTGCGTGTGTGAAGCTATACATGTACGACAGCTTTGGCAACCCTTTTATTGTAAATATTGTGTAAAGAAATGGATGAAGAGAACAATGGTGGGCGTAGCTTGAATCAAGGTTCCCCAGACGGGAAATTGGATCAGGGTCGCCTAGCCATTAACCCGTCTCTGTGGTATAGTGGTTAAAGGCGGTTTTCCACTAGGAGCGGACAAGACCAGGAAGGGTTGAGGAGGCTACTTTTGTCATTACGGCACCCTGTCCGCAACCAAATTCGGTAAAAAGATTATGCAAATGATATTGTCCTAGGACACGACCAGGACTGTCTGCGTATTGTTTTAGGACATTCCCGGGACTGTCCTAGGACAATATTATCGAAATCAATTTGTCGGCGTTCGGTGCAGACAGCATGCAGATCGTATTGGGAAAAAACCGGAGACATTTAGGACAACGTCACGAGTGGTAAATTCAAGGACTAGAACAATCCGACAACTTGCGAACATTCCATGAAAATTATCGTTCATACATTTTAAAAAATTAGTTTAGAGGTGTTATTTGGGTTTTCTTCGACTACAAATACTATATAGGATTTTCTTTTATGTCAAATCAAATTGCATGCATTGGTGGACACCCCAGGGGGACAGGGGCGACGCGTCCCCTCACTTTTCGGAAGGGGGGGCATTTGACGTCAAATGACCCCCTCCACAATATTTGGAACGAGCAAAAAAAAGTGGAAAGAGAGGGCAAAGAACCAGAAGGGAAAAGAGAAGAGAAAAAGAAGAGGAAAAAAGAGGAGAAAGACGAGTGAATTAAATAAGATGAGGGGGGGGGGGGATATTTCATGGCACTATATTAAGTTTTCGCTCACGCTTTGCGCATGCATTGCCTAATCTATGAGATACATAACTTGCTCAATAGACGTATATTGAGCTTAAAATATCAAGTTTTTAAGTCATACACAAAACAGTTTTCAATTTGTTTGATTTACAAATACATTTTATAGTTTTCTGTAAAATAACTATATTTTATGGTCTAAATATGAACATTTTCCGCTCACGCTGCGCCCTACCATTATTTGCTTTGTCAAATAACTATTCTTCTCGTGGATTCCATATTTTTTTTTGAAAAATATCCCTTTTTAGGCTGGTCTGATTGTGTATATAGTATCAGCTAAAGGTGCGCGCTTGCATTTTGATTGGGGAGTTTTATACGCATACAAGGGCGCCGGAAGCGGGGGGGGACACTTCCCCCCCAAAAAAAAGAAAATTTTTGGGGGGCAAAACGAGATTTTGCCCCCCCCATGTGCCCCCCTAAAAGTAGAAAAATTATATTTTTTAAGGACAAAAGTAAACGATGAAGGCACTTTTCTGCCTAAGAATTGTCATTTCTTTTGTCAAAAATGAAAAAATTTCGCCCCTGACGGGGCAATTACACGTCTTGCGCCTTTTGACGAACATGTCCCTCTGTGAAACATACCTTTGATAAGCCCCTTTTCCATCTTATTACAGTGTGATAACGTTTAACCTTTTAAACCCCCATTCCACAGAGAACAAGACCGCTGGAAGACCTTTGAAAGACCATGAATTTTAGTTGATCTTTCAGAGGTCTCTCAATGAACCTACAATGGTCTTTGAGGTCTTACACGAGTCCTGACCAATCTTTTCAGTGGTCTTGTGGTCTTCATGGGCTCCAAAACTTTTTGAAACGGTTCAAAACAGTCTTACAACGGTCTTTCAGGAAAATTGTCTTTCAGTGGTCTTTCAGCAGTCTTTCAGCGGTCTTTCGATGAACTTTCAAAGGTCTTCATAGTCTTTCATTGATCTTTCGGCAGTCTCTCAAGATTTTTGCGGAGATCACTGTAAGACTCATGAGAGATTATTGAAAGATCATTGAAAGACCAGGTAAAGTCCATGGAAAGAATTCTGAAAGATCACTTATTGCATAAAAGATCTCTGAAAGACCATTGAAAGATCTCGAGAGGACTAGTCTAAGACCAGTACGACAAGAAATATCCATCAGTCTTTCAGAGTTCTTTGAGGGGTCTTTCTGAGCCATTCCACAGAGATGACAAATTTCATTGATCTTGAAAACCGCTGTAAGACCTCACCAATTTTAAGTCTTTCAGTGGTCTTTCAATGGTCTCCGTTCTGTGGAATGGGGGCCTATTAATGAATACATTTCAGACTAAAAAAATTGCATGCTGGCTGTGTCGGCTAACAAACGCGCGGTCGCCCAGAAACGCTCAGACCGGGGTGGTGTTTCATCAATATTTTCGTCCGACAGGTTGTAAGATCTGACAACTTTCCTGTATTCTGATTGGTTGAGAAGCATTGTTACCATAGTAACTGTCGGATAAAGCAGGACTTGTCGGATAAAACGTCCTACAAGTCCTTTCATGAAACGCTCCCCCGACCCGATATCACCAACGCGCGTGAACGCAGTAGTTACTCGAGCAACATATGGAATCTGAAAATAGCTGTAAAACCGAAAAGTTTAAAGAGTTATATAGGACTGAGTAGTTGCTTATTGGATAAATGAGAAGATGCTAGCTTGAGTCGGCGAATGGAGTGCAGAGCAGGAGTACTCATCTATCAACTAATCAAGCCTCTTCTTCAACCTTTTCTGGTTTACTGTCTTTATCAGGACTACGCTCGTTTGAACCAAAAATTACTCGACTATCAACTGGCTACTTCCTCCTATCAATTTCACTTCTTCCTCTATCCACTTTTTTTTTTCGAAAACTCCACAACCACATTCACTGTTGGAATGTAACTTTTTTCTTCTAAATAATGTTACATAATGTACATTATGAACTGCCGTAGTTTGTTAGTTCATGATTATTTACAAATGAATATTTCCTGGAATTTGATATTCATCATTTTCTAGTTATGGTCACATTTTCCCCAGAAAATATGTAAAGAAAAAAGAAGATTTTGAAGGGGTCATCCAAAAGTGCTTCCAAGCCATACAAAACATGACAAAGGAAACACATAAATCGAGTAATGTTTTAAATTTTCAGAAAAGTTTAAAATTGTTAGACAATGATTAAGCAGGTCATATTTCTTTTTTCTCCAGTTACAAAATATGAAACGTTTTGCCTATGCATGGATAATCAGGGACTCTCTCCAATGCTGAGGTCAGAAATGATTAAAATAGAATGGGGATTTAAGCGCTTATCGTCGTCTGCCACGTCAGAACAGTATGACATTTTGAATTTAAAGAGACATTCATTAGAATGTATTTTGTTTCTGTTGTTACGCTTCTTCTGCTTAATACACTCCTTGAAACTTATGATAATTGTGCTCTCTCGCGTCGTCCGTGTATGTAAATGTACATAAATGAATATTTCTGAAAGGATATTGCATGAAAAATGTAATTTCTGGTATTTTGAGTCAATATAAGCGTATTACGTAATTTAATTGATCAGACACGAAAACCACATTCCGAATTAAGCGATCATTTTGCGCGTAGATTTCATAGGTTCTCATAAAGACTGAGGTCTTTCGTAGTGAATTATATGTTTAATTTTCAAGAAATTTATTTTTGAATTCTCTTAGATCGATCGCTTCGGTATCTCACGCTGTCCAAAATATTGTGCCCCCTTCGGGATTTTGCCCCCCCCCCAAAAAAAAAAAAAAACTGAAAGTGTTCCGGCGCGCCTGTACGCATACATTCGTAATTCCGAAGCTTCGTAATTCCGAGGGTTCGGTTATTCCGAAGGTTCGTATTTCCGAAGGTTCGTAATTCCGAAGGTTCGTTAATCCGAAAACGAAATAAGGTTCGTAATTCCGAAGGTTCGTCAATCCGAAAACGAAATAAGGGTCGTTAATCCGAAGGTTCGATAATCCGAAAACGAAATAAGGTTCGTAATTCCGAAGGTTCGTTAATCCGAAAACAAAATGAGGTTCGTAATTCCGAAGGTTCGTCAATCCGAAAACGAAATAAGGTTCGTTAATCCGAAAACGAAATAAGGTTCGTTAATCCGAAAACGAAATAAGGTTCGTTAATCCGAAAATTGAATAAGGTTCGTATTTCCGAAAATGAAAAATTATTCATTTTGGTAACAAAAACGGTGTTGTCATTACAAGATTACACGATATTACGCAATGACGATCGATGATACATGCATGTGTTGTGGCCAAAAGCATGTATTTCATTAAGAATAGGCGCCCTGATCAAGCATATGCTAATTTCGATTTTATCTGAGCAATTGCTGCTTAAGCAAATGGTTTAAAGATGCAGGGGATCAAGTGTGTTGGTCGCGTGCGAGTAACCTCTAGATAATAGGATTTGTATTGGAGGGGATGTCATTTTTAATAACAGCTTCTGCTGGTAATAAAAATAATACTATAATAATGATCCTTGTGAGATGTTGAAAGCGCGAATCGCAAGCTCAAACTAGTAGACATTTCATGTAACAAGACGTGAACTTAAACATTCTGAGCAGTTTTTTAATCGTGAGAAAGATGTGTATCTTTCTAAAGAATTAACTCGAGGGCGAGCTGTAATTTGTTTATATACTGACCTGGGGCCCGTTGCATAAAACTTTTTACCTGAGAAAACTCAGGTTGTTTTTACCTGAGTTTTTGCCCTGTGCTAAAGTCAATGGCGGAAATCAGACTAACCTTAGTTTTCAGTTTTTACCAGAGTTTTCTCAGGTAAAAAGCTTTATGCAACAGGCTTCTAAGTAATCTTTTAAGGACTGCATTTAGTGACTCATGAATAGAATATATATCTCACGAACTAAATAATGAGAGCGCGAATCGCAAGCTTAAAATTTGTGATATTCCACCTGAAAACTGGACATTTTATATTTTTTTGTAACCAGGAATAGAATGAGTTCCTCAACAAACAATACTTGATGCGAGCGAGAAACGTGAGCCAAAATTTTCCGATTTTCCAACCTGAAAACTGGACATTCTAAGCATTCTTGTAAAAAAAATAATAGCTGGGAGAACAGTTTTCAGAACTGAAGTGGCTTCCCTGGGTAAATAATATCTATATCATTATTATCATTCTAGGCCTACATGAAATTTCCAAAAGTTTGAGCACGTGATTCGCTCGCAACATCTCACAAGGATGCCCTTTTAACAGTAATTGACCAAAAAGGCGAATTTTACATCTTCAGATTTGATTTCTTTCCCCCCAAACCGCTTGCTCGCTATGTATAGTTTATCAATCAGTGATCACTGAATTTTTTTTTGCTCAATTCAATTACTACAAAACACACAACCTCTTTACACAGATGATGATCTCATGGTGAAAATATACGTTTGCACCAAATTGCCCCTATTGGCCCCTTTTTTGGCTTTGCCCCCCCCCCCCCCAGGAAAATATATTCCGCCGCCACTGGTTGAAACACTAAACGTCTTCATGGCTAACTGCAAAAAGTTTTTTTAAATGTCCCCTTTAGATCAGGTCAGAGCTTATATATTTTAAATTTCTGTTTGCGATCTTACTCGCAGTTATTATCTAAATTTAGTTACATAGGCATCTCGTTTTGAAGATCACAAACACATTGCCCATCATATTAAAAAATATATAGCTCGCGCACGCATTATTTAAAAAGGGTTTATCATGTTATTACATATTTACTTTATTATAAAGCTAATTATTGACTGTTAGGACTACCCTTTCAAAGAAACAAACGAAAATCAACTTTAAGCTGCCGATCGAGGAAAATGTGGCTGAAAAAATATTGCCCCCCCCCCTATTTGACGAAAGTTGGATCCGCCGGGAGGGAGGCAGGGGGCACTTGCACCCCAAAAATGAAATAAAAAAAACAGGGAAATTAATATTTTCCAAAATGGGAAAGTTCCTTTTTCAAAAATAAATATGCGGTTTTTCGTGTTTTTTCGAAATAAAATACTCTTTTAAAAGTATACAAGTTAAGTTTTCAGGCTGGAATATTGCAAATTTTCAGCTTGCGCTTCGCACTCTCATTCGATTGGTGAAATATGCATCCTAAAGAGGTCACTAAATGCTTTCTTTAACAGGTTCCTTTTCTGGTCAGTATGTTTAAGCTGCGTTTTGCGCTCGTGTTAATTCTTTAGTTAGATGCACATCTTTTTAATGACAGCAGAAATCTGCTCGGATTTTTAAAAACTTGTTTTCATTTTTTATTGAAATACCCTAAAGTTTTAGCTTGTGATTCACGCTCGCAACACCTCGCAATTATGCCATTTTAAGAATAATTGACCCCAAAAAACGTTTTACAACTTCACTTTTGAATTTGTTTCACCAAGCCGCTCGCTCATTACACTCTCTCCCGAAAAATAAAGCCTAAATATACGTTTTGCCATAATAAATGATCAGTTCAAAAAAGGTTTTTCTCTACTTATAAATCACTATCAAACACACGATGACTTCAAGCAGATGATAATCTTAAGGGGGAAATATCACCAAAGTGTCCATTTTGACGTATGAGTTTCATTTTTTGGCCTTACCCCCCAAACGAAAATTCGTTCGGCCGCCCTTGCCTTCCCATCCTCATAACAATTCCCCCTTGCCTCTGCCTCTGCTTTCCCGGTTTTCATTTTTCGGATTAACGAACCTTATTTTGTTTTCGGATTAACGAACCTTATTTCGTTTTCGGATTAACGAACCTTCGGAAAAACGAACCTTATTTCGTTTTCGGATTAACGAACCTTCGGAAAAACGAACCTTATTTCGTTTTCGGATTAACGAACCTTCGGAACAACGAACCTTATTTCGTTTTCGGATTATCGAACCTTCGGAACAACGAACCTTATTTCGTTTTCGGATTATCGAACCTTCGGAATAACGAACCGTCGGAATAACGCCACAAATGTTCGGATTAACAAACCCTTTTTCGTTTTCGGATTAACGAACATCGAGGTATAGGCAATTTACGTGTTTCGGAATTACGAACCTTCGGAATAAAGAACCTTTGGAATTACGAAGTGTAACCGTTTTGTATACCTGTATCAATTTTAACAAATTATTTTAAATTCCTCTTTCAGGACAGTTTATCAAAATTTTCGGCTCGCAAATTGCGCTCGCATTATTTTTGTTAAACATATATCAACTCATGCATCCTATTCATGATTACAAAATGTCCAGTTATCTGACCTTAATATCAATTTAGCGCCCCCATTGGTCTTATTAGAATAATAAGTAAGATAATATTTTCAGGATTTCCTAATATTCATTGTCCGTTTTTTCAGAATGGAATATAGACAAGTTTTATCTCTCGCTTAGGAAGATAGTCATCATAGTCATATGAAGATAAAAATGTCCCGGTCGCACCTCAAATTATATATAATGTTTAAAATATAGACCTGAGCTCCGCACTCGCATCATTTATTAAGAGCGATCATATCCAATTCGTAACTGCGCTAATTTTTTTTGTTTAGATCGGGAAATCAAATATCTTTAGCTCGCTCATCGCGCTCTTATTATTGATATTATAATAAAAAATGTAATTAGAATGTCCAGATTCTAGGTCTGGATCTAAACACACGCACGCATGTTTATTTAGATACGAATCTTGTGCCAGTTTCAGATCAGATTACCAAATTATTAATCTATGAATATTATCCATTTATCTATATATTTATCATTTTCCTAATTTACAAAACATGAGACTCAAATCAAGTGTAAAGTCATGTCCCAGCCTGTTCATGCTCTTAAAAGGAGCTTAGAATGCCAAGTATTGAGGTCGGAATATAAAAAAAATGTTCCGTTCGCGCTTCGCGCTCGCATTATTTGATAGTTGAAATATGTAGGCTCAAGGAATGTATGTAGTGGTGTTATGTAGGATTCACTTTTTAAAGGCAGATTTTGTGCATTTTATACATAACAATAAATTATCTCGGACCTTGATTTTTTTTTCAACTATGGTAATTTTAAAATAACTGCATATGTTCATAGTAAATTCGGGGCTCTAAATAGAATCGAGTAGGGAAAAAAATCGCGATAATGAACAGAAAATTATTGGTCGAGATTATGAATTTGTAAGATTAATATATCAGTTTTAATTTTTGGACGAAAATGTAAATCAAGTGTATATTTGCCTTTGCCTCCTCCTGTACCTATCGAAATAAACAAAGAAAGAAAATGTAAATGGGCAATTCCAGGAGTCCGAATGCGATCGCTACGCCCTATTGGCTGCTGAAAGTAAGAAAAATGGAATAACCAAAGAAGAGGGAAAAAATGAAGAAGAATGAAAAAATCGACAGACCTGCAGACGGGGAGAATATCAGCGTTTCAACTAGGCCAATTTGTGAAAATTAATGGTCTATTTCGTGCTTCATACTTTCAATGGTTTAATTATAAGAAGATTGTACTCGCTGTTCATATTTTACGAAAAATACTTAGGTCTTTTCGTCTTTACTTTTTCGCCCTTGATGTTTGAAAGAAGTTCGCGCTTCGAGCTCATATTCTATGTTTATGAGAAACATGCTCTGTGTACGACTTTTTCAGGAAGGCCTAATTTTTTTTTGTAAAGAGTCGTGGTGTAGTGGTTCTGACTCCCGCCTTGTAAACGGAGAGTCGTGTGTTCGATTCCCACCGCGGTCTAGTAAACCGTCCTTTGGCAAAAGGTATTGCATACCTTGTCACTCTCTACCCAGGTGCTCAATGGCTACCCGGTTGGATGCGAAAGTTATTGTATGCTTGAATTTGCCAGCGCCATTTTGAGGCTGGGATGAATGCAAGGAATGCTTCCAAAGGGTGTAAAAATTGTGCACTTTTCATGCGGGATTGAAATGAATCCTGGGGTAAATCGTTTTGCCCCTGCTGTAAATCGTTTTGAGCCGTTCTGAGAAAAGCGATATCTATAAACTTGCTATCATTTATTATTATTATTTCTTATTAATGACACCTCATTCATGATCAAACAAAGGGCTTAAAATGCAATAGGAATATAAACTTGAATTTCAGTTTGAAATCTATTCCAGTATTATCAATTTTGTTATGATATTTGTCCTATTCGTAAAGTCAAGGGCTGCTTGTACGGTCTTTTTTTTCAGTCGAGTACATTAAAGTAATCTAATTCATAATCAAACATTGCATGAAACATCTTTTTATGTTCAGTACAAAAAAAATAATGTGCTCGCATCATTGCCAGCTTAACTATTGCAAGAAATATTTGAAAAATCTACTTTTCTGATCAGTAGAAAATGCTTGAAGTATATTCCTCCTTCAAGTCTGCAACCCCCCCCCAAAAAAAAAATCAACTCGTGCTTCGCGTTCGCGTAATATGTTTAAAACACTGCTTGAAATATTAAGTGTACTCGTTCCATACATAATTAGCATTGGATCCACACATTCCTGAATCACTCCTCTTGCCTTCCTATCCCAGTCCGAACGTTCCTGAAACAGTCCGCTTGCCTTCTTATTCCTGTCCGCACGTTCCTGAAATTGTCCGCTTGCCTTCTTAATCCAATCCGCACGTTCCTGTAACATTCCGCATAGCTTCTTCTTTCCTTCTTGAATCTGACCTGATTGCGGATGGTTTCCGGAAGACGCGGAAGGGTTAAGGAAGGGCAGGACATCGTCAGGACAGGGTCCCGAAGGTGTCAGGAATTCAATATCCGCGTCCAAATTTGGATGCGGACAAATTTTGATTTCCCGAACACCAGGAAGGGTTTAGGACAGCGTGCGGACACTCCCAGGAATGCCCGGACAGGTTGCGGATCGCAATGATTACATTCCGCGCCTTGTCCTGACGCTGTCCTGGCCCTTGTGGAAAAGGGGTATAAGGCACCGGCGTTCAAAGCTGGGGGCCCGAGTTCGATTCCCGGCAGACACATTTTTTCGGTATCACCAATTTTACCAAAGGGTAGATAGCTCTGGGGAACCTTGATTCAAGCTACCATTGTTTTCTTCATCCATTTCTTTACACAATATATATATATATATATATATATATATATATATATATATATATATATATATATATATATATATATATATATATATATATATATATAAACCCCTAATAAAAGTTAGAAAATCTGAGTTGGTCATTAATTTCTCTTGACTTCCATTGTTATACAGTGCATGTTTGACATCATTCAAAAGATAATTTAATTTTCTTTAAAATTATACCATGCTTGTTATGACCATGCCATCATGAAAGAGCAGGATACAAAGGTGTTGGATGAGGTCTGAATTGAAAAGCTGCAAAACGAGCAAAAAAAGTTTGGAAATCTGATATTGGACATCACTTTCTCCCAAGTCCCAATTTTACACAATGCATAATTGATATCATTCAAACTACGATTCAATTCTCTTTAAAATGATACCATACTTGATATGATCATGTAATCACGAAAAGAGCAGGATTCAAAAGTGTTAGATGAGGTCTGATTTGAAAAGCTGCAAAACGAGCAGAAATAGGGTCAATGGGGTCAATAACGAACATTATTGTTTTGTCTTTGTCAATAGAGATGAAAATCCATTCAAGTCAAGCCCTTGCTTCTGTATTTTTTATGCTTCGTTGTGGTTCATGTAGTGATGTGAGATAACACGGTTTGAGTTGTGGTTTTAAATGGCCATGCATGTTTGCTTGTTTGTTATGTGTTTGCTTGTGAAGAGGTGTGTTTGATTCCACGTTAATGTTGATGTTAAGGTGCATGAAAACAATTAAAAGAAAGCGCTGATAAACTCACTTATCACCAGAAAAAAAACAGTGACTTTCAATATTGTGTCATTTTTCAACTTTTAAATTTTGACTTTGCCCCAAATTTCAAGGCACTGCACCTCCATGTGAACCGTAAGCACATAATGTAGGGTGTCATTTAAAGGAAAATTAAATGATCTATTCATCGACATTAATTTCACTTTGATATTTACGAAAACCAAGGATAAATTATGGATCAAAGTCAAAAGAAAGCGCTTAGAACCTGACTCATCACCACGGAAAAAAGAACAGTGACTTTAAATAGTGCGTCATTTTCCAACTTTTGAATTTTGACCTTGCCCTACATTTCAAAGCACTGCACCTCCATGTGAACCATAATTATATCATGTAGGATATCATTTTAAAGGGAATCATATATTTTCTTTTATTCATTAATATTTTTTACACATTGATATTTACTACAACCGAGGAGGAATTATGGAACAAAGTCAGATTTGCAACCTTTTTTGAGGAGTTTATATATATATATATATATATATATATATATATATATATATATATATATATATATATATATATATATATATATATATATACATATATATATAAATGTGATCAATCTTGGCGATGTACGTGTACGGGTCTCCTTCATAATTATATTTGAGATCAGTAGTATGGAGAGGGCCGTAGCAAGGTCAATACCCGTCTTCATCAAGCTTTCGGGCACATGCCCTTCATCAGGATCTAAACCAATATATAAAATACAAAATATAGGCCTACTAATAACAATGGTAAATACTATGCAATGTAACATATTACGAAGATAAGTAATTATAGTCCATAAAAATAATCAATTATACATACAAGGTAAATGTTAAGTCATTATGCAACGAAGTATATAATATAGTTACCGCAGTTACTCCATACCTGACCTCACTTCACACTTAACTTTACTGTCAACAATACGCTATATTTACGGACCCTGCGGTAACTATATAATATATACTTCGTTGAATGACTTACCATTTACCTTGTATGTATAATTGATTATTTTATGGACTATAATTACTTATCTTCGTAATATGTTACATTGCATAGTATTTACCATTGTTATTAGTAGGCCTATATTTTGTATTTTATATATTGGTTTAGATCCTGATGAAGGGCATGTGCCCGAAATCTTGATGAAGACGGGTACTGACCTTGCTACGGCCCTCTCCATACTACTGATCTCAAATATATATATATATATATATATATATATATATATATATATATATATATATATATATACATATATAAAGAAAAACATTTGCAGTCCGTACTACCTTTCTCAATAGTGGACTGGTGAGATATGTCTACACATTGTTTTTAATGAAAAACACAATGGTCTCAGCGATTTCCTACAAAGAAGCCTTAGAAAAACTCTCCAAGGTCTGAATTTTCAGCTCGCGCTTCGCCCTCGCAGTATTTGATTATTGAGATGCGTTTGGTCATCATGATTAAGTACCGAAAGTGCTTCATGTGCTTAGATGCAATTTTTACAAAATAAAAACGGGGCTTGGCATTCGCATTAGATGATTATGGTGTCATAATATGTCCCTAAAATATAGTCATTACGATGTCCCTGTTTGGGTCATTAAATACATACATTTCAGCTTACTCTTGCATTGTTTGTTTAGCGAGTCGGGTACTGTCATAACAAAAAGGTACTTATAATGTCCCTTGTAAGCATGGGTGTCGATCGGTATTCTTGGTTAGGGGGGATGATGGACACAAATGTTTTTGTAAATTACTCCCACTAAAATCACAAGTTTGGACATTTGGGAGTGGTTGATATGCATGGTGTTCTTGGAAATTCCTTTATTGTTGTAGTGTACTGTACTGATATATTTTTTTTTGAAATTCAATTTTTGTTACAAGTAAGCCTATTCTAAACTCATACGAAAGAAAAAAATGACAAAAATTGTCTTGACCATGTACATAGTGATCTGTTTATTGAGCATGATGTATACACAGGGGCGTCGATCCATTTTTCAGATGGGGGGGGGGGGGCAAAAACATGAATCAACGTTTCAAAGGCGCTCGTTCATACAAAACGAACAAACTCACCCACACACATAGGCTTATATATATATATATATATATATATATATATATATATATATATATATACATGCATATAAATATAATGACTCATTAGAAAGAGACACATATCTTACCCTCACCAAAAATGCGAACGCAAAGCGCGAGCTGAAATTTATTTAGTATGACATGAAAACAGGAAAAATGTACCTGTTTAGGTTTGTTTGTAGTAACTCATGAGGAGGATAGATACTAGAGAACGAGCTGAAATTTCTTTATATTCTGACCTGAAGCTTGATATTCTATGCATTTTTGTACCAATGATTAAGATGGGTATCTAGAAGAACAAGCTGAAAATATTGATATTTCGATCTGGAAAAAAGACAGTTTAATGGACGCTTTTAATAAAGAACAAGATATATATCTAACAAAAGATTATTGCAAATCGAAGCGGGAGTTCTTTTCAGGTTTAGAACTGAAAACGGGACATTCTATTCACCTATTTAATCATGAAAAGTATGGGTTTTTTGGTACAGAAATGATGCGAGCGCGAAGCGCGAGCTGAAAATGTTTATATTCCAATCTGAAAAGCAGACATTTTGAGCACGATTTTAAATAAAAATCGAGTTCGTATCTCAATCTCGCTTGCTGATTTCAGTGTAGCATTACAATCTTATTTTATTTTTTAGCTGCACATGTGGAATTATGGGGGGGGGGCAAAACGATATGTTTGCCCCCCTTATTTTCATCGGTGGGACGATCGCACCCTGCCACCCCCCCTAGGATCGACGCCTCTGTGTATACAACTTCTCTCTTAAATCTAACCCGACTGGCAATATCTTTTTTCTTCTTAATGCATGATGATAAAATGCAGATTCGGACCAATTAAGACTAGCACAAATTACAAACTGTGTGGCTTCTCGTGCGCCATCGGGCTTACCGTCATTCCTTAGATGATTTATCTTGTCACCCTTTTACTCCCGTTTATTTTTCCACCCTTTTGAATGAATTGATTTATTAAAATTAATTTATTCACCACTGGTGGGATGGAACACCCTATCAACAAAAGTTGTTTTTCGTTGGGGTCCTTTTATGTTATGTGTTAAAAAATATCATATGCATTTCATTCTTTTTCATCTTGAACCTCCACCCATCTGTTTAATAGTCCTGAAAAAGATTGTTTTTGTTTAATAACAATATACACAAATTGCGAGGGAAACAAACTGATTGATGGCATGCTATAATCATCAATATATATAATCATCATGATCAAACTTTTCATTTTTTCATCATCATTATTATAATTTTTCTACCCTAAGTTATTGGGGGATGATAATACAGGCCATCCCCCCCACTTGAAATATTGGGGGGGGGGGGATATATCCCCCCATCCCCCCGTGATCGACACCCATGCTTGTAAGGTCTCAATGTAAAACAAAAATCTGCTAGCGCTTCGTGCTCCCCATTATTTGATCAGTTAGATACATATTTGTTTAGTGGCACAGACCTGAATATGTCTCTATTAGGTCAGTGTACCTGGCAATTTAGCGTGCTTCGCGCGCGGCCCAAATTTTTGCTGCTGTCCCCCAATGCCGTGACCCACGGTACGCCATTGTGCATATCCCGAATTTTCCATCCACACGTTCGCCGTATTTATCACATAAAACCTTTTGTGTCAGTGTATTATATTGTTTCTCATGATTATGAATAAAAGAACTCTAAAGCTTATGATAATTTCCGAGGCACCTAGTTCATATGTGAATGATGTTCCAATGTTTGTTATCATTTCCATATTGGATTTTTTTCTCAAAAATACAGATCTCTTGTAAAGGAGCATTTTATAAGATCAGGTGTTAAGGTGAGCATATGTGTATTATAACAATGTATATCAATTTAAACGTGCTTGTTGCTATCTTGTTTCGTTGCAAAATGTGATGGTCGATGTTGTCAAATGCGTTTGAGAAATCTATTAGAAAAATCCAATACATGTTTCCTTTTCTTGTTGAGTAAAGTGAGAAAATAGCTAAATTAGTCGAAATTGTTTATGAAAACCGAATTATTCACCTATTGATAAATCAATTGTTTGCAAAAAAATATACCGACGGCAATATAAGACTTGTTCATTTATCTTTAAACATACAGGAATATTTGCAATAGGTTAATAATTTGATTTTTCACGAAATGCATGAAAGGTGTAAAGAAAAGTCAGAACCAAGAATTACTTAATTTATCAATCATGTTTTTGACACGGTAATTTTTATCCAGCTTTTTTGTTTGTTATTCCCTTCAGATAGCCAAATGTCATCTGTCCTCAAAGATGACTACTCGAATGTGGTCCTGTTTGAGATCCTTCACCTCAATGAATGATCTCACCATCTCAGACTCATCGCTCAGTTTCTCTCTATCACCTCCTGAGCTGCCGTCCGTGACAAAGCTATTAGTCAATAAAGTGAAGTCTCAATGTTACGCAGGTTTAATCTCATTACTACCTGGGTTGCGAGATATTGATATCCAAGATGCAGCTAGAGATGACTTTGTTCAATTTGTCGAATCTTCAACACATTTGACATCATTGCAACGACTTGACATAAGGTGAGTGTTAATGTTTTTAGCTCATCATTTGCCGAGGATGTTCATTGTTGCCATAGCCCTATGCAATTCTTTTTTTGGTTATGAGCTGAAGGCGCTCTAACATCAAACCGATAGAGTCAAGCGCCCCCACCCCCTCCCTTTCACTTGTAACGGTCATTTATAATCGGATATCACACTTAATATAATACGAAGGTCTATTGTAGTATTTGATATTGAGAAAATGTTTTAGGTAAACAATAATCAGATCACAAAGCGTAGTAGGTTACACATTCCTCAACTCACATTCATCTGCAACAGCACGGTGCACAACCCAAAAGACAAACAAAGAGTATCAAGTCCACGAAATAATTTTTTTACTCACTCAACAAATTTTAGTTGAAATATAAAAAAAATATAATGATTGCACTGTATTTATATACAAAGAAGTGAAATAATATGTGCGAACCAAATAATTGTTTATATCCAAATAAACTTACGAGTAGCAACAGACGATATGCACCAACGAGAAAGGAAACTTCGCGTGTAGGATACATACTTGATCGTCCGTTCTGTCTGAATTTCGACATCATTATTCCCACAACAGAATTTAGATAATTCTTATTATTATAGAGAAATAAATGTACGATTAAAATTATTGTTCTCATTAAGATAAACACTTTGTTTAATTAAATATTTGAAATAAATTAAAATAGGATGTAAAACTAAATTACTTACCAGCTAGGTAGCATGTAAACAAGAGCTGCACGCAAAGGCGGGTCCAGAAGGGGGGGGGGGCCCCCCCCTCCCATTGGCGGAACCAAAAAATGTAATAGGCAACATTTGTATAGCGCTTAGTACAAATGTTTCTTAGCGCTACATATAAATACCCTGGCTTTGAAAAGGCTACCCTGATCGGGCGTAAAGAGCATTCAATGAAATCCTTCTTACCAGGTAACCATTTACTACACCTGGATGGAGAATGGCAAATGTAGATAAAATAAGGCCAAAGGACGCTAGTGCTGCGCGGCCCTCTGCCCTGATATGGCAAAAGGATTTATCTTGAAATTTTGAGTTTTTGACAAAATTTCAAATTCGGGTAATTTTAAGGCGCTCTATTCACTGGTGGGATCGGTTTGTCACAAAAAATGCGTAGCTTTCGAGAAAGCATCGGCTATTTAGGTTAATTTCTTAAATTTTGGTCCAATTTTTATAGTAAAACCGTCTATCTCGCACATAGCCGACTTGTAACCGAAGGCTTCCATGAAAAACTGGTCTATCTCTGACTTAGACTGCTTTACCATGCAAAATGTACTGTTAATCTTTCCTTATTTCAACAGGAAAACGGTTAACTTCAAGATAGATCGTTTTGCTATATTAACTGCCCGATGACGGCAACTCTTAACTTTTTCTTAGACAGTATGTCGCCGCATAGCGCGCATGCGCAGCGCATATTCAGGCCATCCGAGCCGGCCTGGAGGATAAAAATGGATCGTAAGAAAGTTAAGATGCTGAGCTGCCTCCCTCCATCTAGAGGGAGGTGTGGAGCCGGCATATGTGCAAACAACGGTATATGTGCAAAATTTCGTCGGGAATTGTGCAAACAACGGAATTTGTGCAAACGCCACGCCGGGAAATGTGCAAATCTGTCAAAATTTATCAACATCTGTGCAAACTTGACGACGGGATATGTGCAAATGAACAATTTTCACGGGAAAAGTGCAAACCTCCGGGATATGTGCAAATCACCACATTTATCCATATAAAGGCTATTTCTCATGAAATGTTTCATAAAATTACTGTTAAAAAATGAGAAACATGCCTGCATAAGGGAGAAGCTACAGTGACATCGGCAATGAAACGCTTTTCAGCGATTCGGGGGGGGGGGGGTGTTGCACCCACAAATGTAATAACGCCCACAAATGTAATAACGCCCACAAATGTAATAACACTTTACCCACAAATGTAATAATTTCACCCACAAATGTAATAATGCACTTTACCCACAAATGTAATAATTTTTGATCGCCCACAAATGTAATAATGACTTTACCCACAAATGTAATAAATTTGAAGGGAATTTTGGCAAATCCGTTCTGAACTAAAATCGTATAGTAATGCGTTCATATAGCACAAACGTGCAAAGTCTCTTTTCCTGACCCGGTTAAATTATACTATAAATCCAAAGTCTTTATTCCAGACCCGGTTGTTTAAGAAATAAT
Source organism: Lytechinus variegatus (assembly GCF_018143015.1). NCBI lineage: Eukaryota > Metazoa > Echinodermata > Echinoidea > Temnopleuroida > Toxopneustidae > Lytechinus > Lytechinus variegatus. Next base: position 33,444,345 of record NC_054745.1, on the reverse strand, counting down.
CATATGAGCCCAAAGTCTTTATTCCAGACCCGGTTGTTTCAAAAATTATAATATAAGTACAAAGTCTTTATTCCAGACCCGGTTGTTTAAGAAATAATCATATGAGCCTAAAGTCTTTATTCCAGACCCGATTGTTTCAAAAATGATAATATAAGTCCAAAGTCTTTATTCCAGACCCGATTGTTTAAAAATGATAATATAAGTCCAAAGCCTTTTCTCCAGACCCGGTTGTTTCAAAAATTATAATATAAATCCAAAGTTTTTATTCCAGACCCGGTTGTTTAAAAAATAATCATATGAGCCTAAAGTCTTTATTCCAGACCCGATTGTTTCAAAAATGATAATATAAGTCTAAAGTCTTTCACCAGACCCGGTTGTTTCAAAAATTATAATATAAATCCAAGTCTTTTTCCAGACCCTGTTGTTTCAAAAATTATAATATAAATCCAAAGTCTTTTCACCAGACCCGGTTGTTTCAAAAATTATAATATAAATCCAGTCTTTTTCCAGACCCTGTTGTTTCAAAAATTATAATATAAGTACAAAGTCTTCATTCCAGACCCGGTTGTTTAAAAATAATCATATGAGCCTAAAGTCTTTATTCCAGACCCGATTGTTTCAAAAATGATAATATAAGTCCAAAGTCTTTTCACCAGACCCGGTTGTTTCAAAAATTATAATATAAATCCAAAGTCTTTTTCCAGACCCTGTTGTTTCAAAAATTATAATATAAATCCTAAGTCTTTATTCCAGACCCGGTTGTTCAAAAGATGATAATATAAGTCCAAAGTCTTTATTCCAGACCCGATTGTTTCAAATATTATGATATAAGTCCAAACTAAGATACGATAATGATGTTCCGTTGGAATAAAAATGAGAATCGAGCCTAGTCTTCTCTCCAGATCCAGTTAATTAAAACTGGTGGAATCAAAGTCTTTGTTGTTTTAAATTATACTGAACGTATTGTGAATATACGCGCTATGAATAAATTGAGAATCAAGCATAGTCTTTTTTCCAGACCCAGTTATTTCAAAAATTATAATATAAGTCCAAACTAAGATACCATAATGATATTCCAGTGGAAAAAAAGAAAATCGAGCTTAGCCTTTTCTCCAAACCCTGTTATTCAAAAATTGTAAATAACAATACAACAACAACAAAAACCGTATAAAGACCCCATAATCTTATTAATGCTGGATAACATGGACATATAGCGGAGTCTTTCAGCCAGACCCAGTCATTTGTTTTTCAAAATAAGGCTAAGAGTAAAAATATAAATAACTCCAAATCTAATACCAAGCAATCCTTGAACCTAAGAACATGTTTTTAAAAAGAGGTTTAGAATGTTGTCTTTATTCCAGACCTAATTATTACAAAAATTACGAAAAAAAATCTAACATAAGACCCTATCATATTCTCTTGGAATAACATGAGTTGTAAAACGTACTCTTTCCTCCAGACCAGGTTATCTAAGAAATGAATTAAAAAAGAAAATCAAATCTAAAACCAGTTTTCAAAAGTTACACCCAGTAAAAAATATGTCTGTACCCCACACCCAGATTCTTTTGTATAATAATACTAAGACCCTTACAAAACATTGTAATTATGCATTTGCAAAGAAAACGTCCATTTTCCAGACTTGGTTATTATTTAAAAATAAAATTATCTAAAACAAATACCCAATAATCTAACTACTGTGGAATAACATGGAGATCGATTGTAGACTTTCCTCCAGACACAATTATATCAAGAATAAAAAAACAATAAAACCCAACCCCCAACAACGAATCTAAGAACCAACAATCCTCCAAATTAAGACCAAGTACAAAAGCACATGTTTAGAGCGTTGTCTCTATTCCAGACCCAGTCATTTAGAAATTAATTCAAACAATCTTAAAAACATAAGGCTTTGTCATATTCTTATTCCTGTTGAATAACATTATTATTATGCTTAGGCCTTCGTCTAGACCCAGCTATTTATAAGATAAACAAATATTGAAAAAAAATCAAAGCTAAGACCAATCTTTAAAATTAAACCCAGTTAAATGCTTGGGTTTAGAGAGTTGTTTTTACCCCACATCCAGTTCTCTTAAAATACAAATTAAGCAAAAGATTAATCTAAAAACTTAGACACCAGCATCTCCCAAACTATAAAACCCTGTGATAAGGCATACCGTAAGTTGGTATACAACTTGTTTTTGTTTGATGGAAGTGAAATAAATAAAATTGAATTGAATTGAATTGAATACCACAAAAACGTCAAATTAATAAAAGGCGTAAATATTCAGATCTGAATGGTACGCGCCTTAAAAACCCAAAATAACAACAACAACAACGTTATTCTACATCAATGATATTGTGGTGTCTTAGTTAATATTGTTTGTCTGTTTTTATCGTTTCTAATAATTTCCTATTTTGAAATAACTGCATGGGTCTAGAGCAAAGACTACACCATATTTAAAGACTGGGCGTTGTGGCGTGCGCCTGTAATCCAAGCTGTGGGGAAGTTACAAATTGATGCAGAGGGTCGAGGTTCGAGCCCTGGTCATGTCTTTCGGATGGTGACGTTAAAGGTCGGTCCCAGACGTAAATAATAATATCTGATTGATACACGTACGTCTGACAAAACTCAAGTACACACACACACACACACACACTGGTCGTTGTGGCGTGCGCCTGTAATCCAAGCTATGTGGGGAAGTTACAAATTGATGCAGAGGTTCGAGGTTCGAGCCCTGGTCACGTCTTTCGGATGGTGACGTTAAAGGTCGGTCCCAGACGTAAATAATCATATCTGATTTAGACACGTCTGACAAAACTCAAACACACACACACACGTTTGCCCCCTGGAAAGATTAAACCTCAAGATGTTGATGGACCTGAATCCACCGACGGGACAGCCTAACTCCGTAACTCTGGTACGGGTGTGGGAGGGGCCCTTCTTTCTTTGCCTGTCTCTCTTTCAGTCATTTCAAATCAGTTTTTTTTCCTATCTTATCACTTCTTGATCACATAAATCCTCTCTCTCTCTCTCTCTCTTTACTTACTTAACGGGTCAATATAACCGCAGAAAATATATCTTAGGCCACTGAGATTATTGGAATTGTAACTAATAAAAAGAAATGCTGAATATATTGCAAATGGTGCTTGGTACACTGAAAATTTAAAATACCGAAGAACTTGTTAAAACTTTATCCCCTCTTGCAAGAATGATTTTCTTTTATATAATATCTCATAGATCGTCGATCAACAACCTTATCGTTTACGGGAAGTAATCCCCATATTGTGTGCTGATATCTTATTCCTCAGTTTTTTGTTTTACATGTATTTAAAGGTTTTGTGTTTTTTTTCATAAAAAAGGAATGAATATACAAGAAATAATAATAATAAACAATGCCTCTGACCGTCTCACCTGCATCACGTGATTCAAAAATAGCAGCAGTGCTGACTTTGAAAACTACTATAACTCGCACAAGATGTTAAGTGATACTTGGTTACTCTTATTTCCACGTTTTATGAACTAGACCAATACACTTACAGAGATAGGATGGTAATTCAACAAATACCCCCAATGTGGCAAAAATTCATTGACCTCACATGACCTTTGACCTTGATCATGTGACCTGAAACTTGCACAGGATATTCAGTGATACTTTATTACTCTTATGTCCAAGTTTCAAAAGTCAGATCAATAAACTTGCAAAGTTATGATGGTAATTCAACAGATACCCCCATTATGGCCAAAGTTCATTGACCTTTGACCTTGGTCATGTGACCTAAAATGCACACAGGATGTTCAGTGATACTTGATTACTCTTATGTCCAAGTTTTATGAACTAGACCAACATACTTTCAAAGTTATGATGGTAATTCACACACAAAAAAAAAACAATTCGGCCAAAGTTCATTGACCCTAAATGACCTTTGACCTTGACCATGTAACCTGAAACTTGCCCAGGATGTTCAGTGATACTTGATTACTATTATGTCCAAGTTTCATGAATCAGATTCAAAACCTTTTTCAGTTTGATTGTAATTCATCAGATACCCCCAAATCGGCCAAAGTTCATTGACCCTAAATGACCTTTGACCTTGGTCATGTGATGTAAAACTCATGCAGGATGTTTGGTGATACTTGATTAACCTTATGTCCAAGTTTAATGAACTAGGTCTATATATTTTCTAAGTTATGATGATATTTCAAAATCTTAACCTCAGGTTAAGATTTTGATGTTGATTCCCCCAACATGGTCTAAGTTCATTGACCCTAAATGACCTTTGACTTTGGTCATGTGACATGAAACTCTGATAGGATGTTAAGTAATACTTGATTAACCTTATGGCCAAGTTTCATGAACTAGGTTCTTATACTTTCTAAGTTATGATGTCATTTCAAAAACTTAACCTTAGGTTAAGATTTGATGTTGACGCCGCCGCCGCCGTCGGAAAAGCAGCGCCTATAGTCTCACTCTGCTATGCAGGTGAGACAAAAAGAAGTAATAAAAATAATACTAAATAAAATTGTTACCCTACTTCTCATACAGTGGGTGGCAAAAATGGTCAATCATGACTTATTGCCAAATAAAAACATGGAATGGAATGGTTATCCCCTCTTGTTAGAATGTTTTTCTTTTATATAATATATCATAGATCGTCAATAAACAACTTTATCGTTTTCGGGAAGTAATCCCCCTATTGTTTACTGATATCTTATTTCTCATTTTTTTCATATGTATTTTAATGTTTTGTTATTTAGGTTTTTTCATAGAAAAAAGGAAGGAATATACAAGAAATTATTTTTTTTAAAGGACAAGTCCACCCCAACAAAAACTTGATTTGAATAAAAAGAGAAAAATTCAACAAGCATAACACTGAAAATTTCATCAAAATCGGATGTAAAATTAAAAATAAAAGTTATGGCATTTTAATGTTTCGCTTCATTTCACAAAACAGTTATATGCACATCTCGGTCGGTATGCAAATGAGGAACTGATGACATCACTCACTCACTATTTCTTTTGTATTTTCTTAAATGAAATATGAAATATTTTTATTTTCTCGTCATTGTCATGTGAAATGAAGTTTCATTCCTCCCTGCAACACGTGGAAATTTATTATTTTAAAATTTTGTGCTTTAGGCAAGGAGGTCCTAATCGTCAAATTCGTAAAAATTGAAATAATGTATAATTCAAACAATGAAAACCAAAAGAAATAGTGAGTGAGTGACATCATCGACTCTCTCATTGGATGTAGCTGGCTCGTTCATATAACTATTTTGTTAAAAATAAACAAAACTTTGAAATGTCATAACTTTCTTATTTTACATCCGATTTTGATGAAATTTTCAGCATTGTGCTTGTCTGATTTTTCTCGATTGATTCAAATCAACATTTTTTCTGAAGAGGTCTTTTAATGGTTGCAGGGTCTTTGTTTCGTTGTTGTGTTTTTAATGACTTTTATAACTGGGTCTGACAGAAAGACTACGCTACATTTTCATGTTATTCAACATAAATAGGATCGTTGTTTTTTTTTATAATTATTATAATTTTTGAAATAAATGGGTCTGGAAAAAAGACTTTGGACTTATATTATGATTTTTTAATTAACCGGGTCTGGAAAAAAAGATTTCGCATTTTTGTGCTATATAAACACATTACTATAAAGTTTCAGCTTTTAGTTACCGGGTCTGGAGCAAAGACTATGCTTCATTTTCAATTTACCATTAGCGTCTGGAGAAAAGACTAAGCTCGATTCTCATTTTTATTCCACTGGAATATCATTAATGTATCTCATTTGGGACTAAGATTATATTTTTTGAAATGACCGGGTCTTTATAAAAGACTGGATTTATATCATGATTTTTTTAAAACACCCAGGTCTGGAAAAGAGATTTTGGATTCATATCATGATATTTGAAACAACTGGGTCTGGAAAAAGACTTTGGACTTGCATTATTATTGTTTAAACAACCGGGTCTGGAATAAAGACTTTGGACTTATATTATCATTTTTGAAACAATCGGGTCTGGAATAAAGACTTTTGGCTCATATGATTATTTTTTAAACAACCGGGTCTGGAATTAAGACTTTGGACTTATATTATTATTTTTTAAACAACCGGGTCTGGAATAAAGACTTTTGATTTATATTATAATTTTTGAAACAACAGGGTCTGGAAAAAGACTTTGGATTTATATTATAATTTTTGAAACAACCGGATCTGGAGAAAAGACTTTGGACTTATATTATCATTTTTGAAACAATCGGGTCTGGAATAAAGACTTTTGGATCATATGATTATTTTTCAAACAACCGGGTCTGGAATAAAGACTTTGGACTTATATTATTATTTTCTAAACAACCGGGTCTGGAATAAAGACTTTGGATTTATATTATAATTTTTGAAACAACAGGGTCTGGAAAAAGACTTTGGATTTATATTATAATTTTTGAAACAACCGGGTCTGGAATAAAGACTTTGGATTTATATTATTATTTTCTAAACAACCGGGTCTGGAATAAAGACTTTGGATTTATATCATAATTTTTGAAACAACAGGGTCTGGAAAAAGACTTTGGATTTATATTATAATTTTTTAAACAACCGGGACTGGAATAAAGACTTTGGGCTCATATTAATATTTTTGAAACAACCGGGTCTGGAATAAAGACTTTGGGCTCATATTATTATTTTCAAAACAACCGGGTCTGGAATAAAGACTTTGGATTTATATTATAATTTTTGAAACAACCGGGTCTGGAGAAAAGACTTTGGACTTATATTATCATTTTTGAAACAATCGGGTCTGGAATAAAGACTTTTGGATCATATGATTATTTTTTAAACAACCGGGTCTGGAATAAAGACTTTGGACTTATATTATTATTTCTAAACAACCGGGTCTGGAATAAAGACTTTGGATTTATATTATAATTTTTGAAACAACAGGGTCTGGAAAAAAACTTTGGATTTATATTATAATTTTTTAAACAACCGGGTCTGGAATAAAGACTTTGGGCTCATATTAATATTTTTTAAACAACCGGGTCTGGAATAAAGACTTTGGGCTCATATTATTATTTTCGAAACAATCGGGTCTGGAATAAAGACTTTGGATTTATATTATAATTTTTGAAAACAACCGGGTCTGGAATAAAGACTTTGGGCTCATATTATTATTTTTGAAACAACCGGGTCTGGAATAAAGACTTTGGATTTATATTATAATTTGTTAATTGACCGGGTCAGGAAAAGAGACTTTGCACTTTTGTGCTAAATGAACGCATTACTATACGATTTTAGTTCAGAACGGATTTGCCAAAAATCCCTTCAAATTTATTACATTTGTGGGTAAAGTCATTATTACATTTGTGGGCGATCAAAAATTATTACATTTGTGGGTAAAGTGCATTATTACATTTGTGGGTGAAATTATTACATTTGTGGGTAAAGTGTTATTACATTTGTGGGCGTTATTACATTTGTGGGTAAAGTGTTATTACATTTGTGGGCGTTATTACATTTGTGGCGATTATTACATTTGTGGGTGTAACAGAGGGACCAACCTTAAATTGAAGACCCACTATCGTTTGGAACAACATGGATGTAGAGTGTAGTCTTTTAATCTTCCAGACCCGGTCATTTAATAATTTGAAGATCCTTCTGAACTAAGATCCTGAACTAAAGCATACATAAGGAGCACAGCCATTCAAAAATTATTAAACAAAAAAACTGCAACACCTCACCGTCTACCAAATTAAGACCTTGTAGAAATGAATATAGAATGTAGTCTTTACCCTAGACCTTGTTGTATCAATAACAAAAAAAAATCAAATTTAATACCTCACCGTCTAATTCCTATGGAATAATTTGTTGTTGTTGTTGTTTTAGCTTATACGGCGGGGGTCATTCAGTAGTGAATATTTGCGCAAAAAAAACCCACATCCACCGAGCCGGATTCGAACCAGCGACATAAGGTTAACAGTTGTCAATCATCTACAGTCCTCCGCTCTACCAACTGAGCTATCGGTGGTTACTGGGTTTGTGTAGTCTTTACTCCAGAACCGGGTGATTAAACAAATTCAAAACTATTTAAACCCCGCCATCTTCCACTACTAAGACTCTGTTATAAAGAACGTGTATATAACGTATTCTCAATTCTCCAGACCCGTTTATTCAAACAAATTTTCAAGACCCCACAGTCTCATTCCTGTGAAAAAAAGATGGATATAAAGCGTTGTCTTTTCTCCAGACCTTTGATAAAAAACCTACAGAATGTAGACCCAAGACTAAGACTCCGTTTTAAAGTGTGTGTGTGTGTGTGTGTATTAGTTTTGTAAGACGTGTATTAATCAGATATCATTATTTACGTGTGGACCGACCTTTAACGTCACCATCCGAAAGACGTGACCAGGGCTCGAACCTCGAACCTCTGCATCAATTTGTAACTTCCCCACAGCTTGGATTACAGGCGCACGCCACAACGCCCAGTTGTGGCAAGGGTACATATCGTAGTCTTTACTCCAGACCCGTTTAAAAAAAATATGTTATAATCTTAAAAAATAAGACCCTGTAAGAAAGCATGGATAAAGAGCACAGTCTTTACCCCAGACGCTGTTATAAAAAAAAATAGGAGATCTTCAATTTGACGACCCCATCGTCTCATCTCTGTGGGAAAAAATTGATATAGAGTGTAGTCTTTACTCCAAACCTGGTGATTAAAAAAACTTAAATACTAAGACCCCATCATCTTCCAAACTAATAGTCTATAACAAAGCACGGGTACCTATAGCATAGCCTTTGCTCCATACCCATTTATTAAAAAACTACACTGTACACTGTACACCCACTGTATAATTACGCTGTATACCCATGTGCTACATTACAGGGTCTTAGTATTGAAGATGACGGGATTTAAGTTTCGAAGATTCTTGATTTTTTTTTCAAATGACTGGGTCTGGAGAAAATAATAACTCTATATCCATATGCTTGATTACATGGCAATGGTTTAGAAGATGGTGAGGTCTAAGTTTTAAAGTTTATTTCTCTTTTTAACCACCGGGTTTTGAGTAAAGACTACGCTTAGCTAGTCCAGGTATAGCGTTAATCCTGTTGTTTGGAAGAATATATGGCCAAGACTGAGTATTAAAAAGTAGACTAATAACCTTCATCTTGTAGGATAAGGTCGCATTGGGTCTGGAAAAGGAGACTACCAGCATGGGTCGGCAGAGCAAAATTGATAGGGGGAGGGGAGGGCACAGCGAAAAAGGGCACTTCCTCTTTTGAAAAGGGCACTTGAAACAAAAAACTTTGTTAAAAACAAAAAAGCATATGTACCCTAGTAGGGTAATGAGAAAAATGATTGAGGGGGGCAAACATGGCGTATGGGGCAAAATTTCTTTAAAGCTGCGAGCGAGCGAGCAAAATTTTGAAACTTTTAATGAAAAAAAAACATTTGTGATAGATTTTGACATAGAGAACACTATCATATTTCACCACTTTTCTTTCCCTTTCTTCTTTTCTTTTTCTTGATCTTGAAAACTTTTGAGGTCCATGGAACGAGGTCCATTTCTTAAGGGGCAAGTGCCCCCCCCCCCTCGGCTCAGATGCCCCTGCATAAAAGAAAGGACGCTAATTGCAAATACATATACCTTATATTAGCAAATTGGACATTTGAACAAACCAGAAGAGTAGGGGCATTTATCAGAATATTCATATGGGGCACTTGATCAAAGGTGAAATAAACACACTACAGAAGAAGAATTTCACTCTGCAAAGGGGAAACTTAACCCTATCTAGGCCGGGGTATTTTTGGAGTTCATTTGGCCGGGGGGGGGGGCTCCCAGGTCCGCACCCCTTGAGATCTCGGCCGTCGACCGCGCGATCGCACCGAAAATTGGCACACATTTTGTCTGGGATATAATCTACAAAATTGTATAGTAATTTATTTCATGCAAATCGTTATTACGTAATTATGCTAATTTATGCGTAATTAGTATGCAAAATCATACTTTTTCCTCTAACTCCATAAATAAAGCTCCAAATATTCTAATTTTTGGCATAGAAACCTTTTGTGATGTTCTTATCAAGTGTAAATAAAAAAATGTGATATCATATCAATTTCTTATGTATTATATTGTTCCTTGCAATTTCTCATGTATTTCTTTGTTTTTTGGCACCTTTTACATGATTTTTCTATGTTTTTTCAATAAAATTCGTTGGGACTCTTCGAAGATCATAAACAGCATAAGATACATACATTTAGGCCATCAAAACTAAAAATAATTATACATTTATGATTTTTGGTTGAAAACACAATTTACATGATTGACTTTGTACACGAAATCACGTTTTTGAGCAATTTTTGGTCTGACATGCACTGACATAACATTGCGTAACTTCGGAACCGCGTACCCGGGTGACGCAAAATTGGTCTCCAAAGTTGCGCAAGACTTGAAAGTCCGCGAGCAGCGCGGTCAAAAAAAATTGCGCGACGAAAATATCGTGCGACTCGTTGAGGGGGAGGGGGACCTCTGAGCCCCCCCCCCGCCCAGCCTAGATAGGGTTAAAGGGGCGAGAGGAACATTTTAAAAGGATTTTTATTATTCAAATATCAATATTAATATTAATAAATATCATATTAAATATCACAAGGTGGCGTCGGTACATCACTTTGGGTGTGTTAAAAGAGATAGGAAACAATGCCTTGTTTGAATGTTCATAGATTCATAAAAATTAATATCAAATGCCATAGTAATCAAGACATTTTGGGTTTATAATTAAATTTTAAAGAAATTCGATGAAATCTAGAAATTAAATCAACAGATCAAGTTCAATGTGTGTATCAGTGGAAATCATGCTTGCCTCTCCCACCCCCTTTAATTAATTGCCCCATGCAGTGTTCGAAACAGTATATGTCCCTTTAAGGTGACACGACATATACTCCTGCGACAATTAATATCTTAGAAGGCATAGGATTAGTGTTAGGATTGTGATAGAGTTTTTGGTTCAGAATATTGTCATGATAAAGATTAGGGTGTATTTAGTTTTGGAGGTTAGCTTTTATGTTTCGCTAATGTTTAGATTTTCCATCGGAGCAATTGTCGCCGGAGCAAATGTCCACTAAGCCTGGTGCCCCCCCCTGCCTCTCTGAAAAGCGTTTCATTGCCGATGACACTAGCTGTAGCTTCTCCCTTATGCAGGCATGTTTCTCATTTTAACAGTAATGTTATGAAACATTTCATGAGAAATATCCTTAATATGGATAAAAACAGTGATTTGCACATATCCCGTCGTCACGTTTGCACAGATGCCGTTGATAAATTTTGACAGATTTGCACATTTCCCGGCGAGGCGTTTGCACAAATTCCGTTGTTTGCACAAATCCCGGCGAAATTTTGCACATATACCGTTGTTTGCACATATCCCGGCGTTTGCACATATCACGGCTCCACAGGAGGATATTCCTGGGGTTGTCGTTAGAAAAAAAAAACCTCACAGGTAAGGAAGAAAGAAGGCAGAATACAATGACACTAATCAATTCATCCTAATTCCGAGACCAAGGCAGGTGCTAGATCATTTAGATCTAATGTATCGACGGCTGACGTACACTTCGCGCGCCAGCTGCGGTAGGGACTAGGCCTTAGCCTGCCGTATAGAACTGACCAGCTGGTGTCTAATATCAATATAAAAGCAATATAGCAAATCCTTTTTCCCAGTACCCCAAGAAATGTTATGAACTTTCATAAACCAAGGACGGCGACAGATTAGAAGAACTAACTGTTTTGCTGGATTATCCAGCTTGTGGAGGTTCATGTGGTAAAATACCATGCATTTCCACATTTTATTTTTACCGAGTCATCTAGCATTTGATAAATACGGTCTATCCTTGAGATAGACCTTTTTGCCATATTAACTCGCTAAGACCATAATTAGAGATAGACCCTTTTACCACATCATCCATTTCATTAGTATGGTAAAAATAAGATAGACCATTTTGCCGTATTAACTCCCTTATGCATGTCAATAGCCCCGTACGCATTGGCGGCGGAAGCCACTAAATTTAGGGGGTGTCCACCTGAAGTTTTGGGATGGACACATGTAAAAAATGGGACAAGCGTCCCAAAATTTTTTGACAAGCAAAAAAAAAAAAAAAAAGGTCATCAACCTAATTTTAGGGGGGGAAAACACACGTTTCAGGGGGGGCCACGTGGACGCAGGAAAAAAATTGACAAGCAAAAAAAAAAAAAAAAAAGGTTATCAAAAAAAATTTAGGGGGGGACCGTCCCCCCACCTAAAATTTAAGGGGGGACACGTCCCCCCCGCTTCCGCCGCCTATGCCCGTACGGTAAAACCGTCTAACTACGTAAATGTGGTATTAATTTTTAAATGAATAGATGTAATCAGGGTTTTAAAAATTAAATTATCAGTTTTTTATACACTTTATTGCTATACAAAGTATCACACAATTTATCCCTCAAATAAAAAAGCTCACAAGTTTGAACTTTAAACCCATTTTTCTCCGTTTTTCCCCGAACAGTGTTTTTCAAGATAGACCCTTTTACCATATCAGCGGCGGTGGAGAAAAATGGAAAAAAGAAAAAAACGGGAAGAGATCAGAAAAAAGAAAAGAAATAGTAATGAAATATGTTATAATCACCAAAAACCTAATTTATCAAGCAACGGATTAATATAATATACCGAGATATTGACCTTTTTACTACGCTGGAGATGAGAATGATCATCACTGAATCGAGTATATACATCCGCCCAACCCCCCCCCCCCCCCCCGACACACACACAGATTCTTTTTTTTCTCGCTCTCTCTGTCTCTTTTACTAGGTCATGATTTCAATGATAGTACATAAAGAGCAACTCATACAATGTTCGTCACATTAATATTGCCGTTACCTATGATTATGGAAATGAAATAACTTCAAAGCGTAAAATAATTTCCGAAGTCCACATCTGAATACTGTTTCATCGTTTATTATCACTTCCGTTATGATTTTTTCCCCTACAATTCAGAACTCTTGATAAATGGCAATTCGAATTTGATACCAGCTCAGGTGTTAAGGTGAGCATAGGTGCATTTATGTCGCTTTATATTAATTTTGTAACTTGCTTGTTGCTATCTTGTTTCGTTGCAAAATGTAATGCTCGATGGTGTCAAATGCCTTTGATAAATCCATTAAAAATCCAATAGTATACCTTATTTCGTTTCTTGTTGAATTGAGTGAGATGAATTGAAAAGAGCTAAATCAGTCGAAGATTGCTTACAAAATCGAATTCTTTATTTATTAATCTATCAATTGTTTGCAAAAAATTATACAGACGACAATATAAGACTTTCTCAATTATCTTTAAAAATACAGGAAGAATAGCAATGGGTCAAAAATTAGTTTTTTTTGCACGAAATGCATGAAAGGTGTAAAGAAAAGTACGAACCAAGAATTACTTCATGTGTCAATCATGTTTTTGACACGGTAAGTTTTATCCAGCTTTTCTATATATTTGTTTTTCCCTTCAGATTACCAAATGTCATCTGTCTTCTGAGGTGACTACTCGAATGTGGTCATGTTTGCGATCCTTCACCTCAATGAATGATCTCACCATCTCAGACTCATCTCTCAGTTTTTCTCTATCACCTCCTGAGCTACCGTCCGTCACAAAGCTATTAGTCAATAAAGTGACGTCACAATGTTACGAAGGTTTGATCTCATTACTACCTGGGTTGCGAGATATTGATGTCCAAGATGGAGCTAGAGATGATCTTGTTGAATTTGTCAATTCTTCAACACGTTTGACATCATTGCAACGACTTGAGATAAGGTGAGTGTTAATGTTTTTAGCTCATCATTTGCCGAGGATGTTTATTGTTGCAATAGCCCTTTAAAAATTCTTTTTTTTGGGTTATTAGCTGAAGACGCTCTAACATCAAACCGATAGAGTCAAGCGCCCCCAACCCCACCCCCCTCGCTTTCACTTATAACGGTCATTTATAATCGGATATCACACTAAATATAATTGGAAGGTCTATTGTAGTATCCGAAATCGATAAAACGTTTTAGGTAAACAGTAATCAGATCACAAAGCGTAGAAGGTTACACATTCCTCAACTCACATTCATCTGCAACAGCAGGGTGCACCACCCAAAAGAAAAACAAAGAATATCAAGTCCACGAAAGAATTTCTTCACTCACTCAACAAATTTTTGTTGAAATATAAAAAAAAAGATAATGATTGCACTGTATTTATATACAAACAAGTGAAATAATATGTGCGAACTAAATAATTGTTTATATCCAAATAAACTTACGAGTAGCAGCAGACGTAATGCACCAACGAGAAAGGAAACTTGGCGTGTTGGATATATACTTGATCGCTCGTTCTGTTAGAACTTCGACATCATTATTCCCACAACAGAATTTAGATAATTCTTATTATCATAGAAAAATAAATGTACGATTAAAATTATTGTTCTCATTAAGATAAACACTTTGTTTAATTAAATATTTGAAATAAATTAAAGTAGGATGTAAAACTGAATTATTTACCAGCTAGGTAGCATGTAAACAAGAGCTGCACGCAAAAGTGGGTCCAAAGGGGGGGGGGGGGGTGGGCACCCCCCTCCCATTGGCGGAACCAAAAAATGTAATAGGCAACATTTGTATAGCGCTTAGTACAAATGTTTCTTAGCGCCACATATAAATACCCTGGCTTTAGAAAGGCTACCCTGATCGGGAGTAACGAGCATTCAATGAAATCCTTCTTACCAGGTAACCATTTACTACACCTGGGTGGAGAGTGGCAAATGTAGATAAAAAAAAAACTTGCCAAAGGACGCTAGTGCTGCGCGGCCCTCGGCCCTGATATGGCAAAAGGGTTTCTCTTGAAATTTTGAGTTTTTGACAAAATTTCAAATCCGGGCAATTTTAAGGCGCTCTTTTCACTGGTGGGATCGGTTTGTCGCATAAAATGCTAGCTTTCGAGATGAAAATGATCATCACTGAATCGACTATATACATCCGCCCAACCCCCCCCCCCCCACACACACAGATAATTTGTTTTTCTTACTCTCTCTGTCCCTTTTACTAGGTCATGATTTCAATGATGGTACATAAAGAGCAACTCACTCAGTGTTCGTCACATTAATATTTTCGTTACCTATGATTATGGAAATGAAATAACTTTAAAGCGTAAAATAATTTCCGAAGTCCACATCTGAATACTGTTTCATCGTTTATTATCACTTCCGTTATGATTTCCCCCTACAATTCAGAACTCTTGATGAATGGCAATTCGACTTTGATACCAGCTCAGGTGTTAAGGTGAGCATAGGTGTATTTATGTCGCTTTATATTAATTTTGTAACTTGCTTGTTGCTATCTTGTTTCGTTGCAAAATGTAATGGTCGATGGTGTCAAATGCCTTTGATAAATCCATTAAAAATCCAATAGTATACCTTTTTTTCGTTTCTTGTTGAATTGAGTGAGATGAATTGAAAAGAGGTAAATCAGTCGAAGATTGCTTACAAAATCGAATTCTTTATTTATCAATCTATCAATTGTTTACAAAAAATTATACGGACGACAATATAAGACTTTCTCAATTATCTTTAAAAATACAGGAAGAATAGCAATGGGTCAAAAATTAGTTTTTTTGCACGAAATGCATGAAAGGTGTAAAGAAAAGTGAGAACCAAGAATTACTTCATGTGTCAATCATGTTTTTGACACGGTAAGTTTTATCCAGCTTTTCTATATATTTGTTTTTCCCTTCAGATTACCAAATGTCATCTGTCTTCTGAGGTGACTACTCGAATGTGGTCATGTTTGCGATCCTTCACCTCAATGAATGATCTCACCATCTCAGACTCATCTCTCAGTTTTTCTCTATCACCTCCTGAGCTACCGTCCGTCACAAAGCTATTAGTCAATAAAGTGACGTCACAATGTTTCGAAGGTTTGATCTCATTACTACCTGGGTTGCGAGATATTGATGTCCAAGATGGAGCTAGAGATGATCTTGTTGAATTTGTCAATTCTTCAACACGTTTGACATCATTGCAACGACTTGAGATAAGGTGAGTGTTAATGTTTTTAGCTCATCATTTGCCGAGGATGTTCATTGTTGCAATAGCCCTTTAAAAATTCTTTTTTTTTTGGTTATTAGCTGAAGACGCGCTAACATCAAACCGATAGAGTCAAGCGCCCCCAACCCCACCCCCCTCGCTTTCACTTATAACGGTCATTTATAATCGGATATCACACTAAATATAATTGGAAGGTCTATTGTAGTATCCGAAATCGATAAAACGTTTTAGGTAAACAGTAATCAGATCACAAAGCGTAGAAGGTTACACATTCCTCAACTCACATTCATCTGCAACAGCAGGGTGCACCACCCAAAAGAAAAACAAAGAATATCAAGTCCACGAAAGAATTTCTTCACTCACTCAACAAATTTTTGTTGAAATATAAAAAAAAAGATAATGATTGCACTGTATTTATATACAAACAAGTGAAATAATATGTGCGAACTAAATAATTGTTTATATCCAAATAAACTTACGAGTAGCAGCAGACGATATGCACCAACGAGAAAGGAAACTTGGCGTGTTGGATACATACTTGATCGCTCGTTCTGTTAGAACTTCGACATCATTATTCCCACAACAGAATTTAGATAATTCTTATTATCATAGAAAAATAAATGTACGATTAAAATTATTGTTCTCATTAAGATAAACACTTTGTTTAATTAAATATTTGAAATAAATTAAAGTAGGATGTAAAACTGAATTATTTACCAGCTAGGTAGCATGTAAACAAGAACTGCACGCAAAGGCGGGTCCAGAAAGGGGGGGGGGGTGGGCACCCCCCTCCCATTGGCGGAACCAAAAAATATAATAGGCAACATTTGTATAGCGCTTAGTACAAATGTTTCTTAGCGCTACATATAAATACCCTGGCTTTAGAAAGGCTACCCTGATCGGGCGTAACGAGCATTCAATGAAATCCGCCTTACCAGGTAACCATTTACTACACCTGGGTGGAGAGTGGCAAATGTAGATAAAAAACTTGCCAAAGGACGCTAGTGCTGCGCGGCCCTCGGCCCTGATATGGCAAAAGGGTTTCTCTTGAAATTTTGAGTTTTTGACAAAATTTCAAATCCGGGCAATTTTAAGGCGCTCTTTTCACTGGTGGGATCGGTTTGTCGCATAAAATGCTAGCTTTCGAGATGAAAATGATCATCACTGAATCGACTATATACATCCGCCCAACCCCCCCCCCCCCCACACACACAGATAATTTGTTTTTCTTACTCTCTCTGTCCCTTTTACTAGGTCATGATTTCAATGATGGTACATAAAGAGCAACTCACTCAGTGTTCGTCACATTAATATTTTCGTTACCTATGATTATGGAAATGAAATAACTTTAAAGCGTAAAATAATTTCCGAAGTCCACATCTGAATACTGTTTCATCGTTTATTATCACTTCCGTTATGATTTCCCCCTACAATTCAGAACTCTTGATGAATGGCAATTCGACTTTGATACCAGCTCAGGTGTTAAGGTGAGCATAGGTGTATTTATGTCGCTTTATATTAATTTTGTAACTTGCTTGTTGCTATCTTGTTTCGTTGCAAAATGTAATGGTCGATGGTGTCAAATGCCTTTGATAAATCCATTAAAAATCCAATAGTATACCTTTTTTTCGTTTCTTGTTGAATTGAGTGAGATGAATTGAAAAGAGGTAAATCAGTCGAAGATTGCTTACAAAATCGAATTCTTTATTTATCAATCTATCAATTGTTTACAAAAAATTATACGGACGACAATAAAAGAGGTAAATCAGTCGAAGATTGCTTACAAAATCGAATTCTTTATTTATCAATCTATCAATTGTTTACAAAAAATTATACGGACGACAATATAAGACTTTCTCAATTATCTTTAAAAATACAGGAAGAATAGCAATGGGTCAAAAATTAGTTTTTTTGCACGAAATGCATGAAAGGTGTAAAGAAAAGTCAGAACCAAGAATTACTTCATGTGTCACTCATGTTTTTGACACGGTAATTCTTTCCAGCTTTTCTATTTGTTTTTCACTTCAGATAACCAAATGTCATCTGTCTTCTGAGATGACTGCACGAATGTGGTCCTGTTTGAGATCCTTCACCTCAATGAAAAATCTCACCATCTCAGACTCATCGCTAAGTTTCTCTCTATCACCTCCTGAGCTACCGTCCGTCACAAGCCTATTCGCTAATAGATTGATGTCGCAATGCTACGAAGGTTTGATCTCATCATTACCTGGGTTGCAAGGTATCGATGTCCAAGATGCAGCTAAAGATGACTTTGTTGAATTTGTCGAATCTTCAACACGTTTGACATCATTGCAACGACTTGAGATAAGGTGAGTGTTAATGTTTTTAGCTCATCATTTGCTGAGGATGTTCATTGTTGCCATAGCCCTATGCAATTCTTTTTTTGGTGATTGCGCTCTAACATCAAACCGATAGAGTCAAGCGCCCAGGGGTAAAAGTGGCGGAGTTGAAAATGACAGAGGTAAAGATGGCAGAAGCAAAAATGACAGAGGTAAAGATGGCAGAAGCAAACATGACAGAGGTAAAGATGACATGCTACAGCAACAAGGAAGAGAGAGAGAGAGAGCCTTTTGACCTTGAACGGACTTTTGTCCATAAAATGAGCTACATGAACTAATTACTTTTTATTTGTCCTGTTTTCCATCATTATATTAGGTTTATAATTTATTGGTGATATGATTAAACTAAAATAATATTGCCAAAATCATTTCAATAAGTGAGTAATGAAAGGATTTATCTTGGCCTTTTCGTAAGTAGAACAGCGCTTCACATGCAAACCAAACCATGCCAACGATTTTTAATGTAAACAGCAATATGCACTTCCATTAACCCACTGAAATACACAAGTTTGAGATACCTTAGAACCACTTGCATAAATTGGAAAACAGAAAAAAAAGACATTCTGTAATATTTTATGACACTGCAACAAATAACAATGAAAAAAAAATCTAAAATTTAAAGTTGATTTCTCTTTTTATTACAAGAAATACATGTGGATCAATACTAACAAAATATAAATAATATTTATCTTACATGTACATCTCTTAAAGTGACAGGTGTGCAATCCAAAGTGAAATCCTATATCCAAATAAAAATCCAAGTTGGTTGGCGAAGATTCCGTAATTTAAAGTTCACAATGATGGCGATGATGAAACTGATGTTGAAGCACGATGAATAACAAGAGTCACCGTAACGAGTTGAAATGTCCGTGAAGACGATGTTGATGATGATTAACAGTCCATTTCAGCAGTCCATGGGTTGAAAAGCGTTCATTAAAACAGGTTGATAATCTCGATGAGAACTGAGAATTCCTCTCTCAAAATAACTGCAAACATTTTATTGATGGCGGGCAAATAATTCCACAACAGATAAACATTCCAGGTGGAAATAAAGTCTGCGCTGACATAAAGTCTGGCGTGAAACTCTGAGTTCTGATATGATCTTGAAGAAACTGCAGCTTATATATACAAATTTTAACTATTTTCGAGGTTTCTAGTATTGTCTTTAAAAAGAACATTTTCCTTCCTTCTAGAGCAGTCACATTCTGGAAGACTCTTGAATGACCTCAGTGAAATTAACATGTAAATAACATAGCTAATCCTATTGTCCTTTTCACTGCAGGCAGTCTCTTGTGTAGCAATCTATTGTTTAGCAGTCTGTATTGTCTCTTGGGATATTCCAGGGATAACAAAGATTATTCAAAGATTAGTGTCCAAGAAAGCTGTACTGGAACATTCTTGATCATGTTATACTATGAATATCCTTAAGGAGGAAAAAAAAAATCTTCATGCGTTACGTTCGCATTATTGCACATCCGAAGGCGTGTTTCGTTCTCATTTTTGCACAACCACACATTTCCCATAGAAGTTCCCTGTCCCATTGTTTTTCGAACAATTGCATGCCCCGGAGGCGCGTTTCCATTTTACACCCTGGCGAAGGCATTTTCCGGAAAAGTAGCCAAAAAGCGACTAGTGAAGAGTCTACGTCTACGTTTGTTTACATTATCAGCTGGGCGCGCGATCCAAAGTCCGCACCGAAGTTATCCGCAGAACATACCGTACTTGCAAATGCAGCTGAGCTTATACTTTCCAGGTTCAATACGAATGTTTGCCTTGATCATTTGCCTTGCCGATTTGCTGATGTCTGTCTTTCTATCTGTCTATATATCTATCTCTCAAATTCTATCTATCTATGTAACTGCAGTATCTATCTATCTAATAATCTTCTCTGTCTCTCTCATTCTTTATCTAACATCTATCTATCTCAAATTCTCTATCTCTCTCTATCTATCCATCCATCTGTCTGTCTTTCTCTATTTCTCTCTCTCTCTACATACCTATATAACTACAGTATCTATCTGTTAATTTGTCGCTCTTCTCTCTCATTCTTCATCTATCTGACATCTATCTATCTCTCAAATTCTCTATCTATCTCTCTATCCATCTATCTATCCATCTGTCTGTCTTTCTCTATTTCTCTCTCTCTCTCTATTTATCTATTTTTGAACTATAGTATCTATCTATCTGTTAATTTGTTAATAATCTTCTCTGTCTCTCTCATTCTTTAATTATCTATTTAATATCTCTCTCTCTCTATCTATCTATCTATCTATCCATCCGTCTGTCTTTTTCTTATTCTCTCTATTTTTTAACTTATCTATCTGTTAACTTGTTAATATTCTTTGTCTCTCTCCCTCTTTATCTAACATCTATCTATCTCTCATCTATCTATCTCTATCTATCCATCTGTCTGTCTTTCTCTATTTCTCTCTATCTATATATCTATGTATCTATCTATCTATCTATCTATCTATCTGTTAATTTGTCTATCTTCTCTGTCTCTCTCATTCTTTATCTTAGTATCTATCTAACATATATCTATCTGTCTATCAAATTCTCTATCTCTCTCCTTCTCTAGCATCTGTCTGTCTTTTTTCTCTCTTTCTCTTTGTCCGTCCATATTTCTATCTACAACATCTCTCTCTCTCTCTCTATCTATCTATCCTTCTCTCTCTCTCTTTCTCTCTCTCCCCCTCTCCCTCTATATATCGACCTCTCTGTCTCTCCCCCTCTCTATATTTATCTATCTATCCATCCATCTCTCCCTCTTTCTTTCTCTCTCTTTCTATCTATCTATCCACCTCTCTCTCTCTCTCTCTATTTCTATCTATCTATCTATCTGTCTATCTTGTCTCTATCTATTTATCAGTCTTCTATATCTATCTTTCGGCAGCTTCTAAGTGTATCAATCCATCAAACTTCAATTTGTCTTTCCATTATAAGTATCTGTTTATTTTGATTTTGTCTGTCATTCTATTCATTTAGTTAATAATTTATTTTTAGAAAAAAAAACTATCATAAACAACGCGACTGCAAAAGCATGTTCGGATTTCACTCCTGACTGCCGCTCTCTCTGTACATGAAGTGCCGAGGAACTCTGTGCTCTGATCAGTAACTGTGCAAATTGCATGCGGTGGTGGACTCGCCTGTGTCGCATGCTGCATGCAACCAGCGACGTGTGTAGACTCTTCACTAGTCGCTTTTTGGCTACTTTTCCGGAAAATGCCTTCGCCAGGGTGTAAAACGGAAACGCGCGTCCCGGAGCGTGCCTAGCTATAATGTATAGCCTGGCGTTTTTGTATACCGTACATGTGTACCGATCGATCGATCGCGCGTGCGGCATTGGTTTAGCGATTGACGGATTATCGCAGTTTACAAATTACAGAATCGTTGAGTTTTCCCCGAAAATCAATACATCCTGATCACAGCCAGGAAGTTCTTTGAAAAGGGAGAGGAGAAAATCAATAAAACCCTCATTACAAACAATACCATGGTCATGTTTTTTGTTAGGAGTCTGTGACTCATGACACGAATGTGAATGAGACCTTTTCAATGGAGTATAGTACCTTGACCACGCAAAAAATTACTCTCTTTTATTTTCCACTATATATGGGCTATTTTTATCAGATTATCATGAATTCGGTATCAATACCAAGCTTATGTAATGAACAGTCCAAGTGGATAAATAAAAATCATGCCACTAACAAAAGAACCAAAGTAAAAGGGGGCTAAATTTTGTTGGAAGTATTAGGAGAAAGCATTTAGAAAATGTAATTGACTATACATTTTTCCATAATAGGTCCAATAAATGTATTTACGATAAGAAAGCCCAGAAAACACTTTACAAGTTTTCTACATTTTATTTCAAAATTATCAGATAAAAATAACAGAGTGTATTATACTGCGTAGAGGCGATCACTGCTAAAATAATCCAACACACAGGGGGTTAACAGGTGAACGCATGAAGACTTAATGTAATTGCTTTTACAATTCTTCTAATATATAACACAAGTAATTTTCTTTACTTCCAAATCATAATGGATCCGAATAGTCTTACGTAAATGTTGCAATTATAGCAATTATTGTTTAGTATTTTAAGCAATAACTTATTGCAGCCAGTCTTAGTAAATGTCAGTTTCCCAAACAAGTTTCTATAGTCCGAGTACCACATGAATCTGGAAATGTGTAGCAAATAAAATGTATGGGCGTTTCTTACACTCTTAAAGATACTGGGCAACATATTGTCCACACAACAATTGGTTAAATTTTTATCTAATTCAGGGCAGTTTTAAACCAATAATGAGCACTTTGGTTGAAAACTACCCAGAGTTGGATGATTTTTTTTTAACAATTGTGTGGATACGCATACATTCGTAATTCCGAAGCTTCGTAATTCCGAAGGTTCGGTTATTCCGAAGGTTCGTATTTCCGAAGGTTCGTAATTCCGAAGGTTCGTCAATCCGAAAACGAAATGAGGTTCGTCAATCCGAAAACGAAATAAGGGTCGTAATTCCGAAGGTTCGTTAATCCGAAAACGAAATAAGGTTCGTAATTCCGAAGGTTCGTTAATCCGAAAACGAAATAAGGTTCGTAATTCCGAAGGTTCGTTAATCCGAAAACGAAATAAGGTTCGTAATTCCGAAGTTCGTCAATCCGAAAACGAAATAAGGTTCGTTAATCCGAAAATTAAACAAGGTTCGTATTTCCGAAAATGAAAAATTATTCATTTTGGTAACAAAAACGGTGTTGTCATTACAAGATTACACGATATTATGCAATGACGATCGATAATACATGCATGTATTGTGGCCAAAAGCATGTATTTCATTAAGAATGGCGCCCTGATCAAGCATAGGCTAAATTCGATTTTATCTGAGCTATTGCTGCCTAAGCAAATGATTTAAAGATGCAGGGGATCAAGTGTGTTGGTCGCGTGCGAGTAACCTCTAGATAATAGGATTTGTATTGCAAGGGATGTCATTTTTAATAACAGCTTCTGCTGGTAATAAAAATAGTACTATGATAATGATCCTTGTGAGATGTTGAAAGCGCGAATCGCAAGCTCAAACTAGTGGACATTTCATGTAACAAGACGTGAACTTAAACATTCTGAGCAGTTTTTTTAATCGTGAGAGAGATGAATATCCTTCTAAAGAAATTATTAACTCGAAGGCGAGCTGTAATTTATTTAATTTATTTGTAATTTATTTGTTTTAAGGACTGCATTTAGTGACTCATAAATAGAATATATATCTCACGAACTAAATAATGAGAGCGCGAACGGAAAGCTTAAAATTTGTGATATTCCACCTGAAAACTGGACATTTTATTTTTTTTTTGTAACTAGGAATAGAATGAGTTCCTCAATAAACAATACTTGATGCGAGCGAGAATCGTGAGCCAAAATTTTCCAATTGCCAACCTGAAAACTGGACATTCTAAGCATTCTTGTAAAAAAAAAATAATACCTGGGAGAACAGTTTTCAGAAATGAAGTGGCTTCCCTGGGTAAATAATATCTATATCATTATTATAATTCTAGGCCTACATGGAATTTCCAAAAGTTTGAGCACGTGATTCGCTCGCAACATCTCACAAGGATGCCATTTTAACAGTAATTGACCAAAAAGGCGAATTTTACATCTTCAGATTTGATTTCTTTCCCCCCAAACCGCTTGCTCGCTACGCTCGCAGAAATGAAACGTAAATATATAATTTATCAATCAGTGATCACTTAATTTTTTTTGCTCAATTCAATTACTACAAAACACACAACCTCTTTACACAGATGATAATCTCATGGTGAAAATATACGTTTGCACCAAATTGCCCCTATTGGCCCCTTTTTTGGCTTTGCCCCCCCCCCGGAAAATATATTCCGCCGCCACTGGTTGAAACACTCATCTTCTTCATGGCTAACTGCAAAACGTTTTTTAAATGTCCCCTTTAGATCAGGTCAGAGCTTATATATTTAAAATTTCTGTTCGCGATCTTGCTCGCAGTTATCTAAAGTTAGTTACATAGGCATTTCGTTTTGAAGATC
This sequence comes from Lytechinus variegatus, assembly GCF_018143015.1. NCBI lineage: Eukaryota > Metazoa > Echinodermata > Echinoidea > Temnopleuroida > Toxopneustidae > Lytechinus > Lytechinus variegatus. Next base: position 33,419,850 of record NC_054745.1, on the reverse strand, counting down.
ACAAACATATTGCCCATCATATTAAAAAATATATGTAGCTCGTGCTCACATTATATAAAAAGGGTTTATCATGTTATTACATATTTACTTTATTTTATAAGTATAAAGATAATTATTGACTGTTAGGACTACCCTTTCAAAGAAACAAACAAAAATCAACTTTAAGCTGCCGATCGAGGAAAATGAGGCTGAAAAAATACCCCACCCCCTATTTGACGAAAGTAATCCGCCGGAGGGAGGCAGGGGGCACTTGCACCCCCAAAATGAAATAAAAAACAGGGAAATTAATATTTTCTAAAATGGGAAAGTTCCTTTTTCAAAAATAAATATGCCATTTTTCGTGTTTTTTCGAAATAAAATACTCTTTTTAAAGTATACAAGTTAAGTTTTCAGGCTAACGCTTTGCACTCTCATTCGATCGGTGAAATATGCATCCTAAAGAGGTCACTAAATGCCTTTTTAACAGGTTCCTTTTCTGTTCAGTATGTTTAAGCTGTGTTTTGCGCTCTTGTTATTTTTTAGTTAGATACACATCTTTTTAATGACAGCAGAAATCTGCTCGGATTTTTAAAAACTTATTTTCATTTTTATTGAAATACCCTAAAGTTTTAGCTTGTGATTCACGCTCGCAACACCTCGCAATTATGCCATTTTAAGAATAATTGACCCCCAAAACGTTTTACAACTTCACCTTTGAATTTGTTTTACCAAGCCGCTCGCTCATTACACTCTTTCCCGAAAAATAAAGCCTAAATATACGTTTTGCCATAATAAGGAATCACTTCAAAAAAGGTTTTTCTCTACTTAATCACTATCAAACACACAATGACTTCAAGCAGATGATAATCTTAAGGGGAAAATATCACCAAAGTGTCCATTTTGACGTATGAGTTTTGCCGCCCTTGCCTTCCCATCCTAACAATTGAACGGCAACAGTGTCCCCCGCCCCCATCCCCCTTGCCTCTGCTTTCCCGGTTTTCATTTTTCGGATTAACGAACCTTATTTTGTTTTCGGATTAACGAACTTATTTCGTTTTCGGATTAACGAACCTTATTTCGCTTTCGGATTAGCAAACCTTATTTCGTTTTCGGATTAACGAACCTTATTTCGTTTTCGGATTAACGAAACTTATTTCGTTTTCGGATTAACGAACCTTCGGAACAACGAACCTTATTTCGTTTTCGGATTAACGAACCTTCGGAACAACGAACCTTATTTCGTTTTCGGATTAACGAACCTTCGGAACAACGAACCTTATTTCGTTTTCGGATTATCGAACCTTCGGAATAACGAACTTTATTTCGTTTTCAGATTATCGAACCTTCCGAATAACGAACCGTCGGAATAACGCCACAAATGTTCGGATTAACGAACCCTTTTTCGTTTTCGGATTAACGAACATCGAGTTATTAGCAATTTACGTGTTTCGGAATTACGAACCTTCGGAATAAAGAACCTTCGGAATTACGAAGCTTCGGAATTACGAAGTGTAACCGTGTGGACAGTATGTTGCCTGACATTTTAAAAGTGAAGCTACCATTCTATCGACCTCTTTTGAAGGGGTAGTTCGCTCTGACGAATAGTTGTAAAAAAATTGCAGAAACAAAATGTATATTTGTGAGGATTTAGGAACATCTATCAAATATTAAGAAAGGTCTTAAAAGTTTAAATGTTTGATCTGTGATAGTTTCAGTTTCAATATGGTTTATTTTCATATCCCATAAAATATCAAATACAATGTAACGTCCATCATAAGACAATAAATCATTGATAATAAAATAATTCAATACATCACCATTATTCACAATAAAGAAGACAAATGTTATACAATTGAATGTCCAGATTGGAGGCAGCTATATCGATTAGATTAAGATATGAAGGGCAAACTATTAAAAGACAGAGCTTGTAATTTATAATTTCCCTATTAATACAATTATAAGTAGTTGTTAACTTGTTTTAATATCAATATATTAGAAGGAAAAAAGAGAAAGAGAAAAAAAGGTTTCAAAAAAAAAAAACGAAAGAAGACAGACTGAAAAAAAAAGAAAACCAGAGGGAGGTGGACTGAAAATAGTTAAGAGGAACATTTAGATATTTGTTTAAAATATAAGCTTTCAATTTACGTTTAAAAGTATGTAGAGAATTGCTATCTTTCAAGTCGGTTAGTCGATCATTCCAAAATAATGTATGATATATAACATACGAGCTCCTACCCCATATTTTATGCACTGTAAGATGTATACTTTTTATTTTTTAATGGTTCATGATTGCTAACAAATCTTTAAGGAGCGGACGTGTCATGATTTGTCTGTTGATATACCGAAGGACAATAATAAAGAGTCTTCCCTTTTTTTAATGACATTTCAGTGTTTTTTTTTTTCAAATCACACTTTACGGGAAAGCTGCTCGCAAATGACGTCACCATTTACATATAAAATTCTAATTGTTTCTTTTAAATCTTGAAAAGATTTCCTAAAACTGTCACCAATATCATTTTAAATATTTTTCCAGCTATTTTTACAATTAACTTTACGCAAGGGCGAACTTCCCCTTTAGTGAATTAAGTACAATACTTGGGATCCAAAGTGTGCTTCAAATTTGAATATTAGTAGAGCGATTAGAGAAGAGAAGCCAAAGTACATGTAAGTCCATGACAAAATAACATATACCAACCCAAGGGTTGGGAACACGATATATCCATGATTTATAAAATCAATGTTACCCCTTCCATTAGTCCAACATTTGTCTTCTCACACCCTTTTCTATTAAATATATGTATATGCGGGGCTTTTTTGAAAATTTATTGCATGGGGGTTTAAGACTGGCTATTTATACCTCTGTAATTTTTGCCTCTGCCATTATTTCCCCTGCCATTTTTACCCTTGCCATTTTTACCATTACCATTTTTACCTCTGCCGTTTTTACCTCTGCCATTTTTACCTCTGCTATTTTTACGTCTGCCATATTTTACACCGAGCCTAGCAACTGATACAGTGTTCGTCACAATAATATTGTCGTTACCTATAATTATGGTAATGAAATAACTTTAAAGCTTGAAATAATTTCTGAGGCACTCGGTCCACATCTGAATAATGTTTTATCGTGTATTATCACTTCCGTTATGATTTCTTTTTTCTCTACAATTCAGAACTCTTGATAAAGGGCAATTCGACTTTGATACCAGCTCAGGTGTTAAGGTGAGCATGGGTGCATTTATGTCGCTGTATATTAATTGTGTAACTTGCTTGTTGCTATCTTGTTTCGTTGCAAAATGTGATGGTCGATGGTGTCAAATGCCTTTTATAAATCCATTGAAAAATCCAATCGTATGCTTTTGTTTTTCTTTTCTTGTTGAATACAGTGAGATAAATTGAAAAGAGCTAAATCAGTCGAAAATTGCTTACAAAATCGAATTCTTTATGTATTAATATATCAATCGTTTGGAAAAAAATATACAGACAACAATATAAGACTTTCTTAATCATCTTATCCTTAGAAATACAGGAAGAATAGCAATGGGTCAAAAATTAGACTTTTTGCACGAAATGCATGAAAGGTGTGAAGGAAAATCAGAACCCAAAATTACAGTGCCGGCCGCGGGAAACGTCACAATGCCCCCTAGGGCAAACGCGGTAGCCCGTAGCGGGCATTTGAGGGGAGCGGACGCGGGAAGACGCCCGCGTCCGCTCCCCTAGGACATGAGTGCCCGCAGTTAGCGCCCGCGTCTATCCTAGGGTGTTTTCTCTAGGATGTTCGGCAGTGCATTCTTGGTCGAAAGAAGAAGTCTGATTTGACACATTCGTTCAAGACTGCATGTGATCTTTTTCTCATACCAAGCATAAGTTTTCGATCATTTATCGTGGATAAAATCTGTTATGAAAATTACATTACAAAGTTTTGGGCTGATAACTGGGATTTTAGGCTTTTCACCGAATGACTTATTGTGTTGGATTACACACTGGCACCAGCGTAAATGGTCATTTCCTATGAATATTCTCGCCGTCATGCCCGTGGTGTCCGTTATTTCATTCACTGATATGAGTTTCTGACAAAGGAGCTGGTATTTGTCGATGTTCACCCTACATTCCGGAGGTCGTCCTAGAACTATTTACTCTATTCTTTCCCTGCATGGCCATCTTTTTTACATACCCTGATATGCCTTTCAGGCGTGGATCTACGAGATGCAGATAAAAGGAAGAAGAAAAAAGCAAAAAATGAAAGGAAAAGGCGAAAAAGAAGGGATGGATTGAAGACGAGAAGAAAAGAAAAGAGATAAGAGAAATAGAAAACTGAGAGCCCGGACTGACAGAAGGGAAAGGAGAGAAAGAGAATGGGGGGGGGGCAAGAGGAGAAAGAGGGAACGGGGGGGGGGGGGAGAAAAGAAATGAGGAAAAGGTTAAATGGAGAAGGGATAAGGAAGGGGGAAATTAAAACAAGAACAACCTAACGAGAGAGAAAACAGAGGTGATAAAAAAAGCGAAGGTGAAATAGAAAGAAAAGAGGGAAGGCAAATAAAAGAAAGAAGGATAAAGAGAAGGAATGAGGGGTGAAAAATTAAAAGGGAAGGGAAAATTGACAAAGATGAAATTGCGGGGATAAAAGTTACTGAAGGGAGAAAGAGAGAGGGACAGGGACTAAGAAAATAACAAGTAAAAGGAAAGAAAAGGATATTTCTATTCTTATCAAAATACTGGAACCCCTCTCTAATTTTTATTATTTTTCATCCCCTTCCTGATTTATCATCTATCTCAACCACTAGCTCTCATCTTTTCCCGATGTTTATCTGTGGACATCATTTTTATATGCACCTCTCATCATCAAATTTATTTTCATTTATCGTTTAGTTCTTTCTCAATCCCTCTCTCAAACTATTCTTTCTCTCTTCCCAACATATAATGCTATGTTAAATTAAGCTACTTGTACATTTCTATAGAATACAAGAAACTGTTGTTTCACAATATAACGGAGAGGGTATTACAAAAGAAGGGGAAGGGAAAGCAAGAGAAAATAAAGGGGAGAAACAAATCAAGGATGAAAGGGGGCACAGAAAAGGAAGAGGGGAAAAGGGAAGAGAAGGGATAAAGGAAAGGGAAAAAGAAGGAAAGGGAAAAAAATATATAGAGGGACAGCAGAAGGAGGGAAAGAGAGAAAAAGGTGAAGGGGAGCAAGAAGGAAAAGAGTGAATAAATGGGGGGGGGGGGGATAAAAAGGAGGGGAAAGGGAGAGAAAGAGAAAATATAGCGGGGGATATCGAGCGTGATGATTAAAGGGATTTTCGACTATATTATATAGAGGTGAACCGGGACGGGCTTTTATTCTTCAACTTGGCTCGACTAATTCCTTTGTCCCCGAAAAGAATAGTAAAGTTTGATAGTTAGCGTTTGCGTGAGCACCTGCTAAAATTCTCAATAAAAGAAAAGAATGGTTTGTATAGCTCCATTCTTGGTTTGTCGGCAAGTGATAATTAACTCGTTAATTACCCATTCCATACAATACGTCGTAGTAGCTTTTGAAAACATACTTTTGCTTGGGCTTAAGCATTAAACTAAATGCGTTAGGAAAGTTTTTAATAGTTACATATACGCAAATAGTTTTGTTGTTCTGCTCTGAAGCGCATTGAGCATCTAATCAAGATGGAAAGTGCGCTTTACAAATCTCATGTATTATTATTTATATCTTCCACATAACACTGAATTATGTATTGTACCAAGCTGTGGTTTGGTTTTATCATTTCCAATTCATATAACAAAATATATTCGAAGGAAAATCTTGTTTTACTGCAAAAAAATAATTGAAAAAATGTCTAGACCCTCAATGATATCCAACTAATCTATCAATATAAAACCGCAGTGCGTAAAAATGATAGGTTAATCTTTATTTCGACGATCATCATATTAGTGTATCAAGGATATTAATATTCGTATCTATAGTTTTGTATAAAGTTGCGCGTAATGAATGCGTTGGACAAGTAATTTTTACTTTGATTATGGTAATTATTATTATCTTCCAATCCGAACATCTACCTATGTAACTAACACCGCAATCAAGAGCAGATAATGTAATCAGATGTTTTAGCAAAAAGACAAACTTGATGAATCTGTAACATTGGGGTAAATTTATACTTTTTTACAGGGTGGGGGTTTTAGAGATCCGAATTGAACCGAACTGCAAAGAATATCCTTATTTATTGTTGTTGACGCATCAGATAATTAATACCACCCCCCCCCCCATTTCTAAGAACATCCTGTCATAAATTGGTAAGCGGATGTGATCAAAAGAGAGGGGTCGGTGTGGACGGAGGCAAGACTCTCCCAGACTATTGACAATAACAAAAGAACCAAATAAAAAAAAAGTCGATGAGCACAACCTGTTTTGCTAGTGTTCGCTTTTTGCGCGTCTACTTTTTATGATGCGGGTAAGAATAATTTCCCCGATATAAGAATGCATGATTAGGGAAATGAATTAAGATAATTAAAGCAAAGAAAATGAAGGTAGAAAGGAATGAGCAAAACTCTAAATTGGAAAATAAAGAAAGGGACAAGATAACACTACACTAAAAGGGAAAACAGAAAGGATGAAAGAAAAGAAAACAAATAACATCTTAAATCAAAAATTCAACCTACAATTGATCCCGATCACGCTAGTTCAAAAACATAATGGTCTATCACAAGATAATCGAAGTACATGCACATGTAAACATAATGCAATGTACGTACCCTAGGATTTCCTAGGGTAAGTGCGGGCACGGCCAATTTTACGTAGCACGCAGGAAACGCGGGCCCGTCTAAATGCCCTAGTCTGCTCCCCTTGAATATCCTCGGTTAGACGCGAAAGCCCCCGAGGGTGTTTGCGTGCTCGGGCGTGACGTTTCCTTCGGCCGGCACTGTACATATGTATCAATCATGTTTTTGACACGGTAATTCTTTCCAGCTTTTCTATTTGTTTTTCACTTCAGATAACCAAATGCCATATGTCTTCTGAGATCACTGCTAGAATGTGGCCTTGTCTGAGTCACTTCACCTTATTGAACCATCTCACCATTTCAGACTCATCGCTCAGTTTCTCTCTATCACCTCCTGAACTACCGTCCGTCACAAAGCTATTAGCTAATAAACTGACGTCAAAATGCTACCAAGGATTGATCTCGTCACTACCTGGGTTGCGAGAAACTTATGTCAAAAATGCAGCTACAGATGACTTTGTTGAATTCGTCGAGTCTTCAACACGTCTGACATCACTGAAACGACTCAAGATAAAGTGAGTGTTCATAGTAGGTTACACGTAGTATAACATGTATAAAGTATTTCAAATTAAACTTAATTCCGTGTTTCATCACTGCGCGTGGACTGGGTATTACAAAATTGTGGTCGTCTATTTCGAAAATTGTATGCCATGAATGGTCTAGCATCCTCAAATTTCCGGTACCCTTCTATCACTGGGGAATTCAGGGGGGGGGGGAGCGAACCGCCCTGTCTCCCCCCCCCCCCTGCATTATCAGAGGCACAATTAAATTTGTAATGCAAAATGCAGCCAAAACAGAAGAGTGCCCCCCCCTTGAAAGCGAAAACTTTTTTCCCCTGTCATGGATCCGCCCAAGACCTTTAGACATTATGTTGTATAGACTCAATTCTTGGTTGGATTTACATTTAAATAGGGCCCGCCCCCCCCCCATTGGCGGATCAAAAAAAGGAAAAGAAATACAATGAGGAGAGAAAGACGAGTGAATAAGGTGAGGCGAAGACTTAGAAAATAACTTTAACAATCATTACTCCACTGGGACAACCAATTCAAAGAAAAATTCAAAAAAAATATGGGCGAAAAAAAATCACCCCCCCCCCCATTTGCGGAGGCTGGATCCACCCCTGATTTAGATTTACATTTTATTAACCCTATCGATCCCTTCTAGGGGTATGATAGAACAACATAAAAACAACATATAACAGATAAAAGAATAACTTCATTTAATTGGTTTAACGTATTAAACGTAGAATTGAAGATAAATACATCATCATCTCAGAGATACCATTATACCGTATATGGTATATAATGTAAAAAAGGGTGAATGAGCATTGTAGGTACTTGATTTGATTTTATTTGATCTTTTTGTAAGAATCTGTGCATTTTGACACCATGATCACCAACCTGTAATATTTCATCTGGGAGATACCATGATACGGGTATATTTAAAAAGGTCATTGACCTTGAAAAAAAGCACTTTCCCAAACCCGTATTCTCCCTAACTTTTTTAAAGTAAATTTTGACACCCATACATACTCAAATCAGTCAAAAATTCATTTCCAATAATTTTATTCCAGATGGTTACTAATTATGGGATACTACACGTTTATTTACCTTTTACATCGGAATGTATCTTATTTTGGAGAAAATTAATCCGATGCCATGGCAACGACCAAAATGGCATTTATAAAATTACCTCCCATCTTAAAAATAAATCTTGCAGCATACTAACACTTGTGAAAGTTTCAGGGTTTAGTCATAATCTGCACAATTGTCGGCTTATCCGATCTACTATTACACCAAACTGAATACAAACACACTTAAAGGGCTCAATATAAAGTGATTAGCGGTGACAGCCCGCTAGACCGAAGGTCCGCTAGACCAAGGGTCCGCGAGACCGAGGGTCCGCTAGACCGAGGGTCCGCGAGACCGAGGGGTCCGCGAGACCGAAGGCCGCGAGGCCGAAGGTCCGCGAGACCGACTTTTTTCCCTTCATCGGTTGCCGGTTGAAAGCTTGATATTCCAAGCATTTTGGTAACAATGATTAAGATGGGTAACTAAAAAAACAATTGATGCAAGCGCGCAAGCTTGATATTTCGATCTGAAAAGAATTGACAGTTTAATGGACGTTTTTAATAAAGAACAAGATGTATATCCAACCAAATATTATTGCAAATCGAAGCAGGATTTTTTTTTAGGGTTTACCTGAAAACGGGACATTCTATTCACCTATTTAATCATGAAAAGTATGGGTTTATTGCTAAAGAAGTGATGCGAGCGCGAACGCGAGCTGTAAATTTTTTATATTCCACTCTGAAAAAAACGGATATTGAGAAGATTTTGAATAAAGAACGAGTTGTGCATTTCAATTTCGCTTGCCGATTTCTGTCTAACATAACAATTCTTATTTTATTTTTACACATCCGGAATTATTGGAGAGGGGGGGGGGGGGACAATCCGAAAACGAAAAAGGGTTCGTTAATCCGAACATTTGTGGGCGTAATTCCGACGATTCGTTATTCCGAAGTTCGATAATCCGAAAACGAAATAAGGTTCGTTGTTCCGAACGTTCGTTAATCGAAAACGAAATAAGGTTCGTTGTTACGAAGGTTCGTTAATCCGAAAAACGAAAAAAAGTTCGTTATTCCGAAGGTTCGTTGATCCGAAACGAAATAAGGTTCGTTTTTCCGAAGGTCGTTAATCCGAAAACGAAATAAGGTTCGTTAATCCGAAAACAAAATAAGGTTCGTTAATCCGAAAACAAAATAAGGTTCGTTAATCCGAAAACAAATTAAGGTTCGTTAATCCGAAAAATGAAAAACCGGGGAAAGCAGAGGCAGAGGCAAGGGAGGGGGGCGGGAGGACACTGTTGCCGTCCAATTATCATATGAGGATGGGAAGGCAAGGGCGGCCGAACGAACGAAATGGGCACTTTGGTGATATTTTCACCTTAAGATTATCATCTGCTTGAAGTCATTGTGTGTTTGATAGTGATTAAGAAGAGAAAAACTTTTTTGAAGTGACTTCTTATTATGGCAAAATGTATATTTAGGCTTTATTTTTCGGGAGAGAGTATAATGAGCGAGCGGCTTGGTCAAACAAATTCAAAGGTGAAGTTGTATAACGTTTTTTGTGGTCAATTATTCTTAAAATGGCATTATTGCGAGGTGTTGCGAGCGTGAATCACAAGCTAAACTTCAGGTTATTTCAATAAAAAAATGAAAATTAGTTTTTAAAAATCCGAGCAGATTTCTGCTGTCATTAAAAAGATGTGCATCTAACTAAAGAATTAACACGAGCGCAAAACGCGAGCTTAAACATTCTGAACAGAAAAGGAACCTGTTACAGAAAGCATTAGTGACCTCTTTAGGATGAATATTTCACCAATCGAATGAGAGTGCGAAGCGCAAGCTGAATTTTTTCAATATTTCCAGCTGAAAACTTAACTTATCTTGTATACTTTAAAAAGAGTATTTTATTTCGAAAAAAATCATGAAAAACGGCATATTTATTTTTGAAAAAGGAACTTTCCCATTTTGGAAAATATTAATTCCCCTGTTTTTTATTCCATTTTTGATGCCCCCTGCCTCCCTCCCGGTGGATCCAACTTTCGTCAAATAGGGGGGGGGGGCAATTTTTTTTTTCTTTTCCTTGATCGGCAGTTTAAAGTTGATATTTGTTTGTTTCTTTGAAAGGGTAGTCCTAACAGTCAATAATTAGCTTTATCCTTATAAAATAAGTAATATGTAATAACATGATAAACCCTTTTTAAATATGCGAACGCGAGCTATATATTTTTGTTATATGATGGGCAATATGTTTGTGATCTTCAAATCGAGATGCCTATGTAACTAAAATTAGACAATAATGCTAGCAAGAAGCGCGAAGAGAATTTTTAAATATATAAGCTCTGACCTGATCTAAAGGGGACATTTTAAGAACTTTTTGCAGTTAGCCATGAAGACGATGCGTGTTTTAGCCAATGGCGGCGGAAACGTATTTTTTTTTTTTTTGGGGGGGGGGCAAAGCAAAAAAGGGGCCAATAGGGGCAATTTGGTGCAAACGGATATTTTCACCATTAGATTATCATCTGTGTAAAGAGGTTGTGTGTTTTGTTAGTAACTAAATTGAGCACAATTTTTTAAGTGATCACTAGACATGCTAAAGTTATATATTTACGTTTCATTTCTGCGAGCGTAGAGAGCAAGCGGTTTGGGGGAAAAAGTCAAATCTGAAGATGTAAAATTCACCTTTTTGGTCAATACTGTTAAAAGGGCATCCTTGTGAGATGTTGCGAGCGAATCACGTGCTCAAAATTTTGGAAATTTCATGTGGGCCTAGAATGATAATATTGATATAGATATCATTTACCCAGGGAAGCCACTTCAGTTCTGAAAACTATTCTCCAGCTATTATTATTTTTTTTACAAGAATGCTTAGAATGTCCAGTTTTCAGGTTGGAAAATCGGAAAAATTTTGCTCACGTTTCTCGCTCGCATCAAGTATTGTTTATTGAGGAAACTATTCTATTCCTGGTTACAAAAAGAAGTATGAAATGTCCAGTTTTCAGGTTGGAATATCACAAATTTTAAGCTTGCGGTTCGCGCTCTCATTATTTAGTTCGTGAGATATATATTCTATTCATGAGTCACTAAATGCAGTCTTTAAAAGATTACTTTCTGAAGCCTGTTGCATAAACTTCTTTCCTGAGAAAACTCTGGTGAAAACTAAGGTTAGTCTGATTTCCGCCAATGACTTTAGTACAGGGCAAAAACTCCTGTAAAAACAACCTGAGTTTTTTCAGGTAAAAAGTTTCATGCAACGGGGGCCCCAGGTCAGTATATAAACAAATTACAGCTCGCCCTCGCATTAATTCTTTAGAAAGATACACATTCTTTCTCACGATTACAAAAATGCTCCGAATGCTCACTTTACGTCTTGTTACATGAAATGTCTACTGGTTTCATCTTGCGATTCGCGCTTTCAACATTTCACAAGGATCATTATTAGTATTATTTTTATTTTTATTACCAGCAGAAGCTGTTATTTAAAATGACATCCCCTCCAATACAAATCCTATTATCTAGAGGTTGCTCGCACGCTTCCAACACACTTGATCCCCTGCATCTTTAATTAAACCATTTGCTTATACGCAGCAATTGCTCAGATAAAATCGAAATTAGCCTATGATTGATCAGGGCGCCATTCTTAATGAAATACATGCTTTGGCCCCAAACACACGCATGTATCATCGATCGTTATTACTATCATTGCATAATATCGTGTAATCTTGTAATGACAACATCGTTTTTGTTACCAAAATGAATTATTTTCATTTTCGGAAATACGAACCTTATTTAATTTCGGGATTAACGAACCTTATTTCGTTTTCGGGATTAACGAACCTTATTTCGTTTTTCGGATTAACGAACCTTCGGAATTACGAACCTTATTTCGTTTTTGGATTAACGAACCTTCGAATTACGAACCTTATTATTGTTTTTCGGATTAACGAACCTTCGGAATTACGAACCTTATTTTGTTTTCGGATTAACGAACCTTCGGAATTACGAACCTTATTTTGTTTTCGGATTAACGAACCTTCGGAATTACGAACCTTATTTCGTTTTCGGATTGACGAACCTTCGGAATTACGAACCTTCGGAAATACGAACCTTCGGAATAACCGAACCTTCGGAATAACCGAACCTTCGGAATTACGAAGCTTCGGAATTACGAATGTATGCGGCCAAATACATCTTTTCTGAAGAATCACACTGTACACAGTAAAAACGCTGTTTAAGTTATTACACAACGCTGTTTACTACATGTACATGAACCTTACAGTATTTGTTTAACCGTTTAAACAATCATGTTTAATTTATTGACAATTAGATATTGAAAATTAAACTTTGTTGCTTAAGATTTAAACAGTTGTTTAATCTGTTTAAACAATTACTGTACGGTTCATATAGTATCAGAAACTTATATTTTTACAGCGCTGGAGCTAAAACAATATCATCGAATATATGGGGGAAATACCGATAGACACCCGCCCAAACCAACACATTTTTTTTCTTCTTCTTTCCTTCTTTTACTTAGTCATAATTTCAATTTTAGAACATTACAAGAGCAACTGGTTGCAGTGTTTGTCACAATAACATTGTTGTTACCTATGATTATGATTAAAATAACTTTAAAGCTTTTAATAATTTTCGTGGCACCTAGTTCACATCTTAATGGTGTTTCATGATTAATTATCATTTCCGTTATGATTTCATCTATTCCCTACAACACAGATCACTAGATAAATGGCAATTCGACTTTGATACCAGCTCAAGTGCTAGGGTAAGCATATATTATGTACAACACATGTACGTCGCTGTGTGTTAATTTTGTAATGGAAAGGGGGAGGGGATATCTTCCACATGTTCCTCGATCGGTCCCTAAATGCTGATGTTTCTTTTATGGGTATTCATAGCTAAAGACTGATTTTTTAAGTACAGCTTAACTTTATTAATGCGAGCGCGAGGAGTCAACTCATTTTTCATGCATTTAGACCTGGTAATTGAATTTTCTGAACAATTTGTAATCATGATCAAGGTGTATATAACTAAATAATATTTGAGTGCACTAAGCTCTGGCAAAGAAATTTCATTTAAATTTTTTGAATGATTACTAACTGTATTAATCTAGTTTCGTAACAATATATTGAAAAACGCGACACAATAGGTATTCAATGCATTTTTACCTGGTAGAATTTAAATTTGTCATTTTTTTGTGATCACCATATTTACATCTAGCGCCCAGTTAGGCAATGTCCTAATGTTTATTCAAAATTAGCCGTTACAGTACCTTCTTTATATATTTAATAAATGGATACTGGAAAACAACTTATAAACATCATATCCTACGATTTTCAGCCCACCCCATGCTTGGGAATGTGTTTAATATAAACAAGACATAAATACACATTGACAAAGGATTGCATCCGTTGGCATTAAAGTGTGATGTGAAATGGCTATTTATTTTCATTAAAAAAATATCATCTTAAAAACTTCACACCACTAACATTTTGGGGCAATTCAATTGATAAGATATCGTAACCAATTGGACAGTGACCAAGGGGAGGATCCAGCTTTCGCCAAGGGGGGGGGGGGGTCGAAAAAATTACCCATGTTTTCCCGATTGGCTTCTCAAAAATGATTTGCATTTGTTGAATTGAAGGAGTAGTCCTAACAGTCACTTCTTACATTTATTCTCACAAACATCGATAAATAATAATATCGTATAAGCCTTATTGAAAAGTACTAGGGTGAAGAACGATCTGATTTTTTTGTTAGGAGCTACGATCCTGAAAATTGAACATTCTGAACAATGATTGTGATCGTGAACAAGACGTGTATTTAACTAAATAATTACTCCGAGCAGATTTCTTTTTATCGGAAAGGGACCAGTTATTGACTGCTTGCAGTTACCCATTAAATGATACACATTTCAACAATAGAAAAATGCGTTGTGACATTTGAAAAATGACATTCCAAAGCATTTTTTTCTAATCATGAATAAAATATTTATATGAATAAATAATGTGAGTGCGAACCGGTAGCCACATAAATAGATTTTTAGACCTAGAAAGGGACTCGCTATTCATGCCTTGTAAACCTGAAAAGGATAACTATTTGGATGTCTTCCTATATGAATAATGCAACGCGAAGCGCAAGATTTTTTTATTATGATATGAATCTTGATTAATTTAAGCACGTTTTGAATAAAGAACAAACTACATATCTCAATAAACAAGTCTGCCCCACAATGGAAAAACGCAGTATCTACATTTGCACAAGTTGAGAATTCAAGCATTTTATGTTTTTTTTCAAAGCCGCTCGAAACTATTTGATTTATTATCATCCCTTTGTTATCAAATTGTGGAGTATAAATATGCCTATTTCTGGCCCCCAAAACATTTTTTTTGTTGTTTTTTAGTTATTGATAAAAATGTACATACTTTGGGGAAACTTAAAGCAAATGCCGGTGTCCCCATGGGAAAAACGCAGTATCTACATATGATAAAGAAGATTTATTCCATTTTTTTATCATCACTTACTCAGTCGATATTGGTTCAATTCCAATAAAAACAATATCAATGTGTAATTCAGAAGGGAAATGATAACTTAGAAACATGAGGGCGCCCTCTACAATCAAGGGCGCCCTCTGTGTTAAAGTCCCAAACTTCATGAAATGGTCAAAATGACACGAAACTTATTATTCTTGTAAACTTGTAATTATCACAATGTATTGCAGCTGTAATCAACAGTTTTGTGTTTGTATTTGATTTAATTCAATAATAGCTTAGAAACATGGAAGGCGCCCTCTGTGTTAAAGTCCCAAACTTCATGAAAATGGTCAAAATGACACGAAACGTATATTCTTGTAAAGTTGTAATTATCACAATGTATTGCAGCTGTGTTCAACTGTTTTGTGTTTGTACTTTGATTTAATTCAATAATAGCCTAGAAACATGGAGGGCGCCCTCTACAAACAAGGGCGCCCTCTGTGGTAGAGTCCCAAACTTCATGAAAATGGCCGAAAATTACACAAAACTTTATTATAAAGTTGTAATAAACAATGCCTCCTGCATTGCTTTGTTTAATATCTGTTTTGTCTTTGTGCTTACATGTAAGATTTTTTATATTATGTTCTGTAATCTTTACTAAGAAATAATTGGTTCAAAGAACGAAAGTTATAATCTTGGCCGTTTTACCAATGCGATAAAAGAAAATAACGTCAGCATTATCTCTCCCAAAATGTATAGGCCTAATCAATATCACTTCAGTCTACAGTCTAACTAAGAATGTACACATAAAGTCAGACCCAAGGCCTAGATCTAACTAGATTCTAGACCTTAGATCTGACGATGTAGAATCTAGAGGTCTAGGCCTAGATCTAGGTCTACGAAGTTAGACCTTTCTAACTTAGGCCTATAAATCTAGAGTCTAGATATAGACTCTAGATCTAGTTTCTAACTTTTTAGGCCTAGATCTAGGCCTAATATATGTAGGTTTCTCGGATCTAGACCGAGATTCTAACTTGTAAGATCTAACAGTTAGAGTCTAGACCTTCAGGTTATGGTAAGGTCCCCCAAGTCTATGCAGTACCTCTGGCTCTGCCTCTGGCTTGTCTGCGCACACGGTCGCGTTTATGCACGATTCCAGTAAAAATTACGTAACGATCACTGTAGATTTTACATGTAGATCTACTTTAACGATGTAGAATTTCTAGATCTAGAATCTAGATCTATATGTAGGCCTAGATCTAGATCTACATGCATAACGATCACTTTAGATCTAGAATCTACATGTAGTAGGCTAGATCTAGTAAATATAATCTAGGCCTAAATCTAGTCGTCTAAAGTTAGACTATAATCTAGATCTAGATCTTGTGAAGTCTAACTCATAGCCTTAGAAGTTAAATCTAGATGTAGGCCTAGGCTAACATGTCTAAGGTTAGATTCTAGGCCTATATCTAGAATAGATCTAGACTCTCTTTAGATTTTAAGTTAGAACTTAGATTATCACCCAGGAAGCACCACTGCCACTTACAATGGTGGCTTAGCAAAGGCAAAGGCCAAAGCAAATCTCTGCTAGAGTAGAAGACCAAGATCTAGATCTAACGATAGACCTAATCTAACGTTAGATAGAATCTAGGGCCTAGATCTAGCCTAGGCCTATGTTACCGGTGCCATTCTGTCACTCGCACATCGAGTCAAGCAACCCATTCTCGACATGATGCTCATCTTGTAAAATTAATTAACGCTAGGCCTTACGTTAGGGCCTGCGCTAGGCTGTTGATATTTTAGTTCATCTTGATAAATTTTTCATCTTTACAACAAATCTAATTAGAAAATATCTTAAATTTCCGATTTAATGAATCTCCGGGTGTTTTATTTAAAAGGCCAGAGAGACCATAAATTTGCCCTCAAAAACATATCTGCAGCAGACAGCTGCTAGCTCCTACACTGACACTGACTAAATTTATAGTTGTGAGTTGCAGCGCAGTGCTGCATTCATTTGCACTGCAAGCAATGCATGCAAAATTATGCTAGTCAGGTCTGATGGGTTAGCCTTAACCCATACTTGCTTCAAAATTTCAATTTTATTCTATTCAACATTTACTGCAAATTTCTGACTCTCTTAGACAATTCGAGTTTTATAATTCTATTTTACCTATAAAGAGGGTTTTTTTTTTAACACAACATGCTTTACTCTGAAATAAAAGCAAAATAAAATCCAAACATAAAAATCAAAGTCTAGTAAAAGGACTAGTTTTGTAGATACTGCGTTTTTCCATGGGGGAAAAGCCTCATCATGTAGATACTGCGTTTTTCGTTAGGAAAACCGTAAGTTCAGTGTAGATACTGCGTTTTGCAGTTACTAAAAAGTGGGTTTCCCAAAAGAAATTCAGAAAAATGGATGTGTCACATGAAAAAGGGATGTTTACTGACTGTTTTTATGAAAAAAAGTGAAAATTGTAAAAAAAAGTCAGATACTGCGTTTTAACATGGGGGCAGAAGTGTGCGCGCATTTTTTTTTTTTTTTGGGGGGGGGTGGGGGTTGAATCTGGGCATTCTAAATACATTTCTTTTAATATGAAATTCAATAATGCACGAGAGTGAGCTGATAAAGATATGATATAACGATCTGAAAAAGGGCCCATTTAAGCACTATTTCAAGCATCGTAGTAGAATTGTGAAGTGGATATGGATTATACTTAAAAAACGATACAACAGCGAAATGCTAGCCGATTTTTCTTAATTATCCCCCGTGAAAATTGTAAGGACATTTTGCCATCGTACGAATATGACTACCTTCCTTATTACACTTCCTAACCGCAAGATGAAACTTGTCGATATTAAATTCTGCAAAGAGAGACAAGTTCATTATTAGGAATTCATGAAACTGTTATCTTTCTCATGTTTCTTATCTGTTGATATTAAGTCCTGAAGACCAGACATTTCAAGCATTTCTTTTTTAATATTGTTTTGAGGCCTACTTACGCACATATGTTAAAGGCTGTGTATAGCTTTGGTAAAGGGTCAATAATGTGATTGATAATCGAATATCATCTAATATGACAATCTTACTGAAGTGTAGAGACCGTTAAAAAATTTCCAACTGCACTTCTCTGAGAAAATTTCAAATATTCAAACCTTGGATATGTAGCGCCCTCTCTCGGTGATGCTTGTTTTAAATAAAAAAATGGGCATTCAAGCACTTATCTTATAAAATTTAGTGATTAGATATCCAGAAGTTACAGACAAAGAACATATCTTGAAAGTTTCAAGAGTAAGTCTATGGGGGTCAGGCAGGTCATTACATGGCCGTAAATTAAACATAGATATAATACCCCCTTCGTTTATTTTTTCTTACTTTTTTCTCTGTTCTATTTTCAAAGTTTCTCTCAAGTTAAAAGGGACACCTTTTTTTGTTGCCAAAAAATAGGGGGCAAAGCCGGAGGAATGCTATTTTGGGGGATTTAGCTAAACTAGAGATACGCTTCCTTTTAATTTGTTCTTTTATATCAAAAATTATCACTCGGTATTTCTTCAAAACTAATTCTCTGAATCAATACATTTTCTTTAAATGTCTAATTAATATCTAATATTAAAAATCACATTTGATTTTATGTATTATTGCGATTTTTCGGGGGGGGGGGGGATATTTATGTTTTCACGACATGCAAGAAAGGTGTGAAGAATAATCTTATCCCAAAATAATTTCATGAACCAAAAAAGTTTTACACAACATAATTATTATTATCCACCTTTCCTATTTATATTTTCATTCAGATAAGCGAATGTCGTCTGTCTTCCGAGATGACTTCTAGAATGTGGGCATGTCTCAGATTTTTCACCTCACTGAACCATCTTACCATCTCAGACTCATCTCTCAGCTTCCCTCCATCACCTCCTGAGCTACCATCGGTCACAAAGCTATCAGCCGAGAGAGTGACGTCACAGTGCTATGAAGGTCTGATATCATCGCTCCCTGGTTTAGTAGATATTGATATCACTGTCCATGATGCAGAGGGAGACATATCCCATATCACTGCTGGTCTTCATCGGACTGGAGAGCAAAAACTTACAAGCATCTATCTTTATGGTCCATCTTCACTTTCACCAGAGAGGAGCCGTGTATCGACAGAGACAATGAAAGGACTGGGTCTGGTCATCAAAGAACATACACAAAACCTGAAGGAGCTCCATCTGCGATGTGTGAAGTGTACAAGCGAGGATGACTTAGTTTACCTTATCGACTGCTGTAGACATGTGAAAGCGATGAAATACGTTTTGTAAGTTCTTGCTTATTAAAAATATTTTGTTGATATAATTTAAATATCAATCCAATGCGGTGGTTCGATTTTTTACAGTGTTCATATTATGTATAATATCTTCTGTACATATTCGGATACATCCAAAAATGAAACGAGTCCATTCTTTTTTTGCCATTAATAGTGTCAGGTACTCTTAAATTGCCATGAATGTGTCTGGTTCTCAAATGCATTTTCGTACTTTAATAAAATTGGTATAATAGCATTACCCTGTCATTAAATGTTACTGTTAGATAATAGCACCAGCATGCACATTTGAATGTTACTGCTAGTTCGATTGTAACTCTTGTAGAAGCTCAGTAGCCTACTATCAATAGTATTTCATACCTGACTCGTACTCAATGTGAAATAATCGATTTTTCTTTATTTATGTATTTATTAAAATCAATGCATAACATGTAATACACAATATATAAACAACTCTCCAAGGTTTAGAAATTAAACAGATCAATAAGAATTAAAATATAAACACGTGATTGAAATTATTAGAAAAAAACAACAACAAAAAAGTGAATATAACAATAAAAGCAAGGCAGAGTACACATAGAATAAACAACAGTACATCTAAAATCAACCAACCTGTGAAGCAAAAACCTCGAGGATCAATTGTTTCAAAATCTTAAAAGCTTGTTGGGCTCCCGGGAAAGGAGAAAAGCAAAAACGTCTATCGGCGCAAAAAAATCATACCATAAGATCGTTGATGGGCCAGGCCAAGAATGAGACAATCCGCTGCACCCCCCCCCTCCAACTCACACAAGAACAATCCATCTGAAAACCACCAACACAAGCAACACCCCCCCCCCCCCCTCCATCTCCTATCCCTCTCAGCAACAGACCCAGCCAGTGAGGGTACAGCGGACTGACTCACACCAAATCTCGCCCACTCAGCGCACCCAGACAAAGAATTGCGCGGGTGATACACCCTTTCAAAGTTAAGCTTGGAAAAATACAACGAGCAATCTGTAAAGGCTACGAACATAAACAAACAATGCGCAGCCCAGTTCAGCTCGAGGTCAATGCTCATAGGCATAATACAGTGGCAGTGTGATTTTAAAGTTATTAGGTATGGGAAATAATAATTATAATTATCAACAATCTGAAGAAAAAAATACGAATATCAGATTCGTGGATCATAGGAATAAATACAGAGGTAAACATGTAAAGGCATAGGCAATCTTACAACAAACTTCTGTATAGGTAGAATTACACAGCAAGGTCATTAGGTATAAAGTACATGCAAGAAAGGTATACACATCCTTAAAGGTCAAAACGCCATTTCTTAAAATGTCTCTGCAGTCTATTTTTCTTTTAGCTAAAAGATATTCACATTCTTTTTGTTTTTTAACAACAGATTTAAATGTGATGAAATTCGGAAGAATATTTTTCAATTTGCAGGAATAAATGTGATATTTCAAAAGTAAAAAATGATATGAAATAGATTTGTCAGTGCTGATGCCAAAAAGCATTTCAAAGTTTAATAGTTACAGATGAATTGGATTTCAATTTCTGTGAGATTACAGTGATAAGGTCATGCCAAAAAGGAGTAACTTGTTCACATTCACAGAACATATGGATTAAAGTTTCCTCCTTCTTTCCACAGAAATAGCAATCAGGAGAATCTTTCCTCTTGATCTTAAATAAGAAACTGTTGACAGCAATAGTTTTATGATTTTTTTTAAATAAAAGACCTTAATTTAGTGTCAATAGTACAAAAGAAATTAGTGTAATGAATCTTCCTCCAGTTAATATCAGCAGGTAACAATAAATTATCATTCCAGTATGCATGTTTGTTGATTGGAACATGGGGGTTAAGTAGGATGTTGTAAACACTCTTACTTTTTTGTATTGTAACAAATTGAGCACAATGGTATCATGAACACCAATAACATCAACATCAAAGTCCACTATCCAGTTCTCGGGAATATTTTTCATCAAAAAAATAAACTTTCTTCTATCTCTAGAGGAAATACCAAAATCCAGAACCAACTCTTCGAAAAGTTTATGTCCGGGAAAAGGAGGATTAATCATATCTGAAATTGTAAAGATGTCTTTATCAAACCATGATTCATAATAAAACTAAGAATTTGATTTTGAACGAATTGATTTGTTATACCATAATGACTGACATGCACTTAGTTCTGAGAATTTGTGACCATAAAACTCCTTAGTGGCTTCTTCTCTTTATACATACCATGAACGTAATGAATCAGCCAATTGAATATTGCCAAGAGAATTCAAAACACACTCTGGTGCATTACATTTCCACAAAAGGGAAGCATCTTGATTAATTTTTTGTCTCACCTGCGAAGCAGAGTGAGACTATAGGCGCCGCTTTTCCGACGGCGGCGGCGTCAACATCAAATCTTAACCTGAGGTTAAGTTTTTGAAATGACGTCATAACTTAGAAAGTATATGGACTTAGTTCATGAAACTTGGACATAAGGTTAATCAAGTATCACTAAACATCCTGCACGAGTTTCACGTCACATGACCAAGGTCAAAGGTCATTTAGGGTCAATGAACTTGGCCGAATTGGGGATATCTGTTGAATTCCCATCATAACTTTGAAAGTTTATGGATCTGATTCATGAAACTTGGATATAATAGTAATCAAGCATCACTGAACATTTTGTGCAAGTTTCAGGTCTCATGATTAAGGTCAAAGGTCACTTAGGGTCAATGAACTTTGGCCGAATCGGGGTATCTGTTGAATTGCCATTATAACTTTGAAAGTTTTTTGGCCTAGTTCATTAAACTTGGACATTAGAGTAATCAAGTATCTCTGAACATCCTGTGCGCGTTTCAGGTCACATGACGAAGGTCAAGGTCAATGAACTTTGGCCCAATTGGGTGTATCTGTTGAATTACCATCATAACTTTGAAAGTTTGTGGATTTGATTCATGAAACTTGTACATAAGAGTAATCAAGTATCACTGAACATCCTGTGCGAGTTTTAAGGTCACATGATCAAGGTCAAAGGTCATGTAAGGTCAATGAACTTTGGCCATGTTGGGTTTTTTTTGTTGAATAACCATCATATCTCTGTAAGTTTATTGGTCTAGTTCATAAAAAGTGGACATAAGAGTAACCATGTATCACTGAACATCTTGTGCGAGTTAGAGTTGTATTCAAAGTCAGCACTGCTGCTATATTGAACCGCGTGATGCAGATGAGACGGCCAGAGGCATTCCACTTGTTCTAAAAAGGTCAACTCAATATTTTTCCAGGGAGCATTAACATTTTCGTCAAGAATGTTTTGGGGTCCACCCGCCAGTCATAAGGACCACTGGTCATAATACCCGCTAGTTATAAGGACAGCTAGTCATAATAGTCATAAAGGTCGCTATTCATCAGGGGGTTTGTTCATAGAGGTCGCATGTCATAATCAATGATGGGGGTCGCCATTCATAATCAAACAAGAGGGTCGCTAGTCATAATAAAGGAAGAGGGTCGCCAGTCATAAGGAGGAAAAGGGTTCGTTGATCATAAGGGTCGCCATTCATAATAGTGGATGAGGGTCGCCAGTCATAATAGTAGAAGGGGTTCGCCAGTAATAATGGTAGATGAGGGTCGCTATTCATAATAGTAGAAAGGGTTCGCCAGTCATAATAATGGATGAGGGTCGCCAGTCATAAAAATGGATGAGGGTCGCCAGTCATAATAGTAGAAGGGGTTCGCCAGTCATAATGGTAGATAAGGGTCGCTATTCATAATAGTAGAAAGGGTTCGCCAGTCATAATAATGGATGAGGGTCGCCAGTCATAATAGTAGAAGGGGTTCGCCAGTCATAATGGTAGATGAGGGTCGCTATTCATAATAGTAGAAAGGGGTTGCCAGTCATAATAATAGATGAGGGTCGCCAGTCATAATAGTAGAAGGGGTTCGCCAATCATAATGGTAGATGAGGGTCGCTATTCATAATAGTAGAAAGGGTTCGCCAGTCATAATGATAGATGAGGGTCGCCAGTCATAACAGTAGAAAGGGTTCGCCAGTCATAATAATGGATGAGGGTCGCCAGTCATAATAGTAGAAGGGGTTCGCCAGTCATAATGGTAGATGAGGGTCGCTATTCATAATAGTAAAAAGGGTTCGCCAGTCATAATAATGGATGAGGGTCGCCAGTCATAATAGTAGAATGAGTTCGCCAGTCATAATGGTACATAAGGGTCGCTATTCATAATAGTAGAAAGGGTTCGCCAGTCATAATAATGGATGAGGGTCGCGAGTCATAATAATGGATGAGGGTCGCCAGTCATAATATTAGAAGGGGTTCGCCAGTCATAATAGTAGAAGGGGTTCGCCAGTCATAATGGCACATAAGGGTCGCTATTTATAAAAGTAGAAAGGGTTCGCCAGTCATAATAATGGATGAGGGTCGCCAGTCATAATAGAAGAAAGGGTTCGCCAGTCATAATAATGGATGAGGGTCGCCAGTCATAATAATGGATAAGGGTCGCCAGTCATAATAGTAGAAGGGGTTCGCCAGTCATAATGGTAGATGAGGGTCGCTATTCATAATAGTAGAAAGGGTTCGCCAGTCATAATAATGGATGAGGGTCGCCAGTCATAATATTAGAAAGGGTTCGCCAGTCATAATAATGGATGAGGGTCGCCAGTCATAATAGTAGAAGGGGTTCGCCAGTCATAATGGTAGATAAGGGTCGCTATTCATAATAGTAAAAAGGGTTCGCCAGTCATAATAATGGATGAGGGTCGCCAGTCATAATAATGGATGAGGGTCGCCAGTCATAATAGTAGAAGGGGTTCGCCAGTCATAATGGTAGATGAGGGTCGCTATTCATAATAGTAGAAAGGGTTCGCCAGTCATAATAATGGATGAGGGTCGCGAGTCATAATAATGGATGAGGGTCGCCAGTCATAATATTAGAAGGGGTTCGCCAGTCATAATGGTAGATGAGGGTCGCTAGTCATAATAGTAGATGGGGTTCGCCAGTCATAATAATGGATGGGGGTCGCCAGTCATAATAATGGATGAGGGTCGCCAGTCATAATAGTAGAAGGGGTTCGCCAGTCATAATGGTAGATAAGGGTCGCCAGTCATAATGGTAGATGAGGGTCGCTATTCATAATAGTAGAAGGGGTCGCCAGTCATAATAATGGATGAGGGTCGCCAGTCATAATAGTAGAAGGGGTTCGCCAGTCATAATGGTAGATGAGGGTCGCTATTCATAATAGTAGAAAGGGTTCGCCAGTCATAATAATGGATGAGGGTCGCCAGTCATAATAGTAGAAGGGGTTCGCCAGTCATAATAATGGATGAGGGTCGCCAGTCATAATAGTAGAAAGGGTTCGCCAGTCATAATGGTAGAAAAGGGACGCCAGTTATAATAGTACACCAAAATGAGGTGCTAATTTAGTGCTTACAGTGCTTGTATAGTGACTGCACTGCGAGTGTTGATTTTCTAGTTTAATTTTGAATCAGAAAATCAGCACTAGTAGTGCAGTCACTATACAAGCACTGTGAGTGCTAAATTAGCAATTAATTTTTACAGTGTAGTAGGGGTTTGCTAGTTATAATAGTAGATGAGGGTCGCTAGTCTTATTAGTAGAAGAGGGTCGCTAGCCATGATAGTAAAGGGGTTCACCTGTCAGTAGAAGGGAACCTTGCTCCATAATAGCTGAGGTGGGCGCAAAGCGTGAGAACACAAAAAAGGTGATTTTCAAGCCTAATATGTATTATGTTGTAGTTCAGAAACGGTATTTAATTTCGAATAAGAGCACATTTTTATTTTGAAAAGTGGGATTTTTTTTTTAAATCATAACCAGCAGGAGCTATTAAAAATGACACCCTTTAAAAAGATAAACTATCTGAGATTATTGACATTACTTTTGTGACCATCCTGAAATGTTTGATGTTGGACTTAAAGAACAGTATTTAGTTTTGAAAAACGAGCACATTTCATTTTGCCAAAAGACTTTTTCCTATTGAAAAAGGGCATTTTTTACCTACGGCGATTTTTTTTTCATCATAACCAGCAGAAGTTGTTAGAAATGGCACCCTCCTCAAAATAAATCACATTAATCTTTAGGCGAAAAGGTGCAGATTGTAAATAATTCCAATAACAAGGAAATCTTCTTTGAATATATGCATTTAGGATAGTGTTGACCTAAATTTGTACCACAGTATTTTCTAAAAGCCTTTTTTCAATAGAGGTTGTTTTTTTTACAGAAAAATGTCTTTACTATCTATATATATACTTTTTTTAGTTGATGTTGAATATGATATGAGCATTAAATTATTCCTTTATTTATATTTCCTCTTTTGAAAAGGAAAAAAAACACATATTTATTGTTTACAGGACACTCATTTTGTAAAGAATTTGGAAGAAAAAATCTTAAAGGAGTGGGAGGAAGGTTTTTTTTTTATAAATCATCTAATGCAATGCTATATCATTTGATAAAAACATACAACTTGTTAAAAGAGTAAAATGCGATACTGATGGAAACTATGTTGCTTATTCAATCTTTTTTTTTCATTGATTTCATTGTATGGGCAAAATGACCCTTAATTTTTTTAGATGTATAAAAAATATCTTATTGGACTATGATGATGCTCATGAAATCCTTTGTTGTGATTGGAACCTGGTCCAAAGTTTTGAGTCAGTTAGTTAATTTAGATGATCCATGGCGTCAGTTAAATCCAAATTCAAAATGTTATACTTGGAGACAGCCCACACCATTGAAGCAAAGTAGAAAACATTATTTTTTGATATCTTCAGATATTATTTCTTTGGTTAGAAAATGTGATATTGATTTAGGATATCGTACCGATCACACAATGATCAGTTTAGAGATTGTGTTAGATAAATGTTTTTACAGTATCTTGATATTGATTGTCTTCATGGTAAAGCTTTTGAAACTGTTAGAAAAGAGAAACTCAGATTTATTATTGATTATCATTTTTTTATACACTGTTCATAGGCGGATCTAGGGGGCCCGAGGGGCCGACCCCCCCCCCATTGGCGGAGCAAAACAAAGTAAAAGGGGGGAAGAAAGAAAGAAAGAAAGAAAAAAAAGAGAAGGGAAAAGAGAGGAGAAAAAAGAAGGGGAAACACAAAAAGAGGAAGACGATTGAATAAAAAAAGATGAGGGGAAGCCTAGGAAAATAATTTTTAAAATCCTTAATGTCACTGTAAAAAAAATCGCTTACGCTTCGCGCTCGCATTGCATGTTAGGTGATTTACATATCAATATGGAGATTGAAATATCAAAATTTGAAGTCAACATAGAAAACATATTTCAGCTAAGAAATCGTACTTTCATTATTTTGTTTGATTTACAAATTGATTTATTAAAAAGTGCTCTGCAAAACTTTTTGTTTTATGGTCTAAATTTTTAAAAATTTCGGCTCGCGATTCGCGCTCGCATTGATTGTTGAAAATCTATCAACTCATGCATCTTCTTCATAAATCATAAATACAAAAGTGCTTTAAATGTACAGTTTTCAGGCCATAATATTACAAGATTTCACGCTCTCACATTAGGCTTATTAGGTTAATAAATAAGGTATTAATTTAAGAATCAAATTGTCCTTTTTTTTCAGAATGCAATATCGACAAGTTTTATCTTGCGCTTAGGAAGGGAAATAAGAAGATATAGTCATAATTTTCATATCATGACATAATGCTCTTAGAATGTCTTGGACCTATACCAAAACTCAAAGTAATAATAATGAAACTTTTGAATGAAATGAAAATAATGAAACTCCTTTTTTAATATCATCCATATCCACCTCACAATTTTTCCTACAAAGTGCTTGAAATACAGAGCTTATATTGACCCTTTTCAGATCGGATTATCGAATGTTTTAAGATCGCGCTTCGCGCTCACTTTATCGATTTTAACGATGAAAAAAGGTATTTAGAATGCCCACTCAGATTCTAGGTCTAAATCTAAAACACGCGCGCGTTTATTCAGATACGCAGCTTGTTCTATGTATAAATCATTATCCAGTTTTATTCCACAATATAAAAGAATTTCTGCTCGCGCTTTGCGCTCGCAATATCAATGTAGAAAGATATCCAATTACTCATCCTTTTCATGATTTACAAAACATGAATAGAGTGTCCCGTTTTTAGGTGTAAACAACAGCGTAACATGGGTCGGTGGCCAAGGGGGGGGGGGGACAAGAGCCAAAATTTCCCGGTCATATCATGGTATAAACAGGCGCAATGGTGTAATTAGGCGACGATTTCAAAAGGGCAATACATTGTGTATCAGGCAGAATTTATCTTTTTAAAAAAAAAAATTGACATTTTTAATACAAAAATCCAATTTTGTGATAGATTTTGACATGATATCCAGATAATATATTTCACTATTCTCTCTTCCCATCCCTTTTTTGTGATCTGTACGCCTCTGTTAACAGGTTTATTTGCCGCAGTAGCGTGCAGAGTAAACAAAAAAAAAATCAAGGGGGGCAGTATGGCGCATGTGCAAAAAGCTGCTTAATATAAGTCCCGAGCGAGCGAAGCGAGAAAAAAATCACCTTTTCATGAGAATCTAACTTTGAGATATCTTTTTTACATGGTAAAACTTTTGGGGACCATGGCCCAACCCTTTCATACTAATATACGGCAGTGCTATGCGGTTGGGGTCTGGGGCGGAGCCCCCGGAACTTCTTGATATCAAAGCCATTTAAACCTCGCAGATTGCCGCTATTTAATCAAATTGCGGGTATATACAGGATATAGCTTTTACACAACACATTTATTCAACCAAGTTGAACCAAATATTTTGAGGGGGCAAAACATAGCAATGTGGGGGGGGGGGGGAAGTCGCCAGCGAGCAAAGCGAGCCGGAAAAAATTGCCTATTGAAATTAAGTTTTAATTATGTGGTTGATTTCTCCATTATATTCAGCAAATAACACATTTCATTGTTTCCCTTCATTTCATTATACGTTGTCTCCCATAAATTCTTTGATTTCCTCTTGGGTGTTGAACCAAGACCCCCCCCGCGCCTGTACGCCAGTGATTGAACGTAAAGCTTAATGTAGGAAGGGTCCCTAAGGGGGGGGCGTAATAGAGCCATTTGAAGGTCATAGATGAAGAGCCCCTACTGCTTGGGGTCTGGGGCAAAGCCCCGGTAGCTTTTTTTGCATAAAATTTAGCAAGCTAATAGCACAATGTTGTATGCAGTTCCTCTTTCTTCCCGCTCTTTATTTTCTTTCCTCGTCAGCCCGGTCGTGTTATTAAGTTTTTTTTTTTCAGAATGATTTGTTCTTTCTCAAATGTTTTTCTTTCGTTCTTCTTCCCGCTTTCCTTCCTTTTCCATTTCAAAAAATATATTTTTCCTTGTTTTCTTTCCACTTTTCCCTTTCTCTTTCCTTTTCCTCCTTTCCTTTCTCTCTTTCCTTCACTTTCCCTTTCTTTCTCCATCCCTTTTATTTTTTCCCGGTGAAATCCGCCGGGGGCAGCTTGCCCCCTGCCCCCCCTCCGCCTGTTACGCCACTGGTGTAAATCTCGAATTGTTCCGCTCGCACTTCGCGCTTGCATCAATTGTTTAGTTACATACTTATCCTTTTTACGATTACAAAAAGTGCTCAGAATTTCGTTTTTCAGGTAGAAATGTCAAAATTTTTAGCTTTTATTTGATTATTGAAATATAAAACGTTCTTAGGCTAACTGCAAGCAGCCGTTAACAGATCATTTTTTATTACATCAAAACGTATATATTATATTAAAGGAAACCAAAACCCAAGAAGAGAGGCAATTTTACTTGAAAGAGTAAAATGAAAGGATCAATTTAAAAAAAGTTTCATCAAAATCGGTTATGAAATAAGCAAGTTATGGGAGTTTGAAAACTCTTGTTGTACTTTCTATGGGCATCCTCAAATTGGCAAACGTGCTTCAATATGGCTGATTTTGTGGACAACTCTCCATTTGTTTTGTACACAAATTTTCAGATTTTCCTCATTATCTTTCAAGTTGCATCTTGCCTCCTTCTGAGCACAACATATGTCATGGGAAAATATAATCCACACCATATATATCAAGGTCAGGAGGTGATAATGTGAAATATGTAAAATAAAGGGGAAAATCTGAAAATATGTGTACAAAACAAATGGAGAGTTGTCCACAAAATCAGCCATTCAGTCATTTCTGCTCGCGCTTCACGTTCGTAGTAGTTATTCATTTGCATGCACATCTTTTTCAGAAAAAATACAAAAGATTTCCCAAAAAATTAGCTCGCGCTTCGCCCTCACATTATATAAATAAAGATATGATATTGTCTATAAATGTTTATTCATAGGAATAAAGCTAAGAAGTGAGTATTAGGATTACGCCTTCAAAGAAACCGAAAATCATCTTCGAGTGGCCGATCGGGGAAAATATGTCTGAAAAAATTCCGCCCCCCCCCCCCTTTTGCTGTTGATGGAGTTGAGAGCAGCGACTATATTGTATGTAATACGAGAGAAAAGAAAAGAAGAAAGTGTAGAAAAAACCTCGAAATTGAAATACTTAACTTAGAAAAACTTCTAGACCAAAATATAAATACTAGAGAAAATTTACAAAAAATAGGCTACTTAGGAAATAATTAGAACAATTTAGATAAGACTTCAAATAATGCAATATGGAGAAAAACCGTCTAAATATTTTTATCTTGAAAAGCAGAGGATAGCAGAAATACACATTTGTTGAATTGATTATGATAATGGTACAGTATTGGAAGAACAAACAGACATTTTAAGAGAAATTGGCTGATATAATGAACAGTTATATAAATACAAATATCATGCAAATAGTGATGCTGAAGAACTTTTTTTTTTAATCTTATTAGAGAAGAGAGTTTCCATAGTCTTACAGAGGAAGACGATTCTTCTTAAGAAGGAGAAATATCTTACAGTGAAGTTGATTTTGCATTAAAAAAATATGAAAATAATAAAATAAATATATAAAAGCGTCCTTAACGAGATAGATTTACAACTGATTTTTTTTTAAGCATTCTTTCAGGACTTAGGTATATTCTTGGTACGAAGTATGAATTTTGCTTATATTTCTGGAAAATTATCCACCTCACAAACATTAATGGCTTGATAGCATTAATTCTTTAAGGTGACAAAGTAAGACATTTCATCAAAAATTGGAGATCAATTTCATTGTTGAATGCTGTTTGTAAACTGTTGTAAAGTTGTATTGCTCACAGACTTTAAAAAGTATTACCATATAATTATTCATGTTAATCAATCAGGATTCTTGTCTGGACGATTAATTGGTGAAAATAGGAAAATTTTGTATGATTTAATTGTGTATACGGAAAAGAAACATATTCCTGATTTCTGATTTTTCATGATTTTTTGTTTAAAACGCTTTCCATTATTAAATTTGGCAAATCTTTCATGACATGAATAAAAATACTATATCAGAATGCATTTTCTAGTGTTATAGTCAATGGGCAAACGACATTAAGATTCGTTTTTGTTATGCGCTAAAATTCTACCTCAGCTACCATTATGACTGGCGAACCCCTGCTACTTTTATGACTGGCGAACCCCTTTTAGTATTATGACTGGCGACCCTTATCAATTATTATGACTGGCGAACCCTTTCTACTATTATGAATAGCGACCCTCATCTACCATTATGACTGGCGAACCCCTTCTACTATTATGAATAGCGACCCTCATCTACCATTATGACTGGCGAACCCCTTCTACTTTTATGACTGGCGAACCCCTTTTAGTATTATGACTGGCGACCCTCATCTACCATTATGACTGGCGAACCCTTTCTACTATTATGAATAGCGACCCTCATCGACCATTATGACTGGCGAACCCCTTCTACTATTATGAATAGCGACCCTCATCCACTATTATGACTGGCGACCCTCATCTACCATTATGACTGGCGAACCCTTTCTACTATTATGACTGGCGACCCTCATCTATTATTATGACTGGCGAACCCTCTCTACTATTATGAATAGCGACCCTCATCTACCATTATGACTGGCGAACCCCTTCTACTATTATGAATAGCGACCCTCATCTACCATTATGACTGGCGAACCCCTTCTACTTTTATGACTGGCAAACCCCTTTTAGTATTATGACTGGCGACCCTCATCCATTATTATGACTGGCGAACCCTTTCTCCTATTATGACTGGCGACCCTCATCCATTATTATGACTGGCGAACCCTTTCTACTATTATGAATAGCGACCCTCATCGACCATTATGACTGGCGAGCCCCTTGTACTATTATGAATAGCGACCCTCATCCATTATTATGACTGGCGACCGTCATCTACCATTATGACTGGCGAACCCTTTCTACTATTATGAATAGCGACCCTCATCTACCATTATGACTGGCGAACCCCTTCTACTATTATGACTGGCGACCCTAATCTATTATTATGACTGGTGAACCCTTTCCCTATTAAGACTGACGACCCTCATCCATTATTATGACTGGCGACCCTCATGTACCATTATGACTGGCGAACCCTTTCTACTATTATGAATAGCGACCCTTATCTACCATTATGACTGGCGAACCCCTTCTACTATTATGACTGGCGACCCTCATCCATTATTATGACTGGCGAACCTCCTACTATTATGAATAGCGACCCTCATCTACAATTATGACTGGCAAACCCCTTCTACTATTATGAATAGCGACCCTCATCTACCATTATGACTGGCGAACCCCTTCTACTTTTATGACTGGCGAACCCCTTTTAGTATTATGACTGGCGACCCTCATCCATTATTATGACTGGCGAACCATTTCTCCTATTATGACTGGCGACCCTCATCCATTATTATGACTGGCGAACCCTTTCTACTATTATGAATAGCGACCCTCATCTACCATTATGACTGGCGAACCTCATCTACCATTATGACTGGCGAACCCTTTCTACTATTATGAATAGCGACCCTCATCTACCATTATGACTGGCGAACCCTTTCTACTATTATGACTGGCGACCCTCATCTATTATTATGACTGGCGAACCCTTTCTACTATTATGAATAGCGACCCTCATCTACCATTATGACTGGCGAACCCCTTCTACTTTTATGACTGGCGAACCCCTTTTAGTATTATGACTGGCGACCCTCATCCATTATTATGACTAGCGAACCCTTTCTCCTATTATGACTGGCGACCATCATCTATTATTATGACTGGCGACCCTCATCTACCATTATGACTGGCGAACCCTTTCTACTATTATGAATAGCGACCCTCATCTACCATTATGACTGGCGACCCTCATCCATTATTATGACTGGCGAACCCTTTCTCGTATTATGACTGGCGACCCTCATCCATTATTATGACTGGCGAACCCTTTCTACTATTATGAATAGCGACCCTCATCTACCATTATGACTGGCGAACCCCTTCTACTATTATGAATAGCGACCCTCATCTACCATTATGACTGGCGAACCCCTTCTACTTTTATGACTTGCGAACCCCTTTTAGTATTATGACTGGCGACCCTCATCAATTATTATGACTGGCGAACCCTTTCTACTATTATGAATAGCGACCCTCATCGACCATTATGACTGGCGAACCCCTTCTACTATTATGAATAGCGACCCTCATCTACAATTATGACTGGCGAACCCCTTCTACTTTTATGACTGGCGAACCCCTTTTAGTATTATGACTCGCGACCCTCATCTATTATTATGACTGGTGAACCCTTTCTCCTTTAAAGTAGACAACCGAAGAATCAAAAGTTTTTTATAATGTCTTTTTGTGGTCATCATTATAAAGGGGAAGTATTACTAATCAGATATATAACTTCACTTTTTAAAATAGTGATTAGAGTTTGCAGAAATCAGCTCTAAAAAATGACTTATTTTCATGGCATATTTCTGCCTTCGTCCGTCCTCTGGCGAGCTCCAGCTGAGTGACGTCACACCAAGAGCAATGAGCAGCTGAGCTGACAGCAGCCCATTGAAGACGATCTTTCCAATCAGCGTTTTTTGCTCTTAGAATTGTTTATTCCTCACAAGATTGGTCTTATTACATAGATAAAAGTTTGAATTTTCTGAACAGTAAAATGAAATGCACATTTAACATATTTTGGTAACCGATATTTAGCTTAGAAAAAATTATTTGTTTTCAAGAAATATACGTGAATAAACAAAGCATATTTTCACCTAGAAATCTTGCTTGCACCACATTGATATTATTATCAATATAAAACATAGACGTTCGTCTTCACGACTGAATAAAAATTATGAAATTTAATTACGTAGCAAGTTCAGGAACACAAAAAAAACACGGCAATATCCATCGCGAAATGATTGGAATTGCAGTTGGACTGCCGAAGCATTGCGAGGCAACAGCAGCGAACGCACTTTGTATATATATCATTATGAACCCGGGAACGATAAAGATACTCTCTGTGGACAAATCTGTACGCACTTGGTTTTTTTGTGAGTGCGGGGATCCTGGTTCGAAACTCTGATTTTTTTTGGTTCGGGATTTTTTTTTTCAATTATATTCCTTCCCGTTCCTACCAACTCTTGTTTCTCTCTTTATTTTCATGTGAGATTCTGTTCAGTTCTGTATTTATTAAATCTTACTTCTTAATTGCTGCTTTTTATTTTCAAGTTAGATTCTCTAGGCCTACTTTGGCCTTTGGGCAGCGACTCCCTCACGGTAGTCACTTAAGAACCAAGTTTGAAAGGACACTCGTAAAATTACGTCACTCTCGCCGATGAATATTCATTAGATCGTGGTCGTGCGTGTTCAATACAAACTCTCTGCATGCATGCACTCAGTGTGTATTGAACACGCACGACCACGATCTAATGAATATTCATCGGCGAGAGTGACGTAATTTTACGAGTATCCTTTCAAACTTGGTTCTTAAGTGACTACCGGTACCCTGATCACTCACTGACTGGAGTGGAGCAACACAATGACGAATGCAGTAGACAAAATCGGTCTTTACAGTCCACAATTCAATAAAAACGGGCAAAGGAACACAGTTCTGATTCACGTTTGGTCTGAAGTTGTCGAAAACAGAAATTGAATGTCACATAACATGAAGAAAACGGTAAATTCGGAAGATATTGAACAGGTCAGTAAGGTGATTCAGAGCATGATGCACAGAGAGCTGATGAGCTCGTCGATTGTGTGACGTCATTATTCTCGACCGTTTTCGGCTGCGTGATTGTCGGTCTGGGGGGCTGAGAAGGTGTCTAATAATTTAATTTCTTGCATTTCCACGACATCTATAAGACTTTTTAGTGATATATTTGTGTATAAAAAGACAATACCTTTCCATCCATATATAATTTGTCTATAATCATCACTTTCGTGAATTTTCTTCGTGTGTATCCTTTAAGACTGGCGACCCTCATCCATTATTATGACTAGCGACCCTCATGTACCATTATGACTGGCGAACCCTTTCTACTATTTTGAATAGCGACCCTCATCTACCATTATGACTGGTGAACCACTTCTACTATTATGAATAGCGACCCTCATCCATTATTATGACTGGCGACCCTCATCTACCATTATGACTGGCGAACCCTTTCTACTATTATGAATAGCGACCCTCATCTACCATTATGACTGGCGAACCCCTTCTACTATTATGACTGGCGACCCTCATCTACCATTATGCCTGGCGACCCTCATCTACCATTATGACTGGCAAACCTTTCTACTATTATGAATAGCGACCCTCATCTACCATTATGACTGGCGAACCCTTTCTACTATTATGAATAGCGACCCTCATCTACCATTATGACTGGTGAACCCCTTCTACTATTATGACTGGCGACCCTCATCTATTATTATGACTGGCGAACCCTTTCTCCTATTATGACTGGCGACCCTCATCCATTATTATGACTGGCGACCCTCATCTACCATTATGACTGGCGAACCCTTTCTACTATTTTGAATAGCGACCCTCATCTACCATTATGACTGGCGAACCCCACCTACTATTATGACTGGCGACCCTC
Organism: Lytechinus variegatus; assembly: GCF_018143015.1. Taxonomy (NCBI): domain Eukaryota; kingdom Metazoa; phylum Echinodermata; class Echinoidea; order Temnopleuroida; family Toxopneustidae; genus Lytechinus; species Lytechinus variegatus. The sequence goes on along the minus strand of NC_054745.1, from coordinate 33,384,727 downwards.
ATCTATTATTATGACTGGCGAACCCTATCTACTATTATGAATAGCGACCCGTATCTAAGATTATGACTGGAAACCCCTTCTACTATTATGAATAGCGACCCTCATCTACCATTATGACTGGCGAACCCCTTCTACTTTTATGACTGGCGAACCCCTTTTAGTATTATTACTGGCGACCCTCATCCATTATTATGACTGGCGAACCCTTTCTCCTATTATGACTGGCGACCCTCATCCCTTATTATGACTGGCGAACCCTTTCTACTATTATGAATAGCGACCCTCATCTACCATTATGACTGGCGAGCCCCTTGTACTATTATGAATAGCGACCCTCATCCATTATTATGACTGGCGACCCTCATCTACCATTATGACTGGCGAACCCTTTCTACTATTATGAATAGCGACCCTCATCTACCATTATGACTGGCGAACCCCTTCTACTATTATGACTGGCGACCCTCATCTATTATTATGACTGGCGAACCCTTTCTACTATTATGAATAGCGACCCTCATCTACCACTATGACTGGCGAACCCCATCTACTATTATGACTGGCGACCCTAATCTATTATTATGACTGGCGAACCCCTTCTACTTTTATGACTGGCGAACCCTTTTTAGTATTATGACTGGCGACCCTCATCCATTATTATGAATGGCGAACCCTTTCTCCTATTATGACTGGCGACCCTCATCCATTATTATGACTGGCGAACCCTTTCTACTATTATGAATAGCGACCCTCATCTACCATTATGACTGGCGAACCCCTTCTACTATTATGAATAGCGACCCTAATCTACCATTATGACTGGCGAACCCCTTCTAATATTATGAATAGCGACCCTCATCTACCATTATGACTGGCGAACCCCTTCTACTTTTATGACTGGCGAACCCCTTTTAGTATTATGACTGGCGACCCTCATCCATTATTATGACTGGCGAACCCTTTCTACTATTATGAATAGCGACCTTCATCTACCATTATGACTGGCGAACCCCTTCTACTATTATGAATAGCAACCCTCATCCATTATTATGACTGGCGACCCTCATCTACCATTATGACTGGCGAACCCTTTCTACTATTATGAATAGCGACCCTCATCTACAATTATGACTGGCGAACCCCTTCTACTATTATGACTGGCGACCCTCATCTACCATTATGACTGGCGACCCTCTTCCATTATTATGACTGGCGAACCCTTTCTACTATTATGAATAGCGACCCTCATCTACCATTATGACTGGCGAACCCTTTCTACTATTATGAATAGCGACCCTCATCTACCATTATGACTGGCGAACCCCTTCTAGTGTTATGAATAGCGACCCTCATCCATTATTATGACTGGCGACCCTCATGTACCTTTATGACTGGCGAACCCTTTCTACTATTATGAATAGCGACCCTCATCTATAATTATGACTGGCGAACCCCTTCTACTATTATGAATAGCGACCCTCATCCATTATTATGACTGGCGACCCTCATCTACCATTATGACTGGCGAACCCCTTCTACTTTTATGACTGGCGAACCCCTTTTAGTATTATGACTGGCGACCCTCATCCATTATTATGACTTGCGAACCCTTTCTACTATTATGAATAACGACCTTCATCGACCATTATGACTGGCGAACCCCTTCTACTATTATGAATAGCAACCCTCATCCATTATTATGACTGGCGACCCTCATCTACCATTATGACTGGCGAACCCTTTCTACTATTATGAATAGCGACCCTCATCTACCATTATGACTGGCGAACCCCTTCTACTATTATGACTGGCGACCCTCATCTACCATTATGACTGGCGACCCTCTACCATTATTACTGGCGAACCCTTTCTACTATTATGAATAGCGACCCTCATCTACCGTTATGACTGGCGAACCCTTTCTACTATTATGAATAGCGACCCTCATCTACCATTATGACTGGCGAACCCCTTCTACTATTATGACTGGCGACCCTCATCTATTATTATGACTGGCGAACCCTTTCTACTATTATGAATAGCGACCCTCATCTACCATTATGACTGGAAACCCCTTCTACTATTATGAATAGCGACCCTCATCTACCATTATGACTGGCGAACCCCTTCTACTTTTATGACTGGCGAACCCCTTTTAGTATTATTACTGGCGACCCTCATCCATTATTATGACTGGCGAACCCTTTCTCCTATTATGACTGGCGACCCTCATCCATTATTATGACTGGCGAACCCTTTCTACTATTATGAATAGCGACCCTCATCGACAATAATGACTGGCGAACCCCTTGTACTATTATGAATAGCAACCCTCATCCATTATTATGACTTGCGACCCACATGTACCATTATGACTGGCGAACCCTTTCTACTATTATGAATAGCGACCCTCATCTACCATTATGACTGGCGAACCCCCTCTACTATTATGACTGGCGACCCTCATCTACCATTATGACTGGCGACCCTCATCCATTATTATGACTGGCGAACCCTTTCTACTATTATGAATAGCGAACCTCAACTACCATTATGACTGGCGAACCCTTTCTACTATTATGAATAGCGACCCTCATCTACCATTATGACTGGCGAACCCCTTCTACTATTATGACTGGCGACCCTAATCTATTATTATGACTGGCGAACCCTCTCTACTATTATGAATAGCGACCCTCATCTACCATTATGACTGGCAAACCCCTTCTACTATTATGAATAGCGACCCTCATCTACCATTATGACTGGCGAACCCCTTCTACTTTTATGACTGGCGAACCCCTTTTAGTATTATGACTGGTGACCCTCATCCATTATTATGACTGGCGAACCCTTTCTCCTATTATGACTGGCGAACCCTTTCTACTATTATGAATAGCGACCCTCATCGACCATTATGACTGGCGAACCCCTTCTACTATTATGAATAGCGACCCTCATCCACTATTATGACTGGCGACCCTCATCTACCATTATGACTGGCGAACCCTTTCTACTATTATGAAAAGCGACCCTCATCTACCATTATGACTGGCGAACCCCTTCTACTATTATGACTGGCGACCCTCATCTACCATTATGACTGGCGAACCCCTTCTACTATCATGACTTCCGACCCTCATCCATTATTATGACTTGCGACCCTAATGTACCATTATGACTGGCGAACCCTTTCTACTATTATGAATAGCGACCCTCATCTACCATTATGACTGGCGAACCCTTTCTACTATTATGACTGGTGACCCTAATCTATTATTATGACTGGCGAACCCTCTCTACTATTATGAATGGCGACCCTCATCTACCATTATGACTGGCAAACCCCTTCTATTATTATGACTGGCAATCCTCATCTATCATTATGACTGGCGAACCCTTTCTACTATTATGAATAGCGACCCTCATCTACCATTATGACTGGCGAACCCCTTCTACTATTATGAATAGCGACCCTCATCTACCATTATGACTGGCGAACCCCTTCTACTATTATGACTGGCGACCCTCATCTATTATTATGACTGGCGAACCCTTTCTACTATTATGAATAGCGACCCTCATCTACCATTATGACTGGCGAACCCCTTCTACTATTATGAATAGCGACCCTCATTTACCATTATGACTGGCGAACCCCTTCTACTTTTATGACTGGCGAACCCCTTTTAGTATTATGACTGGCGACTCTCATCTACCATTATGACTGGCGAACCCTTTCTACTATTATGAATAACGACCTTCATCGACCATTATGACTGGTGAACCACTTCTACTATTATGAATAGCAACCCTCATCCATTATTATGACTGGCGAACCTCATCTACCATTATGACTGGCGAACCCTTTCTACTATTATGAATAGCGACCCTCATCTACCATTATGACTGGCGAACCCCTTCTACTATTATGACTGGCGACCCTAATCTATTATTATGACTGGCGAACCCTCTCTACTATTATGAATAGCTACCCGTATCTAAGATTATGACTGGAAACCCCTTCTACTATTATGAATAGCGACCCTCATCTACCATTATGACTGGCGAACCCCTTCTACTTTTATGACTGGCGAACCCCTTTTGGTATTATGACTGGCGACCCTCATCCATTATTATGACTGGCGAACCCTTTCTCCTATTATGACTGGCGACCCTCATCCCTTATTATGACTGGCGAACCCTTTCTACTATTATGAATAGCGACCCTCATCGACCATTATGACTGGCGAACCCCTTCTACTATTATGAATAGCGACCCTCATCCATTATTATGACTGGCGACCCTCATCTACCATTATGACTGGCGAACCCTTTCTACTATTATGAATAGCGACCCTCATCTACCATTATGACTGGCGAACCCCCTCTACTATTATGACTGGCGACCCTCATCTACCATTATGACTGGCGACCCTCTACCATTATTACTGGCGAACCCTTTCTACTATTATGAATAGCGACCCTCATCTACCATTATGACTGGCGAACCCTTTCTACTATTATGAATAGCGACCCTCACCTACCATTATGACTGGCGAACCCCTTCTACTATTATGACTGGCGACCCTCATCTATCATTATGACTGGCGAACCCCTTCTACTATTATGAATAGCGACCCTCATCTACCATTATGACTGGCGAACCCTTTCTACTATTATGAATAGCGACCCTCATCTACCATTATGACTGGCGAACCCCTTCTACTATTATGAATAGCGACCTTCATCTACCATTATGACTGGCGAACCCCTTCTAGTATTATGACTGGCGACCCTCATCTATTATTATGACTGGCGAACCCTTTCTACTATTATGAATAGCGACCCTCATCTACCATTATGACTGGCGAACCCCTTCTACTATTATGAATAGCGACCCTCATCTACCATTATGACTGGCGAACCCCTTCTACTTTTATGACTGGCGAACCCCTTTTAGTATTATGACTGGCGACCCTCATCTACCATTATGACTGGCGAACCCTTTCTACTATTATGAATAGCGACCTTCATCTACCATTATGACTGGCAAACCCCTTCTGCTATTATGAATAGCGACCCTCATCCACTATTATGACTGGCGACCCTCATCTACCATTATGACTGGCGAACCCTTTCTACTATTATGAATAGCGACCCTCATCTACCATTATAACTGGCGAACCCCTTCTACTATTATGACTGGCGACCCTCATCTACCATTATGACTGGCGAACCCCATCTACTATTATGACTGGCGACCCTCATCTATTATTATGACTGGCAAACCCTCTCTACTATTATGAATAGCTACCCGTATCTAAGATTATGACTGGAAACCCCTTCTACTATTATGAATAGCGACCCTCATCTACCATTATGACTGGCAAACCCCTTCTACTATTATGAATAGCAACCCTCATCCACTATTATGACTGGCGACCCTCATCTACCATTATGACTGGCGAACCCTTTCTACTATTATGAATAGCGACCCTCATCTACCATTATGACTGGCGAACCCCTTCTACTATTATGACTGGCGACCCTCATCTACCATTATGACTGGCGAACCCCTTCTACTATTATGACTGGCGACCCTCATCTACTATTATGACTAGCGACCCTAATGTACCATTATGACTGGCGAACCCTTTCTACTATTATGAATAGCGACCCTCATCTACCATTATGACTGGCGAACCCCTTCTACTATTATGACTGGTGACCCTAATCTATTATTATGACTGGCGAACCCTCTCTACAATTATGAATGGCGACCCTTATCTATCATTATGACTGGCAAACCCCTTCTATTATTATGACTGGCAATCCTCATCTATCATTATGACTGGCGAACCCTTTCTACTATTATGAATAGCGACCCTCATCTACCATTATGACTGGCGAACCCCTTCTACTATTATGAATAGCGACCCTCATCTACCATTATGACTGGCGAACCCCTTCTAGTATTATGACTGGCGACCCTCATCTATTATTATGACTGGCGAACCCTTTCTACTATTATGAATAGCGACCCTCATCTACCATTATGACTGGCGAACCCCTTCTACTATTATGAATAGCGACCCTCATCTACCATTATGACTGGCGAACCCCTTCTACTTTTATGACTGGCGAACCCCTTTTAGTATTATGACTGGCGACCCTCATCTACTATTATGACTGGCGAACCCTTTCTACTATTATGAATAACGACCTTCATCGACCATTATGACTGGTGAACCCCTTCTACTATTATGAATAGCGACCCTCATCCATTATTATGACTGGCGACCCTCATCTACCATTATGACTGGCGAACCCTTTCTACTATTATGAATAGCGACCCTCATCTACCATTATGACTGGCGAACCCTTTCTACTATTATGAATAGCGACCCTCATCTACCATTATGACTGGCGAACCCCTTCTACTATTATGACTGGCGACCCTAATCTATTATTATGACTGGCGAACCCTCTCTACTATTATGAATAGCTACCCGTATCTAAGATTATGACTGGAAACCCCTTCTACTATTATGAATAGCGACCCTCATCTACCATTATGACTGGCGAACCCCTTCTACTTTTATGACTGGCGAACCCCTTTTAGTATTATTACTGGCGACCCTCATCCATTATTATGACTGGCGAACCCTTTCTCCTATTATGACTGGCGACACTCATCCCTTATTATGACTGGCGAACCCTTTCTACTATTATGAATAGCGACCCTCATCGACAATTATGACTGGCGAGCCCCTTGTACTATTATGAATAGCAACCCTCTCCCATTATTATGACTTGCGACCCTCATGTACCATTATGACTGGCGAACCCTTTCTACTATTATGAATAGCGACCCTCATCTACCATTATGACTGGCGAACCACCCTACTATTATGACTGGCGACCCTCATCTACCATTATGACTGGCGACCCTCTACCATTATTACTGGCGAACCCTTTCTACTATTATGAATAGCGACCCTCATCTACCATTATGACTGGCGAACCCTTTCTACTATTATGAATAGCGACCCTCATCTACCATTATGACTTGCGAACCCCATCTACTATTATGACTGGCGACCCTAATCTATTATTATGACTGGCGAACCCTTTCTACTATTATGAATAGCGACCCTTATCTATCATTATGACTGGCGAACCCCTTCTACTATTATGAAAAGCGACCCTCATCTACCATTATGACTGGCGAACCCTTTCTACTATTATGAATAGCGACCCTCATCTACCATTATGACTGGCGAACCCCTTCTACTATTATGAATAGCGACCCTCATCTACCATTATGACTGGCGAACCCCTTCTAGTATTATGACTGGCGACCCTCATCTATTATTATGACTGGCGAACCCTTTCTACTATTATGAATAGCGACCCTCATCTACCATTATGACTGGCGAACCCCTTCTACTATTATGAATAGCGACCCTCATCTACCATTATGACTGGCGAACCCCTTCTACTTTTATGACTGGCGAACCCCTTTTAGTATTATGACTGGCGACTCTCATCTACCATTATGACTGGCGAACCCTTTCTACTATTATGAATAACGACCCTCATCGACCATTATGACTGGCAAACCCCTTCTACTATTATGAATAGCGACCCTCATCCACTATTATGACTGGCGACCCTCATCTACCATTATGACTGGCGAACCCTTTCTACTATTATGAAAAGCGACCCTCATCTACCATTATAACTGGCGAACCCCTTCTACTATTATGACTGGCGACCCTCATCTACCATTATGACTGGCGAACCCCTTCTACTATCATGACTTCCGACCCTCATCCATTATTATGACTTGCGACCCTAATGTACCATTATGACTGGCGACTCTCATCTACCATTATGACTGGCGACCCTCATCTACCATTATTACTGGCGAATCCTTTCTACTATTATGAATAATGACCTTCATCGACCATTATGACTGGTGAACCACTTCTACCATTATGAATAGCGACCCTCATCCATTATTATGACTGGCGACCCTCATCTACCATTATGACTGGCGAACCCTTTCTACTATTATGAATAGCGACCCTCATCTACCATTATGACTGACGAACCCCTTCTACTATTATGACTGGCGACCCTCATCTACCATTATGACTGGCGACCCTCATCTACCATTATGACTGGCGAACCCTTTCTACTATTATGAATAGCGACCCTCATCTACTATTATGACTGGCGACCCTCATCTACCATTATGACTGGCGACCCTCATCTACCATTATGACTGGCGAACCCTTTCTACTATTATGAATAGCGACCCTCATCTACCATTATGACTGGCGAACCCTATCTACTATTATGAATAGCGACCCTCATCTACCATTATGACTGGCGAACCCCTTCTACTATTATGACTGGCGATCCTAATCTATTATTATGACTGGCGAACCCTTTCTACTATTATGAATAGCGACCCTCATCTATCATTATGACTGGCGAACCCCTTCTACTATTATGAATAGCGACCCTCATCTACCATTATGACTGGCGAACCCCTTTTAGTATTATGACTGGCGACCCTCATCCATTATTATGACTGGCGAACCCTTTCTCCTATTATGACTGGCAACCCTCATCCATTATTATGACTGGCGAACCCTTTCTACTATTATGAATAGCGACCCTTATCGACCATTATGACTGGCGAACCCCTTCTACTATTATGAATAGCAACCCTCATCTACCATTATGACTGGTGACCCTCATCTACCATTATGACTGGCGAACCCTTTCTATCTACTATTATGACTGGCAATCCTCATCTATTATTATGACTGGCGAACCCTTTCTACTATTATGAATAGCGACCCTCATTTACCATTATGACTGGCGAACCCCTTCTACTATTATGACTGGCGACCCTCATCTACCATTATGACTGGCGAACCCTTTCTACTATTATGAATAGCGACCCTCATCTACCACTATGACTGGCTATTAAACCCCTTCTACTATTATAAATAGCGACCCTCATCTACCATTATGACTGGCGAACCCCTTCTACTATTATGAATAGCGACCCTCATCTACCATTATGACTGGCGAACCCCTTCTACTTTTATGACTGGCGAACCCCTTTTAGTATTATGACTGGCGACCTTCATCCATTATTATGACTGGCGAACCCTTTCTCCTATTATGACTGGCGACCCTCATCCATTATTATGACTGGCGAACCCTTTCTACTGTTATAAATAGCGACCCTTATCCCCGTTATGACTGGCGACCCTTATGATTAATGTAGCCTCTTCCTTTTTATGACTAGCGACCCTTATCTAGTATTATGAATACCGACCCTCATTGTTGATTATGACTAGCCATCCTTATGATCAATTACCCTTATGGTCCGTTATGAATAGCGACCCTTATCTTGCATTATGAAAATCGGACCTTTTGACCCATGGTCCTTATGACCTTATGACTAGTGACCCCTTTTGCCCATTATGACTAGCGAGCTTTTTTTTCTATTGGATTTTACACGTTATGACTAGCGGTCCTTATGACCAGTTAGTATTATGACTTATGGTCCTTATGACTGACGGGCTTATCCCAATGTTTTTAACCCAAGTCAATTTCTGGGCAATGGGAAATAATAAGGGATCAATCATTTTCAAACCAGCATTTTTATAGTCATTACACATAGCCTTTCTCTGCACTCTGTCCCTACCTCCACTCCAAATAAACTTATAAAAAATCCTGTTCAAATCTGAAAAAAGGAGCGAGGTATTTTTATACAAAGAACTGAGAAAAGGTAAATCAATTGTGGTAGTACAAGTGTTTTGATTACACAAGTTTTCCCTATTAAAGAAATATTTCTCATCCGCCAGTAATTTACAGTACTTTCTATTTTTTTTCAATCTCTCTTTCCAATTGAAACAATACAAAAGACTTAAATTTAAAGAGAAGTGTACACCTAGACATTTAAATTGAGAGGTTTTCCATGAAACACCCTGGTTAGATTAAGGAAAATTTTGGCATCCTTTTTAGATCCAATCTAAATAGCCTCTGTTTTACTAAAGTTTATTTTACAACCAGAGTATTTACCAAAAGTTGACATTTTCATTGATTTAACTGCATTATACACTTCGCTTTTGGTAAGAGGTGTCTCCATGAACTTCTTATCCTCGGAAAGTTTTGGAACTGAAATATTAGCAAAAATTGCCTCATTAAGATCATTGTCATCTACATGTAACTGATCATCTGGTAGTGAATATAACTTGGCATAAAAATCATATATTATTTCCAAAATCTTTGTGGAGTTAGTGTTCAAACTGTCCTCATTATCATTAAGCCTACTGATTTTTTTTCTCTGCCAGGATATATTTTCCAAATTACAAATATATTTACTGCTTCTCTCACCTTCTTTTAACCATCTAAGTTTAGATCTTATGATCAAACTTTTAGTTTCAAATTCGTATATTTCATCCAAGTTCCTCCAGTTGTAAGAACAAGGGGTCACCATGTACAGATATATATTGTTTGATAATTGTATCTTAATTTTATCAATATCAGCCAATAATTAATTTTTTTCGGAATTTCTTTTTTTTTCATACGGGCCGAGTATTCTATACAAACGCCTGCAATGAAACATTTAAAGGAATCCCAAATAATGTTGTTGATACATTGGGAGTCTTGATGAATAATTTTAAAGTCCTTAATTGTATCCTTAACTAAATTGATAAATTCAGTGTCAAAGTGCAAATACTACGTGTTCAGTTTTGAATAACCTTTACCTTTCACTGATTGATAATCGTTAAAATCAATAGAAACAATTAAGTGATCTGACTAGATTCCTGGTAAAATTTGTGATGTCTTGCAATTATCCCAAAAGTTATTTGAAACTAAAATAAAATCTAATCTGGGTAATACTCTAGGGGACTTTTGATGTCTAGTGTTTTTTTTAAGCCTGGATGGAAAGATCTCCACACATCACATAAACCATATTCCTCCATTAATACTGAAAGCATTTCACTAGTTTTAAGATTTGAGTGTTGATCTCTAGAACCCTGATAATCAATATCATCGATAACTGTGTTAAAATCACCACCTACTATTATAAATTCATTATACAATTTTTCAAGTTCTGCAAACACTCTTCGTAAAAATTCTGGGTCATCATTATTTGGTCCATAAACATTTACTAAAGTAAGAGGGAGCTCATTAATTACGGCATTTATCATTAAAAATCTTCAATGAGGGTCTTTCAAGATAAATTTAATAGTTGTATTTAACGAGTTTCTTAGTTTCTTATAAGAATGGCCACACCTCTACTATTCGATGCAAATCTAGCAAAAAAAAGCTATTTCACCCCATTGGGTTTTCCACAATTGTTCATTATTAATATCACTGTGGGTTTCTTGAAGAAATAAAATGTCCGATTTAAGGGAACGAAAGACGTGAAAAACCTTTTTCCGTTTAACATAATCCCGTAACCCCCTACAATTAAACGACGTGAGCTTAATATACATTATTTTTAAAAGTACAACAACTGATTCTAAAACCATCACCACCACCATATGGAATACAACATAGCACAAAGAAGAAAAGGTACATGAATGTTATGCAATCTGCCATTACCAAAAAAGGACATTGAAAAATAAGAATAAAACAACACAAAATCAAGGAAGGCGGGCACAAGATCGAACAAAGGGCTTCAAATCAAGAACACAGCCAGGTGTATGAGTGCTAATAACCTAAAGAGGGTGAACACTACAGAACACAAATCCTAACTGACAAAACTAGTAAAAAATAAATTCGAAAACATTGTTCTAAGAATAGAAGAACAGATTCGAATACTTTTCAAGAGGACATTACTGTTCCTAGTATCTAGATTAATTATGTTGACCTGTACCTACATAGGATAAGTAAAATATGACATACTCTGAGCTACTGTTTTACAAATTAAAAATACCCTGAAGTTGGAAACGCTATAAAGAAAGCATTAAAGATAATAAAAAAAACGACAACTACCACAAGTATCGAGTATAACTTGTAATGCAGGCCCTGTGCCAGCTGCATACCTCAGTAAAACCTCAGTAAAAGGAAAATAGAACAAAATTTTTGTAAGATAAATTTCCAAACATTAAATGTATGCTAACCACTCATTGCAGCGGTTAAATGAAATCAGCCAACAATGAATAGTTTTCCTCCTGAGCTACGAACACCAATCCTTGCAGGGAATAAAAAGAAATGCTTCTTTCCCTCCGATTTCAGTCTCTTGAGGTCATCTAGTTTGTTTTTTTTCTCTCTCTTTTGCAAGATCTGCTTCGAGAAGTCTTCAGAAAGGTAAACCTTCGCACCCTTGAAGTTGAAATCCCTCTCTTTAAATTGTGTGATGCACGCATTTCTGACCTTTTCTCTCACCGAATATGACGAAAATGCAACACGTATGATCCTTGGTTTCTCAAATACAGCACCAGTACTAGATCGAGAAGGGGTTCGATGGCACCTCTCCACCGGGAACTCATCAGCCGAGATTCCAGAAAAGACAAGGTTGTCAATTGCGATCTTCCAAACCATCCAGTTTTCCAGAATTTCTTCTTTCTCTTTTTTCAACATCTGCATCTGACCCACTACCTCATCGAGTTGAATAGAACAAGCAGTAGTTTTTTTCAATGTTTTCATACAGCTTGGATTCAAACTCTGTCATTTTTCTCACTAGCAGGGTCTCCCTCTTTTCTTCCAAGAGGGAGAATCGCTCCTCATATCTCTGAGCGGATAAGGTGAACCACTGCGGGGGAGGTTGCCCATCAGACCCGACGGTGCCTTGCGTTAGCGCACCTGAAGATGCCCCATCGCTATCGTATACAACCTTCTTTCAGGGGTGTCCTGCATTCTTTTAGAGCTCATTATGAATCAATATTAACTTGAAAACTTAAATCAACGAATCAACATACATTTTAACCACCATGGAATAAAATCAGTTAGGAAAGGTGAAAATTAGAAGAGTTCAGGCATGAAGACAACTGGACGTTGTGGCGTGCGCCTGTAATCCAAGCAGTGGGGAAGTTACAAATTGATGCAGAGGTTCGAGCAATGGTCACGTCTTTCGGATGGTGACGTTAAAGGTCGGTCCCAGACGTAAATAATCATATCTGATTGATAAACGTCTGACAAAACTAAAATACACACACAGGTGTCTCACTCGGTGATACGGGCGTCCTCCAACTAAATAATCGATTTGTTTATTGTATTAAAAATGTCCTGTACTAATTGTACTAATTTTCTGTTATTACTTTAATAGATGTTACTTCAGTCATATATTTTGTTATAAAGATTACGTTCCCGATCAACATAAATCCCAAAATATATCCTGCAATTCAATTTGATTCAAATTTTAAATCATCCCCACCGCAATATCTATCACAGGTACATTATTGTAATAATGAATTACAACAATAACTGACATGTTGGAAAAGATAAGCCAAACTTATTTCAAACTTTCACATATCGTCTTGCATTTTTCATACCTCAAAGTCAAAGTAAAGATATTGAAAAAGCTCTTATATCATGATGTACACATTTTCATTTCGGGAGAATTAACAAAAAGGTATTCAATCATAACGACAGCGTTACATACTACTAGCGTTTTAACCTGAAATATACATACACGCAAACACTTCGATACCCATTCCCCATCTTCTTATAATTTCTTACACCCATCCTTTTGTTTCATGATTGCAGGTTCGTTTCCTGTGGGACGACGAAGAATGGCATGCTGGAATCTCGCCTTGAGCAACTTAAACGTGAAGATTCCGACAATTTCAATGTGTGTGTTGTCCATGTAAGATATACCGCTCTGCCTCTACACTGTGTAATTTCAAGCTCAAATTAATGCATACCAGGACTAGAACTTCGGGTTAAACAAGACGCATAACGTGTGGGTCTATTGGAAGATTATTGTTTGTGATTCATATTGAAAGCGAACACGAAGATGTAATATAAAATATAATATTCATATGTATAATGTTATCTATTTAAAATGTTTAACAATATAATCTATAAAAGATATCCGTTTTTATAGTGAATCATAACATATTTGCTTTGGTTTAAAGATACAAAACCACATTGTTTGCTTTTAACTTTAGAAGAAATAAATTTCCTTCCAGATTTTGTGATATTGAGTAATATGAAACCGTCGAACTGCAGCATATGTTTAGATCCATGCAGACGAACACAAACAGCTGGAAGGAAAGAGAGGATGTGGTTGAATTTCTAGCGTGCAATTTGTATTTATTTAAGGTGCACAAAAAATAAATACGTGTTTTGTTTAGTTTTGCTTAAATATAGCTTATGTTGTCGGGCTTCAAAAATAGTGGGGAGGGGGAGCAGATAAAATCAATCATGACGTCACCATCTTGAGTACGGTGACGTCACGGTTTCGTTTTTCTCTTTTCCAATTACACATTTTAATTTCTTCATATCTATCACTTGGAGTTTATATCATACATATGTTTTTTCTAAAAGCTTGAATTGATGCACTCTACAGCTTTTTCCAAAATCTATTTCCCGCATATTTGGCGTAGCTCTACTATTCTATATGAATTCAAATTATGTAAACCAACTTTTCCTAACATATCAATTTAGGCCCAATGATAGCCCCAAGCCAGGCAATCCCCCCCCCCCCCCTTCACTAAAAACAACATAGGTTGGCTATTTTTTTAAACAAGGTTTTCTATCGCACAATTTTTCAGTCAGATCTTCTTCTTCTTTAAAAAGCATGGAAATTAGGGTTTCTGTGCTAACCAATTTCTGCTAGCTTCCAAAGGTTGGCAGTGCACACTCAAGCGCAAAATTTGGTAGATGATAACAATGCCGTCTCACTAAGGAGACAAAACCCAATGATATGTGGAAATATAATCCCCATTTATATTTAGCAAATTTTGTCAAAGTTTAAGCTTTGTATTGAGATGATTGTAAATCGTTCGCTTGCTTAAAATAGTATGTGAGATTTACACCGTAGCACGTACCAATCTACGATGATTCCTAAAGTTATAAACTATACGATGATCGGAGAAAATGTCAACCAGATAAAGCAAACGTAGCCAACCAATGAATACACATTCGTTGAAAATTATAGTCATGGAAATCGAGGCAATTTTACAAAATCCGACTTTGTTTATATTTCTTGTTATTTTTTTTAGGAATATGACATTGTGCTTTGTCGATATTGCATCCCCCACACTGTCGATTGAGCAATTGCCAGAACAGCGAATTCTCATCTTGCGAGTCGTAATGTGTGCAACACAATACCACTCCAGCGGAATGAGATAAACCTGAAAACACTTTGGTTGAGTCTACATTCTGTTTTGGATGGATAGAAGGAGTGGGGCTACTTTGCAGAATGGAATATAACATTCAGATGTCACTGTGACACCAACGGAATCGTTCGCTTCTTAATTTCGGTTTGGAGTCAATCTCGTCCGTTTGCCTGTGATAGTTAATTTAACAAAATATTTTACGACTTATTTTTATATCTAAGGATAACTTTCACATATTTATGACTTTTTAAGGGCAGAAATATTGCCTTTATTTGATAAGAATATTTTCCATTCGAAACCTTTAAATGGTAATACAGATAATGGCCTAAGTCATTTAGTCTATAGGTAGACATAACCAACAGCAATAGAAGAGACGAGTTATTGCATTTATGTTATCTTTTTATCATGATATAATTTGAATAATTCCAATTTTTAAAAGCATTCACACATTGCTCCATTACTTTTTTATTGACTTGGAAGATTGTTCAATTTTAAACCAGTTATAACACTCATTTCAATTTAGTTAGAAAGATTTTATTGATGTCTTTAAGTATTTGAGCTTATCCGAGTGGAAGGTGACATTTATAACGCAAGTCACCTGTGAAATCAAATTGGTTCGCATAAAAGCAAAGCGAAGGTAAGCGAAATTGATCTAAACTGGTTACTGCACCCAAAGTAACCAGGAGTGGGTATTGGCTTTGGAGTTAGTGTTGGTGTTGGAATTTGGAATACTTCCCCTAGCTCCAAAACTTATTATGAGCTTGTAAAACTGATCCACATCACATCATTGACATCACAACAACTAGTGAGTGACTTTCCTTAACTTCATGTTTCGTGTTATAATCGTGTAAAATTTGACCTGACACCAACACCAAAAGGTCAACACTGAACTCGAAATCACCCAATATCGATATGAGTAGCAATATAATTTTGTGGTGCTCGTATTTTTTTTTATTATTCTTATTTTTTCACTTTCCAAAAACACAATATGTTAATATAACTCACCGAGCTTCTCTGATTCAATGTCATGCTTTTGTTTCAAGCAGTCACCTGCTTGTTATATCTGGCCCCTGCATTTCCACTTAACACACTATTTTTATTGCTTTATCTATGCAGTTTCAGTCTTATACTAGTACATTATTTACATTTTCGATTGTCACGCAAAAATGTACTCATTTATCTCATGTTTATTGTTATTGTATCATTTTTTGTATTTGTGATTGATTCATGAATAAAATGCAGAAACTCCTGAAAAAAAACCCCACATGATACTAAGTACATTATTGACTGAAATGATTAGGGCAACGCTAATTTATTTATTTATTTATTTATCCTAAGGTTATGAACAAGATCAGATGTGACTCAAATCAATAACTACTCTAGGGACGAACGAATTGTTGCCACAAAGGCCCCCATACGACTACTTTCAGGGTCAAATGGTGTTGGCCATCCTGGAGTGTGTATGTTTCGGGTGGGGGATATTTATTCATGCGAACTAAGCCTTATCATTTGTTAAATTTTCAGACGTTTTCATTATAAGTAATGTTTTTCCATTTTACAAAACAAATTCAGCGGATTGTCATATGAATAATAATAAACTAAAAACACACAAAGAAAACGTATATGTAATGAAAGCGGTGGTAGAAGTAGTAGTAGTAGCAGCAGCAGCAGCAGTAGTATTAATAGTAGTAGTAATAGTAGTAATAATAGGTTTGCTATTAGCAGCACAAATATGAGGAGTAGTAGAAAAGGAAGTGCAAGACGTAGCAATGGTAGAAGTTGTGGTAGTAGCAATGAATGTCGTAATTATTGCAATATCAGCAGTAGTTATTCTAGTAGTGTTTCATAATAGTGATCATAGCTGCCTGGGGGCTAAATTGAATTTAGTTCACTGTTTACTTTTCTTTCAGTGAAAAAGATTGAGATCAGGGACGAATCTAAAGTTTAGAATTAAATCTTATTCGATTGAAACGTTTGATCCAATATTGGATTAGTCAATGACCATAATCTGTTAGATTGACTTTCAATCTAGAGTATATGGTTGTTAGAGAGTGCACGAGGTATTGAATAAATAGCAATCGATGGCATATGCCCTAATAAACATGATCAACAAAATACATAACTAACTACTAGACATTTACGATAGTGATTGCGGAACAGGTATGTAAATACCATGTTCTGTACTGAATGAACCGATCAGGTCATCCACTCACTATTTATTTCATCGCAATGATTATATTGCCTAGTCTTGCTCATTCTGCTCAAGCTTCTTGCCAAACAAGGAAAATAACAAAACTCCCTAAACCTATCATGGTGCAATTTGTAAATACAACGTATTATAGTGGCGAATACCAATGTACAAAAGTGGAGAGATGAAATTATATGCATTTGCAGTGGTTAGAAATTAGAATAGATAAGCTGTCAGATATGCCAGGTTTTGTAAAGAAGTATTGTATTTATGTACTATTTATATGTGTTTCATGCAAATAAATTAATGTCAACAATTAAACTCTCATAAATCGAGACTGTTCGATAGAGTTAATGAATCTTATCTCATCGTATATTGGTTTCCTATTTACAATGGCGTCATATCGTAAGTTGTAACATACTGTGTGAGTAGGTCATCATTATCATAAGCACGGCTATTGCAATGAGTTAAACTGTCAAGTAGATGTATATCTAGACATAATTTTAAGTTTTTACATGATGTATCCAATTAGGACGAGAATGTTAAAAATTGAATGAATATTTGAATGTATCAATGTATTATTGTAGGCTCCTTAAAAACTAAAATATATAATATATATTATATGAGTAAAATTTTAAATAAATATGATAATAGAATGTGCTTCGTAAAATAACGTAAATGTTTCCTGAAAATGATACCTGTTCTCTTCATAACATACACTCAATGCTGAATTGTCTTTTGTGTAAAGAATTGAATTATAATGGCGATCATTTTCTCGCTCACGATTATGTCTACATCCTTTCAAATGAAATTTCAATTTCAGCTGTATGTAATGTTGATATTGTTGCCTTTAATACAAGTAAACAATTTTTTTCTAAATGTGAGGGACTATGTAAAGTTTATTATCTAAAATGAATTAAAAAGCAATCCTTTAATTTGATCAGAATGTCTATATATGGACCACACCCCATCAAATTACATTTTCTTAGCCATTTCTTAAATAGTTTTTTGTGGGTTGATACGTGCTAAATGTAGGTGCCGTGGACGAATGCCGAGTGGTCTTGCATCCAGGAAATTATAAATGCATTTGATATAAACCATTCAAGCCATAAAGTCTGAACGATCAAAGTTGCGAAAAGTGGTATTTATCTTCTCGGTTATATTTCTTTTCACTTTCGATCCATCATTTCCGTACTCCATCCATCACAATAGCATTTTAGGATTTTTTCCCTCTTTCTTGCATTTATACTTATACCTTTAAATCTGTCTTTTAGGTTATTCTTTGAGGAGTCCACACTCAACCAGCCATGCTTTTTAGTGGATCCCTCTATTTCCTCAACACTTATTTAAATAGTAAAGATGAATAAAGGGAATTATATGCAAAATGATTTGTCATGAATAGTCTGCGGTTATTATTATGATTATCTATTTCATTGTAAATATCAATATTAATATGAATACCATATTGTTTAGTGCCTATTCCAAATATGTATTAATATATGTCATAGTGTCACACAGTGTATATTTGTATATTCATATTTTTCTTTGTAATGAATTCTTTTACTGTTAAATTGACTACAGTTGGAGTAAAAATAACCCAACTGAAAACTGAACTGAATATATCGAAATCAATATTCCAGTCTATTTCGAGCCTTACTCCAAATCGCAATGACTTCATCATCGGAAGTTATATTACTGTAATCATTGTCATAAAATGTATGCTTATTGTTGTGTAATGTGTAACCTGGCTATATGCCTACATGCCCATGTATATACTTTTGTTAATTTAGATATGGAAATGAAGTCAAACAAATCAGGTCAGATATAAAAATATTTGTTTTATTAGTTGGTAACACAAATGTTGAGGTACGAATGAATCGAGTAGAGAATTAGATTAATTTTACACGTTTATAATCAACTGGTATATTATCGACAGGAAGAGTGTCCTGTATTTATTCTTGGCTTTGTGAACAATGATAAATTATAGATTTCTTACACGTGAGACGCTTTGTCTAATTCATATTCGTTCACTCGTGAATAGGCTATATTGTAATGTGATTGGTTAATTAGTAATTACTTGCCAATTTAGTATAGTGATTAACTTTACTTAGAAAGTTTTTTTTTATTCAGGAATTACACAAATGACCTCATATTAATAACAATAATAATACCAGATTTCTTCAGAACATAAATAAATGATTTTAATCATATTCCTTTGTGTGATTGTTATCAATCATGATTCAATTCAATTCAATTTATTCAAATTCCATTCAATAACAAACACAAGATACAATATCAGAAAAATACATAATTGATAAGAAAGCAATTAAACATACATGAATACAAAATGAAATTTGGGAGACTGCAAAAGACCGAAAGGTCTTGACGAGGCAGACCCCGAGTGCCATCATGGCGATACAAATATTGACATATTAGAAATGAGGACATGAAGGGAAAAAAAGTACAGATGTCCTACCCCCCCCCCATCGGGAACTGGAAACAATTATAAATTATCTAAATACACTTTAAGAAAAAAATTCATGAGTCATATGATGATATGATATGTTTTTTTAGCTTACGTTTAAAAGAAGAAAGCGAAGAACATTCTTTTATTTTACGAGGCAGTGAGTGCCAAACATCGGGTCCTCTATGTCTGATGGATTTATAAGCAAGTACTGTTTTGGGATTACTAAGATGAAAATTGTTGGAACTTCTGGTATTGTGTTCATGAACCTGGGTATTACGTATAAACATTGAATTAAAATTGCTTGGAACCAAGTGATTAGCATAATTGAACATAAAGTTTGCAGTTTGTAAGATATTGATATCAGATATTTTTAATATGTTCAGTTTTTTGAAAATTGGATCAGTATGGGCTAAGTAAGGAGAACTTGTGCAAATTCTTATGGCTCTTTTCTGCAATAACAGTTAGGAATTAACGTTCCTTTTGGTTCCACAACCCCAAGCAATATTAGCATAAGATAAATAAGATAATATGAAAGAATTGTACAATAATATAATAGACTTTGCCATTAACGTATCTTTTAGTTTGAACATAATACCAATAATTCTAGAAATATGAGTTCTTAGATGCTGAAAATGCAAATTCCAGTTTAAATGTTGATCAAGAATAACACCAAGAAATTTAACATTAGTTTTCCTTTCAATTATGGTATTGTCTATTAAGATTTGGCTCTGGTCTTCCATAATGTTTTTGTTTGTGTTGTGAAATATAACATAATTTGTTTTACTGAGGTTGAGAGATAACTTATTACATTGTAGCCAGTTAGTTAATTTACGTAATTCTACATTGATGGTGTTTATCATTTTGTTAAAATCATAATGAGAATATAGCAGTGTCGTATCATCTGCAAATAACACATAACTAAGCTTTTCAGAAGACTTTACAATGTCGTTCATATATATTATAAAGAGAAGCGGCCCAAGTATGGATCCTTGTGGGACGCCACACTGGAGCTCTAAAATTTGTGATTTATGAACATCGACCTCAGTGTATTGAATTCTATTCTTTTAAATAATCTCTAAACCATGCCAGAGGCGTACCCCTTATGCCATAACATTCAAGTTTATGTATTAAAATTGAGTGATCGAGCGTGTCGAACGCTTTTGAAAGGTCCAAAAATAATCCGGTTATATATTGTTTTTTTGCAAGGGAGTTAGTTATTCTATCATATAAGTCCAAAACTGCTAATTCTGTTGAATGATGTCTCCTAAAACCATATTGGGCGGTGCAAAGTAAATTGTTTTTGTCTAAAAAAATTATATACCTGGTTATGGATTATTATTTCTAAGATTTTAGATAAAGAGGGTAAAATAGATATGGGACGGTAATTTTCACATTCGATCCGATTTCCCTTTTTAAATATTGGTACGACGCGTGCTAATTTGAAAGAATTCGGATAGCACCAAAGAGACAATGATAAATTGACAATATGACAAAGTGGATCTGCTATAAAGAAAATTATTTGTTTTAAGATAAATGAGTTGATATCGTCATGCCCACAAGTTTTGGTATTTTTAAGGGATTTTACTATGGATATAACTTCGTGTGGTCTTACGGGTTTGAAAAATATCGAGTTTTCAGCTCGTTCAGGTAAAAAATCTTTAAAAGAGTGCTCATTGGTCGTAAAAGTTTTTGATAAAGTTGGACCTATGTTTACAAAATATTTATTTAAGATGTTTACAATTTTCTGTGGGTCACGAGTCTTTTCTTTTTCAGAGTACATTTCTTTTGTGAATTCTGTTCTTTTACCCCGGCCTAAGATATTGTTTAAGATGGACCAGGTAGCAGACATATTTCCCGACACTCTTTTAAGTTTATTTGTATAATACATTTTGCATGATGCTCTAATAATGGCTGTTAGTTTGTTACGATAAGCCTTAAATTTATCATGTTGGACGGTATTGCTAGGATTGCGTATATACAACTTATATAATCGATTCTTTTTTCGAATAGAATTCATTATTGCATTGGTAATCCAAGGATTATGAATATTTTTTTTTCTTTTCTTTTAGAGCAAACAAGGTATATTTTTATAATAATATTCCTTAAATTTTTGAAGAAAAAGTTCATATGCTATGTTCACATCATGTGTTACTTGAAATACATCTGACCAGGTTTCTTTTATAAGATCGATTTTAAGGGAGTTTATATTTTCGACTGAATAATTTCTATTAAAGTATTCATTAGATTCATATCGTTTCCCTTGTGGTTTTCTTGATATTGTAAAAATAGGAAGGCGATCTGATACATCATAGTATAAAATACCACTTTGAAAATCTTCTACAATATTTGTGAAAATGTTATCTAAAAGCGTTGCGGATGTCGGGGATACTCTGGTAGGTTTGTCAATTAATGGATAGAGGGCGTAACTATTCAATAACGATATGAAAGTATTATAAGACTTGTCATTTTTTGAAAGTAAGTTTATATTAAAGTCGCCCATTAGATATATATGTTTGCCACCTTTCGAAAAATTACTGATACATGATTCTAATTGATGAGTAAATGAATCAATATTCGTACCGGGTGGACGATATGCTACGCCTACAATTACATTTTTACATTTAACATTGGAAATTTCCACAAAAAGCATCTCAAAGTCTGGTGATTCGGACAGAGGGGTCATTACTTGAAAGGAAATATTTTCTTTTACATATAATACTACACCTCCTCCACGTCCATGTAATCTGTCAGAACGTAACATCTGATAACCTTCCATGTTAAATAAAGTAGAAGAATTAGGGTTTAACCATGATTCACTTACTCCAATGATGGACAATGAATTGTTTAGGGATTTAAGTAGATTAGATACATTGTCAAAGTTGCGACTTAAACTCCGGGCATTTAAGTGTAGTAAGCTGAAATAAGACTTGTCGTTACAATTATGACAGGAGTTAAGCTCGTCGGGTAAATAATAGTGGCATTCATTGGATTTCAGTTCTTCGTCAGATAAAGACATGTTTAAAGACTCAGTCATTTAAGGATTTACGTTGCTCGTTCATGCAATATACTACTATAGTTAAGTCACTGGCATTGATATCTAACGACATGTTCTTCAAGTGGTAATGGCAATTGTTACAATGTGAATTTGAAAGAGTAAATACATGGGAAAAACATCTACAGAAGCCCATTAAAGATCTAGTACGGAATATGTACACACAAGGCAAAAATAGAAACAAATATAATTGTTGAAAAATAAAATAGAATATAAGAGTATAAAACAATTATAGACTTGTATAGCGTATAAACAATTTGGATAACCTGGAGGAAAATTCGTCAATTTTTAGTTTGCCTTCAGCAAATATAGAGAAACATGATAAATATGCATAATGAAATGATATGTTGATATGACATTTGATTGGACTGTAATTAAAAAAACATAAATTTATCGGGTTGAAGTTGTACTGTGACATACAAGGAGTTATTCAGACATGTCGATGGAGAATATAAAATTACAATCTTTGTATGTATGCGTACATTAATGTTAAGTTGTAAATATAATATGGTTTTATTTAAACAACAGTTTCGTGAATATTATAGAAGGGTATTTGATATAACACAGTTTTTAAGGATCTACTAGGAATATACAAACTGTAGCGTTTGTAGAGTTTATAAGGCAAGAAGGTCACTATCTCTAAAGATTTGTTTCTTCATTGAAGTGTTAGGATCTGTTGTTTTCACTGAGGCGATAACACGGCCATCACTTGTCCATGCCGCGTTTACATTTTTGTGTTGGCTTGTCTTCTTGAGGAGTTTTAGGGTTGTCAGTGTCAAATCTTCTTGAATAGAAATTCCACTCCCTTTCAATGTCTTTTTCGCTTTCATAAATTGCGCCTTCTGTTTGTAGGAACACAATTTCACGATGATGGGTTTAGGCTTGGTTGGATCTTTCTGACCTACTCGATGGGATCGATCAATGTGGTGCTTTTTCAACTTGAACCCAAGTTGATCCTTGGCAATGTCAATTGCTATTTGATCGGTATCTTCACCTATTTTCTCTTTCACACCAAAAATTCTAATGCTGTTTCTTCTTGTATACTGCTCGAGAACATTCAATTGGCGCTCCACGTCTTCTCTTTTCTCGATTTCATTCTGTAGCTCTTTCTCCAAAATATATTTTTCCTTCTCTTTACTCTCCAAAGAATTTTGAAGTTGAATGATGGCTGATTCATTTTCTTCTATGTGGCGACGCATGTTTTCACATTGAACATTCACTACTTTATCCATTGTTTCTTTACAGACCGACTCCAGTGTTTTCATAAATTCTTTTGTTTTTAGTAAGTTAGTGAGAATTGTTTGTAGGTGATAATCATCATCAGGTGAATGTTCAGACATATCAACCGTAACAGTGTCATCAGCTATATCACATTCTGAATCATTTGGATTGGAATGTTTCACCTTTTTCTTGGTTTTAGGGGTACGCTTCACTCTGGCGCCATCCCCCTTGCCAGCCATGATTGACACGGAAGCGAACGTTGGGCTTGCGCGTGCACAATAGTGTATACGAACGGATATATGACGATCAAAAGTACATATGGGACTGAGAGAATATATATAGTTACGTTCATATGCGGAGCGTTCGGCAATGCAGATTTGCTATTTCTCCCTCCAGATCAGTCCAATCACGAAAAATTCATGGCAATTACATCACAACACAATGTGTTCACAATCACATTAAAGTCAAGTCATAAAAAAGAAGAGAAATCAGTTTCTTCTTGTAAATCTTGACCTAGAGTCCAGGTATGAGTTGTGACATAGTACACAATAATTATATTGAATAAATGATGAATAAAAGGACAATGTGTCTAAAAAAGTAGGCGTTGTCATCCAAGCCTGAGAATCTGTATTGTTCAAATGAAGAGTGATAAACTTACTATGTTTAGTGGGTTTTGTTAATTTTATCTATTTATTTCATTTTTATTCATTTATCTAATTATTCATTTATTTGTTTGTTGCAAATCCTTATCCAAAGAAGCCTTTTCAGTTCGATAGAAAAATTATATTCATATTTATTTGCATGTATTATGTTTAGGCCCAGATCATCTAGTCTAACATTACCTGTCGTCTGATAATCAGTTGAATGAAAGTTGGAAGATTATGTCTCTTTACGGCTTTTTTTTTCTTTAATCTCCATTTACCTTCAGGACAGGAAAATGTGAATATGAAGGGGAGATAGGGAGAGAAAAGAAGATAAATGAAAGAGACGGATGGAGATTAGAAAGATTAAGAGAAAGTGGATACTAGGAAAACTGAGAGACCCCCCCCCCTTCCCCCCCCCCAAAAAAAAAAAAAAAGGTAGAGGAGCTTGAGAGAGAGAAAGAG
Organism: Lytechinus variegatus; assembly: GCF_018143015.1. Classification (NCBI taxonomy): domain Eukaryota; kingdom Metazoa; phylum Echinodermata; class Echinoidea; order Temnopleuroida; family Toxopneustidae; genus Lytechinus; species Lytechinus variegatus. Next base: position 33,359,364 of record NC_054745.1, on the reverse strand, counting down.
GATAGATAAGGGTAGAGAGATAGAGTAATAAAGACAGAAAGAAAGTTAGGGAAGATGGAGATAAGAGACAGACAGATAGGGGAAGAAAGATGGGCCATAAACTAAGGTTCTGTCCTCACTTCTACTAGGACATCGGCCAAGAAGAGAGTGCCAGTGCTTATGATTTTAGACGGCATGTAAACGAACCTAAGGTCCCAAATAGTAAAAATGAATATGATATTTGTAGTGATCGTTTGAAGAAATTAATGGGCTCAAATGCGCTCACATTAATTGCAGGAGTCTATTTCCTAAAATTGAAGAAATACGATTCCTAGTATCAAAATTAAACTTGGATGTTCTTTGTATATCTGAATCTTGGTTAAACACAAACATTGCAGATAATGAAATCCTTATTCAAGGGTATACAGTTTTTAGGTGTGATCAAGAAGCTAGACGTGGGGGTGGCGTATGTGTTTTTGTTAAAGACTCTGTACATGTTATTGAAAGAAAAGATATCGTTACTAATGCTGAACTAGAAACTGTTTTACTTGAATTAACTATAAAGAAACATAAATCATTTATATGCTGTATATACTGCCCTCCCGACGCTGATGTTAATTTTTACACTCACTTTTCACACTTTCTTTCAAATATGACTATGGAAGACAAAGAAATTATAATTTTAGGGGATTTCAATATTGATTATCAATTTGGTGATGAACTTTTTGACAATCCATTATATACTATTGAATGTTTATATTCTCTTACACAAATAGTAACCAAACCAACACGTACAACATCTCGGTCTTCTAAATGTTTTGATCTAATTTTTACAACAATACCTGACCTACATGTTTTATGTGATGTTGCTAAAATTGGGTTGAGCGACCATTATTTAATCTTTACTTGCATTAATTTTGATGTTCATGAATTGCAACATAAAACAGTCAGGTTTAGAGATTTTAAACAATTTGATGAATCTTCTTTTCTTAATGATATTAGTAAATGTGATGTTTTATGCAATTTTAATTGTAATGATTATGATAGTTCAAGTATTAATGATCAGATATGGTTCAAATGGAAGGATGCATTCTTATCTATATGTAATCAACATGCTCCTATTAAAGAAGTACGGGTAAAGAATAGATACAACCCTTGGATGGCTAATGATATTCTCGAACTTATATATCAACGTGATTACCTTAAAGACAAGTCAGACGATAATGATGACTTTAAAGATGAATATCGTAAAGTCAGAAATAAAGTTCTCTCGTCTATTCGTGAAGCAAAAAAGAAATACTTTACTGAAATTTCATCTAAGTTTAAAAATGACTCTAAAACCTTTGGAAAGAACCTAATATGGCTACTGGTAATATGAAATATTCAAACTCTGTTCATAATGACCTTAGTCCAGAAAACCTGAACGAACACTTTGCTAATGTTGGGCGAAATATTACTAATTCTTTTAATCATTGCAAACTACCGAATTGGAAAAACCCAAAATGTATTCATACTTTTGATATGAAAATTATATCAGAGAGTAAGGTTTTGAGGCTTTTATCTAATCTCAGTTGCAATAGCAACTTAGACATTTTAGATTTTGATAGTAAACTTCTTAATATATCATCATCTCTTATACTTTCGTCGTTGACTTGTATTTTCAATTACTCTTTAAAAAAATAGAATCGTATTTGATGACTAGAAGTATTTAAGAGTAACACCTATTTATAAAGGAAATGGGTCAAAGGATTCATGTTCAAATTACAGACCGATTTCAGTTGTATGCCATCTTGCCAAAATCATGGAGAAATTAGTTCAGAAATGTCTTCATTCTTATTTAATTGACAATGATTTGATAACTTCTGATCAGTCTGCTTTTTTAAAACATCACTCTACAGTAACTTGTCTCCATCGTGTTATAGATGACTGGTATGATTCACTTAATAATCACGAAATGGTAGGCGCTTGTTTTTTAGATATATCTAAATGTTTTGACACAATTAATCATGAAATGTTGTTATTTAAATTAGAAAAGTATGGAGTATCTGGTACAGAACTTATGTGGTTCAAAAGTTACTTAACAAACCGGAAACAATCAGTAAGATGTCATGGTAAACAGTCAAACCCTATTGATTTAACAGTTGGAATTCCACAGGGGGGAGTATTAGGCCCGGATTTATTTTTGATATTTATAAATGATATTGTACAATGCATTTCGACTGCTGTTTGTAATATTTTTGCTGATGATGTTATTGTGTATATTTCCGATTCTAAATTAAGTTATATTCAACGTGATTTACAGGTATGTTTACATGAAATCGATAAGTGGTATAATGACAATTGTTCAAAGATCAATATTACTAAAACAAATATTATACTTATTTCAACTCGTTATTAAAAAAACAAAAGAAAATTGGATATAAAGCTTAATGGTGAGCCACTCAAGCAAGTTAATTCTGTAAGATATTTAGGTGTTGAAGTTGATAGTAATCTCATATGGAATGTTCATGTCAAACAGTTTTGTAGATCAATATCATTTAAGTTACAAGCTTTAAGACATTTAAGTTCAACTCTTAAACCAGATTTACTTGATACTTTATATTAAACAACTATTTAGCGATGTATAGATTATGCTTGTTCCGTTTGGGGTAATTGTTCATTGAAAAATAGGGAACTTATTATAAGACTGCAAAGGCTAGCGGCACGTATTGTAATGAAAGAATATGATTCTTCTATTAGTTGTACAGATTTAATGAAGAAACTAAAATGACAATCTTTTGATACAAGGAGGGATTATTTTTTATGTATTATAGCTTACCAATGTATATATGGACTTGGCCCTATTAGACTCTGTAATGATATTGAACTATTTATTGATAGACATGGAATTTATACACGTAACGCTGATTCACTGAATGCTGTACTACCAAAGCCAAATATTGAAAGTTTCAAGGAATTCTTTAAATTTAGTGCAATAAAGACATGGAACTCCTTGCCAAATGAACTCCAGAATATTTCTAACCTCCTACATTTCAAGAGGTCGTACAAAAACAAGTATTTTTAAACTGACAGTAGACTGATTTTTTTATCCATATTTTATTGTATACTTGATTGTATAGTTAATTCTGTATTATGTTGTTGCACTTCTTTCTTTCCCCTCACCCTCTCTCTTGCTCTCTCTCTCTCTACTTCTGCCATTTACTTAACCACACTATCTCTGTCTTACCTCTCTTTATCTTCCTGCTCTATTTTTTGTGCAACTTTTATTTTAAATTAAGCATACCCAGTATATTAACTTAATTAAGTTTGTATGCATTTTTATTGTTGTTTGATATTTTTATGTAACAGGACCGTGTTGAAAAACATGGTATTTTATCTGAACATGTTATCCTGTATAAAGATGTTTTAATACATAGATAAATAAAAAAGAGATAAGAGACAAAAGGACAGAGAGGGGAAGAAATCGCAAGAGACAAAAATATAATCATAAGATGGGATATAAAAAGGAAGATAGGGGGAGATATGTCATATATATATATATATATATATATATATATATATATATATATATATATATGAAGAAATAGAATGAGAGTGCGGAAAGCAAAAAAGAGATGACGGAATGCAAGTTGGAACAGAACAAGGTATTGCCGCCATCTGGCGTCAATACAAAGAGAGGGTTAGAGAGAGAGAGAGAGAGAGAGAGAGAGAGAGAGAAGGATAAATGATAAGAAATAGATGATGATGATGACTAAAGAAATTTAGGTTGTCAACGAAATTGCTGACAATGAAGGGTTAGACCAACAAACGTCAAACCAAGGCAAGTTTTTCATAAGATAATCAAAAACTATAAAAAAGACAATACCAAATGATAAGGTTAATTTACTTGTAGAAATCAATGATAAAAAATCACAACTTGAATTATACCGTTTGAAAGTTATTGATGGAATCATTATGAGATCCGAGATAAAGGGGATTGAATTTCGTGAAAAGCCATTGCAATATTTTCTTAAACTAGAAAAAACAAAATAAAGTTAATAAAGAAATAAGACAACTGTCTACAAGAAAGTAAATTAAGAGGCTTTTTATAGGAGGAAATTATAATTTGTTTAACAAATTTTCGGCATTACTCCTGTTTGTTTAAGTTCAGTATGCTCGATCTGTAATGAAAATCATAAGATGAGTATGCTCGATCTGTACGGAAATCATAAATCATAAGTCAGAAAAAAATGGAACCAGTGGGATTCGAACCTGCCATCTACTGCTTTCCGGGCAGTGACTCAACCACCAGGCTATTCTGGTTCACGGTTAAGCCACGATGAACTGGAATTCAAATACCCTCGATCCTATTCTTTCTGACTCATTACTATTCAAATACCGTCCGCCGTGGACAATAGATAGTAAATTAAGAGGCTTTTTATAGGAGGAAATTGTAATTTGTTTAACAAATTTTCGGCATTACTCCTATTTGTTTAAGATCAGTATGCTCGATCTGTAATGAAAATCATAAGATCAGTATGCTCGATCTGTATGAAAATCACAAATCATAAGTCAGAAAAAAAATCGAACCAGTGGGATTCGAACCTGCCATCTACTGCTTTCCGGGCAGCGACTCAACCACCAGGCTATTCTGGTTCACGGCTAAGCCACGATGAACTGGAATTCAAACTGAACTGGATTTCTTGTCTACAAGAAATGGAGAAGTGATCACTGGACAAGATGAATTATCCAATGAAATGTATCGATTTTATTCAAGACTTTATGAAAAAGGAACACTGAAGACATTGATTTGGCAATACTGAATTTTCCGGATATTCCTAAGTTAACTCCAACAGTGTCAAACATACTAGAAGGACATTTAGAAGAAAAGATAGTGTAGGACCTGTTAAAAAGTATAAAAATAATAAATCTCCTTGGCAAGATGGATTCTCTGTTGAATTCTTCCGTGTTTTTTTTTTTAATATCTAAAACTATTCATTGTCAGATCTTTGAATTTCGCGTATACATCAGATTGTTTGTCTCAATCACAAAACTTTGATTCCCAAGAAAAATGGGCGAAGACATTTATTACTAAATTGGCGACCAATTTCACTTTTGAATGTTATATATAACATTGCAACTGGGTGTAAAGCTAATAGTTTAAAACGTGTATTGCCCCTCTTAATGAATTTAAATCAAAAGGGTTTTTTGAAAGGACGTTTTATTGGAGAAAACATTTGCTTGCATTAAGATATTCTCCTTTACACTGAACTCAACGATAAACCTGGTATGTTGTTAATGATTGATTTTGAATAAGCATTCGATTGAGTGTCCCATAGAGTTCTTTTCAATGTCCGTACCTTTTTAATTTGGTCCGTCATTTAAGAAATGGATTCATGTATTTTATTCAAATGCTTCTTCTTTTGTAACAGTGAATGGTTTTGTACAAAAAAAAATAATATAGGGAGAGAATGTCGCCAAGGAGATCCGTTATCACCCTATCTCTTTTTAGTTGCTTGTGCAATATTATGACTTTTAGTTAGACATTCCAATGTTATTATTGGTCTACATATAGACGGAAAATATAGAAAAGTACAGCAATATACTCACGACACAGTTTTGACACTTAACGGTTCAAAAGAAGATCTACTTGGTGCACTTGAAATACTAGGTCGTTTTGAAAAAAAAGTCGGGACTCAAGGTCAATATATCAGAAACAATAGATATTGTAAAAAGCAACTTCTTCCTGAGCATGAATTAAATTGGGTATCAGAGGGCTACTCTAGGTACTTGGGTATCGATTTTTCTGTTAATCCTGTGGTCGACCATAACTTTACTGAAAAAAGTAAAGAGATAAAACGACTTTTTGTCTCATGGTCTAAAAGAACTTTAACCGTTCTGGGAAGAATTACTGTAGTAAAATCTTTGTTGGTACCGAAACTGAATTATTTATTGCTTTCACTTCCAGAACCAAGTCGGGCAATAATGAAAGATATAAATCGTTCACTTTATGCATTTATATGGGTAAACAAACCTGATAAAACAAGTAGAAGGAAATGTGTCAACTGTATGATAAAGACGAGGTTAAAATGATAGATATTTTCATACATGCTAAATCTCTGAAAATTTCATGGATAAGACGATTTTTGAATGATTCTCAAATCAGTTTTACTTTTCATATGTTCAATGTTTTAGTAAATCCAACACACAAGTTCCACGTGTACATGGGCTCACATTATTACAGAACATTGGCAGACACGAATTACAATCCATTTTGAAAAGAAGTTTTACTTGCTTGGTCAGACTTGCTTTTATTGTTAACTGATGACATAGCCTGTCAGCCTGGAATAACCATCGAATAAAAATATATAAAAAATCAGTTTATTTCAGGTCTTGGGAATTACGAGGAATGTATTTTTGTAATGTATTCTTAGAACATAATTGCCCATTGGCAATGCGACAAAGATGTGTGATGTCACATGTGAACAACTTTCCCTTTGATGGACTATTAAATACATGTAGCCTCAAAATGTATCGTTTTGCCCTTTCTTGTGGTGATACAAACTCTTTATCCATGATGTATTCTTTAAAAATCTGTATTACTTGCCATCCTTTAGAAAGAACACATGATCTACTGATTGATGCTAAACTTATGTAGAGAGTTGTTCACAAGTGACATCACACATCTCTGTCGCATTGCCAATTTGAGGATCTCCATAGCATTACTCGCAATAGTCAAATGCTCATGACTTTCTCATTATTTTTCCGATTTTTCTCAAACTTTTGTTGATTTTTTTCTTTGATATTTCACACGATCTATCTTGTTCCCATGGTTTCATTCTCCTTCAAATATATATCACCCTTTCCTAACTTTAAAGTTTTTTTTTTTTTTTTTTTTTTTTAATTATATTTTTATTGGAAAATCATCGAGGATCACAATATATACAAACAATTTTTACATGATTAGAAAACAAAATCAAGGCAGAATAATAGCAAAATGGTGCATTGATCAAAAGCGAAGTTCCGAGACAGAAAAGGATGGCCAGTGTACAGACCTTAGTTTACAAACCTCCAGAAAGTCACTATTTCACTGACATCGAAGACCTACAAAAAACAGGTAAACAACGCGCAGCTATGGCCGGAATAAACAAAGTCGAACGGCAGGGCGATTCATGTAAAAATACAAATTGCCTTCCACCGCCAACACCCAGGCACCCCCCAACTCTCTCTCTCTCGCACTTTCTCCTTTCAACCCCCCCCCCCGAGGCATTACAATTTTTCATCACTTCCAAGTACACCGCACCAACAACATACAGTAAACCAAAAAATCGCTCCACCACTCGACCCCGTTCAGTCCAGCCCATTCAATATGCGAAGTCTACAAATACATGTGTACATTCTAAAAATTGTTCACCGACCGAAAACAATGGTGGGAATTGTAGGTCAGGAGGTCACGCGCAAACGCTCGGAGTTCGCCCTTGAGGTAAACGAGAGTTTACATAATAGCAGTACATACAAGTATGCAGCACTATCAGTATCATGGGAATAGGCAAACATTAGATGTGGCATTTTATACAAAAACTGAAATAAAAAGACACTTTTAAGCAGAATACGTATTAATTTTAGGTTTACACAGGGGATTGCAAGGGAAAAATTAAATCTCAAAGCGCCATTTCTTAAAGTGAGCAGTTAGTTTGTTTTTCTTCTTTGCCAAGTAAAATTCAACTTCTTTCTGTTTTTTAACAAGGGACCTGAAAGCTGATGAATTGGGAAGATGGTTCTTGAATTTGCAAATGAAAATGTGGTATTTCAATAACAAAAATAAATATGAAATAAATTTGTCATTACAGATTCCAAATAGTTTTTCAAAGTTGGTTACAATAATGACAGATTTGTTTTTCTGAGAAATTATAGCAAGAAGGTTCTGCCAAACTGGGGTAACCATTTCACATTCACAAAAAAGGTGGACCATTGTTTCCTCCTTTTTATTACATAGGGAGCAATTAGGTGAATCTTTTCGTTTAATCTTATATAGAAAATCGTTTAATGCAATTGCTTTGTGGAAAATCTTGAAGTAAAATGACCTTAATTTGGTATCAATAGTGCACAAGAAATTAGTATTGTGGACCTTTCCCCAGTCAATACCAACTGGTACAGGTAAATTTTCATTCCAAAAAGCATATCTTTTGTTTGGAGTGTGAGAACCAAGCAATAATTTGTAAGTATTTCTGGGGACTTTTTTAGTGTTTACTAGCTTATGGACAATTGTTTCATGGACACCAACCATATCAGGATCAAAATTCTTCATCCATTCTTCTGGTATATTTTTAATTAAAAAATTAAATTTCCTCCTGTCTGTAGCAGGGATATCAAAATCTAATATAAGTTCTTCAAATAATTTATGGCCAGGTAGAGGTGGATCAAATAAATCAGATACTGTCAAAACATTTTTACTATACCAACATGGATAGAATAAATGAGATTTAGATTTAGACCGAATTGATCTATTATACCACAGAATTTGACAAGCGCCTAATTCAGAAAACTTTTTGTCATAAAATTCAATAGTAGCTTCTTCTCTAAAAATGTACCAACTTCTTAAAGATTCAGCTAGTTGAATATTACCCAAGGAATTTAATACACTCTCAGGAGCATGAGTTTCCCACAGAAATTGAACATTTTGGTTAAACTTTTCCAAACACGACACTTCAATATGTTTCCATGGAGCATCAAAATCATCATCTAGTAATAATTTCACCCAAACAAGTTTTTGAGCAGTTGCAAAGGAAAGGGGGTCAACCATCTTGAGACCTCCTTGAATATAATCATTACACATTATCTTTCTCTGTATTCTATCTTTACCTCCATTCCAAATAAACTTAAAAAACAATTTATTCAATGTTTTAAAAAAGGAACAGGGTAATTTAATAGAGAGAACCGAAAATAGATATATTAATTGTGGTAACACGAGGGTTTTGATAACACAAACTCTGCCAATTAATGAAAGGTTTCTCATTCTCCAGCAGTCTAAAGTTTGCTCCAATTTTTTCAATTTCTCCTTGTAGTTCAGATCATAAATTAAGGAAACATTCAGACAAAAAGTAATTCCAAGACACTTAAATTGAGAGTTCTTCCACGAAATACCGCAATCTGCATAAGGGAAAACTTGATTTCCCTTTTTTTAACCTATCCAAACAGCTTCAGTTTTGCTAAAATTTATTTTACACCCTGAAAATTTACCAAATTTACGTAAGGTTTCAAAAAGTTGAGAAAACGAACTGTCTGTGCCATCCAAAAAACAGAGTCATCAGCAAACAGGGAGATCTTGACTTCTTGATTTTTTACCAGGATACCCTTAATCAAATTATTTTGTCGAACGGAAAGGGACATGATCTCTATAACAAGTAAAAATAAATATGGAGAGATAGGACACCCCTGAAAAATTCCTCTTTCCATAGGGATGCGTTCTATAAGGAAGCCATTATTCAAAACATATGACCACTGAGTTTTCCATAACATATCATCTTTTTTATCTGAATGTGTTTCTTGTAGGAAGATAATATCTGAACCCAAACTTTTCAAATAGTGAAAAATCTTCTTTCTTTTATGAAAGTCTTGCAATCCACGACAATTAAAAGTATGCAACTTTAAAGCCATGGTGTAGGATCTGGATTAAACACAAATACTAAAAGCCAAGATATTTGAATACTACATGTACATGTATGTTGAACTCCACTGTGAAAACAAATTGACAAGAAAACTGCATTGAGCACACTACTCCTAATGAAAAAAAACATTCTGCCACAACATAAATAAATTGGAAAAATTAACATGAATAAAGATAATTACAGTACCAAAAAACAAAAAAAAAATGGGTTGCACTAAATCGAAGGAGATGGCCTCAAATCACATCACAGCCAAAACCAAAAATGCAAACAACAGGGGATATAGCAATCCCAAACAGGAAATAGATTTTCTTTTAAAAAATACCTGACTTACCAACTGTATACTGTATTCTGTAACATTTGAACAGCAATGCATACTGTGACATTCGAACCGCAATAGTATATACATATGCAAGCATAAAAAATACCTCTGAAGCTTTCGAATCAATACTGTATAACAGATGACCATCTGATAAAATCTAAATCATTTCAAACATTCACTTCACAAAAGGAAGAAACATTTCTAGGCCAATCCGAACAGATAAACATAACCAAAAAATTTACTGTAAAAAAAACCAACAAACAAAAATATTTTTAAGCGAAATAGTATTAGGCCTACAGTACCAAAAAATTTTAAGGCCAAAACTGCCCACAATACATGTTTACATGTAAATAATTCATATCAGCGTTGAAGTTCTTCATAACAAATGTGACAAAAACTGGATAATACAACTGGAATCTTATAGTGTGTGTAGTGTTTTATGTTCAGTTATACGTTGATCAGCTTCCCGTCCGCATCCCTGTAGCAGAGTTTATCAGGAAAAACAAAGAATGGCTTTTTGCCTTCGTCTTTCAGCCGCTTGAATGAGACTGCCTTATTCTTCCTCAGCTGGAGCACACGGTGTGACAGGTCCTCTGCGACGAAAACCTTCTGCTCGTTGTAGACTGACTTGGTCATCTTTAACTTGTCGATGCAAGCTTTCCGTGCATTCTCTTTAAGCATGTAAGAAGCAAAACCTAGGTGGATCCTCCTAGGATGTCTTGATGAATTGACATTTCCCTGGGGCTGTGGGAGGTAAGTAGGCGTACGATGACATCTCTGGATGTCTTGGATGACTCCTTCCGGCACATTTGCGAACCTCAGGAAATCTGCTACCTTCTGTTTGCAGTTCTCCTTGTTGGATTCCTGAATACCAAAAATCACCAGATTGTTTCTACGGGAGCGGTTCTCCAGATCGTCAATCTTCTGCTCCAGTTTCCCATTCTCTTCTTTCAATGAATTGAGAGACGCTTTCAGATTGTCAACCTCAAAACCCAGACCTTCGATCTTCTCCTCGTGTTCGGTGACCTTTGAGGTAAGATCTCCTAACTTTCTATCGAGAATAGACTCTATGCGTGCATCCTGTCTATCCTCAAAGTCTGAGAAAAACTTAATAAACCACTGTGGTGCCTGCTCACTCGTTGATAACTCACCGGGCGGTGCGGGCGTTGGCGAGCTGCATGGCAGAATGCCCCTCTTGGCTGAGATGTTGACTGCAGTGACCCCGGCAATCCCGGGGGAGTCACGAAGAGGTTTCGCTACGTCCACATGCTCGTCGTTTAACTTTAACTTCTTCGAAAGAGGTGAAGCAGATTCCATGATTGTACGTAAAAATAGCTCCAGTAAATAAATAGATGTATAGCAGAGTGTCACAGAAGAAAAGATCGCTAAAAATCAACAATTTTAATGTCACTTTGATTCGTCACCGGTTATAATTCCTGTCTGAAATTGCTCGCTACGGAAATCACATCCGCACGAAACGCGCCGCCATTTTCCTTTCTTCCTAACTTTAAAGTTGAAGAATCTAAGGCTCTTGTCAGTTAGAAAGGTCTGTTAGGTTTTCGAGATGACCTTTGGGTTGCTTTTTGCTTCAGGCAACAATGGATATAAACTTAAGAAACTTATTTAAACTTGTATATGAAAGATTCTTTGTTGAAAATTGGTATAGTAACAAAATGAAATGTACTTTTTGTATTGATAATGATGAAACAATTATGAGTATATTTTGCCTTTATACTCGTTCTAATGTAATATGGTCGGGAATAGAATCATGGACATTTCAAAATACTCGACAGGTGATCGTATTAACGAATGAAAACAATTTTTTGTGGGTTTTGTAGTACAAACAATAATGCCCTTAACTGTGTCATTATGACCGTAAGAAAGAGATATACTTAGCCAAATTGAAAAGAGAGCTGCCTTTATTTACCTCAATTATGTTGACTTTAAAACTTTATTATGAAATGGATAAATACATTTATGAAACAATTTTCAGAGCAAATAAGTTAAAAAGAAGTGGTTTCATTTCAGAAACGTTTTCGAACAAGCTGACAATCTGTCAAATTATCAAACACAATTATTACCAGCTTTAGTTATTTGCTTTAGACCCCTTTTTTCTTGCCAAATTTGCTTTGGGTGTGACAATTTGATTGTAAAATAAGTCAGTTTGACTATATGTCTATGTATCATGAATTATGTACATACCATGTTTTTTTAATGCTTGTCGGAAAAATTGTAAATGTTCATAAAATGTAACTAGGCTTTTTTGAAAGAAAAAAAACACAGAACTCTGTGGAAGGGGAGGGGGGAGGGCCAAGGTTTTCATACGTACCATTCTCTTAACGTTCGTGGTTAATATTCTTCGTTGGACCAACAAACGTTAAGATCGACTTTGCAAATACAAAGTTTTGCACGACGTTGACAGACACCATTGCTACCCTGCATTGCAGCAACAATATTGTTCTACCCCCCTAATTTGAATAAGATGACGTCACGGATTTACGCCACTTGGCCTGAACAGAGAGTTTTCGCTTTTACTACGGGGAAACTGTTTACAACGCATCGATTCCTTTAAAAATGTAAGTAAAATCACAATAGAGAGCTGAACGGATTTTGTCGAAAGTTGGACTTGGATAGCAGATCATCTAAAGGTTTGCACCGAACGTAAAATTGCAAATATGTTGTTGTCCAGAGTCAGACGATTCCGATCCTGTCCCGGTCAACCAACTTTGACAATAGCCTCTTAGCTCTCCATTGTGATTCGAGCTGCATTTTCATAGAAATTGGTGTGTGGTAGAGAGGTTACACGTTGTAAATGCGAAAAAGTCCGGAATGTCCCCTTAAAGGGAAGTGAAATATTTGTTACAATTGAGCTTGTATGGAAAGAGAAAAGTCATAAAATAAGATCAAAGAAAATTTGAGAAAAATTGGACAAATAATGAGAAATTTATGAGCATTTCAATATTGCGATCACTGATCCTATGGAGATCCTCCCATTGGCAATGCGACAAAGATGTTTAATGTCACATGTGAACAACTTTCCCTGTGAGGGACTTTAAATTACCCATAAAATGTCCTCTTTTTTTTGGCTTTTTGTAATGGTGATACAAACTCTTCATCTCTAATGTATGCTTTAAAAATCCGTATTACATGCCTTCTTATAGAAAAAATACAGGATCTACTGATAGATGTGATAACAGAGGCAGTTTACATGAAATATAAAGAAAAGCAATGAGAAAGTTGTTCACAAGTCTCATCACACATCTTTGTCGATTTGCCAACTGGGGGGATATACACTAAGATAATGATATAAACTTCAAATGCTTATAATTTTCTTACTATCTATTCACTTTTTCTCAAACTTTTGTTGATCTGTTTCTTTCATTATTTTGATGTTGTTTCAAATGTTTCATTTTCTTTTAAACGACGGCAGTCTGAAAAATTTGTGGCAGCGTTGTCAAGGGCGTGGACAGAATACATTGGTACATGAAATTAGATTAGAATTTGCTAACAAGAATGCAGTTATATGTGGAAATAGGTCCTTGCGATATGAAATATTGTGTTCTTAGATGAAAAATAATTTTTCTAATTGATTTGCACACCGACACATGAGCCGTGACCAGGCTTCAACTTTGTCCACAATGTGCTCACAAAAATCGAAGACAAAACTCCACGTCAGATCAGAGAAAATATTCAACAATTATTAAAGCTAGCGTGGGAGTCGCCGAGGGTGCAATAACGGATCGCGACACGAAGCGTGAATTACGTCGAACTCTTTTATGAACTTGCGGCTGGCCTTACCAAGGTTATTGCACGAATCCCGAAAAAACATAAAATAATTTCTACTTAAACAAGCAAAGGTCATTAAACGAATAAAATGATTCCAGAAATATAAAAATCTATTAAGGTTACATGTAAATCGAAATAAAAAAAATCAAAGAAAATGCTTAAAGTAAATCTCTTTAGTAAAACCATGACGATGGGCGACTATCTGATAAAGTTTATGTGCAATCAGCCAATCACGAAGATGACTCCTCGAGATCAAAAAAAGAAGTGAAGACAAAAATATTTCCACACAAAAAGTTCCGATCAAGCCAGGCATTGAAATAAAAACGATCGGTTGAACGAAAGTTTGTTAACCATAACAAAACCTGTAACTCGTCCGTAGTTTGAAAGCAAAACATGATTGGTTGGTCAGAAAATCGATAAGGCGTGAAAACTTTGGAATGAACGTACCGTAATGTTAACCCGTTGGCGACGGCATAGTAGAATAGGTTCTAACACCCCAAACGAGGTTAATCAGCCGGCCATGTCAAGTTCGAACAGCTCCATTGTTCCGTGCGTGCGAGCTGGATCGTTGATTACAAAAGCGTGTGTGCGATCCACGATGAGTGAATTGATCGATCGATAGTTTTCGCGCATGCGTAGTTCATTTCCTGTTTTGGCTGCACGGAGTTCAGAGCTCACCTGTCGCTCCAGTGCTATAATTATGTCCGTACAGAGTGACTTCTTTGAGAATGTATTATTTGTGATGTGGGTTTTGAAGTTCTTCTTGGACTTCTTCTTTTTCGATATTACTATTATCATAATATTCTCATAATGTTACTATTATCATAATATTCTCCCTTCCTTTCTTCTTCCTTTTCTTCTTTTTCGATCTTCTTATTATTATCAAAATTATTCTCATTTCTTTTCTTCTCATATTATTCTTATCGATATTCTTCTTATCTTATCATCCTCATTTCCTTTCTTCTTTTGTTCGATCTCTGTCTCATCTTTTTGTTCTTATACTTCCTATTTATAGACCCCCCCCCCTTCTCCCTTGATATAGTCTTGCTTTGTTTCCTCTTGCAAATGAAATCCTCCTTGTTTTTTTCTTCCTTTTTTATAATGCTCCCTTTTCATTTTCTCCTCCTTCTTCTTCACTGATAATTGTGTAACCCTACACCTCCTCCATCTCCTAAGTTTTCTCTTTCTATTTCCCTTCTATTTATTCTTGTTATGAATTTGCTTGTGCTTCTTTTTTCGCCTTTTTTCTTCGTCGTCTTATCTTCTCTTTATACCTATTCTCATTCTTTTACTCCCGTCGTCCTATTTTGCTTAATTTTGTTCTCTCTGTTTTTCTCTTCATGCAAAATGAGAAAAATGAAGAATATGATATTTCCTTTTAAAAGCATGCCCCCAAAAACATGAATCTTCAAAATATCGTTATATGCATACAAGTAATAATTTCTGAACAAGAAATCATAATCTTCTCGATTATAGGTGGTATACGACAATTATTATGAAGATTATTTATCATTTATCATCCAATTACTTAAGTTAGCCCACCCCATCCCCCATGATCACCATTATCTTCTCCCTTCATCTTTTTTTCTGTTTCGTCTGCTTTTTTATTTTATCTTTTTCTTTGTTTTATCATTATATTCATAATCTTAACCATTGTTGTTATTATTATCAATATTATTATCTTTTTTTATTATCCGATTGTTATATTTTCTTTTATTATTTGTTATTATCATTGTTAGTGTTGATAGTAATGTTTATAATTGTTATCATTGATATTATGTAAACATTTGAATATTTTACATGTAAAGAATAAAAAAAATAGTTTAATTCGATTGAAAAATATTATTGTTATTGTCATGAATGCCATCCCCTCTACTTTCTCTAATCCCCTTACCTCTAGTCAACCTCTACTTGTATTCTCTCTCTCCTCTATTTTCCCTTTACTTTTTTCCCTTCTATTCAATCAGTAGCTTACGCAGGGGGGGGAGGGTTCAATTTCATACGAGGCGCTTTTAATCGAAAAAAAATGTACTACAACACTGCGCAGACAAGTGGGTTATGCTCTCTCTCTCTCTCTTCTTCATCTCCCGTTCCGTGCCCCCCGGCCCTCTCTCTATTTTTTCCCTTCTGAGTATATTCTCGTCATCACAGAAATATGTCCAAACCCGGCCCTCCAAGCCCAACCCATACTAAAAAATAGAACCTACATTAGGATAGGTGCCCGGCATATTTGGCCCATAATCAATTTCAAATGATTTCTAGATTTTATACGTCGTCGAGAAATGTTCAACAAAAACCTCCAAATTATTTCCTTAATTCAAAATCCAACGGAGACGTTGCCATGTATTTGTGTAAAAAAATGAATATTATGTATCAAATGATTCTAGTAATTAAAATTGTATTAAAAACAAGACATTCTGCCTTTCTTTCATTATCCAAGAATATACAATAAGTCCCTGCAAACCGTTTTATTTATTGTGAACTTACTCAATTCTCAGTTTATTTCACTAGTTTAGAACGGGTGTGGTTATTTTCTTGACATTTATGTGCAAAGGATTTAATGATCAACAATGAATAGTAATTCATGGAAAATGCAAGAAAAATAACTTAAGTACATGTTGGACAATTTAAAATGGAAAAAATGAGTGTGACCAGAAAGACATTTTCGGTTTTGCTGGTAATCTAGTTGTCAGAGATCGGCGGTGAACCAAGGAATTCTTGGTGGAGGGGACTATAAATGCGCTACTTTTTCTTTACTTTTTTTCTGACAAGCAAAGGGGGGGGGGGAGAAATAGAGGTCAGCAATGAAATCGCAACCCAAGTTACACCATTACTATATTTTATACCCTTTTTTATTCTAGTGCATATAAATTATATTCCATCATTTAACCCCCCCCCCCATTTGTTTCGCCACACTCACTGTCAAATTTTCGGACAATATATGATTTGATTAACATTTTAGGAACTTTCCGTTCGGAAATTATTATTTCCTGCGTTCAGTTTGTTTTAATATCCAATTTCGTCAAGATGAAAAAGGACTCTGAAAATAATAACCTGCATTGCCAAAGTATAATTCTAAAATGTCGTAAGTGTATATAATTTCTCACCCGGTACATTCACCTTTACAGAATTTCGATGTATTAAAATAATTCTTATGTTTTATTTCTCCACTTCCTTTTTCCTTGTAGCCAACAATCCATAAGAGCTCCGATGAAAATACAAATATAACGAGTTAATTAGAGAACTGTAAGACGAAGAGCGTGCTTCAAAAGAGATACATAGAAAGGCCATTCTCGCCTGCCTAAATATCATATTCCAGCTCATATTAAGTGATATATATTATCTCTAATTAATTAATTAATTGTCTTTATTAATCAATTCATGTACTGATTGCTTTTTCTCATATTTATCTTTA
The DNA here is from genome assembly GCF_018143015.1 of Lytechinus variegatus. Classification (NCBI taxonomy): domain Eukaryota; kingdom Metazoa; phylum Echinodermata; class Echinoidea; order Temnopleuroida; family Toxopneustidae; genus Lytechinus; species Lytechinus variegatus. Next base: position 33,342,218 of record NC_054745.1, on the reverse strand, counting down.
TCAAAGTTGAACGTCTGTTATATTCTATGGAGTACGGCCAAAAATGAAACAAATAACTGAATGGACGTATATGGAATCACAATATGCTTTATGCCGTTTTTCTCGCACCCTTCTAACAAACAATTAAAAAAAATTAAACGAGCCGCATGATGAAAATGATTAATAATTCATATAATATCCACTAAACATTGTGATCAAGGCGCTCTACTTATACATTACCCGGCTTACATCATTTGTTCCGTGAAAAGCATTATAGGCCTGTTTGCAGACATAAACATAAATATTTTATTTTAATATATTCTGCTTTTCATTCCCTCTATCTTCTCGAATAATATATCCATGGAATGCATATTTACTCCATGCTCTGGATTCCTATCGCATCACATTTTTTTTTATATGCAGGTCAAACCAAACCACGATAACATACTCAATCAGAATAAAATCAGTTGGGGAAACCTTAGATTTTTTTTCGAAAATTCATATGAGATTACTGATATGGATAAAACATGCTTCATATACTTTGTACATCGTAAATAACACATATTAGTCTTCATTAGCATGATTATGCCTATGTCACGGCGTTTATCACTCTTTGGTGTTAAACCAAACTGACAAAGTGTGAATTCATCCGTACATCCTTCCCTTTCAAGTCACTCTTTTACATTGTTAGTAAGTGGCAACTTTATTGACCTTCGCTGGATGCCCTTTTGTGATTTTCAAAGGAAAGGGGGCCATGCCTCCATCAATTACCACATCCGTATCGTTAGAACAAAATAGAGTGTACGTACGATCCGAGGTATTCTCAATAGCCAGCTGTATACACTTTTTGTTTAGGATTATAGAAATCGATATCAACTTAAAGTCGTGTACTCTCTTCTAGTTTGATCTAGCTTGATCAGTTCATGAAGTTGAATATTATGACAGCCATTTTCAAGAGGCAAAATAATGCACCTAAATGAAAGAAGAAAACAAAAATCGATGTGTTATAAACTGAAACCATGATTTTTCTTCTTCCTATATTTTATCAACGGCGCCATTTTTTTAAAAAGAAGTGCACACCTAGTTAGCAGTAATGCATATAGCATTTTCATTTATTTGAAAGCAGGATAAAAGAGCATTGTAGATTAAATGCCTTGCTCACGGGCATAGGTGCCGCGGCCCGGATCGAACCCCGGACTTTTTGAAACCTCACAAGCAATCTTATAAAGTATCGATCGTTTTCAATCTATCGTTGATCATATCAGCGCACGCACGCAGCTCTGCGTGCGTTTTGGGTTGCATTTCGCTGCTCCCATTGTTTTCCCTCACTTTTATTGATTACGGTATATACGTGGTTCTGCGAAACTGAAAATCGTTGAAATCAAGCTTCCATCGCGGCAATGCCCACTGTACGCCAATATTGGACTCTCTTCGAAGCATAACTCGTTTTATAATGCTTTATAAACTTTAGAAACAAAAGGTAAAAACGTATGACTTTCTGAAATGTGTAGTTTAATTAATGGACATTGTAATTATAACACAGAAAAGGCAGAAACATAGTATGAAATTGTATTTTTAAAGCCTGCAAATGGATGCGAGTAATAGCCTTTGGGGAACCGACTATATACGGCTCCCGTACATGAATAAGTTTTAGGGAACCGTATATATCCGGCTCACGTTGGCAACGGGTTAAAGTAATACAAAATAGGGAATGTCTGTACGCTGAGAAAATAGTATATTAACACGCAATTTACATATGTGAATGGACGAAAAGTTACGGATGATGTACATTTGCTACTAGTACGTTCGCCTTGATTGTCCGTCTAAAAAAGCGCTCGTGATTGACGCTTGCCAAAGTTTCCTTTCACAAATTGCTTTCCATAACATCGTCACCGCAGTCATCCCGTGTCCCCAACCCCCTCTGAGAGAACAGTGTTTATTCATTTCATTAGCTTGATGTAAAACCTTGTATTTTAAAGTTAATCATGGTTTCTACGTGTCAGTCATTGGCCACTTTTCGTCATTTTATGATGGCAAATTCAGGCTCAAAGAATAATCTGAAAAAATGTAATGTAAATATACCGTTTAAAGCCAAGTAAGTCCACCCGTTTAAAATCAGACTAACCAAACACTGAAATCGGGGCCGACGGAACGAAACTGAAAGTAGGATTGAGGCACAGGAAAAAGGGCATTTCTCGAACAACGTGGCCGTAGGCAGAAAATTTTCACTGGAAAAAAGGGAGCGAAGCGACCGAGCATATCATTAAGGCGCTTTTGCATTTTGTTTAGTAAAATTGATAGAAGTTGTGCATACTTGTGGTGAATTTTGTGAAAATCTGAAGTAAAACAAATTTTGAGTTTTGTTTAAGTACCGGAGAGGGGCAACTGGCCACATGCGTACGGCCATGAACTTTAAACAAAGTATCCCACCCCGTCTACAAGAAAATACCTACTGATTGTCCAAACGTTAACACAAACCATACCAATATGGTATCAAATTATTTTGGAGAAGATGCATTTTAAATTCATATATACATGTAATAATCATGTGTTTATGGTATATTATTCATTCATTTTTTAATTATTTGTTGAGGTGTCAAATTTCTTTTGACTCGTACGGTATTATGGACGAAGACCCTTGTGATTAAAATGCACTATTCATGTGACGATAAGCCACCATCTTCTCTTGGTAAGGATGGCGAGTTTCTATAATTACAGACCAGTTCGGAGTCTCTTGATGGGCAATTTTGGTAAAATGACCTTTCATTTAGTTTATTATTATATACAGGTTTCAACGCAATATATTATGTAGGCATGCCTTACATAGAAGGATGAAAAATGAGTAAACTAGGTAATTAGAATACCTATGACTTCAAGGTACAGGGTTTTATTGTTGATATAACAACGTACTTGGCCAACTGTGAATAGCAGTCGTGAGTACACGCATTTTTTTTTTTTTTTTTGGGGGGGGGATTTGAAGAAAAGCACACTTCCAAAGAATATATGAAAAATCAAGACATCAAATTTGTGCTAATCTCATCAAATATTAATCAACCATGTCACATTAGTACCAATGACCTTTTGATTATGAGCAGAATGGAATTTCCAACGAACTTGCTTATTAGTAAGGGTAATGGTTAATAAGGGTTAATCACGTGATATCAGTATTCTCTATTTTTTCTTGACAAAGATACTGTTTTCGTGTTGAACCGTCATTAGGAAAATTGTTATGCCGTTATTTTTTTTCATTATGTTGTCTGTTTACTTTCGTGGAAAATATTTTTGTTGATGGGTCATCATGGGGAAGGTAATAATAACAATAATAATATTAACAATAAAGATGATGATAATAATAATTCTTATTTTCCCAGGGTAGCCACTTCAGCTGAAAACTGTTCTTCCAGTGGGCCTTGCATAACAAAGCATGATTAGATTACTTTTCTCCAGTCTACATGCTGAGCGCCTAGTAAGATGGCAGAATATCCCGTTGTAAAACCTCACGTATGACTCGGCCAGGGATAGAACCCACGACCTCCCGAGGCGGAAGCTCTACCACTGAGTCAGCATGTTTGGTCAGAGATCGAAGGAACAATTATTTTATACTCCGAAAGAGGTTTCCGTTTTGCACGTTGTCCGTTCAATTAAAAATCATTTGCAAGCAAAGCTTAGAAGGTTATCTAGAGTAAATAATGCAGGTCATCTTCTGTTGAGAAAACGGTTTCCTTTTTAGCTTATTTCCCTTGGGGGAGATAGAGAGAAGAAAATCCCCTTTTATAATAAAAAAATGGGTGCGTTTTGCACGTTTATTTTCAATATAAACATCATTCTCACACGAAATCGATAAGGCTATAAAACATCTACAACATAAAAAATGTTAGTCTGCTGAGAATGCAGTTTTCTTGTATCGCCTGTTCCCTTTATGAGACTGTAAACATTTCCTTTTGAAAAAAAAATGTCTCAAACTTTATCCAGATTACTATATTTACCCAACTCTACAGATTTAATTCGTCCAATTTATATCGTCGGTGACATTAGGATAAAATATAAGCTGGAGGTTAAAAAAGGGGTCACCACTCTGGTCAAACATTGAATCCATAACGCAAGGGGAACGTTTTGGGGTTTAGCTCATTCAAATATTTTCTTTGTATAGGGCATCCTCCTAAAAATTGATCGGTAAATTCCCAACAAGTGAATATACTTGATAGATAATATGTAATATACAATATTTCATGTAAAACAAACTTCAGATAAATTCATCTGGGTAGGCCAATTGAAATAATATGAAGTCTGCATATTGATCTTTCTGATTTGGATGTTTTCCATGGTCTTTCGATTAGAGTAACTCTGAATTTCATGTAACCCTGAAAATATTGTAAACTGAATGCGGAGTACACATTTCATTTATTATTCTCAACATCTCTTGCAATCATGAAGATTTCGTGGTATCACCGTTCCCACTACTATAATTCCTATAGTAAAGGGGAAAGGGGATAACTTTTAGACTCCTGCGTTTAGTTTATTTAATTTTCATTATTTGAAGGTTTCCATGGTGGAGAGAAAATTGAAAGGTTTTACGGTAAACACCATGTATGTAGTCCTGAAAAGGACTGTTTGTTATTCTTTCTTGAATATATGTTAGCTCTGAAAAGAACTGTTATCGACGTTTTTGCGACCAGCGTGTTCTGGTCGACATCAGGAATGGTGATGAAGTTGATGGAGATGAAAGATGAAGGTTTTCTCAAGTGGATCTTCATTCCTTATGACGAACAGAACAGGCCGGTCGAAACGTCGATAACAGTTCTTTTCAGAGCTAGCATATATTCAAGAAAGAATAACAAACAGTCCTTTTTAGGACTACATACATGGTGTTTACCGTAAAACCTTTCAATATTAATTTTCATTACGTATATATTTTCTTTTGAGAAGCATTAGAACGAAGGAAGCTATGGTGTGAATTATTCCTTGTGGCAACAAATGTTATTTGCTTTCATGTTTATTATCGTATATTATGTTTGTATAAAATCACACCATCATATATTCGTTGATTTACAACATTAAGGGGCGTTTTATTTACCATTGTATCATTAAAAATATATGTTAAATAAATTGACCATATTTGGTCATGGAACTGCTACATTAATTTTGATTGGTTGAACAATTGTAGTGCGTGAAGCCTATTAGAAAGAGGATCAATTTGGGTGTCCATCTTTTGGAAAGCAAAGTAATCATTTTACCCCGAGCTTTACTTGTCCTCGCACGCGATTGGAATATTTGAATAACATATTTTATTTGCTTAGAGCTGCATGTAGAGTGTGGGATATTTCTTCTCAAATTTCGCTACATGAAGAAGAATTACATAATGTTAGAGAACCGATTGTCAAAGTGATTGGCCAATATTTTTATTTGCAGAATAAGATTTTGTAACTCGATCTACTCAAGTTGGTCTTTACCATCTACATTTTCATGGTTCTTGGTTGTACATGCCAAACATTTAGCCAAAAGGAAGCAACGTGGAAAAAACCTGTTAACGTTACCAATTGCACATCGAGTTTTTAAAACTTGGATTTCAAATAAAGAAGTAAGTATACTTCAGAACAAGTTTGTTTATGTACCATACCAAAAAAGCACAAAAAATAGAGATGTGATAAAATATGATATAATTTGGAAAGTTAAGGCGAAGAGAGAGGGGGGGGGGAGACAGAGAGGGAGAGAAGGGGAGAGAGAAAAACAGGGAGAAGGGAAGAGGGGTGACGTGGGTAAACAAGGGAGCGGGGTAATTGGGTAACTAGATCACATGGATATTGGGGAAATCCTTGTGTAAAATTCAAGCAAAATGAGAGAAATGTTGTTTTGATACTCCGGTTTTCGTGTTTGTGTGTGTGCGTGTGCGTAGGGCATCATACTGTATGCTTATTTCAAGATTATAGACTAAAACATATATGCTAGGTTGCAAAAAGCAAGATGCCTAAAGGACTTTACTTAAAATTTAAAAAAAAAAAAGTTAAACGGTAGATTAAATCCGAGTGAGGTGATGGAGCCTTAAAGGGGTTATATTTTTTTTCAAATTAAGCTGAAAAAAAAGTGAAAAAGAAACATAGAGGAGGCGAGAGAGAAGATTTTGCGTTTGTTTATAGAACCATAAATAGGCTCCATGATACCTCTAGTATTTTAAACATGTGGATTTTATATAAAAGAAGAAAAAAACATCGAATAAAAGAAAAAAAAAATATTTTATGTACACATCATAATAATAAAAATAATGATAAATACAGCATACATTGGGCGCCATCTATCTAGTGAATTATTCTGAGGCGCAGAGTGAAAAGAGAAGACTGGGCCATTCAGATATTTGAATTTAAAAATTAAGTTCTGTCTTAAGCATTGCTAAAGTGTTAAGATTGGGAACTGTACTTGAATATCATCAAACATTAAAAAGTTATGAAAACTTAGTTGTCTAGAATGCATTTATAGATTTTCTTTCATTTTGCCGAAATAACTTTTTGTCGAATTAAACCAAATGTTTTATTGACAAATGGCTATTAGACCAACTGGTTATTAGACGAAACGATGATTAGGCAATGTAGATAATGGAACAATTGATGGCAGACCAAATGATAATAGACGAGTTGGCAATTGGACGAATTGGCACTGGATCAAGTGAAAAAAACCCTTTAAATCTTGTTTTGAAAAAAAAAGATTATAACACATCTTGTGTTATATGAATGCAGAAATCAATAAAATAAAATTCAACTCTAGCGCCCTCCTTTGGTAGTGCTTTTTTATTTAACATTTGAGAAAGCTACTGACATAGATCATATCCTGAAAAATGTTCAGCCTATTTCATTCTTGAGAGTGTCTTTTATATTAACAAAACAAGCATATGCAGATGTTCTATTTTGATCAGGCAACCAGTTGAATTAAACTTTGATATGAAATATGTAAATTTGTCCCCAAAATTGAGGTGCCTGCGCGATTTTGGTATTAAATCGCGTTTCTCAATTTGCGCCTGCGTCGTCCCTTCACGGACTTGCCCAGTCGAGTCAACTCGCTGACCGGTGCGCCCTAGAGATTGCATGATCTGTGGCAATGATCTGTGGCGTCAATGATGGAATAGTCGACTATTCCATTATGGACTTCAGTGAATAGCACATTTTCTTTGGTGGTGTTTTATTTTCGACATCATCGCAAAATAATGAGAATGTGTTTGGTCAATGATGCTATTTAAACATACAGGATTTATTTTATGTAGGATATAATACGTTACAACCACCCTTTTTTATTGTGGCGACGCTTGCATGTATTATGAATGTATATATCTCCATCAATAATTGATGGTCTCTTTTTTGCATTTTTCTACCATCTGACCATCTTTCATTTATACTCTCACCTTTGGTTTTCATTTAACATGTGTGTCTCTTTCCGTATACCGTACTATATTCCATTTAGTCAAGTATATCTTATTATCACCCGTATCAGACATCTGAGCTGGTCATTTCCAAAACCGTATTGCCCTACATTTTTCTGAATATCGGGAAGGGTAGGTATATTGTTTGTATTTTCCTCGGTCTCAATGTGCGTATTTACTTTGCATGCAGAGACGACGCAAAATATACCTTTGTATTTTCCCTGGGCCCCGTTGCATACAAATTTATGTCATGATGACATAAATTTCGATCGTGACATAAAATCATGCATAGCTCATGTCGTTGACATAAATTTCGTTGCATAAAAATATTCATGTATTGTTTTAGCTGATGTCAATCTATCACGCGATATACATAAACTGAATAGTCATGAACGAGCCTGTTGACATAAACTTGGCATAAGTTGTCATTTTTCAGCCGCAGGAAGCTCTTGCGAAAAAAGGTCTTCGGCTTCCTATTTGGACGGGAAAGGGGCATATTTTGGTATGTATCAAATTTTCATTGTTGTATATCATAGATAATAGATATATCTCCCGTTCTGACCAAAATTCAAAGATTCTGAGTATGAAGAGATGTTTTAAATAAATCATGATCGCCGTCAATTTTATGTAACGATTGCTCGGATACTCTCCGGCTGCTCTTAGCCGTACAACGCTGGCAGTGCTAGCCAGAGGTTCCGGCGTCTGACAAAGACAAATAATGCATGGAATCAACACCAACAGAACAGTGTTGAATAATCTTCACGACATTGAACATTGATTTTAAGGTTCCGGCGTCGGATAAACACAAATAATTTATGGGATGAACACTGACAGAAAACAGTTTTAATTAATCTTCACGACATTTTATTGGATATTTTCATTGATTTGAAATTAAGTTTTTTTCAAGAACATCCCTGTTCTTCCTGGAAAGATCTAGACCTACATTAACGTGGCCTTGGTCCTGGCCAGTGAATGAGGTGGTGCAGCCCTGCCCCTGGACTGAGTCCGGCTGGGGCTTCTTCCTTTCATGCTTTTAATAGATCAAAATCGAGACCTAATCTAGTAACTGTTTAGCAATACAAGAGAGACTGGAATAGATCTAGCTCAGGGCCCAAAATTGAAACTGTGTTTACATCATTAGTAAGTTAATCATTTGTTGGGCCTATATATCATCTATATGAAACAAGTAACATAGATCTACTAGAACTACAAAAGTTACTTTAGATCTATTCTATGTCTAATCTTAAGCCTGACTTTTTAACTCTGACATCAAAATTCAAATACAATTAAACTTAGACCTTTGGGAGACGGGTCCTCCACTGCCGACGCTACGGTCATGGAGCCCCCTGGGTTTATGATAGAGCTATGGAATAGGGTGTCTAGCTCTAATCATTTACACAAGCTTCTAGTATGAAGGTAAGTCTTTATATAAAGTTGTGTTTATTGAACATTCTACTTGTAAATACAAGTATACTACTGTACGGTAATATTTATTCTTGTTTATTTTATGGTCCTTAAGAGCAGTTGTAAATGTGATGTCATGTTATAGTAATTTTCAAATGTGAATCTCTTAAAATTCATGTACATCTTGTAATAAATTCATCTTAAATTTACTCACAAAAATGGATATCAATCTCATGAATTTTTATAGAAATCCAAGTTTCAATTGACAAGTGAGCCCTCTTAATGTTTCAATTAATGTTAATATTATTATTTTGGAATGTATTCTCAAAAATATGTAAGAGCAACAAAAATATTACTAGTCAAAGGGAAAACAAAATCTAGGAAGGCTATTGGATCCATACTATTGTTACAGTTATTTTCCACTTAACTTTTGCAAGAGATTCAGATTCAGTTGATTTGTATTTTTTATTAGAATCTCAACAAAAGACTAACTATGAGAGCTTACAAGCATAAACGCAATTTAAGTGCATTTAAGAATAAAATAATAGTAGTAGTAGTAGAAGGGATTTTTTTCATTTTCAAGTAACACCACATATGTCAATTTTCTCAAATGACTTGATTGAAATTAAATATAATCTGACTTTAATTATAAGGATATAAAAAATGATATTCGGAAGCTATTTATCCAATTTTTATTTGACATTCTATTTTTTAATTATGCCTGTGATTGCAATCTCAAAAGGCTCTTTCATAATCTTTTAGAGATACATCATACATGTAAATGTATGTGAATACTCTGCTATTATCAAGTTGAGTTGCTAAAGTTGTTTTCACTGATTCTTCTCATTTCAGATTGTTCAAGAGTCAAGACTGTTGAATAGGTGACGTCATGGACCTGGTAGCACCTGGCAAGGGAACTATATTACTGTTCACACTCAAGTATCCTATAAACGCTTTAAAAATTTTAACATTAACAAAAGTACTAATTTTCATTTTTTGAAAGATAAGAATCATTATATTGACATTTAGTGAATATATTTTATGATTATCATAAAATTATTATAATGTTAATGATGATAGGTCATAATAATACAAATGGAACAAAAAGTAGACAAGAAGACAACCAAGAAGGAGGAGGAGAAGAAGAAGAAAAAGAAGAGGGGTGGAAGAGGAGAAAAGGAGAAGAATAAATTACAACACTGTGAGTTCCTCTTCATGATATTACAGAAATCTTCATCTCTTTTAAGTGGAAATATTTAAAAATAATGTAATATATAGTGATATGAAAAATACATTTTAATTAAATCCAAGTTCCACTTTTAATCATGTTTATAGAGTCATAGGACAGGTGACAAGATACCATTGTTTCACAAATTTTAGTGTGTATTTATTTTAAAAGTAATAAATTTACATAAAATGTCATTCTCTTTGCTTCATGTCTTTGTTGCTTTTATTGAATCGGGGGGGGGGGGGTCAAAATATGATTTGCCCCTCAGAACACACTTGTTTCCCTAAATTAACAATAGTAATCAATATTTGTAGAAAATTGTAGGACTGTTTTTCTGAATGAATGAATTGTCAAATTTGGAAAGTAATTGATTGAGGGCGAGAAATGAAAATGAGATAGATCTATATAGAGATGCAAAGATTACACTGTATAAGTAATAATGAGAAAGCGGGGGCGACACATGGGCGAGGTGAATTAGAATGGGAGAAGAGAAATGAAAAAGTATAAATGTGAAGGAGTCATTAACAGAGATAGAGATGTATACAGAATTGTAAATATAAATTTTGTGAATGATAGTGGCCTAATCTCGGAGGGAGGGAGATAATGAAAGTGATAAAAGGATAAAACACCTTTTTTTCGGGGGGGAGGGAGTTACATTTGATGAGAGAGATAGAAAGAAAATGGCCAGGTGCTCATCAAAGATGAATAAATATAAATGATTGGTGACGGAGGTATGGATTAAGGGATACAGGTGGTATGAACGTGTCCCAATTAAGGCACAAAGCCGTGATGAGTAGTGGCCCCTCATGTGCACTCCTCTTAAAATTTTGGTAATAAGTGAGCATATTTTAAAGTGGAGCCCCCCCCCCCCCATCGCCCAATCTCTAATCGCCAGTTTTTGGCAAGGATTAAACCCCGTCTCTTTTCTTTTTTATTTAGGCTTGTTTATTTGTTTTTTTCTGTCAAATGTTTTCTTGAAGAAATTCCCCCATTGTGCTTCCACATTTGTAACCCTCGCCCCAACTGCACTGGCAAGGTGGTTCCATGACACGCTTATAAAATACAAAATTGAAATTATAAAGCATCATTAATCATTGATTACAGGGATATGCATGGTTGTCAATCGGTGATCATTATTTGGGGATGACTGACACAAAATACTGTTCTCTGTAAAGGAGTTTTCTTTCAGTTTAAGGCTTTAGAAATCGAAATTGTTACGGGGCAGACATGGCATAAAGGACAAAATTTATAAAAACTGCGAGCGAGCAAACATTTTTACTTTTTAATACAAAATCTAATTTTATGATCGATGTTGATATGATATGAAATAACATACATCATATTTCACTATTTTTTTCTTTTCCTTTCTTTTGTCAGACCGAAGTTTTCATGATAATGATACCTTTCTTTCTCCAACAAACTATTAACTAAAACTAGATGAAAAATGCAAGCGGGAAGCTGCATCTGAGATTTTCGAAAAGAATTGGATGACCTATAAATTATCAATTTTGATGACCTTTTGATATTTCCCTTTTCTTTCCTCTTTTAAATTACAATTCGTATTTCCTCTAGGCCTACCATTTTAGTCTATGAACCTGAATAAAGAAAATTAACAAAGAAAAGGCGATATTAAAAAGGATGATGAAATAAAGGAGGCACGTCCTATATGCATTTTGTTGCGGGAAAGGAAAATTAAACTAGAATTATCAATGAAGGTGATAAATACCCTTGCCCTTAGCCGTTACAATGGCAACAGTTTCCAACTGTGAAAAAAATGTGTCTTGCCCATCCTTTACCCAAGACCTCCACGAGCAAGTCATGAGCATTACTGATGAAGTAGTTTAAACCGCAAGAATTTGCCTAATTTTTGACATATTATATATTGTTACCATGGCAACACGATTCTGACACATTGAAAAAATATGTCCTCTACATTTTTACCTCGAGACCGATGTGTGAGCCAAATTTCATGAGAATTGGTTAAAAACTAACCAAGAAGCAGGAACCAATAGATTTTTACCTAATTTGGGGCTTATAGCATGTTGTAACCATGGCAACATGATTTCCGACACACACACAATATGTGTCTCTAACATCTTTACCTCAAACTCAATATGTGAACCAAATTTCATGAGAATTGGTTGAAAATTGATCTAGTAATCAAAACTGAAAGTTTTTACCAATTTTATGTCACATAATATGCTGTTACCATGGCTACCTGATTTTTGACACACAAAATAGATTTAAAAACTAGGGGAAGCAATTCATATGCCCATACCAACGCCAACACCGGACTTGAAATCACCCAATGTGTGTACCAAATTTCTTGTTTAATCACATCTGAATTAAGCACAAAAGGGGCGATTCTAGACTGAAAGTCAGAGTTATTAGCATTATTTTGGGAGGGAGGGGTGGTGCTTGAAAAATATGTGACGTTGATATAAATTATGTTATCATTCTAAGAAAAGTGTCATATCTTCAACGAAGTAAACACATTAACTATTATGCTTAGGCCTAGTTTCGCTTATAAAAATAAAGGAAATATTTATGATTGTTAGTTATTCAAATATTGAAAGAATACATCATACGCTATCCAATAACACAAAAATATTTTCGAAAGTCCAAGTAAAACTCAAAATATCATCAAATTACAGAGGGCATAATTATAGAAAATAATCGTAAAATTACCCTTAAAGAGAAATTCCAGTAGTTGCAGTTAACACTGATTTCATGAGAAAGTCTGTAAAACAAGGCTTAATTGCAAGTATATCATCGAGGATCTAGATCTGGTACAGTTACATTAACTGGACTTTGTGAAATCTTGAAATCTACGCTGAAAAATGTTCACACCGAAAATCCCCAACACAGATAAGCGCACGTGGGACAATGTATAATTATTGCTCAGGGCGTCGGGCCCGACGCCCTACCCGAATCCCGTGCTTATTTGCTGATTTCTCAGCAATTACACAATTTCTTCCAGAATCCTTTAGCACATGCGTTTTATTTATACAAACAGACACTTTAGTGGTCATTTCATTGGATTCTGTACGAACTCATTTTGATATCGTTACCAAAACTAGCATTTACCTTTAAGTCACTTATTGCGGAAAGCCGCCGTTTATGTCTTGATTTTAATCACGACATAAATTTATGTCATTCAAATGGATTTATGTCATGATTTTATGTCGTGATTTAAGACATAAAACTTTATGCAACGGATTTATGTCATTATTTGTGTTTATGTCATGATTTATGCTATATGACGTAAATCGTGACATAAATCATGACATAAATCAATACATAAACTTTTATGCAACAGGGCCCTGGTCTCACATCCGGGCATTTGTGGATGCGTATAAAGAGATACGCTTCATAAGGATCCGCGCACCAACAATATACGTCATAATAAAGACAACGCTGGATCCGAGCGCTTGCAAGTACGTCATAATGGTAAAGTACAGAGCCTAGACCGATATTAACATGACACAACAGAACTCTATTTTTAAAAGAAATATCCTCATTATCATGATTTTTGCTCTAGATATCTGATTTGGATGATAATAACAATATTGACTGGCTCTTCTTTCGGGAAACATCAAATATATTGCCCTTAAAAGACCCATATTGCCCTCGTCTAAAGACTCGGGCCAATATGATTCTTTTGCTGGCAATATATTTGATGTTCCCCTCAAGGCCAGTCAATATTATATAAATATTATGTTTTCTTATGTAATGTAAATTATTAAGTTATTTGCATGGTAACTCATGAATTGTACCTGTTCAATCAATATATAATATATATGTGTTAAGACCCTGTCTATTGCCAGTGAAGGGGAGTTTGTCCCATCATCACTGGTAAAGGACCTGGGTCTATTTTACCTTCTCTATTTGATTATGAAATAAAGATGATTTATATATATATATATGATAATGATAATAAGAATATTAACAATGATAATAATATTAATAGTAACAATAATAAAAATAACAATAGTAATAATAATAATATTGATAATAGTCATTTAAATATCGCCATCTATCTAGAAATAATCTATTTTGAGGCGTTTAATTATCACCCCGGCTAAAGCTCGAGTTACCTTTCTTCGCTCTGGGGCATTCATACAATGAATTGATTAATCCTACCGAGTAACCATTCACGTTACCTGGGTTGAGCGCAGCATATTGCGGGTAATTTCTTGTCGAAGGATACAAGCATGGTGGGATGTGAACTCACGTCCATCTGATTGAAAGACGAAAGTCGTAACTACTAGAACCACGAGCTTTACACATTTATTTTTTATTTTTGAAACTCGACCTATTTCACGAGTTGGGAGCTATTAATAAAACAGAATTAAGTAATACTAAAAGCCCCCCCCCTCCGGCGGAATTATTGTTATTATTTATATCGGCAATGAAAATTGTAAGAAATTGGTACAGTCTAGTACAACACATAATAAACGTTAACAGAGTATAGATTGGGCACCCACTGGACTACCAGGGTAAAATAAAGTTAACTGAATTACTGTAGTCAATAAAGACCATTTGACCCTATCCAGTGGGTGCTTACATAAAACAGAAGTGGATAAAAGAGTGAGTATGAACAAAAAGGTTTAAGATCAATTATAATAGAATAAAATAACATAGGTCTACTTGATAACACTTCATCTTAACTTAGAATATCGAAATTAGCTGTTTAAATAAATAATGTAACTCATGCAAGGGTGGATATGGTCATTCATTAGGCATAAAATTTTTCCTTAGTTCATTTGTCCATAAAATAAGTGAGTTTACAACCACCCCAGAGCGCAAACTTGCCGACAACTCATCCCAGTAACGTGGATAAGAATTGATGGCTGATAGGTGAAGTCGATTTGTTCGCGCTCGGAAATGGTTAAACTCCACGACCTCCAAGTGCCGACTGTTAATCACAACATCTAACTACATCACAACGTACAATACCATACAAAGCCTTGACAACATAAATAAGTAATTCACCCCAATTTTTCTTTTTGCTATAAATCTTTGACGGAAAAAACTGGGGCCACGTCTTTCCATGACTACTTACTTTCAAGTCACGCGCAGCTTTGGGGACCAAAATTTAAAATTTGCGAATTTGAAATTACTCAAGCGCAAAACAATGTATTTATTTTTCTTCTAAATTTACTGCATTTATCACGAACACTTTGAAAGTAATTTTTGCAACATTTCAGTAACGACTTTTCTTTATATTCAGGGTTACTGCATAATCCATAATCTTAAACAAAGATGACCCCAACAATTGTCGCCTCATTGTAAAAATGGAGTAAAAAAATTTTGCATTAAATAGTATCTTGACAAAAATAATATGAATATCATTGCTCAAACTTGAGTTGCAGAACTTTATTTGAGGGGTTCATATCTTTAGTAGTGGACCTTAATGTTTGTTATTGTAATGTATAACTTGTTTACCTTGGATTTCTATTGTTGTTATCCACCGCTGAAAATCTATATAGATTATATTAATTGGACTATAAATCATATGAAATTCAATTTTCATTTTTAACTCTTACTGTGCCAATACGAATACCCCTTGACTGCCATGCGTATTCGAGGGAATCCTAAATTGAGCGAAACGTAACCAGAGACTGATTTTAAAACGGTCATAACTCTTTAGCCGTACATTATGCACTGAAACCTTCTACACATGAAGTCATGCTTGGTTCATGATCGTGTTATTATTTTTCTTATTCGAGTCTTAAAAAAATGAGACAAAATGTTATATTTTACATTGTTTTTTCAATTAAGTAAAACCTAGAAATTATAATTTCATGAACATTTCAACGAGCAAATACCCTGATGAATTGTAGAGATACCAATAAATTAAGAATATAAAATGAAAGTTCAATGTTTACCCTTTTAAATGACGTAGATATGAATGAAATTGAACAAACAAAAATAACAAAAAAATAATGCTCTTTTGAATGAAATACTATTTTGCTATTTAAGTTGCTTCCTCTGAAGAATACACACACAATTGAAGCGTTCTTTTCCAAAAAAGGGCATTGTCTTCGATCAAGTGACCAATCACACAACAGCTGCAATCCCCACGCTAACACACAATAATATATCAGAACCCTGTATCTTCAAAGTGTGGCCAACCGTAACCTTTCATTCGTGTAGTCTTCAAAAAAAAGACCCTGTGTTTCTTATTCGTAGTGTAACAAACAAAGTTATTGCCAGTCAGAAGGAGACAAAATATAAAATTAAAGATGATATATCAAAATATAGATAAAGAGGGATCGTGTAGATTCACTACTAACAAGTTTGGGGTATAAAATCCCACAAAATGAAATGGGCTTTCTTGGCAAAGGACAAAAAAGCAAGAAAAAAAGTTTATTTTTGGCGAATCAAAGAATAGGAAATGCAGATCAGTTACAAACAAAAATTTAATACAAATTTTCAAAAAAGAAAATAGGCCTATTTGCTCTGTATTACAAGTCTGACCAATGCAGCCACCTGTTAACATTTTCCGCGACTACATTATTTTGTTCATGCCACCAAGTCATGAACAATAGATGCCCAGACTCTCTTTCATGAGGAATCTCTAATCCGCGCTCCCTCCTGACCTATTATCTAGGAGAGCAATTTAGCACAGGATGTTCCTAGAAATCGGGGCTCAATCATGTCTTTTGATTTGACTATTCAATACTTTCAAAGTTTCCGATATTTATTTCTTTTTACATTTTACTTTTTTGTGGGTGACCCAGGTAAAAAGAAAACAATTTAGTCTAGATGATCGGTGCAAAAAATAGCAAGAATTGTTCAGATTATGGTAAAAGCATGAAATTTGGCTGACAGGTAGAGAAAATAGTGCTGAACATTTTTAGCAGGGGGTGCCAACCCGACCTCTTCTCGTATAGCAACAGTTGCTAGGTAACATATTTACCTTGACAACCACCATTATTGGGGTGTTATTTACATTTCAAAAACTATATTTTGACTTAGAAGCTCCCATTTTACAATCACATATCAAGAAACATTCCAACCACGTATAGCAACAGTTGCTAAGCAACACAATTTCCATAGCAACTATAGATAATAATAATAATGCAACATCTGGACATAATGTTTGAATGAAAGTGGTTAGAAAATTGGTCAATCTGTGACTCTGGAGTGAAAAAATATACCAGATCCCTAAAAAGTTCAGAGACAGTCCAAATAATTATCATGCCTGCAGGCCTAATCTTATCTAGGTAACAAAACTAATTTCGATGTACATAATTTTACTATTTTGCATACTTTTTACTCACATAACAAAGCTAAAACACAGACAAGAATCATCATTGGGCCATCGAATGTGCAGATAGGATCTCTCTTGTTATGAAACTGAATCAGGGTATTGCAGTACTATGTAGCATGAAACACTCGGAAAAACACCGAACCTTGAGGGAAAAGGGAAGCTAAAATTTTTTTTAACATCAACTAATCGATCCCAATGAAATGACAAACCTTCTTGGGAAGTAATGGCGAGTAATGCATACGCACTTGTCAGTAAAATTATGTTATCATATTGACTGACTTGAATATATAATGTACAGTAGACCTGAAACAGCCTCAAGAATCATTTCCTGCACTGCAGAGCATGTGCACCTGAAACAGCTAGCTCAAGCATCATTGTCTGTATGTATGTTGCGCCCTTTTTTTATTTGATTATAATGCTGGACAGTTGAGTCATTTATTTTGCAATAGTTTCTATCTAGATAATGAAGAAAAAAAGTATTTACATAATGTACAACTGTGCAGTTTCCAGTAGTTTGGGACATTGTGCACCATTCTATCGAATGAATAGAACGTACATTCTATGTGTCGCACATGCCTTCACAGAGTTGGGCATATATCTAGTCCAAAATTTAGGTTAAGACTGTCTGGATTGATTATAAGTCGGTAAAAGCAAAACCACTATAAAGCATGCATTAAGCTCGACAGAGAATATTAGAGGCAACAGAGGAATACATCAAGAAAGTTAGAGCCATCATCATCTTCGATGTAACAATGAATTGCTCGTCAATCAGAGTGTGAGAGACATTTCTACTCATAATGACAATATATAAGGTGATAGTGCAATCAGCAAATTTATTTCCATCTGAGTTCTGAGTTGGACATGTAAAAATGTATTGAAGGTATTTTTAAGGAAGAAGCATTTAGAACTTAATGCTACTGTTCTGTGCTGGGGTTTTGTGGTCGAGTATGGATCACGTCCAGCCAACCTGGGGCCTGTTGCAGAAAGAGTTGCGTTTAAACGCAAGTCCCGAACACGGGTGCTTTATTGGCTGAAATCAAGTTGCGCAAGATTTTTTGAGTTGCGTTTGATCGCAACTCTTTCTGCAACGTGCCAAAACTATCACAAGTGCGTCATATGGTACATCCTGCAAGATCTTTCAAGCAATGATCAATGAAGCTGCAGGATCCCAACCAAAACGCCTGCAATTGGAACTGACTGGTCAAAATCAACTTCTGCGAGAGCTTTCAAGTAATGATACATGTAGATCCCGGGGCAGCAGGATTCAGGCCAACAAGCCTGGAAACAGAACTGATGGTCGGTCCAAATCAACTCTTGGGAGATCTTTCACGTGATGATAAATCCTGAAGCTGAAGGATTGATCCAGGTCAAAACACCTACAACAGAACGGACAGGTCCAAATGAACTTCTGCAGGGTTGAGTCGAGATAGATCAATCATATAGCAACAGGATCCGGTCAACATGACTAGAAACGGAACTGATCGGTCAAAATCAACTTTAGCATGCAGGATCTTTCACGTCATGATAGATCACAGAGCTGCAGGATTGATCCAAGTCAGAACACCTGGAGACGGAATTGACAAGTCAAAATCAACTCCTGCACATGGCATAATGTCCGGAAACGGTATGGAAAGCTAATATGATCTTCATTGCAGGCTTCGAAAGGGAGGGGATAAACCAAGGCAGAGTTTGTTGGCTTTCAAGAGAACGACTACTGTTAGCTAGAGATAAAGTGGTATCCAAGCACTCATTTGAAAATTACTTTCTGGCGGGATTTTGGTGTTTGAAATAATTTCTAACTTAGTTGACTCATTCAATTTTTGGTGGTCATTTTTCATCGCTCCAAGATCAGAGATATTCAATTTATAAGCAGCCATGACCTCCTGGTGAGCTCTCGTAACTGTTCTAACTATTCTTCTCTTGTCAAATGTTGGTTTTGTGGAATTCTTTCCAAGGGCATTGTAGGTGTTATACAGGGTCTTAAAGGATATTAATGGGGCAAATACATAGCCACAAATTTTCAGAATGTCAACGGTTTCCAGTCATTTAATTCTCGATGATACAAATTCAGTCAATTTTACCTCTATTGCCAATCACTCAGATAAGTAAACAAGAGGTCTATTATCATTCAATGATAAATGGGTAACTAAATTATATAGTAATAACAGACATTAACAAAGTAACCTTTGCTATGAAAGACACCAAATAATTTAAATCGATGGTCGATCTTTTACATGACCATGATAATTATGGTTTCCAAATGAAGAAAAATTGGTGTTAAGGTGCAGCAAGAATTACTATACCAATAATATGGAACCCATAGACATCGTCTTTGGAAATATGAACCATATCATGTTGTAGTTCAATTCGTGCAAGATTTTATGCCAATCAATAATCGTCTATCAATAATCTTGCCGTAAGACGTTTAATCATTGGTTGCTACAGAAAACATGTTACATCATCTGGTATTTCGCATGGCCTTATATACATGGTATAATAGTTCCTGGGTTGTTGTGATTAATGTATAAACTCTTTAATAGAAAAGATATGGTTCATATGAATTATGATCATGAAAAAATACCCTATAAGAATTGGTTACTGTGGAAAAAATGTTACCTAGCAACCGTTGCTATGGTGCTTATTATGTATTCCTAAGGAAAAAATCATCACATTAGGAATCTATGGGCCAGATTTAATTTCTGAGCTATTCTGAGTAAATCATATTGATCATATTCATCTCAACAATGATAAACAGTTTGTTGCTATGGAAAATGGTCCCTTAGCAGCCGCTGCTGTGAATAAATGGATCAAAACTGTTGTGATACAAAGGAACATGCTTTAGATTAAAATTCATGCAACACATCACTCATGAAAATGTTAATTAAGCCCAATAAAGCTCAGTTACTAAGGTAAATATGTTACCTAGCAACCGTTGCCATGTTTGGCATATTCACGTTGGCACCCCCTGCTAAAAGTGATTAGAATAACTTCCTCTACCTCTGTGCCAATTTTCATGCTTTTACCATTTTCTGAACATTTTTTTCACCAATCACCTAGACTAATTAGCCACCCTCCCCCCCCCCCTCTACATAAAAATCCGGCATCCACCCAGGGTCTCCCAGCTCGTAGCACCATCCGTGGTAAAAAAAGTAATAATTTGTTCAGATAACATAATGTACAATATATAAGAAATGTAATATTCAACCTGTTATCGTCATCATTTCCATTTTTACTCTCTACAGTCGTTTTAAAATCTCCTTGATTGTGAAGTCAATGCAGCAACTAACAGGTCGGTCTGATCGGTTTTGTTAATGTAACTGGCAGCTGTCCCGCCCTATCCCTTTCTTTCCATCAAAAGATCTGATATTGCTTTACATACTCCATTTACATTTTCTATTGCCAATGGTTGGAAGGAAAAACATCAACTTTGAAAAAAGAAATAAATCTTTAGAGGAATAGAGCGTTATTTTCGGCAGTTTTAATTATCATATTTTTTGCTTCTTCCTGTTTTATTCAAAAATTTTGAACGATTCTTATCTTTTTGAGAAGTTTGAATATGATACTGATAAGCATAACAATATCAATCATTTTTTTAAAAGATGGTTTGGGTTATAAAAAAGACAAACGAATATGACCCGTTAATTACCTGATCTTGAGTTTATGAAGAGAGAGTTTGGCTGCAGAAAAAATGCAATTGATATGATCACAACAATTGATTTTGAATAATAATCATAATGATGATGACTTTCAAGGCAATAACATTAAAGTGATTAAAGGAAAATATTCATATCTTTATGCATAGAGTAGAATTCACTGAGCAAAATGCCGAAAATTTCATCAAAATCGGATATCAAATTATAAACTTATTGAAATTTAAAATTTAGTAATATTCTGTGAAAAAAAGAGTCGTCATGAATATTCATTATGTAGGCTGATGATGTCACATCCCCACTTTCCGTTTTTTATGTTATTACATAAAATCATAATTATTTTATTATTTCATACTTGTGTGAATGATATGTCTCCCTTATAATGAAATAAGTTGCAGCAATAAATATCTAATGCATTAAATCAGTTGTCAATTCAATTTTTCTAGTGCTTGGAGGAAAAAAGTTTGAACAAACCTAATTTCATATAACAAAATACAAAAGAACAAGCGGAGATGTGACATCATCAGCCCACCTAGTGAATATTCATGACGACTATTTTCACAAAATATTGCTAAATTTTAAATTTCAATAACTTTCTTATTTTGTTATCCGATTTTGATGAAATTTATTAGTATTTTGCTCAGTGAATTATGCTCTATTTATAAATCTATAAATACTTTCAGCCCAGACAATCCCTTTTAGAAGGTCAAGGAGAAGAATAATGATTATGATAATAATAATTACAATAACAATAATGATAATAATGATAATGATAATAGTAATACTAATAATGATAATAATAATAACAATAATAAATGAAAAAATAAACAATGAGTGTGATTATTACAGTGCACAAACGAGAGTTGGGAAATGACAGCCTTCTTTACTCATACCTGTATAACGAGAACAATTTTGTGAGAATGCTAAAAACAAAGTATAAGACCTTTCCCCCATCCCCCAACCCCCCCCCCCAACCGTGCACATTTGCAGGTAGAATAAAACCTTGAGACAAGAATACTACCATACAGGCCTGCAAAAGACCCGATCGATAGCTCATTAATATTCATGTAACAATAGCGAATGCGCGAGTAGTGATGGGTGAGGAAAATCGTACCACTCTGTCATTGGTCAATTCCAAGCTTAATGCCTTCACACATTCGCCTTTGATCTGCCCATAGAAGTACGTGTATTGCTACACACACCCGTTATATCACACTTGTCTAAAGGGGAAATCTTGATTCAGATCGCGGCAATATCTAAAATCAACTCTTCAAAATGATGATACAAAAATACAATTTTACTCAAAAAATGTATACACAACAAAAAAAGTAAATCCCCCCTAAATCAAATTGCTGTAACTTTTGAACCGAATTATTTTGAGATATGATATTTCATTGGTCGTTTTCTACACTCATTAAGCAACTCATGGGGAAAAATGAGACTGATCGGTTCAGTCATGCATGAGTAATTAAAGATTAAATTAAAAATGACCATTTTTGAAAGTCACAAGAGTCGTTTTTCAGATTATGCAAATACAAAGTTGGACAAAAATTATTTTTAGGTGAATTTCATGGTGTTATGCTGTTTTACTATCCATCATTTAACCACTTCAGACCACATTTTGATATCGTATATTCATGGTTGAGTGAGCACGTATTGCAGGGGCTGCGGGATGGGGGCTGGGGGGTTTCAGCCCCCCACTTTTTTCCATAAGCAAGTACAAAAATGTAATACGATTGTGATTTTTGGCATGGTCAGCCCCCCCCCCCCCCCCCGACTTTGAAAACTGCTCTGTGGCCCCTGTATTGTGATGTATCATACATAGGGGGGGGGGGGTTGTGTAGTATCTTCTACAACTTGTTAGATCATGTTAAAATTTGAAAATGTTGATGGCTCCCCGATTATAGGCCCCTCCCCCATTTAAAATTCTGGATCCACCACTGATCTGTCCATACATTCAACCGATCCTGAGAATTTTTTAGGAAAAGTATACATTTATACAGTATAAAGAGTATTCATTCCTTAGTTTTCGAATGTGCTCGCTCAACCATGAAAATGGTTAAAGTTCGGAAAGTGTTTGGTGATAGAAATGATGGATGATAAAAACAACAGCAATTAAAGACACATTTGAAACCAAATTTGCCCCCAATATTCACTTTATTACCCTTTAAAATGAGTCTGTGACATTGAAAATACCAATTTTCCCACTTTGATGCGTGCTCACTCATCCATAAATAAGCAAATCAATTTCATATTTGCACAGAATTCTGCCCATAGGTTGATAAACATTACTGCCAAACGAGATTGCTAAAGACAGCCTTGAAAAAAAGTTCCACCATATTGAATAAGGGGTTACGTATGCTTAAACATATGCACCCATAATGTACACAAGTCTATGAGAGAGGAAGTCAAAATTTTAACAAATATGAAATGAGGGTTTGTTTCATGGACGGTTTTTGTTACTTCTGCCAACAGTTATTTCATGAAACTTCGCACATGGCTTCAGAGTAACACTATCCAAAAGGTGCGCACACCAAAATAACCATTCGATACGCTACAGAGTGGGGCCAAGGCCTTGAATTTTCTTCGCATATTGTGTGCTCACTGATGCATTAAACATCGGGATTTTCATAAAAATCAAATCAAATGAACTGTGCAAGGAGTTTTGTGACAGATATCCGTAGTTACAAATTGCATTTTTTCCAATAACGTAAAAAAGAGCTAATCACATTCCACATGTTCATTCAAGCGTAAATGTTTAATTAAACGCCTTTGAATCATTGAAGCATGTTAATTGGTCATGAACATAACGAAAAAGTTGAGACAAGATCATTTTCAGTTACCAAAATGAAGCAATACTTGCCTACGATATTTGGAAATCGCATTTTTTGTTTCCAATAAATGTTCATTGAACCGTGAAACGATGAATATTGTTGAAGATAGTCTTCCCCAAAATAACTGTCATCATATTTTAGTATTTTTATTGATAGAAATGTGTAAAAATCCATTTATAGCAAATTTTTACTGAGTTTATTCAACCGTGAAATTTAGCTAAAAAAGTTGTATCGTTATTTAGAAAGTACCTTTTACAAGCCTTCTGACTATTTTTCATGATGAGAATGCGCAATTAGTTCCAATAGAATTGAATCAAAGTCATGATATTTTGCTTGTGACTTTTGAAAAGTGACATTTTTGCCTTCTGACGGTGCTCACTGAAGCATGACGTAAGATACGTCCACAACATTTACTCAGAGGGTAGCTTATAAAATTACCTACACGCTCATGTAAAAATATACCAAAAACTCGCATTGGTTCGGAAATTATTGATGTTTGTTTAGGGGGGACTTTTTGTTGTGTATATATGTAAACCACTATCTTTTATATGATGAATTGAATTATGAATTAATTGCCAGTATAAAAACATAAAAAACACAGAATATGGTGTTGATTTTCTGGCTGTAAAATTGGTTAAACAATAAAAAAGTTACTTGGGCACGTATAGGTGCCAATTTCACGAGAGGGCTAAGGGCACGCATAGCTGCCAATGACTCTTAAAGAGTTAATTTGATTATATCAAAATCTTCAATTCATCCTATTAGACAATTCTACATGTTGTGCCCTATTCGGTTTCATGGACCAAATTCGCCCTGTTTAATGGCTAGGCCGCTACACTAGAGTATCTAAAGATGTATGCCGGACTCTAAACATGACAGCAAAAAAATATACCTCCGTGGTTATACTGTTGCTATCAGGGGTAGCGGAATTGCGGATGGGGTCAGCTGAACGGAGGGGGATCATATATAATATCAAAATCAGATGTTATTTTCTTACGTTTTTGTACTCATTTAATAAAAAGTGGAGGGGGCTGAAACCCACAGCCCCGCCCCTGTAAAGGGACCCATGTACATGCACTAAGAGCCGCTCTATGCCCTGAGAGATGTAATTCGATGAATGGCCTGACTTTGCCTTCCACGACTTCATAGAGGATTTACTCAAGTATATCTTCAAGGGTATCACGTTCGATCAATATTAACTTTGCATATTTTTGTTTTCATAATTCATCCAATTAATGTCCTAAACGAATGTGGGAGGTTGTCCTGCGCCCAGTTGCATAAAGGTTTATACCATTATGGTGATTTTGCCATCCAATGGTAACTCTTATGGAATCCTAGATTTTGATTGGTTGATGATAAGTTTTATCATCTTACTTACCTTTGGATTTTTTTTTTTCATTTTTCATTTCATTTATTTTCCACAAATCAATCAAAATACAAAGAAAAATATACAACTCATTCCGAAATAGTATGCATAATTACAATACAAAAGCAGATTCTAAGTGGATGGACCTAAAGTAAAGCAAAAGCTTGTTGTGGATAGGCCCTTAACAAATAATCTATGTGTAATCATTGATAGCTACAAATAATTATAGAAAAAATAGAGCTGAGCTCGGAGAAAGTTACAGAAACTGGACAAGGACGAAAACAGAGAACGTTACAAAGAACAGGGGCACACAGGTTACTAGACAAGACAAGGAGGACAAAACAAGACATAAAAGAAAGAAAGAAGGAAAGAAGACCCGTCTATTATATTGCTGTTCATTATTGCGTCGTTAAAGCATGACGTAAAATATTTTGACAGAATTGATCGTATGCCAGTGGAATAGTAGACGGGTCCTTTGTAAGGGTATCTGCAGCTGTAAATAGGATAGCAAGGTTACCATCATATTTATTTTTCTATAACGGGGTCCTGATAAGAAATACAAATACAGAGTAACCAGGCTCGGAGATTTTTATTTCATTGCGATTTATTTCCATTTATTTACATAAGTTATTTTTTTTTTCTGCATGCATTGCATTTTCCCACACTTTGGGGTATTGACATGTACATTTGACGAGCAATGAAAACGCCCCTTTTTATGATTATTGAATCAAACAGTTAAAGGAGAATGAAACCTTTATATAACATAGATTGAGTGAAATCAGAAAAATCAAAGAAACAGATCAACGAGAGTTTGAGAAATATCAGACAAATAATGAGAAAGTTATGAGCAATTGAATATTGCGATCACTAATGCTATGGAGATCCTCCCAATGGCAATGCGATAAACATGTGTGATGTCACCTGCGAACAAATCTATCCGTAGAACATGTGTTCTTTCTATAGGAGGACATGTAATACAGATTTTCAAAGAATACATCATGGATAAATAGTTTGTATCACCGTAAGAAAAAACAAAAAGAGGCATTTTTTGAGGTATTTGAAGGGCTCACTTGCAAAAGGGTTAGGACCATTTTTCATCAAATTTGATTTTTATGTCTCAATGTACAGACTTTTAAAAGCTCTATGAGATGATACGAAAGAAAAGTTAAAATTCTTATTAAAAGTGAATTGAAATTTCAAATAAAATCCCTTTTTTTCAAAAGGGGTTAGGCCTATTTCAGTTTAGTTGCAAAAGGGGTTAGGTCCACACAATTTTTTTGGAAAAGAATATGATAAAAAATATGAAGACAGGTAGAATTCTTTCATAACAAATTTTATGTTATTATGGTAAGGTATCATGAAAATTTAGTTTCGCATAAGAATATTGCAATATGGGAGAATAAAAAAAATATTTTCTCTGAGTGGACGTAACCCCTTTTGCAAACAAATTCTTCTGTAGAGCTCATTTGTCAAAAGGGGTAAGGTCCATTGTTCATATTTTTTTATTGTTTTTTCTGTCTAAATACCTCTAAATTTTAAGTCGCTCTAATGAAAACAAAGAAAATTATAAGTTTTCATGAAAACGTGAATAAAAGTGGCAAAGAAATATCCCTTTTTTAAAAATAAAATAGAGTGTATTCATTTCAGTTTACTTGGAAAAGGGGTTAGGTCCACAATGATGATTTTCAAAACAATATATAGAAAAAAATTGAAGGCAGGTAGTATTCTTTTATACCCAATTTTATGTGAACATTATAGAGTAGTACATCATGACAATTTAGTCTCTCATAAGAATATTGCGGTAAGTGAGAATAAAAAACATGTTTTTTCTCGGAATGGTCCAAAGTGGACCTAACCCCTTTTGCAACTAAACTATTTATTTTATAGTCCATTAAAGGGAAAGTTGTTCACATGTGACATCCCACATCCTTCACATCCTTGTCGAATTGCCAATGGGAGGATCTCCATAGCATGAGCGATTGCAATATTCAAATGTTAATAACTTTTTTCATTATTTGTCTGATTTTTCCTATTCTTTGATTTTTCTGTTTCGACATAAGCCTTCTTGTTCCAAATGTTCCTTCCCTTTAAACAGCAATGTTTGGAACTGGCCGGTATTTTGAAAATTATGTGTCATATCAGAAATTTGCAATCGTAAAAGGTATTAAGTGGGGATATTCAACAATGAATTCAAAATTCCTCTTTGGAACGGTATATTTGTATTTTTGTTCTTCCCGTATTGTATTCCTAAATTATGCTGTTGCTTGTCACGCAGAAATTATAGATGGGAATGTGTATTCATAAGTAGTCATATCCCATTTTATTTGTTCAACCAGAAGCCAATTTTATGTCTCCCTGATGTAGATATATAAGTCTTGCAGCGTATCAATGGCAGATTAAATAATATAAATATATTATCATAGGGATGGCGACCCATGGCCAAACGACCGATGATCTTCTCTCCAAGTTGGCTGAAGACATCGAGACAGATGAGCAGATGGAGGGCTTAGGACGATCGCTTGGATTCAAACATGCAGCTATAAGAAGATACACAGAGACCAACAGACTAGAAGGACGGGTCACGTGCAAGGGAACACGTGATATGCTGTTTGACTGGAGACAGACCGTGGAGCCTGCCGACCAGCATCCCAGGCTGAAACAAGCTCTCATTGATGCTCATCTAGTCATGCTTGCTGAAACCCATCTTGAGGGGGCTTCAAGCACTCGAGGTAGGCCTACGGATCTATCATTGAAAATGTTTCCATACCTCCCTTTTATCGACACAACTTCCGATATCCAATTGGTATCATCTGATTGAATAAGGTATATCTAGGACTTGTAGTAAGAGGCAAATCAGAGGTTAATAGGGAGTTTTCGAATGTCTTCCACTTAGACGTAGTACTCGTTGATCAGAAGTAAACTCACCGCAATGACCACTCATGTTCCTCCACTGGTGGAATACGATTGGATGTTTATAGAATGAATTGCATTAGTAATCTATCAAGAGGGGAGGAATCGTGAATAACATGAAAATAATATGAAATGATTTGGGGACTTCATTACAACGTGCAGCACCAGAACGAGTGAATTGCATGACACATACCCATCTCTTTATTTAGTCCTTTTTATTACCCTTTCTTTTTTCTTCGTTTCCAATTTTCGAAATAACTACTTGAACAATGATGTGACGTATCTAATATTCTAATACTTATTTGCCTTATTTTCAAAGTGTACGCTTTTATGATTTTTATCCTCATTGTCAGGATCAAACCTGGGTTTGTGCTTACCTAAAGATTTGGTCACCAATCATCCCAAATCACATTAACAACCTCACATACCCCAAGCATCTTTTTTTAGAGTGAAGAGAGCTATGATGTAGTCAAAGAACACATAAGTATTTGCACTGCACAAAAATCATTCCGGTTTAAAATTGTTTACTACAACTATATCATTTCGCTCCAATGCCATTCATTTCCATGGAAATTTCAACAATAAATGTAACATGAGTTCACAAATAAATGATATTGACTTTCAAAAGATTTTTTTTTAAATAAAAACTTTGATTTCATCATTTCAGAATTTCTGTTTTGGGTAAAAATACATCAGTAAAAATGGGAAAAGTAATAATTTGTCCCGACAATATTAAAGCTTTATTGAATAAAAGGACTTCCCTGATTAATAATGGATGCAGTCCATAAGATGTCGATGAAAAATGGTGACAAGTTGACTGAGATAGCAGTTATCTGATGACCTTGAATACCGATGACGTGTGTCGAGGGTTATCGGAGATCCACGAAGACTGTCGAAGAATATCGCGTGACCGAATTCTAGGCGCTTTTGACCTGTCGCATGACGTCGAGAAGAACTTAAGCTGAACTCAGGGTTGAATAACAAGATAAGTCATCATGGACCAGGGCTGACGAAATCTGAAGGCTTCTATGGATGTAGCCCCAGAATAAAATGGCTGTCCATGGGTAACAGCTCCCAGACGAAAGGACCCTTGAAAATTGATTTAATTCCCATTATAAAAAATGCAAATTCTAATTTTAAACATGTCAATGATTACTTTTATAAATCATTTGATAAATACATGTCTTTCTTATTGTTTAATAAGCAATGACAGAGTATCTGGATAGTATTAATTCACCAGCGTAGATATATCAATCCTAGAAAAATTGACATAAATTCACTCCTGAAAAATGCTGAAATATAAACATTCCATCACTACAATACATTTGTGATAGTCATTTGAAGCCAGAAATTATTAAAATATCATGCCTATCAAAGTTACCGAAAACTGGCTTCTGATTGATATATTATTACAACAAAATCTGGATTAGAAATTCAAACCAAAATTACCTCTTAGAGTAAAGACTCTAATATATCTCCTTTAAGCTGAAATATACTAATAAAATACAAAATAGACTCACCACCATTGTAGGAAAACTCCAAAATTAATTAAAACTGATGGTCGTAACTTCCTTGCTCCTCAGAACACAACCTCTCTCAAAGAGTAACAAAATGAAAGTGATCCAACTCTCTGTGCACAGCAATGAGGTGCACTGTACAAGCAATAGACCTCGGGCAGGTTTTGGAATGCTAATATTCAACCTGTTACTAGAACCTGGAACCTACAACAAAATAACCTGCAAGAATACTTGAGCCCTTCCTATTTAAAGTAGCTAAATACATTATGTATTTATTACACAACTCAATAAATAATACCGCCATCACAAGGCCAAATGACTAATTTATCATTACCTTTTGAATTTAGACTTACTTTTTTTAAATACAACTTTCAGGATAATACCATTTATCGATTTCTCCTGTTAACATTTTCTGTGTTAAATAAACAAATTTTAGAATTTGGCTTGAGTGCAAAAATCAAAATTGCTTTGGACACTCATAAGAAAAAAAAATAGTGTCATTAAGGTCATTGAAGCACATTTTTACAACTCCTTACTCTAAGCCATATCATTTCATTCTATCCTAAAATCTTACATCCTAATCCTATCCTACACCTATCCACCGAGTCATGTCATTGACTTATATATATATATATCAGTCAGGGAAACTCCCGGTTTTCCGAGATCGTTTGAAATGTCCCTTTTTCGAGATAGTTGCGTTCACCGAAGCGTGAATCACCGCTGAAAACCTTCGCCCTGTGTAGTCTTTCTCGGCTGTTTTCAGACCCTTATGTATGTGTGCGAAACACTCGGTAATTTCAAAACGTGCCAAATACAGATCTGTTCGTCGTAAAACATGCAATCATTGGCTGGTTGACGAAGCGGAAAAAAAGTATACTGTATGCACCTTCAAAACAAACATACTGCAAAATATTGGGGCTAGTGGTCACCAAATAAAGTGCATTATAAAAGTCTGCCTATCAGCTCACATCCATGTCCAAACTTCCCCCAAACGTCCAGCCCAGATGAGTTAAAAGCAATATCATGATGTCATGCCATGTCGTTATGATCTTGACCATTCTCCATTCGACATGATCCATGCTAGCAGTGAACAGGTGTGAGATCAATGGTTTATGATCATTATCGAAAACTGCATGTCCATTTTCCATTTAGCCCATGATAGCACTAACTGCCGGAGAGCTGGTTAGAGCACAGAGCTATACCATGGGAACGAATATATTTTCCAAGTCTTTCTTATCAGATATTATGTAATGCCGTACCCAAAATAACTTTCAGCATGATCATGGAAGGTCCATGGTAGTACCATAGCTCTATGCACACTTTGTACACGCAGTACACACACCACACGTTCTGCTACAGCATACAGCGGAGTATCTCGGCACAAAGGCTGAACGCAGAGACTAAAAATTACGTCCTTTTACGAGAACTTTTACTTGCATTTTTCCATCATAAATGTGTCCCTCTTTTCAATAGCATCGAAGCACCACGGTGGCGAATTCTCTTTTTTTCGAATATAGATGAGAAATTTAGTTTTCTTTAACATATTTGAAAATAAAAATCCGCCACCGTGGTGCTTTTTTATATGAATTTTTTAGTGAGGGTATGTCAGAAACCCCATTCATTTTTTACAGGAGAACTATTCGGTGAGATCCTAAAAGATTACGTCATGCGACCACAAATCCCTGTTATTCGAGATTCTGACGCTCTCGCAAAAGCGGGAGTTTCATTGACTGTATATTGAGCGAGTTTACAACACTTGACAAATAATGGTTCAGAATTATTTAACCCTAAAATAATGTTTTTTTTTTAAATTAAATGTAATGATTATGAGTAATATGAAAGATAAACTCCATATTTTTTCTGAAACTTTTCTGGTGGAATAATTGCATGAACATGAACACAATTGTGGCCATTCAATGTAGTAATGCATATTCAAGAGTAACTAATATTTTCCGCATTTTCCTGATATTACCATTACTCCATGTACCTAATATTAATGGGCTCCGCGTGGGTTGGAGGTCTCGTCTCCATGTGGGTCCTATCTGGGCCCCGTGTGGGTTCAAGTATATGTTTTTATTTGGGTTCCATGTGGGCCAATATGGACCCAGATATCTTAGACTGGATGCGTTTCAACATTACCCATCACCCCTTGTAAACCTGTTGTAACTCTGTAAAATGTCGGTTTCATGAGGGCGATAGCAGCATTTTTTCAATTCAATTCAATTCATTTTCATCTATTTCACTTCCATCAAACAAAAACAAATTGTATACCATATATAAACATACGAATTTAATAGAAGATTTCGCTGGGACTGTTGTAAGATTATTATTACTCAAGTTTACAAATTTATAACCAATGGAAACCAGTTAACCTTATACCCATATCCCCTTTCATCACCATGTTGTGACTCGGTATTAAAAATGTCGGTTTCATGAGGGTGATAACAGCATTTTTTAATAGAAGATTTCGCTGGGATTGCTGTAAGATTATTTTTTACTCAAAATTACAAGTTTATAACCAATGGAAGCTAGTTAACATTACCCATATCGCCTTTCATCACCATGTTGTAACTCGGTAAAATGTCGGTTTCATAGGGGCAGGCCCAAAGCAGTATTTTTTTTAATTTGGTTGGGATACTGTTATTACTAAAGTTTGCAGTGTTATAACCAGTCAAAGCATTCAACATTACGCTTATTACCCATCATTACCCTGTTGTAATTAGGTAACTGTCGGTTTTATCAGGGTGATAACAGTAGCAGCTAGCAACAGGAATTATAATTTCGGTATTAGTGATAACGGTAATATTTGGTGTTACTCAAATTTCCAGGTCATATTACAGTTAATATCCGGTAAAATTTATAATCGGTAAAAAATTGCCAGTGGGTATAAATTTAGTTATGTCCATTGCAGCCAAGCTCCGACATTACAGATGTACTTACCTGACGTGTTTTGTTTATTAACATATCGCGTTACTTTGTATTTTCCTACAGATATATTCGGCAAGAAGATCTCGGAATCATTGACTGTGGGACAATGTCGAGAGAAGTTGAGACACAGGTACCTGACTAAACTTTGCAAAATTCAACTGAAGCCCTGGGATAATTCAGATTACGCTGAGCTCAAAGATTTGCATACGGTTGTAACAATGATGAAGAAAGACTCGAGTGGAAGAGATTCCAAAAAGAAAGTAGAATTGGAGGGCTCTGTTGATAAGATATTTTCTACCAAAGTAAACGGGAAGCTCCCATCTCGAATCTTTATTTCAGCTCCAGCTGGAGTAGGGAAGACAACAGCTGTTGCAAAGATAGCGTATGACTGGGCCCAAGAAGAAAAGGAATCGGCATTGGAACACTTGCCACTTCTTTTTGTTGTTAAATTTCGTAACACAAGCCACAAGACATCGATCGGAGAAGCAATCATATCTCAGCTTTTAAGCGATGTTGATGATCTCACACCAGAGGGAATTGAGAGTTTCATCCGTAGAAATCAAGACATCTGTCACATCATACTAGACGGACTGGATGAATATGCTGGCATTACTTCATCGAGCAACATTGTCAGTGTCATTCGATGTGAGGAGTTTCCACAAAGTCGGGTCCTTGTAACAACTCGCCCTCATCTAGAAGGATACTTCAATCAAGATGACCTTCCAAGGGTATACACAAAAATGTGGATCGAAGGATTTTCGATGGGGAGTTCCATAGAATACATTGACAGATTCTTCACACTGTCTTCGAATGACGAAAAGGGGAGAAAGCTGAAAAAATACCTCAACGACCAACCACTCATCGATGAACTTGTCAAAACACCCCTCTTTTGTCTAATGATCTGTCACCTGTGGAGTGAAGATCAACTAGGTAGTCATGTCAGTACCCAAACAGATTTGTTTGACAGCGTGAATAAATTTCTAATGCACCATGCAAATGCTCGCTCAGGGTTAACATTCACTAACAAAAACTTAGAAGGAATAGTTAACGAAATTGGGAGAGTTGCGCTCTACGGTCTACTCGATGATGCAAAAAAACTAATCTTCACGCCCCAAGATTTCCGTAGAGTTCCTCGTATCCTTGATAAGGCATGCAATCTTGGAATAGTTTCCAAGACGACAGTGCCAATCACAAACCTTCCTCAGTCCGACGAGACCACTTCCACTCAAATTGAATTTTATCACAAATTAGCACAAGAACATTCGGCGGGCAAATTCATATCTAGTGAAACATGGCGCATACTATTCCGGTTAAGAGTATCTAAGTTGGACCGAATATTGCGAAAGATAAATTCAAACATCGGAGACTATGAGCAACTCATCCGGTTTGCTGCTGGCACAGACAGGCATCTAGGAATACGAATAATGGAGGCACTCCTTGCAAACGAGAAGTTGGAAGAGAACGAACGGTACCGCATTCTACTTGACTGTTCGTCAGAGTCTACAGACAGTGGAGGGGACATGTCTTCGTTGGTTCAAAGATGCGTCACTGCACAGAGTATAATTCTGAAGTCACCAACTATCTACACTGTCGTTGGGCTGCAAAATCTTCCCAAGCGACTCCAACGTGAGGTATATTAAGACCAATATACATTCCTCTTTTCAACAAAGATAACAATTTTAAGATCATTTAATTTCACATTTTCTTACTTTGTATGTGTTGCCTTCTTCCTTAATATTACCATGTTCATCAACGTGTGTTTTCCTCTCCCTCTCCCCTGACACTAGGTAAGAACAATGAGGTTCATGGAGTCTGTGCTTACGACTGATGTGACAAGACGAATGTGGTCCTGTCTCACATTATTCCCCAGTTTAAATACCATCAACATCACAGACTCTTCTCTAAGTTTCCCATCATCTCTTCCCAGGCTCTCGTCGTTTACTCATTTGTCAGGCGAGAGAATGACGCCTAGCTCTTACAAAAGCGTACTCTCGTCTCTACCTAATGCAAGGGAACTTAATGTATCAATCGCAATCGAAGATACGAGCAACACTTTTGAAATAACAAGCGATGCCAAGCGAATGAAAAAAATTGTATATCGTCAACACGATATGAACACGATCAATGTGACACTTCTACCATGCGTGTCACAGTCATTGGGGGAAGTCAATTTGGGATTGAAATCTGGAGGGCTTGCCCTTCTATTTGGGGAACAATCTCGGAATCAGCACCTACTATCTGTTTCTGGTGATATGGGCAGATACGGAGAAATCCTGGTTGACCTGTTTGTCAAGACAACACAACTTACCTACTTGAATTCTCCGTAAGTATTTTTTTCTCTCATTAACAAAACCAGATCACCTTTCTATTCTCGCCTACCCCTTTCCTGATCTACATTAATTGTCCAATTCAGATCTTAGTTTACTCCATGCGTGAGATGTAGCCAAAGAGATTGAGAGAAAGCTTATGTGGGTGTCTTGGACTCTCTTTTGCTTTGTTCAGTATTCCTTTTCGTTTGTTTTTTAACAGATATAGATATTGTCTTTGATAAAGTCGTTGTTTTATCCTTCAGATATAATTATAAAGGCTAACATGCAAAAGGGTTTAAATCCATTTTTATCATTTGGCATTTTCTTGCATGTTTTGATGGACATCTACCAGGTTCATCAAACTGATTATAATCCAACTCCCAAAATTTTCAAATTTCAAAATTATTAAAAAGGGACGTGAAATATACGTTTTCATGCAAAAGTGATACAATCTCCCTTTGCCCAATCTTCATAAAACGCTTCCTTTTCTTATTTCACCTAAATCAATGTTTCCTTTCAGAAAGCACTTCCTTTGCTTAAAATCATGATTATACGTTTCAAAAATGCCAGATAAAAAGGTCCTTCAGACTGTTCTTATTTTATATGAATTTGTATATAATTTTGGATTTAGTCCCTTTGCATTAAAAGTCTAGAGTAGTAATGGATCTCTAAAACATGTAAAAGGTTTGATATTAATATGATAATCCCTCTCTCTTCCCCTACCCTTCATATTGCCAGTTAAGATATTGAGAAAGGTTTACTGGTCTGTTATAAGATACATGTAAAGGTTTGCCTGACATAGCAACAACTTGAAATCAGTTTTTATTCAAAATGGACTAAACCCATAAAGTGGAACGCCTCTGGCAGTCTCGTCTGCATTACGCAATTCGATATAACAGCAGTGCCGCCTTTGAAAACAGTTAATGAATTATTATTTACAGAGGAAAAAAAAACTAATAAGATAATAAAATATTATATCCATTTACCCAAAATGACCTTTGACCATGATCATGTAACCTAAAACATGTGAAAAAATTCAAACTTGATTACCCTTATGTTTTTAATGAGCAAGATCAATTAACTTTCTACGTTATGATGCAAATTCAACACATATTCCCAACACGACCAGACTTCATTAACCTTTAAATGACCTTTGATCTTAGCCAAGTTCCTGAAACGCACACAGGGTATTCAGGGATACATTGCTGCTCTTTTGTCCAAGTTTCATGAACTAGATCCATAAACTTATAAGGTTATGATGACTTTACCTAAAAAACACATGACCAAAGTTTGTTGACCCCAATTGACCTTTTACCTTAATTATGTGACTTGAATCTCGCACGGGATTTTCAGTGATACACCTTTAACCTTATGTCTAAGTTTTATGAACTAGGTCTATATACTTTTGTAGTTATGACAACATTTCAAAAACTTAACCTTGGTTAAGATTTCAATATTGATTCCCCCGACATGGTCTAAGTTCATAGACACTAAATGACCTTTGACCTTAGTCATGTGCCCTATAACTCAAGCAGGATGTTTAATAATACTTGGTTAACTTTATGTCCAAGTTTCATGAACTAGGTCTATATATTTTTTAAGTTATGATGACATTTAAAAACTTAACCTTGGTTGAGATTTCAATGTTGACGATGCCGTAGGAAAAGCGGCGCCTATAGTCTCGCTCTGCTATTATATGCAGGCAAGACAAAATGATAAATATAAAGGAGTCATCTGAAATAAGCTACATTTTTGTTACATATTTTGATGAC
Source organism: Lytechinus variegatus (assembly GCF_018143015.1). Classification (NCBI taxonomy): domain Eukaryota; kingdom Metazoa; phylum Echinodermata; class Echinoidea; order Temnopleuroida; family Toxopneustidae; genus Lytechinus; species Lytechinus variegatus. Next base: position 33,305,637 of record NC_054745.1, on the reverse strand, counting down.
TCTTGAACATAGTATAAGAACTTCCTGAAAGGAAGCATAGATTTGGGTGAACTAAAAGGTAAATTCCCTGCCAACTCGTCCACTCACCACATTAGTCTGGTCTGCTAGTGAAATTATTTGGACACGGTGGAAAAAAGAAAGATTTTTTTCTCCAGACCTTTGAAAACAGAGGATGCAAAAAAAAATCTGACAGCAGGAACAGTGAAAAAAAAGGTGAAAATGAAAAAAAAATAATAAGTGGTCTGATAGACTAGTGCAATACAAAACTTAATAGCAGTGCATTATTTTGTATTCGCTTAGTTCTTAAATTGAAACAAATCTTGAGGTTTGAACTATTTCCTTTTTTTTGATGGGGGTTCAGGTCCTAACTTTTATTCTTTTGTGGTAATTTTTTTTTAAAAGAGCCCCCCAACAAAACAGTAGCGGGTGTTTATTTTAAAAGTGTTAACATGTAAGTTCCTAATGGTCATGGGCTTTAACCTTCTATATGTTGTCAGTTTTTAAGGACCTCCTCTTCCCTCAAAAGAATTTAGAAATATCCCTGAAGGGGATTAATACCCTGCCAAAAGACGTTAAAGGGGAATTCAACCAAATAAAAACTGGATTTTAGAGGAAAAAGGAAAATCAGACAAGTTTATAGGTTAAAGTTCAACACAATATTGAACAAACAATAAGAAAGCTGTGAATATTCAAAAGTTGTAAATGATAGTAATATCGCTGTGTATCGATTTCATTTGTAGCTGGATGCTCAACAATAATCTGAAATTAAATGATAGCAAAAGTGAATTTTTGCTCATCGGCACCTCACAGCAGATCTCTAAAATTAATATCAACTGTATAAATATTGGAGTATCCAATGTCAAACCATGTGATACTGCAAGGAATTTAGGAAATTATTTTGATACAAACCTCAATATGGAAACCCAGGTCACAAATGTATGCGAATCAACATGTTATATCCTCTTTAACTATCGGCGCATTCGCAAATACTTTGATCAAGAAAGTATCAAACTGGTGGCACATGCTCTGATTACAAGTAAGCTTGATTACTGCAATGGTTTGTTGTTTGGAATGTCTGATAGTCTCATTTTTAAGTTACAAAGAGTCCAAAATTCATGTGCAAGACTCATTTACCGCGTCCCAAAGTTCAGTTCGACTACACCTCTTCTCAGACAACTCCACTGGTTGCCTGTACGTCAAAGAATTTCATTCAAAATTCTGTTAATTGTACATAAATCATTAATCGATCAAGCCCCACATTACATTACAGTATCTGTTTTACTTATTTTCCCCCTTTCCAACACAACATTTTATGACCAAGGCTGATTTCCCCTTTAACATTGAATATGAATCTTTACCCGAAATGAATGTTTGTGGCATCTTTGAACTTTTAAAAGCACTTGCTAAAGCTGAGTAGTAGTTAGATCCACAAGTAGTTTTCCTGCCGTTGTGGCTATCGTATGTGGCTACCAAGGTAATGCACTCTCTGACAAATGAAAAAAAATGGTTCTTGCATATCTTTACCTCAAGGCCAATGTGTGAGCCACAATTCATGAGTTCAAATCGCAAGGTTTTAACCTAAATTTTGCCGTGTAAGATGATGTTACCATGGTAACACAATTTCTGAAACAGGCACAAAAAATTCAAGGAAATAGTTTAAAACAGAGGAAGGAGCTCTAACTGCAAGATTTTTTACCGATTTTATGTCATAATTTACTGTTACCATGGCAACACAATGTCCAACACATGCAAAAATTTGTTTTGCACTTCTTTAACCCAATACCAATGTAAATATACACACACATACACCAACATTCAACCCCCTTCACCACCCTTTCAGCTTGTTTATGAATCTGCATTCAGATATTTCGTGCATTAAGATTACAGGACATATAGAACATCTGTTCAAAAAACGTCTGAATTCAAGAACTAAGCGAGAACAAAACAATGCACTGCTATTGAGTTTTGTACTGTTACTAGTCTATAAATCAAACCAATTACAAATAACAGATTTTTACTTTTTTTTAGCATATCCTAGTTTTAATTCTCAATCATAAACAGGGGTCTGGAGAAAGAAATCATGCTTTTGTCCCCGTTGTCCACAAGTAGGGCATTTTTGACAGACCAGACTACATGGTCTATCTTTATTTAGTCTAATGCCATTTCGTCCGTCAACATTTTGTATAACAACTGTTTTGGTTCAATCATCACTTCGACTAATCACTTGATCATCATTCTAGTACCATTTCGACTAAAAAAATAACCAGTTGGTCTCATACCCATTTTCTTTGCATTCATTTTGAGCAATTAACAGTTTAATTGGACAAAATGGTATATGAATTGAATAGCTGTTGGACCAACAGGTTATTAGACAGAATGACATTATACTTAATGAAAGTAGACCATGTGGTCAGTGGATGAACTGACGGTAGACCAAATGATAGTTGACGAGATGGACGAACTGGCATTAGCCGAATTTAAAATGAGCCAATAAAATATGATTCCTGAATGATTGAAGGAGGGATGTATTGATAATGAACATATGTCCTTATTATATATCAATGTAAATTATGTAATGATTTGGGGATTTATCAATAGGTCATTTGAAAATAATACATGAGGTGGAAATCGCGAATTAAAAAGCGCTATTTGGCCTTCCGAAATATGCCTCGCAATTGACTCGAATTTGATAACGTGTATGATGGTACCAGAGACGTGATTGGCTCTCCCACGTCAAGCTCCACTTGCGTGCAAAACCTATTGCGAATGCTAGTGAACGTGCACTTTTTCTACACTGCCACTGAGTAGTTCGATCGTGAAATGGAAGAAAACCCGGAAGTAACATCTATATTTGAATTTCGAAACAAATGTTGTCGAAGAAGAAGTTATTCATGACGAAGTTTCTAGCTCTAGTGAAAAACAAAGCGACGTGGAAGAATGGTAATTGCGCCTGTGATTGGGAGTGGAACCAGGCCCCCGTAGCTACCGCCATTTTGTTTAATCCATTAGAAGCTAAAATAAGCCCTCATTAATATTAATTTCGTAAGATGCTCCCTCGTCAACTGTGGTTTTGTACGTGTATTAGACAATACGCACATCAGCGCAGTGACAAAGGTCAACTTGGAAAATTCATTAATGTATTCATTTTCTTACGCGCTCGTGACGGGAAGGATTCAGCGAATCAAGCAAGCTCAAATCTGAGACGATACGTTGCGCTTTATAAAGTATCGATATCACAAGCGATATCACTTAAAAACAAAACAATGTTTGTATTTCGTCTTATAGGCCTAGATGCTAATTCTAAAAGGGAAGATGAAAAGAGTAGATCAAGTCGCGATTAGGTAAAAAGGTGGAGGTGGGGGCTAATCATGGTTATAACAATGATGGTATTCATTTCCACTGGTTGAGTATGAATACTGAAAAAAAAATCACTTTCACCACTAAAAGAGTCATTTCTTGTTACAAATTTAATTTGGAGAAGTAAAAAAGAAAAATATTCATGGATCCCCGTGCCTGCTTTCTTCTGGAGTCCGTTTCATAATGAATTACACTGAGCTATTTAAACATCGCTATTATTGTGATAACCGTGGGAACCTTCATTATGATTGGTATTCGTAGTTACCATACTTGTAACTCATGATGAAACGGGCCCCAGTTTATCATGCTCAATATGTTTCCTGTCCCCTTTATTCTCCAGCATTTCTTACTCTGTTTTTTTTCCATTTAATCATTTTCCCACTCATGTTCTTTTGTGCCGCCTTTCTCCTACATATGAAGAGCTCACTTTTAAAAGGGGTTAGGTCCATTTTTAATCAAATTTGATTTTTATGTCTTAATTGATTTTTAGTAGCTCTATAAGATGATACCATAGAAAAGTTAAAATTCCCATTAAAAAGTGAACTAAAAAAAGAAAATTCATTTTTTTCAAAGGGGTTAGGTCCATTCATAATTCTTCTGGACAATAATATCTTTAAAAAATATGAAGATAAGTAGATTTCTTTTATACCCAATTTTGAATTTGTAATGGTAGGGTATCATGAAAATTCATTTTAGCATAAGAATATTGCAATATGGGAGAATAAAAAAAATGATTTTATTGGAGTGGCCCTAGCCCCTTTTGCAACTTAACTTTTCATATATTTCCTTCTTATTTTTCTACTTGTTATCTGCAGGCGCGCTGGAACACTTTCAGTTTTGGGAGGGCAAAATCCCGAAGGGGGCACAATATTTTTGACAGTGTGAGATACCGAAGCGATCGAGCGGGAGAGGCTGTGGGACCTTGTTACACCCACAAATGTAATAATCGCCCACAAATGTAATAACGCCCACAAATGTAATAACGCCCACAAATGTAATAACACTTTACCCACAAATGTAATAATTTCACCAACAAATGTAATAATGCACTTTACCCACAAATGTAATAATTTTTGATCGCCCACAAATGTAATAATGACTTTACCCACAAATGTAATAAATTTGAAGGGATTTTTGGCAAATCCGTTCTGAACTAAAATCGTATAGTAACGCGTTCATATAGCACAAAAGTGCAAAGTCTCTTTCCTGACCCGGTTAATTAACAAATTATAATATAAATCCAAAGTCTTTATTCCAGACCCGGTTGTTTCAAAAATTATAATATAAATCCAAAGTCTTTATTCCAGACCCGGTTGTTTCAAAAATTATAATATAAATCCAAAGTCTTTATTCCAGACCCGGTTGTTTCAAAAATAATAATATGAGCCCAAAATCTTTATTCCAGACCCGGTTGTTTCAAAAATTATAATATAAGTACAAAGTCTTTATTCCAGACCCAGTTGTTTAAAAATAATTATATGAACCTAAAGTCGGTATTCCAGACCCGATTGTTTCAAAAATGATAATATAAGTCCAAAGTCTTTTCTCCAGACCCTGTTGTTTCAAAAATTATAATATAAATCCAAAGTCGTCTTCCAGACCCTGTTGTTTCAAAAATTATAATATAAATCAAAAGTCTTTATTCCAGACCCGGTTGTTTAAAAATAATAATATAAGTCCAAAGTCTTTATTCCAGACCCGATTGTTTCAAAAATGATAATATAAGTCCAAAGTCTTTTCTCCAGACCCGGTTGTTTAAAAAATTATAATATAAATCCAAAGTCTTTTTTCAGACCCGGTTGTTTCAAAAATTATAATATAAATCCAAAGTCTTTATTCCAGACCCGGTTGTTTCAAAAATAATATGAGCCCAAAGTCTTTATTCCAGACCCGGTTGTTTAAAAAATAATAATATGAGCCCAAAGTCTTTATTCCAGACCCGGTTGTTTCAAAAATTATAATATAAATCCAAAGTCTTTTTCCAGACCCTGTTGTTTCAAAAATTATAATATAAATCAAAAGTCTTTATTCCAGACCCGGTTGTTTGGAAAATTATAATATAAGTCCAAGGTCTTTATTCCAGACCCGGTTGTTTCAAAAATTATAATATAAATCCAAAGTCTTTTTCCAGACCCTGTTGTTTCAAAATTATAATATAAATCAAAAGTCTTTATTCCAGACCCGGTTGTTTAGAAAATAATAATATAAGTCCAAGGTCTTTATTCCAGACCCGGTTGTTTCAAAAATTATAATATAAATCCAAAGTCTTTTTCCAGACCCTGTTGTTTCAAAAATTATAATATAAATCAAAAGTCTTTATTCCAGACCCGGTTGTTTAAAAAATAATAATATAAGTCCAAAGTCTTTATTCCAGACCCAGTTGTTTCGAAAATAATAATATGAGCCCAAAGTCTTTATTCCAGACCCGGTTGTTTAAAAAATAATAATATGAGCCCAAAGTCTTTATTCCAGACCCGGTTGTTTAAAAAATAATAATATGAGCCCAAAGTCTTTATTCCAGACCCGGTTGTTTCAAAAATAATAATATAAGTCCAAAGTCTTTTTTCCAGACCCGGTTATTTCAAAAATTATAATTTTAGTCCCAAATGAGATACATTAATGATATTCCAGTGGAATAAAAATGAGAATCGAGCTTAGTCTTTTCTCCAGACGCTAATGGTAAATTGAAAATCAAGCATAGTGTTTGCTCCAGACCCGGTAACTAAAAGCTGAAACTTTATAGTAATGTGTTTATATAGCACAAAAATGCGAAATCTTTTTTTCAGACCCGGTTAATTAAAAAATTATAATATAAGTCCAAAGTCTTTTTTCCAGACCCATTTATTTCAAAAATTATAATAATTATAAAAAACAAAGACCCACGATCCTATTTATGTTGAATAACATGGAAATGTAGCGTAGTATTTCTGTTAGACCCAGTTATAAAAGTCATTAAAGGTCAAGTCCACCTCAGAAAAATGTTGATTTGAATCAATAGAGAAAAATCAGACAAGCACAATGCTGAAAATTTCATCAAAATCGGATATAAAATAAGAAAGTTATGACATTTCAAAGTTTTGCTTATTTTTAAAAAGATATATATGAACGAGCCAGTTACATCCAAATGAGAGAGTCGATGATGTCACTCACTCACTATTTTTTTTTTGTTTTCTATTGTTTGAATTATACAATATTTCAATTTTTACGAATTTGATGATTAGGACCTCCTTGCCTGAAGCACAAAATGTTAAAATAATGGAATTCCACGTGTTCAGGGAGGAAAGAAACTTCATTTCACATGACAATGACGAGAAAATAAAAATATTTCATATTTCAAACAATAAAAACAAAAGAAATAGTGAGTGAGTGATGTCATCTGTTCCTCATTTCATACCGACCGAGATGTGCATATAACTGTTTTGTGAAATGAAGCGAAACATTAAAATGCCATAACTTTCTTATTTTACATCCGATTTTGATGAAATTTTAGTGTTATGCTTGTTGAATTTTTCTCTTTTTATTCAAATCAAGTTTTTGTTGGGGTGGACTTGTCCTTCAAAAAAAAATAATTTCTTGTATATTCCTTCCTTTTTTCTATGAAAAAACCTAAATAACAAAACATTAAAATACATATGAAAAAAAAAACCCTGAGAAATAAGATATCAGTAACCAATAGGGGGATTACTTCCCGAAAACGATAAAGTTGTTGATTGACGATCTATGATATATTATATAAAAGAAAAACATTCTAACAAGAGGGGATAACCATTCCATTCCATGTTTTTATTTGGCAATAAGTCATGATTGACTGTTTTTGCCACCCACTGTGTGAGAAGTAGGGTAACAATTTTATTTAGTATTATTTTTATTACGTCTTTTTGTCTCACCTGCATAGCAGAGTGAGACTATAGGCGCCGCTTTTCCGACGGCGACGGCGGCGTCAACATCAAATCTTAACCTAAGGTTAAGTTTTTGAAATGACATCATAACTTAGAAAGTATAAAAACCTAGTTCATGAAACTTGGCCATAAGGTTAATCAAGTATTACTCAACATCCTATTAGAGTTTCATGTCACATGATCAAGGTCAAAGGTCATTTAGGGTCAATGAACTTAGACCATGTTGTGGGAATCTGATGAATTACAATCAAAACTTAAAAAGGTTTTGGATCTGATTCATGAAACGTGGACATAGTAGTAATCAAGTATCACTAAGCATCCTGGGCAAGTTTCAGGTCACATGATCAAGGTCAAAGGTCATTTAGGATCAATGAACTTTGGCCGAATTGTTCTTTTTTTTGTTGAATTACCATCATAACTTTGAAAGTATGTTGGTCTAGTTCATAAAACTTGGACATAGGAGTAATCAAGTATCATCGTTCTGCCTTTTAGGTCACATGACCAAGGTCAAAGGTCAATGAACTTTGGCCATAATGGGGGTATCTGTTGAATTACCATCATAACTTTGCAAGTTTATTGATCTGACTTTTGAAACTTGGACATAAGAGTAATAAAGTATCACTGAATATCCTGTGCAAGTTCAGGTCACATGATCAAGGTCAAAGGTCATGTGAGGTCAATGAATTTTGGCCACATTGGGGGTATTTGTTGAATTACCATCCCATCTCTGTAAGTGTATTGGTCTAGTTCATAAAACGTGGAAATAAGAGTAACCAAGTATCACTTAACATCTTGTGCGAGTTATAGTAGTTTTCAAAGTCAGCACTGCTGCTATGTTGAATCGCGTGATGCAGGTGAGACGGTCAGAGGCATTCCACTTGTTTATTATTATTATTTCTTGTATATTCATTCATTTTTTTATGAAAAAAAAACACAATACCTTTAAATACATATAAAACAAAAAACTGAGGAATAAGATATCAGCACACAATATGGGGATTACTTCCCGTAAACGATAAGGTTGTTGATCGACGATCTATGAGATGTTATATAAAAGAAAATCATTCTAACAAGAGGGGATAACGTTTTAACAAGTTCTTCGGTACTTTAATTTTTCAGTGTACCAAGCACCATTTGTAATATATTCAGCATTTTTTTTATTAGTTACAATTCCAATAATCTCAGTGGCCTAAGATATATTTTCTGAGGTTATATTGACCCGTTAAGTAAAGAGAGAGAGAGGATTTATGTGATCAAGAAGTGATAAGATAGGAAAAAAAACTGATTTGAAATGACTGAAAGAGAGACAGGCAAAGAAAGAAGAGCCCCCTCCCACACCCGTACCAGAGTTACGGAGTTAGGCTGTCCCGTCGGTGGATTCAGGTCCATCAACATCTTGAGGTTTAATCTTTCCAGGGGGCAAACGTGTATGTGTGTGTGTTTGAGTTTAGTCAGATGTGTCTCAATCAGATTATTTACGTCTGGGACCGACCTTTAACGTCACCATCCGAAAGACGTGACTAGGGCTCGAACCTCGAACCTCTGCATCAATTTGTAACTTCCCCACATAGATTGGATTACAGGCGCACGCCACAACGCCCAGTCTTTAAATATGGTGTAGTCTTTGCTCTAGACCCATGCAGTTATTTCAAAATAGGAAATTATTAGAAACGATAAAAACAGACAAACAATATTAACAAAGACGCCACGATATCATTGATGTAGAATAACGTTGTTGTTGTTGTTATTTTGGGTTTTTAAGGCGCGTACCATTCAGATCTGAATATTTACGCCTTTTATTAATTTGACGTTTTTGTGGTATGCCTTATCACATATTTTTTTGGAGATGCTGGTGTCTAAGTTTTTAGATTAATCTTTTGCTTAATTTGTATTTTAAGAGAACTGTTTTTGTGGTATTCAATTCAATTCAATTTTATTTATTTCACTTCCATCAAACAAAAACAAGTTGTATACCAACTTACGGTATGCCTTATCACAGGGTTTTATAGTTTGGGAGATGCTGGTGTCAAAGTTTTTAGATTAATCTTTTGCTTAATTTGTATTTTAAGAGAACTGGATGTAGGGTAAAGACAACTCTCTAGACCCAAGCATTTTAACTGGGTTTAATTGGTCTTAGCTTTGGTTTTTTTTCAATATTTGTTTATCTTATAAATAGCTGGGTCTAGACGAAGGTCTAAGCATAATGATAATGTTATTCAACAGGAATAAGAATATGACAAAGTCTTATGTTTTTAAGATTGTTTGAATTAATTTCTAAATGACTGGGTCTGGAATAGAGACAACGATCTAAACATGTGCTTTTGTACTTGGTCTTAATTTGGAGGATTGTTGGTTCTAAGATTCGTTGTTGGGGGTTGGGTTTTATTGTTTTTTTTTATTCTTGAAATACTTGTGTCTGGAGGAAAGTCTGCAATCGATCTCCATGTTATTCCACAGTAGTTAGATTATTGGGCATTTGTTTTAGACAATTTTATTTTTAAATAATAACCAAGTTTGGAAAATGGACGTTTTCTTTGCAAATGCATAATTACAATGTTTTTGAGGGGTCTTAGTATCATTATACAAAAGAATCTGGGTGTGAGGTACAAACATATTTTTTTTACTGGGTGTAACTTTTGAAAACTGGTTTTAGATTTGATTTTCTTTTTTGATTAATTTCTTAGATAACCTGGTCTGGAGGAAAGAGTACGTTTTAGAACTCATGTTATTCCAAGAGAATATGATAGGGTCTTATGTTAGAAGATTTTTTTTTCGTAATTTTTGTAATGATTAGGTCTGGAATAAAGACAACATTCTAAACCTCTTTTTTAAAAAATTGTTCTTAGGTTCAAGGATTGCTTGGTATTAGATTTGGAGTTATTTATATTTTTACTCTTAGCCTTATTTTGAAAAACAAATGACTGGGTCTGGCTGAAAGTCTACGCTATTTGTCCATGCTCTATTTGGCGCAAACATTCACTACTGAATGACACGCGCCGTATAAGCTAAAACAACAACAACAACAACAGCTATCCAGCAATAATAAGATTATGGGGTCTTTATACGTTTTTTGTTGTTGTTGTATTGTTATTTACAATTTTTGAATAACAGGGTTTGGAGAAAAGGCTAAGCTCGATTTTCTTTTTTTCCACTGGAATATCATTATGGTATCTTAGTTTGGACTTATATTATAATTTTTGAAACTACTGCGTCTGGAAAAAGACTTTGAACTTTTGTGCTATATGAAGGCATTACTATGGGGTTTTAGTTTTTAGTGTTAAATAACGCGTATATTCACAATACGTTCAGTATAATTTAAAACAACAACAAAGACTTTGATTCCACCAGTTTTAATCAACTGGGTCTGGAGAGAAGACTAGGCTCGATTCTTATTTTTATTCCACCGGAACATCATTATCGTATCTTAGTTCGGACTTATATCATAATATTTGAAACAATCTGGTCTGGAATAAAGACTTTGGACTTATATTATTATTTTTTAAACAACCGGGTCTGGAATAAAGACTTTGGATTTATATTATAATTTTTGAAACAACCAGGTCTGGAAAAAGACTTTGGATTTATATTATAATTTTTTAAACAACCGGGTCTGGAGAAAAAACTTTGGACTTATATTATCATTTTTGAAACAATCGGGTCTGGAATAAAGACTTTAGGCTCATATGATTATTTTTTAAACAACCGGGTCTGGAATAAAGACTTTGTACTTATATTATAATTTTTGAAACAACCGGGTCTGGAATAAAGACTTTGGATTTATATTATAATTTTTGAAACAACCGGGTCTGGAATAAAGACTTTGGATTTATATTATAATTTGTTAATTAACCGGGTCAGGAAAAGAGACTTTGCACTTTTGTGCTATATGAACGCATTACTATACGATTTTAGTTCAGAACGGATTTGCCAAAAATCCCTTCAAACTTATTACATTTGTGGGTAAAGTCATTATTACATTTGTGGGCGATCAAAAATTATTACATTTGTGGGTAAAGTGCATTATTACATTTGTGGGTGAAATTATTACATTTGTGGGTAAAGTGTTATTACATTTGTGGGTAAAGTGTTATTACATTTGTGGGCGTTATTACATTTGTGGGCGTTATTACATTTGTGGGTGCAACAGGGTCCACCTGAATTTATCCACCTAAATCTTAGAAGGGACCACAAAAATTTCCAGCAAAAAAAAGGTTGTCAACCACAATTTTAGGGGGGGGCACAGCAATTTTAAGGGGGGTCTACCTGAATTTAGGGGGGACGCAGGAAAAAAATTGACGAGCAAAAAAAAAGATTCTCAACAAAAAATTTAGGAGGGGGGACTGTCCCCTATCTCAAATTTAGGGGGGACAGGTCCCCCTATCCCACCGCTTCCACCACCTATGGGCTAGAGTCCTTCAACCCCCCCCCTCCATCTGTACGAACCTCCTTATATACCCCACTCACATGAATTATTAAACTTAATGCACACAGGATTTCCTTCAGAAGTATATTATAGAAATGAAAATATTGTTTTTTTGTTTCAAAGGGCACTCGTCATGGTGACCATAAAACAGATCCTTCTCAAGTGAAAGGGGCAAAGAACGATTTTTCAGGAGCACTTTTCTTGGGTAAAAGGGGGCAGTGAATCAAGAAAGGGCACTTTCAAGAAGGAGAGGGGGCACTTTGTATTAGATGAAACGGGCTCTCAGATGGAAGGGCACAGATCACGTGGGGAGGCATTTTTGGGTTAAAAATCGCATATAAGGAAGAGCACTAATTGGTATTACCTAAAACAGGTTCTCATCAGGTGAAAGGGACACAGTACACGTTCATGAGGGGGCATTTTCTTGGAAAAAAAGGAACTTTCCAGTGCTTTAAAAAGTAGGGGGAATTGTGCCCCCCCCCCCCCAGCATACAAAAACAAATTTGTTTTGGTTCAAACTATTAACATACGCTTAAGAAAAAGGTAAAGCTTAATCCTCTGATAATGTGATTTTTTTTCTGGATAATTAATAAAATTCACCACTAACCAGAAAATTCCTTCATGTCTTTCATTTGTGTTCATAAAGTATTTGTACAGAGCTAAAATGAAAGGGATTTGGGATTGTCAAAATTCAAAATGAGACGGAGATCGAGAGAGGGAAAGAGTGATGAGAAGTGGGTTGAAAAGAGATGAGAAAGAAATGGAGGGGCACATAATTATGAAGAGAATTTAGAGGGGGTGGTGAGAGAGCTCATGTTGGAAGTAGGAACAAAAGGGGTGAAAGAAAACAAAGACGAGATTTTTGAAACCAGGAGACAGATAACCAAGGGCGCCGGAAGCGGGGGGGGGAGGGGGCAGGGGGCACTTGCCCCCCCCCCAAAAAAAAAAAAAAAAAAAAAAAAAAAAAATTCGGGGGGGGGCAAAACGAGATTTTGCCCCCCCCCCATGTGCCCCTCTGAAAGTAGAAAAATGATAAATTATTTAAGGACAAAAGCAAACGAAGGCACTTTTCTGCCTGAAAACTGTCATTTCCATTGTCAAAAATGAAAAAACGTCAACCAACATAACTGTTAAGTGAAACATACCTTTGTTAAGCATCTTTTCCATCTTATTACAGTGTGATAACGTTTAACCTTTTAATGAATACTTTTCAGACTAAAAGCGAATGGCAAATTGATAGTGGTCCACCAATGATTAGGTTTATAATTCTATGATGCTGGCTGTGTCGTCTAACAAACGCGCGGTCGCCCAGAAACGCTCAGACCGGACCCGATATCACTAACGCGCGTGAACACTAGTTACTCGAGCAACATATGGAATCTATGTCATAGCTGTCAAGCCCAGAAACCATAACATCTCGAGAAACTTGTTTCAATTATTTCATTTTCAACTAAATATAAATTGAGTTAATACAGTGCTACAAGTCAGTGCCCTAAAGAAAATACCAAGGTCATTTCAACTCAATATAGACATGTTATCAGAAAATAACACGCAGAATAATCATTTGGAGAGGATTATAATTTATAATTTGTGAAAATGGTGAATCCCACTCGAAAGCAACTTGAGATAATGTTTAGACATGAAAAAAATAAAATCATCTGTGAAAGTGTCTTCTTGACCGGACTCATATTATCCGAGATATGAATAAAAATGTAAATAGAGAATATAAAAGAAAAAAAATAAGCGTTACAGTACTGCTCTACTATAAAAAAAATCTTAAGATATTTTCACAGCCCCGTATTTTCCTCTATTCCTTTTCATTGGCATGATTGGAAGGCGTTTTGTCTGATACTATTTCAGCTCATATGATGTAGCACTTATGTATTTTAGATTCCAAAACTTCTTCCCATTACCTGTTACTAATCAGATCGAGATGGCAGCTATGTTCTCTGGTTCATCCCAGCTTTTGTTATTCATGGACGTTTGCAAAAAAAAAAAACAATCCGGGAGTGGGTGGGGCTGCAAGACCTAAATTTTCGAAGAAACTTAAGAGCGAGGGGGTTTGTGATGGGGAGCTTAAAAATTTTCTAGAATAAAATTGAAGGATTTCGTGCACACTTTTGGTGAATTTTGCCCTCTCGATCGGCGGCCCCGGCTGCGTACGGTCATGTTCATCTTAAAGTCTTTAAAAGGCCTATATTACATTGGTTTGAAACAATTTCGTTTGCAATAAGGCTCGTAATTTGCTGGAACTGCGACCCTGATCATGAAGAAACACCAGTCTGGGTCAGAAGGGAGGAAACAGAAGGAGCAAAAAGAACTCCAAGACTGTTTAATTCTCAAGAAATTTATTTTTGAATGCTCTTAGAAACGCAACTTTTATACCCAATTTTTACACAAAGTCCTTACCGTGGGGGGGGGGGGTCTGTTGCACCCACAAATGTAATAACGCCCACAAATGTAATAACACCCACAAATGTAATAATGCACTTTACCCACAAATGTAATAATTTTTGATCGCCCACAAATGTAATAATGACTTTACCCACAAATGTAATAAATTTGAAGGGATTTTTGGCAAATCCGTTCTGAACTAAAATCGTATAGTAACGCGTTCATATAGCACAAAAGTGCAAAGTCTCTTTTCCTGACCCGGTTAATTAACAAATTATAATATAAATCCAAAGTCTTTATTCCAGACCCGGTTGTTTCAAAAATTATAATATAAATCCAAAGTCTTTATTCCAGACCCGGTTGTTTCAAAAATAATAATATGAGCCCAAAGTCTTTATTCCAGACCCGGTTGTTTCAAAAATTATAATATAAGTACAAAGTCTTTATTCCAGACCCAGTTGTTTAAAAATAATTATATGAACCTAAAGTCGGTATTCCAGACCCGATTGTTTCAAAAATGATAATATAAGTCCAAAGTCATTTCTCCAGACCCTGTTGTTTCAAAAATTATAATATAAATCCAAAGTCTTATGAACTCCAAATCTAACACCAAGCAATCCTTGAACCTAAGAACATGTTTTTAAAAAGAGGTTTAGAATGTTGTCTTTATTCCAGACCTAATCATTACAAAAATTACGAAAAAAATCTTCTAACATAAGACCCTATCATATTCTCTTGGAATAACATGAGTTGTAAAACGTACTCTTTCCTCCAGACCAGGTTATCTAAGAAATGAATTAAAAAATAAAATCAAATCTAAAACCAGTTTTCAAAAGTTACACCCAGTAAAAAATATGTCTGTACCCCACACCCAGATTCTTTTGTATAATAATACTAAGCCCCTACAAAACATTGTAATTATGCATTTGCAAAGAAAATGTCAATTTTCCAGACTTGGTTATTATTTAAAAATAAAATTGTCTAAAACAAATACCCAATAATCTAACTACTGTGGAATAACATGGAGATCGATTGTAGACTTTCCTCCAGACACAATTATTTCAAGAATAAAAAAAACAATAAAACCCAAACCCCAACAACGAATCTAAGAACCAACAATCCTCCAAATTAAGACCAAGTACAAAAGCACATGTTTAGAGCGTTGTCTCTATTCCAGACCCAGTATTTAGAAATTAATTCAAACAATCTTAAAAACATAAGACTTTGTCATATTCTTATTCCTGTTGAATAACATTATTATTATGCTTAGACCTTCGTCTAGACCCAGTTATTTATAAGATAAACAAATATTGAAAAAAATCAAAGCTAAGACCAATCTTTAAAATTAAACCTAGTTAAAATGCTTGGGTTTAGAGAGTTGTCTTTACCCCACATCCAGTTCTCTTAAAATACAAATTAAGCAAAAGATTAATCTAAAAACTTAGACACCAGCATCTCCAAAAAAATATGTGATAAGGCATACCACAAAAACGTCAAATTAATAAAAGGCGTAAATATTCAGATCTGAATGGTACGCGCCTTAAAAACCCAAAATAACAACATCAACAGCAACCTTATTCTACATCCATGATATTGTGGCGTCTTTTGTTAATATTGTTTGTATGTTTTTATCGTTTCTAATAATTTCCTATTTTGAAATAACTGCATGGGTCTAGAGCAAAGACTACACCATATTTAAAGACTGGGCGTTGTGGCGTGCGCCTGTAATCCAAGCTATGTGGGGAAGTTACAAATTGATGCAGAGGTTCGAGCCCTGGTCACGTCTTTCGGATGGTGACGTTAAAGGTCGGTCCCAGACGTAAATAATCATATCTGATTGAGACACGTCTGACAAAACTCAAACAAACACACACACGTTTGCCCCCTGGAAAGATTAAACCTCAAGATGTTGATGGACCTGAATCCACCGACGGGACAGCCTAACTCCGTAACTCTGGTACGGGTGTGGGAGGGGGCTCTTCTTTCTTTGCCTGTCTCTCTCTCAGTCATTTCAAATCAGTTTTTTTTTCCTATCTTATCACTTCTTGATCACATAAATCCTCTCTCTCTCTCTCTCTTTACTTAACGGGTCAATATAACCCCAGAAAATATATCTTAGGCCACTGAGATTATTGGAATTGTAACTAATAAAAAAAATGCTGAATATATTACAAATGGTGCTTGGTACACTGAAAATTTAAAGTACCGAAGAACTTGTTAAAACGTTATCCCCTCTTGTTAGAATGATTTTCTTTTTTTGTATAATATCTCATAGATCGTCGATCAACAACCTTTTCGTTTACGGGAAGTAATCCCCATATTTTGTGCTGATATCTTATTCCTCAGTTTTTTGTTTTATATTTATTCAAAGGTTTTGTGTTTTTTTCATAAAAAAGGAATGAATATACAAGAAATAATGATAATAAACAAGTGGAATTCCTCTGACCGTCTCACCTGCATCACGCGATTTAACATAGCAGCAGTGCTGACTTTGAAAACTACTATAACTCGCACAAGATGTTAAGTGATACGGTTACACTTCGTAATTCCGAAGCTTCGTAATTCCGAAGGTTCTTTATTCCGAAGGTTCGTAATTCCGAAACACGTAAATTGCCTATACCTCGATGTTCGTTAATCCGAAAACGAAAAAGGGTTCGTTAATCCGAACATTTGTGGCGTAATTCCGACGATTCGTTATTCCGAAGGTTCGATAATCCGAAAACGAAATAAGGGTCGTTGTTCCGAAGGTTCGTTAATCCGAAAACGAAATAAGGTTCGTTGTTCCGAAGGTTCGTTAATCCGAAAACGAAAAAAGGTTCGTTATTCCGAAGGTTCGTTGATCCGAAAACGAAATAAGGTTTGTTTTTCCGAAGGTTCGTTAATCCGAAAACGAAATAAGGTTCGTTTTTCCGAAGGTTCGTTAATCCGAAAACGAAATAAGGTTCGTTAATCCGAAAACAAAATAAGGTTCGTTAATCCGAAAACAAAATAAGGTTCGTTAATCCGAAAAATGAAAACCGGGAAAGCAGAGGCAGAGGCAAGGGAGGGGGGCGGGGGACACTTGCCGTTTAATTATCATATGAGGATGGGAAGGCCAGGGCGGCCGAACGAACGAAATGGGCACTTTGGTGATTTTTTCACCTTAAGATTATCATCTGTTATTAAGAAGAGAAAACTTTTTTGAAGTGACTTCTTATTATGGCAAAATGTATATTTAGGCTTTATTTTTCGGGAGAGAGTATAATGAGCGAGCGGCTTGGTAAAACAAATTCAAAGGTGAAGTTGTATAACGTTTTTTGTGGTCAATTATTCTTAAAATGGCATTATTGCGAGGTGTTGCGAGCGTGAATCACAAGCTAAACCTTAGGTTATTTCAATAACAAATGAAAATTAGTTTTTAAAAATCCGAGTAGATTTCTGCTGTCATTAAAAAAGATGTGCATCTAACTAAAGAATTAACACGAGCGCAAAACACGAGCTTAAACATACTGACCAGAAAAGGAACCTGTTAAAGAAAGCATTTAGTGACCTCTTTAGGATGAATATTTCACCAATCGAATGAGAGTGCGAAGCGCAAGCTGAAATTTTTCAATATTCCAGCCTGAAAACTTAACTTAACTTGTATACTTTAAAAAGAGTATTTTATTTCGGAAAAACATGAAAAACGGCATATTTATTTTTGAAAAAGGAACTTTCCCATTTTGGAAAATATTAATTCCCCTGTTTTTTATTCCATTTTTGATGCCCCCTGCCTCCCTCCCGGTGGATCCAACTTTCGTCAAATAGAGGGGGGGGCAATTTTTTTAAGCCATATTTTCCTTGATCGGCAGTTTAAAGTTGATTTTTGTTTGTTTCTTTGAAAGGGTAGTCCTAACAGTCAATAATTAGCTTTATCCTTATAAAATAAAGTAAATATGTAATAACATGATAAACCCTTTTTAAATAATGCGAGCGCGAGCTATATATTTTTGTTAATATGATGGGCAATATGTTTGTGATCTTCAAAGCGAGATGCCTATGTAACTAAAATTAGATAATAACTGCTAGCAAGAAGCGCGAAGAGAATTTTTAAATATATAAGCTCTGACCTGATCTAAAGGGGACATTTAAGAACTTTTTGCAGTTAGCCATGAAGACGATGCGTGTTTTAGCCAATGGCGGCGGAACGTATTTTTTTTTTTGGGGGGGGGGCAAAGCAAAAAAAAAGGGCCAATAGGGGCAATTTGGTGCAAACGGATATTTTCACCATTAGATTATCATCTGTGTAAAGAGGTTGTGTGGTTTGTAGTAACTAAATTGAGCACAATTCTTTAAGTGATCACTAAAGTTATATATTTACGTTTCATTTCTGCGAGCGTAGAGAGCAAGCGGTTTGGGGGGAAAAGTCAAATCTGAAGATGTAAAATTCACCTTTTTGGTCAATATTGTTAAAAGGGCATCCTTGTGAGATGTTGCGAGCGAATCACGTGCTCAAACTTTTGGAAATTTCATGTGGGCCTAGAATGATAATATTGATATAGATATCATTTACCCAGGGAAGCCACTTCAGTTCTGAAAACTATTCTCCCAGCTATTATTATTTTTTTACAAGAATGCTTAGAATGTCCAGTTTTCAGGTTGGAAAATCGGAAAAATTTGGCTCACGTTTCTCGCTCGCATCAAGTATTGTTTATTGAGGAACTCATTCTATTCCTGGTTACAAAAAAGGAGTATGAAATGTCCAGTTTTCAGGTTGGAATATCACAAATTTTAAGCTTGCGGTTCGCGCTCTCATTATTTAGTTCGTGAGATATATATTCTATTCATGAGTCACTAAATGCAGTCCTTAAAAGATTACTTTCTGAAGCCTGTTGCATAAAACTTTTTACCTGAGAAAACTCTGGTAAAAACTGAAAACTAAGGTTAGTCTGATTTCCGCCAATGACTTTAGTACAGGGCAAAAACTCCTGTAAAAACAACCTGAGTTTTCTCAGGTAAAAAGTTTCATGCAACGGGCCCCAGGTCAGTATATAAACAAATTACAGCTCGCCCTCGCATTAATTCTTTAGAAAGATACACATCTTTCTCACGATTACAAAAAATGCTCCGAATGCTCACTTCACGTCTTGTTACATGAAATGTCTACTAGTTTCAGCTTGCGATTCGCGCTTTCAACATTTCACAAGGATCATTATTAGTATTATTTTTATTTTTATAACCAGCAGAAGCTGTTATTAAAATGACATCCCCTCCAATACAAATCCTATTATCTAGAGGTTGCTCGCACGCTTCCAACACACTTGATTCCCTGCATCTTTAATTAAACTATTTGCTTATAGGCAGCAATTGCTCAGATAAAATCGAAATTAGCCTATGCTTGATCAGGGCGCCATTATTAATGAAATACATGCTTTGGCCCCAACACACGCATGTATCATCGATCGTTAGTACTATCATTGCATAATATCGTGTAATCTTGTAATGACAACATCGTTTTTGTTACAAAAATGAATTATTTTCATTTTCGGAAATACGAACCTTATTTAATTTTCGGATTAAAAACCTTATTTCGTTTTCGGATTAACAAACCTTATTTTGTTTTCGGACTAACGAACCTTATTTTGTTTTCGGATTAACGAACCTTCGGAATTACAAACCTTATTTCGTTTTCGGATTAACGAACCTTCGGAATTACGAAACTTATTTCGTTTTCGGATTAAAGAACCTTCGGAATTACGAACCTTATTTTGTTTTCGGATTAACGAACCTTCGGAATTACGAACCTTATCTTGTTTTCGGATTGACGAACCTTCGGAATTACGAACCTTCGGAATTACAAACCTTCGGAAATACGAACCTTCGGAATAACCGAACCTTCGGAATTACGAAGCTTCGGAATTACGAATGTATGCGAAGTGATACTTGGTTACTCTTATTTCCACGTTTTATGAACAAGACCAATACGCTTACAGAGATAGGATGGTAATTCAACAAAAAACCCCAATGTGGCCAAAATTCATTGACCTCACATGACCTTTGACCTTGATCATGTGACCTGAAACTTGCACAGGATATTCAGTGATACTTTATTACTCTTATGTCAAAATTTCAAAGTCAGATCAATAAACTTGCAAAGTTATGATGGTAATTCAACAGAAACCCCCATTATGGCCAAAGTTCATTGACCTTTGACCTTGGTCATGTGACCTAAAATGAGCACAGGATGTTCAGTGATACTTGATTACTCTTATGTCCAGGTTTGATGAAGTAGACCAACATACTTTCAAAGTTATGATGGTAATTCAACAAAAATAAACCAATTCGGCCAAAGTTTATTGACCCTAAATGACCTTTAACCTTGACCATGTGACCTGAAACTTGCCCAGGATGTTCAATGATACTTGATTACTATTACGTCCAAGTTTCATGAATCAGATCCAAAGCCTTTTTAAGTTTTGATTGTAATTCATCAGATATCCCGAAATCGGCCAAAGTTCATTGATCCTAAATGACCTTTAACCTTCGTGATGTGACGTAAAACTCATGCAGAATGTTTGGTGATACTTGATTAACCTTATGTCCCAGATTAATGAATGAGGTCTATATATTTTCTAAGTTATTATGATATTTCAAAATCTTAACCTCAGGTTACGATTTTGATGTTGATTCCCCCAACATGGTCTAAGTTCATTGACACTAAATGACCTTTGACCCTAGTCATGTGACATGAAACTCTAATAGGATGTTCAGTAATACTTGATTATCTCAACCCAGACAAAATACACGAGAGGCGAGTAAATGCAGTTTCCGTGGAGTTTAATAAATTGTTTCTGAAAAGCATCTTCCAAATGATGTATACCGAAATGTAAAATGATGTGGCATCAAATAAAGCCAAAATAATATAATGCAAGAATTAAAACATAATAATACGTGTATAAACCTAAAGCCTCCTGAGATGTGTCATATGCGAAAAAATATAAGTTATTAAACCAATCTCCTCAATTGAAAATTAAAACAGTCCATCCACATTCATGACAAAGACACCAGTTTGTCATGTTGGCCAAATGTGGGAAACGTAAAAATCCATCTGCAAAGCTACGAAGCAAAGATTCCCGTTTGCAACACGAGCTTATGCAGGAAAACTTTTAAAACAGAAACTAGTGCTCAGAAGCCCCACCAACGGCCCCAAACTAGAATGTGAACGAGGCAACGTTAATGTTCGGTCCTAAATGGAATTCGCTGGTGGCCTCATCCAAATCGGGTGACGAACCAAGCCCCGTTCACATTATAACCTGAGGAGTGGAATATACGAAATTGGTCTAAATAACTGAAAATTGTTATCTCGGGAAGCCCATAATAAGTGAAGAATCATAATGTGTTGGGAAAAGGCCGAGCTCCAGCAAGGGCGAAAACACCCCCCTGAACACCTGATGATAAATGAACTAAACTAACTGGTAGACCAAAGTAAAAATCCAAAGTTATCTAAAAGTAGGTGAACAGGTTGGATGGAATTACCTTGCGGCCCACTTTGGGTGTGCGACCAGGCTTAAGGCCCGAAGCTCACATGCAGGTTAGAATGGATAACATGAAACAAAACATCTTGATGTTGAAAAATTAGTGGGGGTGACAAGGGGGTGGAGGAGGGAAAAATACAGGAAGTATGTGGCACAAAACAGGTGAATTGAGATAAAAGATGCTTTCCACTCGACTCCACGAAGAAGAATGCTAACTTGTTAGAAATTGGATTTTGCCCCCTCCCGAAATTACCACGTCAGCTAACGCGACGTAGCATCTTTAGCCACGCCTCCTTGTGATGTCCGAACTACCAAAATTCGCAATGCAACATTTTTTGGGCCACGCCTCCTCGTGAAGTCCGAAAAATACCATATTTGGCATCGCAACATATCTCCACCAGGGCAAAGGAATTCGCCTGACCAGGCCCCTTCCTTGTAAACACCTGTTACGTACCGCTGGCGAGATATGTTGTTGTCCAGCTAGTCTGACCTGAGATAACCTCTCATTAACTCGCTTTGCGCGTTAAGAGGTATTATCTCAACCCAGACAAAATACACGAGAGGCGAGTAAATGCAGTTTCCGTGGAGTTTAATAAATTGTTTCTGAAAAGCATCTTCCAAATGATGTATACCGAAATGTAAAATGATGTGGCATCAAATAAAGCCAAAATAATATAATGCAAGAATTAAAACATAATAATACATGCATAAACGTAAAGCCTCCTGAGATGTGTCATATGCGAAAAAATATAAGTTATTAAACCAATCTCCTCAATTGAAAATTAAAACAGTCCATCCACATTCATGACAAAGACACCAGTTTGTCATGTTGGCCAAATGTGGGAAACGTAAAAATCCATCTGCAAAGCTACGAAGCAAAGATTCCCGTTTGCAACACGAGCTTATGCAGGAAAACTTTTAAAACAGAAACTAGTGCTCAGAAGCCCCACCAACGGCCCCGAACTAGAATGTGAACGAGGCAACGTTAATGTTCGGTCCTAAATGGAATTCGCTGGTGGCCTCATCCAAATCGGGTGACGAACCAAGCCCCGTTCACATTATAACCTGAGGAGTGGAATATACGAAATTGGTCTAAATAACTGAAAATTATTATCTCAGGAAGCCCATAATAAGTGAAGAATCATAATGTGTTGTGGCAAAAAATGGAACGCCGCCAAACGGGATGACTCATCGTCAGCCCGCCGCCACAACACAATATGATGCAATAGTTCCAACCATGTTGTATGTACAAGGTCCACGCTAAGAAGCTGGGAAAGAGGGGGGGGGGGGGGTGCATTAAACGAACGGGGACGCATTATACCATCTAGCAGGAATATTACTCATTCAGTTCACTGGCGAAGAGTCTAATGTTCTATGAAAGGGGGGGGGGGGTGGGGCTTATCAACTAAATAGTGAAGTTGCGGTAACTTGAAATCTCATGAGTCCACGTGTGAGTTCTGGATAATGTATTCAGGTTACAACATCTGCTCATAAAAAAGGTCCAATCGTTCGCGACGTCCGAGCCAGCGATTGCTTGACGGAGGTAAAACAGCTGTTTGTCCAGTGATATCGCTCCGCGACAAAGAAATCAAGGGTCGATCCTCATGTTCGCGGATGTATTGAGCTTTAGGACTCGGGCACGCGCCGAGTTGTGAGGGCCCGCCCCATTTAGAGCGGGTCTGACCACGTCAGCGAAAAGTGATTCGCCCCCTTCCTCTCGTACGATTCCGTGGAAGGCTGACACGGCCCACGTTGAAACTCCAAATAACTGCACATGGAAGAGAGAAAAGGAAAGAAACAGCGGCACCAATTGTGCATTCTAAAAGGGGGGGGGGGTACATAATTACCATAAACATGATAAGAGTAGCAAAGCCCACAGTCTAATAAGAGAGGGCGAGCAAGTCTGTCTGCGCCCATGGAGCTATTATTGGGTAAAGTAACCATCGCCGTCACCATGGCAACAAGCGAGAGAGAGAGAGAGAGAGAGAGAGTAAAGATAATATATACTGCTTGTTAGAGGGTGTCAAAACAAATTCATAAAACATTAGGTCGATATTAAAAGTTGCACGAACTGGTATTTAAAACAGAAAGGCGATAAACATACTGGCAAAAATTGCTTAAATTAAGGGGGGACAGGTTGTCGAATATACAATCTGTGTGTGTTGGAAGCCCAGCGCCCCATATTTTGAATGCAAACATCGGGAACACCCGCCATGGCTGCAGAAGTTGCAGCCCCAATACGGAAAGAATGGGAAGAGAAGTGAGCAACGGGTAAACCGCAAAAAGTAATGGCACGTCTTAAAACTTTGCCAAAATTGTGCCTCGTTAGGGGTGACGAGTCAAAATGACGGAAAAAGGCAGAGCCGCACGAGCTCCGCAGAGCGAGGTAATCATTGACAGCGCGAAGTGGGCATAAATACGAAACAACATTCTGTGGAATTAAAATCGAGCATCCACGTCTAGTTTGATCTGTTTTAGACTTCGCAATCATAATGCGCAATTTTGCTTGATTACCCATTCCTTGAATAATAACATCTTTTTCTGATAAAGGAACGGGTTCATGTCTAGATCGAGACGTGAACTCCCCTACTCGAAGAAAACCAAAGAAAGCGATTAAAAAGGCAGCCGAAACAATGCCAAATCATACGTATTAACACATACGTGAGTCAATGAATTTAGGATGGATTTGAGAATAGGTAGAGTAATGGGACACCGGGTATCGCGGCGAGCGTTTTTCCGTCTGCACCCGTCTACCAGCCGCCGGATTACAAAAGCGTCAGTCACGTCAGGCCAACCCAATGTTTGCATCGTAAAAGCCAGGCCTGAAATATAAGTACTTATTGTTGCCCCCGCATACCCATTCCAAGAGAGATAAGCAATAAATTGAGCAACCTGCTCAACGTCAGGAGCTATACTTATATCATAATGATATTGCAGCCGAAACTGCTTAAACACAGACCAAGCGTTCCTATAAGTATGATGAGTGCTGTGCGCCCGCGAAGAAAGCAACAGATGCTCTCTCTCTATACGAAGTAGTCCACGTCCTGGACGATTTTTACTGATTGGGCGAACCATAACCAACACACACACGCCCGGGCCCGCGCCCTCCACTGATTCACTTACCCCCAGTGATTCACCTTACCCACTGATTCACTTTCCCCGAAAAAAAAATCTGGTTAATCAGGGTGTGTGTATGCGTGTACTGTTATGGGGTTGTAGTGTGCTGGGTGTTTGGTAGTCGTGTCGTACAAAATAACAACAGTCCAGGAGGTGGACTATATACGAAGCTGCTCCAAAGATGGGCGGGAAGCTTGCTGCCAGCCAGATCTGCGCCTAGAGCTAACCTGCGAAACCTGTCCATCTGAAAACGAGAGAGGGCATCAGCCTTTTCATTGCGAGAGCCTGGCACGTAACGTGCTTTGAACATAATATTATGTTCCAAACAGAGAACTACAAGCAAACGAACCAGTTTCATTACACTAGGACATTTCGAAGTTAAGGAATTAACAACATGAACAACTGTTTGATTATCTGACCAAAATAAGACCTTAGAATTAGCTAGCAGAGCCCCCCCCCCCCCACATACGTATACCGACTACTATTGGGAAAAGCTCTAGAAAAGCAATGGAATAATTTTTCTCCAGTATTTCAGCTGGCCATCTCCCTTGAGCCCACTTATCCTGGAAGGATATACCAAAGCCAATGCTACCCGCAGCGTCAGTAAAGAACTGAAAATGAGCATTAGTTACCCATGTTGAGTGTGAAAACATAACCGTGCCATTGAAATCGGACAGAAACGTAAGCCAGGCCTGCATGTCCTCTTTCGCGCTGCGTGAAAGCCTTATCCGGAGGTTGGGGGTGCGGACCCCTTTAGTAAGATCGATAAGTCTCCTGAGGAAGGCTCTTCCGGGAGCCACGGCTTTACACACGAAATTAAGGCTGCCAATTAGCGACTGCAACTGCCGCAACGAGAGCTTATCTTTCTTAACAAAGTCAATGAGCATTGCCTGTAACACGTCTACTTTCTCCTTGGGTACCCGAACTTTCTGCTCAGCCGCGTCAATTTCAAGCCCTAAAAATGTGATAGTGGGAACGGGCCCTTCAGTCTTCTCCTCCGCTATCGGGACGCCAAAAACCTCGCACATTGCCTTAAAACGAAACATCAAGGAACGACATTCCTGCTGTGTTGCGCCAACGAAAAAGAAATCATCCAAATAATGCAAAATTTGCTCTGAATTTTCAATTTCACGGCAACATGACTCAAGAAAAGTGCTAAAACGCTAAAAATGGGCACATGAAATTGAGCAGCCCATTGGCAAGCATTTATCGAAGTAATACGTGCCATCAATGCAAAACCCTAGAAGGTCAAAATCGGAGGGATTTACTGGTAGTAAACGAAAAGCGGATTTGATATCGGTTTTTCCCATTAGAGCATTATTTCCCAAGCGAGCAACGAGATCAACCGCTTTGTCGAATGAAGTATAATTCACGAAACATGACTCGGAATCAATGTAGTCATTAACCGAAGCCCCGCGAGGAGAGGATAGATGCTGAATGAGCCGGAATTCTCCCGGATTTCGCTTGGGGACGAGCCCTACCGGGGAGCAGCGAAAGTTATCGAAAGTCGGGTCTTGGAAAGGACCTGACATTCTCCCTAAACTAACTTCCTTACCAACTTTCTCCAACAGCATGCCCATATGCTCCCTAGCCGATTTCAAATTACGCGAGAACACAGAGCGACGCTCGCCTCTGAAACCCAAGGAAAAGCCAGACCTAAACCCAGAAATATGAACCCTGCGTTCTGTTTATTATGGTGCCTTTGAAGAAATGGGAGCATGCTGCAAAGTTTAATTGGAGTTGGAGCTAGGTTTCTGTTTGGCAACTGCAGCGGCAGAATTGCAGGCGTGTGAGCCATGTGCTGCTGAGGAGCATTTTCCGCACCGGTGAGCATAACGGCAGGCAATGCATTGACATGACCCAGCGTTAAAGGCGAAACAGAGTGGTGAGGAGCGGGAGGGGGCAGGCGCGGCGCCAGGGCCCGAGTTGCCCCTTGTCTATTGGCATATCCAGAGAATGGGAAATTACCCCGCCGGAACGACCGGTCGTATGGCCGAAAGGGCTGGTTACCCCCAAAAGAAGAAAACATTGCTCGACCGGGAGTCGAAGCTACTGTCAGCCATAGCTCGGTGTCTATGACAGCCCAGGAACGATGTGGATGACGGGCCTGGCGTAACCGATATTGAATGTCATAGGCCCGCCAATTGAAACCCCAAAACGCACAATAAAACGAACGATATCTATATACTTGAGGAGCTCGCGCTCACGCATACAGTGTCGCTCCAAGTATATAGACGCGTAAATAAGGAACGCAGATGTCCACTGCTCTACGCTCGCGATCACCGGAGCCTTACTTTGGGGGCGAAGCATTAAAGCTGACCCGGAGGCACAAAGGCTGAAGGCCTGCAACTGGGAACCTTCCTCACTTAAGCTTTCCCTTTTTAGCAATCCACCTAACTCTACAAACTCACCCTTCCAAATCTTCTCCTTAACACTAGAAGGCACCTCCCCGCCCAATTCATCACACACGCAGCTAAGCATATCTGGCTGCGTAGGAAAAGGAGGGTTGAGGGCTGGTGTAAAATTATCATGACTATTAAGCCCCTCAGCTACAGGGGCAGGAGGGATAGAAGGGGAAGCTTGAGATTGAATTTGGGGAATGACCGGATCTTGTGGAGAAGTCACAAGAGGCCAGGAGCCCCCCATTGTCCCGAACTCACCGTTGCTTGTCGACGCCGAACTTCCAGCAGCTGGGCTCTGCGTCGAACTAAAAACTTGGCCGACGTCTGTCGCGAGGTCGACAGGAGAAGGCTGGCTGCCGGCATCTCGGACCGAACGACGAGTAGACTTCCTCTGACTTAACTTTTTGCCGGGCTTAACCTTAGGCATGATTAGAATATGCGGGGGTGGCGATGAAATTGAAAAATCCTAAGAGCAAACTGTGACTCCTAACAACTCAAAAGTTCAATCCGGTAAAGATCCAACAAACGGATATAAACACAAAATATGTACAGGTATGTTCCCAGATAAGGAAAATAATTCTCAACTGCGAAGCGTTCTTTAATAGCTATACGATTGGGTTAAAATGACAATTAGCAGGATCACAGCTAAAGAGTCCAACGAACGGATAACAAAAATACAGGAAGTATGTGGCACAAAACAGGTGAATTGAGATAAAAGATGCTTTCCACTCGACTCCACGAAGAAGAATGCTAACTTGTTAGAAATTGGATTTTGCCCTCCCGAAATTACCACGTCAGCTAACGCGACGTAGCATCTTTAGCCACGATTCCTTGTGATGTCCGAACTACCAAAATTCGCAATGCAACATTTTTTGGGCCACGCCTCCTCGTGAAGTCCGAAAAAAAACATATTTGGCATCGCAACATATCTCCACCAGGGCGAAGGAATTCGCCTGACCAGGCCCCTTCCTTGTAAACACCTGTTACGTACCGCTGGCGAGATATGTTGTTATCCAGCTAGTCTGACCTGAGATAACCTCTCATTAACTCGCTTTGCGCGTTAAGAGGTATTAACCTTATAGCCAAGTTTTATGAACTAGGTTTATATACTTTTTAAGTTATGATGTCATTTCAAAAAATTAACCTTAGGTTAAGATTTGATGTTGACGGCGGCGCCTATAGTCTCACTCTGCTTTGCAGGTGAGACAAAAAGAAGTTATAAAAATAATACTTAAAAAAATTGCTACCCTACTTCTCCTACAGTGGGTGGCAAAAATAGTCAATCATGACTTATTGCCAAATAAAAACATGAAATGGAATGGTTATCCCCTCTTGTTAGAATTTTTTCTTTTATATAATATATCATAGATCGTCAATCAACAACTTTATCGTTTTCGGGAAGTAATCCCTCTATTGTTTACTGATATCTTATTTCTCATTTTTTTCATATGTATTTTAATGTTTTGTTATTTAGGTTTTTTCATAGAAAAAAGGAAGGAATATACAAGAAATTATTTTTTTAAGGGCAAGTCCACCCCAACAAAAACTTGATTTGAATAAAAAGAGAAAAATTCAACAAGCATAACACTGAAAATTTCATCAAAATCGGATATAAAATAAGAAAGTTATGGCATTTTAATTTTTCGCTTCATTTCGGTATGCGAATGAGGAACTGATGACATCACTCACTCACTATTTATTTTGTATTTTCTTAAATGAAATATGAAATATTTTTATTTTCTCGTCATTGTCATGTGAAATGAAGTTTCATTCCTCCCTGCAACACGTGGAAATTTATCATTTTAACATTTTGTGCTTTAGGCAAGGAGGTCCTAATCGTCAAATTCGTAAAAATTGAAATAATGTATAATTCAAACAATGAAAACCAAAAGAAATAGTGAGTGAGTGACATCATCGACTCTCTCATTTGGATGTAGCTGGCTCGTTCATATAACTATTTTGTTAAAAATAAACAAAACTTTGAAATGTCATAACTTTCTTATTTTACATCCGATTTTGATGAAATTTTCAGCATTGTGCTTGTCTGATTTTTCTCTATTGATTCAAATCAACATTTTTCTGAAGAGGACTTGACCTTTAATGGTTGCAGGGTCTTTGTTTTGTTGTTGTTGTTGTGTTTTTAATGACTTTTATATCTGGTTCTGACAGAAAGACTACGCTACATTTCCATGTTATTCAATATAAATAGGATCGTGGGTCTTTGTTTTTTTATAATTATTATAATTTTTGAAATAAATGGGTCTGGAAAAAAGACTTTGGACTTATATTATAATTTTTTAATTAACCGGGTCTGGAAAAAAGATTTCGCATTTTTGTGCTATATAAACACATTACTATAAAGTTCCAGCTTTTAGTTACCGGGTCTGGGGCAAAGACTATGCTTGATTTTCAATTTACCATTAGCGTCTGGAGAAGAAACTAAGCTCGATTCTCATCTTTATTCCACTGGAATATCATTAATACATCTCATTTGGGACTAAAATTATAATTTTTGAAATAACCGGGTCTGGAAAAAGGAGTTTGGATTCATATCATGATTTTTGAAACAACAGGGTCTGGAAAAAGACTTTGGACTTGCATTATTATTTTTTAAACAACCGGGTCTGGAATAAAGACTTTGGATTTATATTATCATTTTTTAAACAATCGGGTCTGGAATAAAGACTTTTGGCTCATATGATTATTTTTTAAACAACGGGTCTGGAATAAAGACTTTGGACTTATATTATTATTTTTTAAACAACCGGGTCTGGAATAAAGACTTTTGATTTATATTATATTTCTTTAAACAACAGGGTCTGAAAAAGACTTGATTTATATTATAATTTTTGAAACAACCGGGTCTGGAGAAAAGACTTTGGACTTATATTATCATTTTTGAAACAATCGGGTCTGGAATAAAGACTTTTGGATCATATGATTATTTTTTAAACAACCGGGTCTGGAATGAAGACTTTTGATTTATATTATAATTTTTGAAACAACCGGGTCTGGAATGAAGACTTTGGGCTCATATTATTATTTTTTAAACAACCGGGTCTGGAATAAAGACTTTTGGATCATATGATTATTTTTTAAACAACCGGGTCTGGAATAAAGACTTTGGACTTATGTTATTATTTTCTAAGCAACCGGGTCTAGATCTATTTGTAAGAAAGCATAGATCTAGTCCAAGACTCAGAGCTGTGCAACAGCATTCGCGTATCTAAATTACTCGTAGGTCTAGATCTAGATAGTAACGATGGACTCTCGATCTATCTAGACCTAGAAAGTAAAGCTTTGGTTCTAAACTGAGATCTAGGCCTATATGGATTTGATGTCTGACTGACTTTTATTCCTGGCTAAAAGTTTAAACTTCATTGCCATTATTGACCAAGATTAGATCTAGTCCTTGGTCCACTGACACTGACAGGCATACTCGTACATGTAAATGGAGTCGTTTAGGCCCAGACCTAGATCTAGGCCTAAATTACAGACCTAGATCATAAGCCCTGGGCCTGGGGTAAGTGTCGCGGGTTGGGA
Organism: Lytechinus variegatus; assembly: GCF_018143015.1. NCBI lineage: Eukaryota > Metazoa > Echinodermata > Echinoidea > Temnopleuroida > Toxopneustidae > Lytechinus > Lytechinus variegatus. The sequence goes on along the minus strand of NC_054745.1, from coordinate 33,275,009 downwards.
AAGTATAATTTAGATGACTCGATTTGAATTAGGTTGGCCTAGAATTAGAAAGCATCGATGAATAAGTACCGTAGATCTAAGTCTAAAATAATAAGAAGCAACACTAGATCCTCTGTTAACCAAGTTAGAAATTAGATCTAACGTTAGGCCTATCTAGATCTAGGTCCTAGATCTAGCCTATTGATAATAAGACAAACATGTAGAGCAGCATATTATTTCATATAGGGCCTAGGCCTACAGGAATAACCGTCGTTTCTGGGTATTTATTCAACAATTTCTGACATTTCTTTTACTATTCGTGAGTGAGCCAACACAGTTCAGCGGAACAACCAAAATAGAGAGACTGAAGCTTTTGGTCTAGTTATTTCTAAGACAGAGTCTAACTATAGACCCTATTTATAAATAACAATAAGTTAAAATGGGTGGGTGCTAAATGCAGAAGCCTGAAGTTATAAATTTGATATCTGAAACTGAAAGTGAGGATTGACACAATGTCAATATATCTTCATCCACACTCCACTTCACAGTTTATTCCTGACTGGGTTTCGATCTACTGAAGATAGATGCAGATCTCCCTCCATCTCCCTCTAGATCTAACGTTACATTGTACAAAAAGAAGCTTCATTCTTCTTGCTTTAATCAATCGTGAGTTGGTCCTTGTTAATTGGAGGTGAACCAAACCGGCCCGAAATTCTCTCGATGCCCAATCGGCTAGGAGCCCGTACAAAATACATGTGGTTAACACAGCGGCATAACCGCAACACTGCAAGCAACATACAGGCTGCACTGGGCGACGATGACAATCTAACTTCAATTTCAAAGACCAAATTCTGCTTTCCTTTAACAGAAGAATGATAGTAAACTCTCTAATTTGGTAGAGAAATAACCTAAAATCACAAATACAGTGTGAAATTTTTAAATAGTCCACTTAATTCATGTGGTTATATCAATTTATACGTACTCACCGGAGTGTTCGTATGTCCATTTTTGTGTGGAAAGAAAAGTTTTAGAATGAATAAATTAGATGACGTAATGAGGTCAAATGAATAATTACTTCTGTAACACGATACCACTAGTATCGATGACAAAGAATCGGGGAAATCGCGTATTAATGACGCTCTTAGCCAATGAAAAGGGCGGATTGTGAATATATTTACGCTCATGAATGTCAATGAGGGCTTATTTTTGTCTTCAAATGGTCGCTGTAGGCGGAGCCTAATCTCATTTGTTTTGTGCTGAACGCGCACGCAGCTTTCGGTCTAGTAATATATTATAAGGTCTTTGAGAGGAACGAACCCCTTTCGTATTTAGTCAACTTGCATTTATTTGCACCTGCACGGTGCAACAATCGAGTCAAAGGCCAAATATTGTAAAATATCCATGACAGAGTCACATTTTTTTTTCAAATACTGCTAAAAGGACAAGTGCCAAATGATTATTGTGTTGTTTTCTTTCCTTTTTAATATAGCTCACTTACTTCAACGCATCTTGTCGGTTGTGTAAGTATGCTTTGTTTGCTCAGACTATCTAAATCAAAAGGTTACCGTTAATAACCCTATAAAACAACATTTAAAAACAGTCTCCAGAAAATTACAATTGGTCTAGCTTAAAATGCCAGTGTGAACAAGGGGTGGGAGTATTGACACAGGATTGTGGGGGCCTTGTTGCTATCTGGCAAGGTGTGAAGTGTAGGTGTAAGGATCAAGCCTGGTTTTCGCTTACCTACTGCACAATAATCATTCCGGTTTAAAGGTGTGATTACAACTACATTATTTCATTTCGCTCCAAGTGCGATTCATTTCCATGAAAATTTCAGCAATGAATATATACATAAATTCACATATACATGATATTTACTTTCAAAAGATCTTAAACAAAAATAAGTTTGTTTTATCAATTTAGAATTTCAGATTGAGAATATAAAAATATATATCAGTAGTGGATGGGAGAAACAATAATTTGTCCGGACAAAATAAGGGTATTAAAGTACTTCCCTGATAATAGATGCAGTTCGTAAAATATCGATGAAAAAATAACATGTTTACCGAAATAGCGGTTATCCGATGAACTTGAAGACCGATGACGTAGAATGACTTTTGTCGAAGGTTATCGGAGATCCACGAAGTCTGCTGAAGAATGGTGTCACCGAAGTTTAAGTGTTTTTGACCTGTCGCATGATGCCGAGAAGGACTTAGCTGAAATCAGGGTTGAATACTCAAGTTATATCATCTTGGTTCATTTTGGTTCGCCTACTCAGGCGCGGTTATAGACCCCAAAACCTTGGTAGGGCTCAAATTGGCTTGAGCAATTTCCGATGTTGATTTAAAATACATTGGAGATGGTACGTCGTTAACCCAATACATGTACGTGGGAGACTATATTAGTCAAAGAGATAGGGGGCTTTATTCCGAATTTTGGGTGGGGAAGGTTTGACAGGCTTAACCGGGGTAAAATTGTGTGCTTATTGACCGTACTCACGACATTTTAGCCATTTTGGCCAAATTTTGACCAAAAATGACCAATTTGACCACTCTTTGAAATATGGTCCCTTAACAGAATGCTTTTGTAACCACATTCAATTATAAATAAAGCCCCCTATTTCCTAGACTATATTGATGTGACTAAGCAGGTAATCCTCGGGCTCCTGGCCAAACAACGTTTATAAATATCAAGCGCGGAAGGGGGGGGGGGGGCGTAGCGACCGAGAAAAGAAACACATATTTAAGTGTACCACCCATTTTTGATAATACCAGAAGGATTTCCCTCAAAAATTTGTAAATAATAATTCCGTGTGTAATACATTTCATTATTTAGGTCTATTTAATATCATATTAGCTTTATAATCGTTTCCATGAATTTCCTTTTCAGTTTGTCATCTTTAGAGTAGTAAATATAACCTTTCTAAAGAGGAAGGAATTTATTCCTTGAAATGCAGCGCGCGTAACAGCTGCACTGCTAAAGCCAGGGTAATTATGCTGCATGTAGAGCGCTTGGAGACTTCTGACAAAGAAAGCATTAAGCGCTATATAAGCAAGTATAATTATTATTATTAAAAGATGACTACCGGGTTGTGGTCCTGTCTGAGATCCTTAAATTCACTGAACCATCTATACATTTCAGACTCATCTCTCAGTGTCCTTTCATCTTCGATTGAGCTATCATCAGTCACAAAGCTATCAGCTGAGAAAGTGACGTCACGATGCTATCAAGGTCTGATCTCATCTCCATGGTGGCCTGAATGGACATCGCATATAGACCAAATCGCGAATATTGACGACGGAATTCGCGACATTATGAATTTCGTCGCGATTTATTCACGACGTCGCCAATTTCATCGTAAATTTGTTTTGCTTGCCTGGGCGCTAAGCTGGTTGAAATCAATTCGCCTGCTGCTAAATTTCTCCACTCACAACAGGGTCTGCATTCATTTAGTCTAATGCATTTCTGTCCATTAACTTTTCGCCTAACAACCATGGTCCAATAAACATTTGGTCCAGTCATTACTTCGTCTTATCACCTGTTCGTCTATGACCATCTCGTCTCATAACTAGTTGGTCTAATATCAATTTTATTTTCCTTAACTTCGCCCAATTAACACTTAGTTCAATTAGACCAAATGGCATATGAAATAAATGACAATTAGACCAACTTGGTTATTAGACGAAATGGCAGTTTCACCATGTTGATAGTGGACGAACTGATGGTAGACCAAATGAAAGCAAACGAGTTGGCATTAGATTACTTGAAAATAAACCATTTAAACGACAGAACGATATCCACTGCTATCCATATGCATAGGCGGATCCTGGGGGGGAAGGGGCCGAGGGGCCCGCCCCTCCCCCACCCATTGTCAGAGCAAAAAAAAGGGAAAAAGAAACAAACAAACAAAGGAGGGGATAGAGAATAGAAAAAAAAGGAAGAGGAAACGAGGGAATAAAATAAGATGAGGGAAGACATGGAAATAAAAAGAATCTTTCATGTCACTATATAAAATTTTCGCTCGCTTCGCACTCACATTGCCGGTTAGGTGATAACTCTCATCTTGAACCTTTCCTCATCATCTGGTGTTGTTCCTGAGTCTTTTAAAACAGCCTTTGTTTGCCACTTTTGAAAACAAAACGCAGTCTGGAAACTAAAGATTTCAAGAGCTACAGACCTATTGCTAATTTCCCATTTCTTAGTAAAGTTCTTGAAAGAATTGTTGCTCTTCAGCTCCGAACTCACCTTGATAAAAAGGGGCTGTTTCCACCAAATCAGTCAACTTATCGCCATTTTCATTCTACTGAAACGGCCTTGTTAAAGGTTCAGAATGATCTTCTGCTTGCTGTGGATAAAGGACAAGAGGCTATTCTTATCCTTTTAGATTACTCAGCTGCGTTTGACACGCTGGACCATGGTGTTCTTCTTCAACGTTTGGAACATGATTACGGCTTCAGCGGAACTGTTCTTCTTTGGCTGTAATCCAACCTTGCCGGACGGAGCCATAAGGTTGTCGTGAATGGTTCATTTTCTAAACCCTTTTCTCTGCCCTATGGTGTCCCGCAAGGCTCCGTTATCGGACCTCTCTTGTACATCCTGTATACTGGTCCTTTAGGAAGGATTATCAACTCCCATACAGGTATCCAGTATACTACTAATGCTGATGATACTCAGATATATCTCACCATGAAGCCAGCTGATCGAGGTGTTGTTGTTTACAGACTGTCTGCCTGCATCGCTAGATATCAAGCGATGGTCATCTAACAACAAGCTTCAGCTCAATGAACTAAAAACTGAGATGCTGCATGTTTTCTCTAGGCTTAGAAGGTCAGGTCATTCATCTTGTTTAGATTTTCTCGCTGGAAATATCAGTGGTTCAGATACTGCAAGGGACCTTGGAGTTATTAATGATAACAACTTTACCCTTAACCCGCATATCAGAAATGCGGATTATTATTATTAAAGAGACGACTACCAGGTTTTTGTCCTGTCTGAGGTCCTTCAATTCACTGAACCATCTATACATTTCAGACTCATCTCTCAGTGTCCCTTCATCTCCGATTGAGCTATCATCAGTCACAAAGCTATCAGCTGAGAAAGTGACGTCACGATGCTATAAAGGTCTGATCTCATCTCCATGGTGGCCCTGAATGGACATCGCATATAAACCGAATCGCAAATATTCGCGACGAAATTCAAGACGTCGCCAATTTCGTCGTAAATTTGTTTTGCTTGCCTGTGCGGTATGCGGGTTGAAACCAATTCGCCTGCTGCTAAATCCTCCACTCACTACAGGGTCTACATTCATGTAGTCTAATGCAATTCTGTACATTAACTTTTCGCCTAACAACCATGGTCTAATAAACATTTGGTCCAGTCATCACTTCGTCTTATTACCAGTTCGTCTATGACCATTTCGTCTAATAACTAGTTGGTCTAATATCAATTTTATTTTCCTTAATTTCACCCAATTAACACTTAGTTCAATTAGACCAAATGACATATGGAATAAATGGCAATTAGACCAACTTGGTTATTCGAAATGGCAGTTTGACCATTGTGATAGAGGACGAACTGATGGTAGACCAAATGATAGCAGAGCAGTTTGCTTTAGATCACTTGAAAATAAACCATTTAAACGACAGAACGATATCCACTGCTATCCATATGCATAGGCGGATCCAGGGAGGAATGGGCCGAGGGCCCCGCCCCCCCCTCCCATTGGCAGAGCAGAAAAAAAGGAAAAAAAAGAAAGAAACAAAGAAACAAAGGAGGGGATGGAGAATAAAAAAAGGAAGAGGAGACGAGTGAATAAAATAAAATGAGGGAAGACATGGAAATAAAAAGAATCTTTCATGTCACTATATAAAATTTTCGCTCGCTTCGTGCTCACATTGCCGGTTAGGTGATAACTCTCATCTTGAACCTTTCCTTATCATCTGGTGTTGTTCCTGAGTCTTTTAAAACAGCATTTATTTGTCACCTTTGAAAAAAAAAACAGCCTGGAAACTAATGATTTCAAGAACTACAGATCTATTGCTAATTTGCCATTTCTTAGTAAAGTTCTTGAAAGAATTGTTGCTCTTTAGCTCCGAACTTACCTTGATGAAAAGGGGCTGTTTTCACCAAATGAGTCAGCTTATCGCCATTTTCATTCTACCGAAACGGCCTTGTTAAAGGTTCAGAGTGATCTTCTGCTTGCTAAGGATAAAGGACAAGAGGCTGCCCTTTTCTTTTGGATTACTCAGCTGCGTTTGACACGCTGGACCATGGTGTTCTTCTTCAACGTTTGGAACATGATTACAGCTTCAGCGGAACTGTTCTTTTTTGGCTGGAATCCAACCTTGCCGGACGGAGCCATAAGGTTGTTGTGAATAGTTCATCTTCTAGACCCTTTTCTCTGCCCTATGGTGTCCCACAAGGCTCCGTTATCGGACCTCTCTTGTACATCCTGTATACTGGTCCTTTAGGAAGGATTTTCAGCTCCCAAACAGGTATCCAGTATACTACTAATGCTGATGATACTCAGATATATATCACCATGAAGCCAGCTGATCGACGAGTTGTTGTTCAAAGACTGTCTGCCTGCATTGCTGATATCAAGCGTTGGTCACCTGACAACAAGCTTCAGCTCGATGAACTAAAAACTGAGATGCTGCATGTTTTCTTTAGGCTTAGGAGCTCAGGTCATTTACCTGTTTAGATTTTCTCGCTGGAAATATCAGTGGTTCAGATACTGTAAGGGACCTTGGAGTTATTTATAACAACTTTAGCATTAACCCGCATATCAGAAATGCGGGTTATTATTATTATTAAAGAGACGACTACCAGGTTGTCGTCCTGTCTGGGATCCTTCAATTCACTGAACCATCTATACATTTCAGACTCATCTCTCAGTATCCCTTCATCTTCGATTGAGCTATCATCAGTCACAAAGCTATCAGCTGAGAAAGTGACGTCACGATGCTATAAAGGTCTGATCTCATCTCCATGGTGGCCCTGAATGGACATCGCATATAGACCAAATTGCGAATATCCACGACGAAATTCTAGACGTCGCCAATTTTGTCGTGAATTTCTTCAACAATTTGAATAAACACGACAAAATTTACGACGTCTCCAATTTCGTCGCCAATTTGATTTATTCACGACGGAATTCACAGCGTCTCGAATTTCTCCGCCAATTTCGTCGTGAATTTGTTTTGCTTGCCTGTGCGGTATGCGGGTTGAAACCAATTCTCCTGCTGCTAAATTCCTCCACTCACAACAGGGTCTACATTAATTTAGTCTAATGCAATTCTGTCCATTAACTTTTTTGCCTAACAACCATGGTCCAATAACCATTTGGTCCAGTCATCACTTCGTCTTATCACCAGTTCGTTTATGACTATTTCGTCTCATAACTAGTTGGTCTAATATTAATTCTATTTTCCTTAATTTCGCCCAATTAACACTTAGTTCAATTAGACTAAATGGCATATGAAAAATAAATAGCAATTGGACCAACTTGGTCATTAGACGAAATGGCAGTTTGACCATGTTGATAATGGACGAACTGATGGTAGACCAAATGATAGCAGACGAGTTGGCATTAGTTTACTTGAAAATAAACCATTTAAACGACAGAACGATATCCGCTGCTCTCCATATGCATAGGCGGATCCAGGTGAGGGCGCCGAGGGGCCCGCCCTCTCCCCCGCCCCCCATTGGCTGAGCAAAAAAAAAAGGAAAAAAAAAGAAAAGAAAGAAACAAAGGAGGGGATAGAGAATAGAAAAAAGGGAAGAGGAGACGAGTGAATAAAATAAGATGAGGGAAGACATGGAATTAAAAGAATTCTTCATGTCACTATATAAAATTTTCGCTCACTTCGCGCTCACATTGCCGGTTAGGTGATAACTCTCGTCTTGAACCTTTCCTTAGCATCTGGTGTTGTTCCTGAGTCTTTTAAAAACAGCATTTATTTGTCACCTTTGAAAAAACACAGCCTGCAAACTAATGATTTCAAGAACTACAAACCTATTGCTAATTTGCCATTTCTTAGTAAAGTTCTTGAAAGAATTGTTGTTCTTCAGCTCCGAACTCACCTTGATCAAAAGGGGCTGTTTCCACCAAATCATTCAGCTTATCGCCATTTTCATTCTACTGAAACAGCCTTGTTAAAGGTTCAGAGTGATCTTCTGCTTGCTGGGGATAAAGGACAAGAGGCTGTCCTTATCCTTTTGGATTACTCAGCTGCGTTTGACACGCTGGACCATGATGTTCTTCTTCAACGTTTTGAACATGATTACGGCTTCAGCGGAACTGTTCTCCTTTGGCTGGAATCTAACCTTGCCGGACGGAGCCATAAGGTTGTCGTGAATGGTTCATTTTCAAAATCCTTTTATCTACCCTATGGTGTCCCGCAAGGCTCCGTTATCGGACCTCTCTTGTACATCCTGTATACTGGTCCTTTAGGAAGGATTATCAGCTCCCATACAGGTATCCAGTATACTACTAATGCTGATGATACTCAGATATATCTCGCCATAAAGCCAGCTGATCGAGGAGTTGCTGTTCAAAGACTGTCTGCCTGCATTGCTGATATCAAGCGTTGGTCATCTGACAACAAGCTTCAGCTCAATGAACTAAAATCTGAGATGCTGCATGTTTTCTCTAGGCTTAGGAGCTCATGTCATTCCTCTTGTTTAGATTTTCTCGCTGGAAATATCAGTGGTTCAGATACTGTAAGGGACCTTGGAGTTATTAATGATAACAACTTTACCCTTAACCCGCATATCAGAAATGTCTGTCGTTGTGCATCATTGGGTTAGTAGTGTGCGTGGCATGTTAAGAGATATACAACCTGCCAGCCAAAATTCGATATTTTCGTTGATGATGGATTGTCAATTTTTTTATCAATAGTGAAATAATATTTTATAAGCTTTCAGTTGATATATAACAATATTAGATAGCCAAGACAGATAGCCAAGCGCGATTGGTCCATAGCGCGTCACGTGATATGATTGAAATCAATGTATTTTCCCAGCCGGTCCACCTTCGATGAATATATTGACCAACCGGTCCATGAATATATTTTTCTACGTGTATGGTGCCCTCTTGTGGATTAGATGTTACCATGCATTATCCGCCTGCCTTGGGTCCAGGACCTGGACTGGGCTCGAACTTAGAGTTAGATCTAGGGCTAGGCCTAAACAAAGTTGATTTGAATAGAAAAGGGTCATTCACTGCGTTAGACTAACGTTACTTAGATATCTATAGATCAAGATCTAACGTTATATCTATACCAGTTCAATCAATCACTGTGAATATCATAAACATGCTGCACGCATCGTTAGGCCTAACTTTATCTTCATCATTAGAGGCTATCTAATATAACAGATATTGACTGATGGGATGTGTAAAAAAAAATTCTTTGAACCACCTAAAGGATTAATATTTTCCCTCGTGATCATATTTTCCCTCAGCGCTGCGCGCTTCAGGAAAATATAACCCCTCGGGAAAATACAAATCCGGCGGTCCAAAGAATGTTTATATTACACACCCCATCAGTCAATATCTGTATAATTTAATTTGGTTGCCAATATCCTACACAAGGATAATAAGGAGAAAAAAGTTTAAGCCTAACGTAACTATGCTCGTTTGAGAGCCATAATTCCTGGTTGGGGGGGGGGGGGCCGAACGCACGATAGCAAATAAAATATGCACAAGGGTAGTGAATACATAGTCTACACCGTCGTATAGGTGCTTTTCACTAAATTCGTCATTGTATAAATTGTGTTATATTTTATATCATATTAATAAGTTATGCTAATATATTCATAAAAAGGACACACTTTTGCTCTAATTTATTTAATAAAGATCAAAAAAGGCAATTTCTTGTAAAAGAATTCTGAATCATATAACATTTTTAACATATGTAACCTAAAAACAAATCCGTTACCGAATCAAATTTTATATTATTTCTTTTGTTATTAACATTTTTATTTTTGTTCTTTTCATATTAATTGTGGTCCTACAAATATCGTCCATTACTTTATTTTGGCCATAATTCAATAGCGTCGAATTCAAAAGACTCCGCTCGATAAATTGTTTTACAGTTTGTCCAGAGATTCTATATGTCTTCGATATGATTGTTGTTTGCTAAACATGGCTATACGTAACACTCAATGTCTGGTCTTTTTCTCCTTTAGGTCGTGGATACGAATTCTATTTGAAAAAAAAAATCGTTGTTAACTTGATTTATTATAGCTTTATAATCATATACTCGAATTCGTTTTCATTTTCCTTTTTAGATTAGTAAATATAAGCTTGGTAATGATATAAATGATGAGATGACTACCAGGTTGTGGAACTGTCTGAGATGCTTCAATTTTCTGACAGATCTAAACATCTCAGACACATCTCTCAGTTTCCCTCCTTCATCCCTCAACTACTATCCAGCACAGTGCTATCAGCTGAGAGAGTGACGTCACAATGCTATGAAGGACTGATCTCGTCGCTCCCTGGTTTGGTAAAGTTCGATATCACACTGATAATGCAGAGGGAGACATACCCCAGATGAACAGGAGGACAGAAACTCACACGCATCAACTTTCACGCACCGCCATCATTCCAACCAGAGAAGATTCGTGTATCGAGTGAGACTATGAGAACACTGAGTCTGCTGATCAGACAAAATATCAAGAACCTGCAGTCGATTGGTTTGTCTTGAGTTATTGATGTGAATGAAGAAGACCTTGTTGAACTGCTCGAGTCATCGACATCTTTGGCATCGTTGTCTTATATAAGTCTAGAGTGAGTCGGGTTTGTTTTTGTATTCATCTATACAGGCTTATCTTTCGCCAGTTTCAACTGCCACTGTACGGAAGGTCAAAAAGAAGGTACATGTATTAATGGATATTTGCTTCCATAACAGTATGGATCCTACTAGAACTAGTAAGATCTACGTTAACAGGAAGGAGACTCTGACTTAAAAATGTCAAGTTAGATCGGCTACAAAGATTTGGCACATAATTTAATCCATCCTTTAAATTGAATAAACAGAGGCCAGTCGGATGTCCTCAGGGTATCTCGATACCATTATGTTTACCTACATACCTCGACCCTATCTATATCGGGAGTGACAAAAGCAATTTGAGGTATTAACAACAATAGTAGTAGTAGTAGTAGTAATAATGGTAGGCGTAGCTTTAATCAAATCTGTCTATCTGACGGTCAATTAGATCGGGGTCGCCCTAGCCACTAACCCGTCTCTGTGGTTTAGTGTTAAGGCACCGGCGTTCAAAACTTGGGGCCTGGGTTCGATTTCCGGCAGAGACATATTTTCGGCATCACCAATTTTTCCAAAGGGTAGGTAGCTCTGGGGAACCTTGATTTAATCTACGCCTAGATTGTTCTCTTCATCCATTTCTTTCCAATATTTAGATAAAAAGAGTTGCCAAAGCTGTTGTAGATGTATAGCTTCACATATTTGTATACTTTCTCCAATACGTTTACTGTATCAAAGCAATTGCATTGATCCAGCTGAGGCTTGGCGGCTTGTCATTGTTCAAAACCCACCTTCACCCGACAAAAGAAAATTATAAATGGTATGGTGTCGAAAATCTGTCTATCTGACGGTCAATTGGATCGGGTCGCCCTAGCAACTAACCTGTCTCTGTGGTCTAGTGGTTAAGGCACCGGCTATAAAAGCTGGGGGCCTGGGTTCGATTCCCGGCAGAGACATTTTTTTCGGCATCTTCAATTTTTGCAAAGGGCATATATAGCTCTGGGGAACCTTGATATAAGCTCCCCCTATATATGTATATACATGTATATTACCTTCTCGCTTTACTCGGTTCTAACATAAATATAGTTCATAATAGCAACTAGGATGATATAGGATAGAAACTTATAATGTTCCTTTGCATATATTACTTAAGAAAAGAGCAGAAATTCTCCATTTAATAACATGAATAGAAAACGCACTTCATGGGCTAAATAAGTGACTCGCTTGTCTTCCGTAACTTATATGAGCTCACCAGTAAGTAGTCGGATGCTGCTATCCGATTAGTTTTCTATCATCATAACTCCTAGATGTGACTTTTGTATCTTCTCTACAAATCGATTTGTTCTAGATTTATCTCACTACGATGTGTTGACGCTTGAAGTGATTATTGCATATTACCTTCATAACAATATCTAACATGTCTAACTATTGACAAATCTGTTCCATTGAATTCTTAAGTCGCTTGTCTAATAACCTCCATCACAATGGCGGTCTCTTTTTCCTCCATGAATTATAAGTTCTGTTATGTTTTATCGACTACGCTTATGATAATAATGATACGAGTTAAAATTTGTAATATGATGAAGTCTTATTCTGATCATTATGATCACGAGGGTCACTATGATCAGTTATGAATCTCGAAAAACCCCTTTTATCAAGCATCAGTTTTGTATATACCGAGATATTGACTTGTTTACTGCGCTTGATATGAAAATAATCATCAGAGAATCGACAACAGACATTTTTTGGTCCTCTCTCTCTCTCTTACTGGTCACAATTCCAATGTTAGAACATCCAAAGAGCAACTCATTACAGTGTTCATGGTGTTTGTCACATTATTATTGCCGTTATATATATGATTATGAAAATATCATTATGATCATCAAAATAATTTTAAAGCTTATAACAATTTAGAACCCTGATGAATGGCATTTCGACTTTGATATCGCGGACGGTGTTCAAGTAAGCATAGGTGTATTAAGCGGACGGATATTATTTGTGTAACTTGGTGGTTACTATACTGTGCGTCCGAGAAAAAAAAACGAAACCGAAATATTTTTCGATGGTTTATCATAACTTTATCACAAATACAATAGACGAATGACCTACCATTTCAAAGCTAAGAATCTCTTCTTTTATCTGATACTGCTAAGATTTTTTTCTCATTCAGGCATGAGTGAGCAGAAACAATTTGAAAATGGGATATCAAAAGTAACTTGGCCTGCCGTATTTGGGTTTTAAAAAGAAAACCACATTCTTAAGAAGTTCAATATCTGCTCTTTAATTTGATACCTCAATTACAGAAAATGGTCGGAAAATAATAAAGTTCTGGTTCTTTGAAAACAGGCTTGAATTTCAATATAATTCTATAAACTGGGGAAGTTTTACAGGCTAGCGTTCAAAACCACTCGACACTCCGTTTTGTTGACGATCAGCCATGCATTAAGTCTTTTGTTACCGTGCGATAGCTTTAGTGGGAGAGCGGTGAAAAAAATGTTTATTTAATGAATTTATGGAAATACAAGCGTTCTTTCGAGGGATCATAACATTTTTACTTCTTCACCATTTTCTGTGATTAAGGTATCAAAGAAAAGAGCAGATATTTAACTTTTTATTTATATGATTTTCTTTTTGACATTGAGATACGCCCCGGAAAATGAGTTTTTGGCATCCTTTCTCCGAATTTTTTTGCTCACTCATGCGTGAATGAAGAATAATCTTGGTACTACCAGATGAAAGAGGATATCTTAAGCTTTACATTGGTATGTCATTGTTATGTCTATGTTATTTATGATTACGTTATGATAAATCATCGCTAAATCTTGGTTTCGTTTTTTTCCAGGGACGCACTGTATAACTGTAATGATATCAGGGGCAGATCCAGCTTTCATCAATTGAAAGGGGGATATTTTCCACATGTCCCCCACCCACGGCCGCAAAAAGCTGATATTTGCTTCTTTAAGAAGGTAGACACAAGAAAGACTTATTTCTAAAGAATATCTTAATAACTTTATTAATGCGAGCGCGGAGAGCCGTATCTTTTTTTATTTTAGTTTTCATGTTTCCATACCTTTAAATGGAATATTCTGAACAATTTTGTAATTTCAAAACCTGTGTATACAATATGAGTGCGCAAAGCTCTAATAGAAAATGTTCATGCACTGACTTTGAAATGAATCTGTTTGAAACTGTTTGCAGGAAAACATTTTAAAGGAGAATCAGAAATATTACGTAAAAGTTTGAATAATATCAGACAAGAAAGATTGATTTTCAAAAGCTTAAAAATCTGCAATTACAATTGATATGGAGACTTTAGATTGGTCCCATTGGGTATTTAATAGTGGTGTAAGACGAGGAATACTCCTCACTAAAACATTTAACATGACTAAAATGCCATTGTCATGATTGTTTTTAAAGTTTAATTTGAATTATTTTTTTTTCATTTACTAAGATAAGCTACTTTGTTGATATTTTTACTAACCCAGGGGAATAGTTACATCGAAAGAAAAATCCGTGATACTAATTTAAATGACATAATATGTTATTTCATCAAGTTATGAATATGTATTTCTGCAATCGTATTCTTCAATTGGGAATAACCCCTTTCAAGCTCCTTGTAGCTTTTAGGTTTTTCCATATTTCTCTTATAGGTTTTTTATAATCTCAAATTAATGTATCTGATTACAATGTAATTCAATTATTAACGTTTTATATTTTGAATGTATATATTTTGTATTTTTTTTTCATGAGAAATGAAATCACTCAATCAATCAATCAATCAATCAATCAATCTGATGCAGTTTTCTTACTACTAGTCATAATTTTTTCACCAAGTTTATGAAGATGATAATGATGCACGGCATTTGTATAGCGCCATATATCTGTCAAAGATATTCAAAGGCGCATTGGAGGAGCCAGCTAATCTAGGTCGCCAAGAAGGGCGCGCATACAGAACTGTAACCCGTAGGTCTCTCCTCCCTATAACTGGTTAGGGAATGCAGGTGGACCACTACACGGGGTTCCCCCTACTCTTATTCGAATAGTGCAGTGGGTTCTTAACGTGCAAAGGTTGTGACTCTCCTCTACACGGGGCCTCCAATTAACGTCCTATCCGAGGGACGGAGTGTTTTCCACTGTAACATAGCCTGCATCTATAAAACAGGGGGGGGGAGACGTTTACACACAACGCACTGGGTTCAGTCATCCGCCCGGGGTGGACTCGAACTTACGATCTTTGGTTCGACGGACAGATGCTTTACGACTGAGCCAACTTCGCTCTCCAAAGTTGACAATTTGACATTTGAATTGTTTTACGTTTCTTAATTTTAAAGCATCCCAAACTTTCACCTGTGTATTTTTTTATAAAATCATACACTGTAAAAAATAAAGTGTTATTTAGAACTGAAAGTGCTTATAGAGTGACTGCACTACGAGTGTAGATTTTCTTCTTCAAATTTAAACTACAAAATCAGCACTCGTCGTGCCGTAACTATACAAGCAGTGTAAGTTCTAAACTAGCACTTCATTTTTAAAGTGTAAGGTCCTCACCGTTTGTGGTTATAAAAAAGGCATAGAGTGTCTTGCTTTCAGGCTGGAATGCCTTTTTAGCTCGTGCTTTGCACTCGCATTATTCGATGTATTCTATTTATTCATGAGTCACTTTTCTGGTCTGTATATTTCAGCTCACGCTTCGCGCTCGTGTTAATCAGTAAGATGCACATATTTTTCATTATTGCAAAAAGAACTCATTATGTTTTATTTGCATTTTTTATTGAAATTTTCCAAGAGTTTGAGCATGCAATTCACGCTCGCTATACTACCCAAGGATGCCCGTTTAACAGGAATTGACCCACCCCCCCCAAAAAAAAAAAGAGAAAGAAGACGAGTTTTACAACATCAGCTCTTCATTTTTTCCAAATCGCTCGCTCGTTACACTCTCTCTCGAAAAATGATTTTTTTTTCATTTTGGGGCACTTAGGATTCAAATTTAGGTCTGGCTCCCAGATTCGGTATTATTCTTTTGTTTATTGACAAAAAAAACCGTTAGAGTACCTACTTGACCTATTTAGAATTTTTATATTAGAAGACAACTTATAGGCCTATAAATCAAATCCTGAGATTTTGAGTTAATCCAATGATTGAGAAACCTTTTTTAAAAGACAAGACAAGATTACGCAGGGATTTTATGCATCCGTTTTTTTTTTGTATTAAAGTTTGATGTAAAATGGGTAAATTTGTCGATCAAACAATTCTTTAATCTTTGAAACTTTACACCACAACCGTTTTGGTGCACATGCATTAAAAAGATATGACAATCAAATGGAATAGTGACATGTCATTTTGGGATGGGAAGTTTACCCAAACTAAACGCTTCCATTTTTTAATCTATTTTATAAAAAATGTATATACAGTGTATTACTTAGTTTTTCTTTCAGATTTTTTTTCAAATTAGCGTATATTTTCAAGCGTCTAAATAATTAATAAAAGAAATCACGTTTAGTTCTAGGATATCGTTTTTTTCTAAAATACCTATGTAGTTTCTTTTCACGAAATGCATGAAAGGTGTCAAGAAAAATCAGAACCCAAAATTAGTTCATGTATCACTTTTTTGGCGCTGTAATTCTTATCCAGCTTTTCTATTCTATTTTCCTTCAGATAACCAAATGCCATCTGTCTTCTGAGATGACTGCTAGAATGTGGTCTTGTCTGAGACCCTTCACCTCACTGAACCATCTCACCATTTCAGACTCATCGCTCAGTTTCTCTCTATCACCTCCTGAACTACCGTCCGTCACAATGCTATTAGCTAATAAACTGACGTCACAATGCTACCAAGGGTTGATCTCGTCACTACCTGGGTTGCGAGATATTGATGTCCAAAATGCAGCTACAGATGACTTTGTTGAATTTATCGAGTCTTCAACACGTTTGACTTCATTGCAACGAATTGAGATAAAGTGAGTGTTCATGTTCTTAACTCATTATTTGCCGAGGATGTTCATTTTTACCTTCCTTTGATGCAATCCCCCTCCCGATTATGTGTTCAAAGCGCTCTTATATTAATTCGATACTGTCAAGCGCCCTGCCCTTCCCTTATAACAGTCATTTATAATCGGATATCACGCTGAATGTAATATGTCGGCCTATTATAATATCCCAAACTGCTGAAAAAAACCTTTTAGGTAAACTGTAATGAGATCATAATACGTAGTAGGAAACACGTAGTAAAAAAAAGTAGATCCACTTAAACTGAATTCCTTTTCCATCGCTGACATTTATACCGATACAGGATGTGATGGCAGGAGACAAAATTATTCCGCAAATATGGTGAGCAAAGTTGTCGAGGTACTTAAAGGGATTTTCTCGCTCGTAGTCATAATTCATCTGGACAGCTGTTTGGCTGGATATTATATATAAAAAATGAGCAATAAAGTATATCATTACAAATGAATATGTCTATCACATCACAAAGTCCCTCCCCATTCTGTCTCTTTATCTGGTCATAATTTCAATATTAGAGCATCGCAAGAGCAATTCATTACAATGTTTTTTACAATAATATTGTCGTTACCGATAATTATGAAAATATTATTATGATTATCAAAATAACTTTAAAGCTCATAACAATTTTCGAGGCACTTAGTTCACATCTGACATGTCTGAATGATGTTTTATGGTTTATTATTATTCCCGTTATGAATTTCTATTTTTCTACAATTCAGAACTCTTGATAGATGGCGATTCGACTTTGATACCGCGAAAGGTGTTCAGGTGAGCATAGGTGTATTAAGTGGTTGGATAATATTTGTGCAACTTCCTTGTTGCTATATAACTGTAACATTATCAGGGCGGATGTAGCTTTCACAATTAGAAGGGGGGGGGATATTTGTGAAAATAAAAAAACGTTAATCATTTGTTTTTCCTCCTTAATGAAATAAAACAAGAGTTAAATGACATTTGACCTTGGTCATGTGACCTTGAACTCGCACAGGAAGTTTAGTGATACTCAATTGCTCTTTTTCATAAAAGCAAACGGCGCCCATGTGTATAATCTCTCGCTCCTAGGCAGGCGATACAAAAACGGAAATTCAAAATTAGTTTGAACGCTCACTGGTTGCATCAGTATTGCACTTGTTGCACTACAGTGCATATAAAAAACCGGGAAAGATTTGAAAAGTCTAAAAAAAAAAGTTTCCAATTATGATGTTTATATTTTGATGATAATATGTGCTCTAGGGTCTTATCATTCGAATGCCATTAACAGTGTTTAGTTTTGTTCATGCTTGAGGGAACACGAAATGTTTTTTTATCTGGGAAGGCTTGCATCAAAATGGCATATAATGTTAACAATAATGACCAGACATCTTGCTAATCAGCTGACTTTCTCTTAGCCATACTACAGCTTTCAACCTCATGTAGAGTATATGTTTGTGCACTCAACTGCGCCACTATGAATAGGCCTTTTCCCTATTGTATCTGAAAGAGCTAATCATTATCTTAAGCTCTGGGTCTATTCACAACTAAGTGATACCAAAGATAAATACAATGGAAGGAATGAGGTGTTTGTTTGTTTATTATGAGTCTAATTCTGACTCTTCTTCCATGTACATGTAGGGCTGCCTGTCACATCTATACAGCCCATGCACTTATAATGCATATTCTTATTTGAAGTATTGTAGTGATATGTCTTTGAGGGTAAAAGTACTCAAAAGCATGTATCTTGTAGTATAAGAATGCAAGCCCACTTTTCATCTAACACTACTTACCAGTGGAGATATTGAAATTAGCCCTGGCCCTTCGCCTAATGTATTAGTATCTAAGGATCATACGTGTATGATTGATAATAATACAAAATGTACGTACAAGTACATTTATAGTGTTACAGAACTTTTACAGCTTAACCCCTACAATGTCAACATAAGTCTGCCTCGCAAGACCCTTCGGATTGATGATGAGACTTGGCAGCAAATTACTGCACTGCGGATTAACAGAGTAAAGAAGACAAACAGAGGAAAGAGAGCAGGAAGACAGCATAGGGATAAAGTAGAGAAACTCTCCACGAAATAAAAAAAAAAACTGACTTGAATACAGACTTTTCAAGTAAAAACATTAAATTTGCTATGTTAAATGCAAGATCGGTGAAGAACAAAACTGCTGAACTTGTCAACTACATTCTTGACCATGAATTGGACATTGTTGCTGTCTGTGAAACCTGGATCACACAGAACGATGCTGCTGTGATTGGTCAGCTGACACCACGCGGCTTTACCTTCAAACACATTCCCAGAGCCGGTAAGCGAGGAGGAGGTGTAGCTGTGCTCAGAGTCAACTAGAGGTCAGAATCCTAGACTCTCCAAACATAACATCATTTGAAATTATCCAAATGTCGCTCAATCACAAACAGAAAGTGTTACATCTGATAAATGTGTATCGTCCACCTACTCCAACACAGTTTCAAAGTTTCTTGGAGGAATTCTCCAATGTTCTTGATAGACAGATCCTGTGTTCTTCTGACTTGCTGATTGAAGGGGATTTCAACATACCAATGGACTTGTCAACTCCTACTTCTAAATCATTTTCTGAGTTGTTAACAGCCTACAACATTGTTCAACATATTAATGAACCAACCAATAATCGTGGCCATGTTCTAGATTTGCTCATGACCCATAATGAGAATACTGTTAACCTTTGTAATATTTGTGTTGTAGAAGGTATATCTGACCATTCAGCACTGATGTGTGAATTAGGCCTTCCAAAACAAATCAACCAGAAGAAAATAGTAACAACACGAAATTTGAAATCTGTTGACCCGAAAGAGTTTGCAGATGACACCCATGTTAAGTATCTTATATCCGGTTGTTTACATGTTAATGGTGTCGATGAAGAAGTGGATATGTATAATACCTCACTCAGCTCTGCTCTTGATAAGTTGGCACCTGAAAAGCAGCTGAAGATTACAATTCACACCAATACTGCTTGGTACACCCCAGAAATTACTCAAGAAAAATTGATTCGAAGACAATTTGAAAGACGATTTAGGTCCACAAGGTTGGAGATTCACAAGCAGATATATCGTGAACAAAAGCAACGTGTCAATACTTTGATAAAGAATGCTAAGTTACAATACCATTCGAAAAAGATTGAGGATTGTGTGAAAGACACAAAAAAATTGTACAAAGTTGCCAATGATTTGCTTAACAGGAAACAAAAATCTCCTTTACCAGAACATCTCACTCATGGTGATCAGGCTGAGCTTGCAAATTGCTTCGATCAGTATTTTGTAGATAAGATTCTAACAATCCGGCAGTGCCTTTTAACTCCTGCCTTACACTCAAATAATGACACTGTCAGTGAAATTAAGTCAGAATTGAGGGATTATAAAAAATTCTCCAAACAAATCATGTGAACTCGACCCAATCCCAACAGATTTGGTTAAGAAGTGTTCCACAGTTCTGTTGCCTGTCATTACTAGAATTGTAAATACAAGTCTTAGTTCGGGAGTTGTACCACAGGTCTGTAAAAAAGCTGTCATCCATCCGACGCTGAAAAAAACAGGCTTAGATCAAGAGTGTTTGAAAAATTACCGCCCGATATCAAACTTGTCTTTTTTAGGTAAACTACTGGAAAGAGTTGTTTTCTCACAACTAACATCATATTTACAAGATAATGAGTTACTTGACCCACATCAATCTGCGTACAAGCCTGGTCATAGTGTAGAAACACTACTAGTTAACTTAAGAGATACTATTTATAGAGAAATGGATAATGGCAACATTACGGCACTCATGCTTGATATGAGTTCAGCATTTGACACAGTAGATCACACTATCCTAATTGAAAGGCTGAACTCATTAGGTATCAAGGGGACTGCCCTTGCTTGGTTCATATCCTATCTATCAGAACGATCTCAATATGTTAAAATCGGTAGTTCTATCTCAGGTTTAACTACTCTGAAGTTTGGGGTACCCCAGGGCTGTGTATTAGGTCCACTGCTCTATTCCCTCTATATGCAACCAATCAGCAAGATATTTCGTAAACATGGCATAAAATACCATTGTTATGCCGACGACATACAACTCTACTTGTCTTTTTAACCCTCCATGTCTGCATTGAACTCTGCTATCGCAAAACTTGAAGCATGTCTACAAGACCTTAAGACAAGACTTGTATCTAACTGCCTGAAACTGAATGATGATAAATCAGAATTCTTAATACTTGGATCGAAGTTTATGCTTACAAAAATTGACTTTCAGTCATGTCATGTCCATCCTGTTAGCTCTTGTATCACTCCGTCTAAAACAGCCCGTAATCTTGGGGTTATATTTGATCAGGAAATGACTTTTCGCAACCATATCACTCAAGTCCAACAAAATGTCAGATATCAACTACGTAATTTGAGTTTCATCAGAAAGTCACTGTCTAAACCTGCAGCCGAGATACTTATCCATGCTTTAATTTCCTCCCGTTTAGATTTTTCAAACTCACTGTTCTCTAACCTCCCACAAAAAGGCTTGACAAAACTTCAACGTCTACAAAACTCTGCTGCCCGTCTCCTAACTTACACTAAAAAGTATGACTCCATCTCACAAATCCTCCAGTCCCTTCATTGGTTGCCTGTTGGTAAAAGAATCACCTTCAAAATTCTTTTACTAATACACCATTTGATTTATTCTCTCTTCCCCACATATCTCAGCAGCTCTTTCTCAAAATATCAGCCTTCACTTAGTCTTCGCTCATCATCTGATGCCCTATTGCTCCAGACACCCAGAACAAAACACAAATGGGGGGACCATGCATTCTCTGTTATAGGACCAAAGCTATGGAATCAACTGCCTATCCAATTACTTCAAATTTCATCTAAAGAAACATTCAAGTCCCAGCTAAAAAAATTACTTAATCTCCCATTAACAGTTTAATATTGTGTTTTTTTCAGGAAAATTGAAATTCTATTCTTGTTTGTTTTCTATTACTGTTGTGTTCTCTGTTTATTTTCCTTGAAGCGCCATGAGCACCGAAAGGTGGACCTGTGCGCTATACAAGTAGCCACCATTATTATTATTATTATTATCTGTGCCATAATTTCAGAATTATGCTGTCATATTTAATTTATTTATTTACTCTTTTTATTACTTTTGTTCACTTGAACCTCCTTTACCTTTTAATTTTCCTTCATGAGTAAGAAAATAATACTTTTTGTCAATCGAAGCAAGGAGATTTGCATTATTAATTTGGAAAACTTCTATTTATTCAAATCCTTTTGAAATAATTATGTTATGGTACCTTTATAGACATGAAATCCATTTTTCATTCAAGAGGTTATCAATTCCTTGACAAAATTCAATTATATAAATTAGCGTATATTTTCAAGCGTCCAAATAATTAATGAAAAAAATCACGTTTAATTCTAGGATATCATTTTTTTTTCGAAAATACCTATATAGTTTCTTTTCACGAAATGCATGAAAGGTGTGAAGAAAAGTCTGAACCAAAAAAATAGTTAATGTATCATTTATTTGCGCTGTAATTCTTATCCAGCTTTTCTATTCTGTTTTCCTTCAGATAACCAAATGCCATCTGTCTTCTGAGATGACTGCTAGAATGTGGTCTTGTCTGAGACCCCTCACCTCACTGAACCATCTCACCATTTCAGACTCATCGCTCAGTTTCTCTCTATCACCTCCTGCACTACCGTCCATCACAAAGCTATTAGCTAATAAACTGACGTCACAATGCTACCAAGGGTTGATCTTGTCACTACCTGGGTTGCGAGATATTGATGTCCAAAATGCAGCTACAGATGACTTCGTTGAATTTGTCGGGTCTTCAACACGTTTGACATCATTGCAACTACTCAAGATAAAGTGAGTGTTCATGTTCTAAACTCATCATTTGCCGAGGATGTTCATTGTTACCATGCCCGGATGCAATCACCTCCCGATTATGTGTTCAAAGCGCTCTTATCATATAAGATTGGATACTGTCAAGTGTCCCGCCCTTCCCTTACAACGGTCATTTATGATCGGATATCCCACTGAATGTAATACGTCGGCCTATTGTAATATCCCAAACTGCTGATTTTTTTTTTTTAGGTGAACTGTAATGAGATCACAACACGTAGTAGGTAACACGTAGTAAAAAAGTAGATCCACTTGACATGCTTGAACAGAATTCCTTTTCCATCGCTCACATTTATACCGATACAGGATGTGCAGGCAGGAGGCAAAATTATTCGGAAAAGTGGTCGAGGTAATAAACGGATTTTCCTCGCTCGTAGTCAAAATTCATCTGGACAGCTGTTTGGGAGCAATACATATTGCATAAAAAGGGAGCAATAAAATATATCATTACAAATGTACACGTCTATTACATCACAAAGTCCCCTCCCTCCCCCCCCCCCCCCCCTCCTCTCTCTCTTTAACTGGTCATAATTTCAATATTCGAGCATTGCAAGAACAACTCATTACAATGTTTGTCACAATAATATTGCCGTTACCTATAATTATGAAAATATCGTATGATTATCAAAATAACTTTAAAGCTTATAACAATTTTCGAGGCACTTAGTTCACATCTGAATAATGCTTTATGGTTTATTATCATTCCCGTTATGAATTTCTATTTTTTCTACAATTCAGAACTCTTGATAGATGGCAATTCGACTTTGATACTGCGAAAGGTGTACAGGTAAGCATAGGTGTATAAAGTGGTTGGATATTATTTGTGTAACTTGTTTGTTGCTATATAACTGTAAAATTATGAGGGGCGGATCGAGCTTTCACAAATAGAAGGGGGGATATTTGTGATTATTAAAAAAATCTTAATCATTTGGTTTTCCTCCCTAATGAAATAAAACAACGATTGCTTCTCATATATTCATTACTGTCCCAGGGGAAATCGGTACTTAGAAAAAGAAAATCCGTGCCATTGATATGCATAGCATATGATAAAATTGTCCCTTCTATATGTCATACTTTATTTACCAAGTTGCCGATTCGAAATTAAAATGGCTTCACCTATCTCAATTTTAAAATAGCCAGAAATTTCCCGTTACTTTAAAATGTTCGCCTATATAACAATTTCCCTTTTTTAAACTGATTTGAAAATTGGAATTCAAAGCACCGTTTGGAATCACAAAGAGGATGACAATCTCACTTAACAAAATAATCGAGCGTGAAGCATGAGTAGATTTAAGAAAAAAAAATCTGAATATTGAATATTTAAGCATATTTCTTTAACAGAGAGTAATAACAAGTCGAATGCATCTGGCTCTCTCGCATGCATTATGCGATATTGTAACAGTGCTGACTTTGAAAACAGCTATGAAAAATTATTCACAAAAGAAAGCTTCCATATGATAATAAATTAATATTTTGATTGACCCAACATGATCTTTGACCAAAATCATGTGACCTCAAAACGTATTCGAAACATACTTGATAACCCTTATGTATATGTTTAATGTCTAGATCCATAATTTTTCAAAGTTATAATACCAATTAGAAAATACCCCCAATACGGCCCAAGTTTATTGACCCTAAATTACCTTTGGTTTTAATCAATTGACCTGAAACATACACATGATTTTAATGGATGGATGTTTACTCTTGTGTTCAAGTCTTATGAACTAGACCCATAAATTTTTAAAATTATGACAATTCCACAAATATCCCCAATATTATCAAAGTACGTTGACCCTAAATGATATTTGACGTTGGTCATGTGACCTTAAACTCGCACAGGAAGTTCAGGGATACTCAATTGCTCTATTTCATGAAATCAAATGGCGCCCATGTGTATAGTCTCTCGCTCCTTGGCAGGCGATACAAAAAACGGAAATTTAAAATTATTTTGAACGCTTACTGGTTGCATTAGTATTGCACTTGTTGCACTACAGTGCGTATAAAAAACCGGGACAAATTTGAAGAGTAAAAATAAATAAAAATCAAATTATAATGTCTATACTTTGGTGTTAATATGTGCTCTAGGGTCTTATCATTAGAATGCCATCAACAGTATTTAGTTTTGTTCATGCTTGAGGGAACGGGGAATGTTTTTGTTTGGGATTAAAAAGAAGGCTTGCGTCAAAATGGCATATAATGATAACAATAATGATCAGACATCTTGCTAATCAGCTGACTTTCTCTTTACCTTTTCATTATCTGTGCTATAATTTCAGAATTATGCTGTCATTTTTATTTACATATCTATTTATTTACTTTAATTTTTATTTTTTCACTTTAACGCCTTTTACCTTTTAATTTTCCTTCATGAGTAAGAAAACAAGACTTTTTGTCAATCCAAGCAAGGAGATTTGCATTATTGATTGGGAAAATCAATAATGCTTTAAGTGAAATAAATTATGTTATGGTACCTTCAAAGACATGAAATCCATTCTTCATTCAACAGGTTATCGATTCCTTGACCAAATTAAATTATATGCTCGACAGGACAAGCGGGAATGAATTAATGTCTTTTTTGAAGGAGCTAGATCTGGTAGATCGGGTAAAATGTATTAAAAACTTGTGAGTGAACAAAGCGAGCACACAAATATTCCCACTTTTTTATTACAATATCAAATTTTGTGGTAGATTTTGACATAATATTAAAAAATAATATCATTTTCTACTTTCTATTTTTCTTTTTATTTCCTTACCACTTTTTTCTTGGTCCTGATTTTTTTTTATTGAGGTGGGGAGGGGGTATCATTCCCGAGCCTCCGCTCATCTGTAAGGCACTGTTTAAAAGGCAAAATAATCTTTGTAGCACACAATGAAAGGATTTGGAAAAAAAATACACTTAAAGAGTCTTGCTTTCCTGGTGCAGGGCCGTCGCCAGGGGGGTGCGGAGGGTGCGAACGCACCCCCCTTCAGAACCCCCCAAAAAATAAATAAATAAAAAAAAAAAATAAATAAATAAAAAAAACCGGAGGGGGGGGGGGTAGGGATACTTGAGGGCTCTTTTGAAAAAGATCTGGCCGGCGGGCTATATAACTGCATGAAATTGAGTTAATACGTTGTTTTTTGTTTTTTTTTTTCATAAAAAGCACCCCCCCCCCTAGAAAAAAGCTGGTGACGGCCCTGTGGTGGAATATCTTTTTAGCTCTCTTCGCACTCGCATTATTCGATGTATATTAGTCACTAAACGCAGTCCTTATCAGGATCATTTTCTGGTCAGTATATTTCAGCTCGCGCTTTGAGCTCGTGTTAATCATTTAGTTAGATGCACATCTTTTTAATTATTGTAAAAACAACTCAATAAGTTTAATTTTCATTTTCTATTGAAAATTTCAAAGAGTTTGAGCATGCAATTCACGCTCGCAACACCTCCAAAGGATGCCCTTTTAGCAGTAATTGACCCACCTCACCCCCGCCCCCCCCCCCCCCCAAAAAAAAAAAAAAAAACGAGTTTTACAACATCAGCTTTTAATTTCTTTCCAAACCGCTGGCTCGTTACACTCTCTCGTGAAAAATAAAGTCGAAATATATCTTACCATAATCAGAAATCACTTCAAAATGGTTTTGCTCTACTTTCCTTTTCTTTGCTCCGCCGCCCTTCTTTTTTGCCTTGTTTTTGCCGCTTTTTTTTGGCCTTAACCACAAACGGTGAGGACCTATAGCTGACTTGAAAAAAGGATATTCTAAGCACAGACTGAAATCACGAAGAGGATGAAAATCTTACTAAACAAATAATTCAAACGTGAAGCGCAAGTATTAAAAAAACACCATGAATATTGAAAGTCTACACATAATTTGTAAGAGTGCAGGATATCATATTTATTCATTACTAATACTAAAATGGTATATGAAATAAATTTGAATACGAGATGTTGTTTGAAAGTTTGCATGGTGGCATGTACAATTGCTGATGTGGTTAACGGTACACCATGTGGAGTATTATAGAAACAGTGGATAGAAGAAGAGAAGTGGATAGGCGAGAAAGTGGAGATTTGAGAATAGAGTATTCTTTCTTGAAAATAGTCAAAAGGACTGTAAACCAGAAGGAATGTTGAGTGAGAACAGCTTGAGTAGTAGAGCTGATGAGGAGATGCTGGCTTGGGTCGGCGAGTAGAGATGATGGGTAGTAGAGAGACTCGACGTTTCGGACAGGTTGACTGTCCGTCTTCAGGAGTGAATTTGAATACAAATTGTATTGATCTAGTTTCGTAACAATATGATGACGAAGCATAATAGTTATTCAAGCAAATTTGCGCCGTGATTTTTTTTTTCATTTTTGGGCACTTAGGATTCACATTTAGATCTGGCTCCCAGATTAGGTATTTTTCTTATGTTTATTCACAAAAAACCCGTTAGAGTACCTACTTGACGTATTTATAAATTTCATATTAGAAGACAGCTTATAGGCCTATAGATCAAATCCTGAGATTTTAAGTTAATCCAATGATTGAGAAACCTTTTTAAAAGACAACACAAGATTACGCACGGATTTTATGCATCCGTTTTTTTTTTGTATCAAAATTTGATGTAAAATGGGTAATTTTGTCGATGGAACAAATGTTTATTTAATCTTTGAAACTTCACACCACAGCTGTTTTGATGCACATGCATTTCAAAGATATGACAATCAAATGAAATAGTGACATGTCATTTTGGGATGGGAAGATTACCCAAACTAAACGCTTCCATTTTTTAATCTATTTTATAAAAAAAGGGTATTTAAAGTGTATTATTTGGTTTTTCTTTCAGATTTTTTTTTTCAAATTAACGTATATTTTCAAGCGTGTAAATAATTAATAAAAGAAATCACGTTTGATTCTAGGATATCGTTTTTTTTTCTAGAATACCTATATACCTATATGTGGAGCGTTGTGGCCCAGTGGATAAGTCTTCTGACTTTGAAACAGAGGGTCGTGGGTTCGAATCCCAGCCATGGCGTAATTTCCTTCAGCAAGAAATTTATCCACATTGTGCTGCACTAGACCCAGGTGAGGTGAATGGGTACCCGGCAGGATTAATTCCTTGAATGCATGAGCGCTGAGAGGCAGCTCGAGCTAAAGCCGGGGTAATAATAATAATAACGCGCCTCGGAATAGAATATTTCTAGATAGATGGCGCTATATAAATGCCTATTATTATTATTATTATTATTAGCTTCTTTTCACGAAATGCATGAAAGGTGTGAAGAAAAGTCAGAACCCAGAATTAGTTCATGTATCATTTATTTGCGCTGTAATTATCCTGCGTTTCTATTCAATTTTCATTCAGGTAACCAAATGCCATCTGTCTTCTGAGATGACTGCTAGAATGTGGTTATGTCTGAGACCCCTCACCTCACTGAACACTCTCACCATTTCAGACTCATCGCTCAGTTTCTCTCTATCACCTCCTGAACTACCGTCCGTCACAAAGCTATTAACTAGTAAACTGACGTCACAATGCTACCAAGGGTTGATCTCGTCACTACCTGGGTTGCGAGATATTGATGTCCAAGATGCAGCTAGAGATGACTTTGTTCAATTTGTAGAGTCTTCAACACGTTTGACATCACTGCATCGACTCAAGATAAAGTGAGTGTTCATGTTCTTAACACATTATTTTCCGAGGATGTTCATTTGAACCATGGCCGTATGCGATTTTTCCCCTGGTTATGTTTTTCAAGGCGCTCTTATATTAAACCGATAGAGTCAAGCAACCCGCCCTTCCTTATAACGGTCGTTTATAATCGGATATCACGCTGAATATAATATGTCGACCTATTATAATATCCCAAACTGAAAAAAACCCGTTTAAGTCAACTGTAATGAGATCCCAATACGTAGTAGGTTACACATCAAAGCAAAGTGGTTGAGGTACTTTTAAGAATTTTCCTCGCTCATAGTTAAAATTCACCTGGACAGCTGGTTATTTGAAAATTATTAATTAAAATAGGAGCCATAAGGTATATTAATGCAAAGTTATACGTCTATTACATCACAAAGTCCTCACCCGCTCAGCCCTTTCTCCTATATCAAGATATGGAATTATAGTTCAAAAACAAGGCAACAATGTTGCAAAGGTCCTGTTGCCATGGCAGCACCTTATTTTCCTCTAGGAAGGTAAAAAAAAATATTTATAAAAATGTAGAATACATATACATGTATGATCATCGTTCCATTTCCCTAGTTTTAAAGTACTAATCGAGATATGTATGTGATTTATTATTTTTTTATTTTATATAACATCTTAAGCCATTGCCATAATAACCAGATAACATCTATTAAAAAAAACACAGCATGAATGACAAGGTTATGGACTGGTGAAAAATACAATGAAAATTAATTCAATGCATAAGGTTAAACTTTCTCAATTAATTTAGAGGAAATTTAATATAGTGAGTGTTCTGCATGAACTAAATAGAATGAGAAAACATTGATGTTGCCTTGGTAAATATTTGAATTGAACGAAAACTATCAATGTTCCAAATGGCCTGTTGCCATAGCAACGGCTCATTTACCCAAGAAAAGTACCAGTTTTGACAAAAAGAGACTGTATAATCTATCCATTTCTTATATATTAGGGTAAGAATGTATAGCTTTACTGTTAACATTCAAATAACATCTAAAGCCATTGTCATGGCAACCAAATAATATATAATTTGAAGAAAAATAATATGGTTGATACGAAAATGGACAGGTGGAAATGCAATTTATAACAATTAACTCAAGGTTTGACCCGTCATAAGATTTTGATGGACTATAAAAACCCTCATAAAATACCCTCAACATATGTCTTTCTGCCTTTTCTTGTGGTGATACAAACACTTTATCCATGGTGTATTCTTTAAAAATCTGTATTACAGAACACATGATATGCTGATAGATGTGATAAAAGAGGCATTTTAAATGAAATGTAAGCTAAAGTAATGGGGAAAGTTGTTCACAAGTGACGTCCACTAGCGTACCTACGGGTAGGGCAGGGAGCAGGCTGCCCCCTGTCCCCCTGACGTGCTTGAAGACCTTTATTGCCACCCCCCCCCTCGACGAGCTTGAAGCCTTTTTTTTTTTTGCTTGTCAATTTTTTTTTGCGGACGGTTTTGCCCCCCCCCCGTGGAAAATCCTAGGTACGCGCCCCTGGTGACGTACACATCTTTGTCGCATTGCCAATTTGAGGATCTCCATAGCATTAGTGATCGCAATATTCAAATATAACTTTATCATTAATTGTCCGATTTTTCTCAAACTTTCGTTGATCTGTTTCTTTGATTTTTCTGTTTTCATACAAGCTATCTTGTTCCAAATGTTTCTTTCTCCTTTAATACCAGTTCTTGCGATAGTGATGCGCATAGGTGCTAGATGCAGATTTTGTTTTTGTTCTTTTGTCGTTTTTGTTTTTTTCCTACTTGGTGAACTACCTGGACGTTACTAGAAAGAATAATCACATATGTCATTGAAGTAAACCACGGCCATTGAAGTAAACCACGGCCATACCAAAGCGGGAAGGGGGGGGGGGGGGGGGCAGCTGCCCCCAGAAATTGTGAAGACTGGCATTTTTACTGAAAAATAAATAAAATCGGCGAAAGTATGCACGAAATCCTTAAATTTCACTTTACAAAATGCAAAAGGGCCCCAATGGTAAGCTCTGAACAGCACATGCACAAGAAATGTGTAGTCCTTCTTGGCTCCAGAGATCGAGCATCTTATTCGCAAGATAATCCAAATGAAATGTTAAGCAACTTAAGAAGCTGGGAGCACTGATCAATCGATGTGATTAGTGTGTTGACATAGTATTATACTTATACCCAATACATTACAATAATTTCTGTTAATTGGAATATTCTGTACAAAGCAAATGAAAAAAATACTTCTTTACATATCGAAGACTAGTACATTGAAAATGAATTGAACTGGAATTGAATTCCTAAGTAAAATAAAAAAAAAAACCTGGTTGCACTTAGTTATCACACCATGAAGATGATAAGATTTTATTAAGGGCATAAGGGTTTGTCAAGTCATCATACACACTGAATGTATTCGACGTCTATCTCTGTTTATCTATTTTGTTCCTAAATAAGCACATTTGACCCCGTTATATATAATGTCTTGTTATAGATATAGACTTTTCAAAATAAAGAACCCGCGAAAACTAAGACTTTTAAACTTCTAACCGCTTTTAGACGTGTATTTTGACTTCAAATGATATTTTGTTGACCTTTTGACCTTTCCCTGACCTCGTATTGACCCTTTATATCTTTTGGATAAGGACTTCTTACGATGGATTTATCAAAATCGAAAACAAAAATGTACACACATTCATAAAAACACGGAAAAATTAGCTTTCTTCACATATTCAATGTAATTTGCCATTCAAAGAAAGTTCGTTGATCTTTGACATTTCCGGCCATAACTTTTTTTAACGGAAGGTCAAGAGTATATGGTTGTGTACACTTTTTTTGTTTAGTATAACAAGACAAACAATTTGATGTGTCACTAGACAGACTCGGGCAATAAAAAAAAATGACCACTAACATGGTCAAGATGACCATTAGAATTTTGTCACCATGTTGAAAGTTGTTCCTTGTGATGTCACCAATCACATAAAAGTGAAAAATCAGACTTAGCCAATTTGTTGAAGTAAATTACATATGCTGCCTGACTATAATACGGCTTCCAAAAATAAAGTTTGAAATGGCTGTTGATATACAGTGCGTCCCAGGAAAAACGAAACCGAGATTAAGCGATGATTTATCATAGCTTAATCATAAAGCAATAGACAAATGACATACCAATGTAAAGCTTGAAGTCTCTTCTTTTATCTGATATTACTTAAATTATTCCCCTTTCACCCATGAGTAAGCCAAAAAAAGAAATGAAGAGGGGATACCAAAAAAGTTTTGTATCTGGATTTAAAAAGTAAAACCACATGCTTTATAAGTTCAATATTTGCTCTTTTATTTGATACTTTAATCACAAAAAAATGATCAAGGAGTGAAAAAGTTATGTTCCCTCGAAAAAATATTGTATTTCCAAATAAACGTATTTTCACAGAAGCTATCGCATGGTTAACAAAAGGTTTAATGCATGGCTGATCGTCAACAAAACGGAGTGTAGAGTGAGTTTGAACGCTAGCCTGTAAAACCTCTTCATTTTATGAAATTATTGAAATTCAAGTCTTATTTCAAATAATCAGAACTTTGTTATTTCGTGACCATTTTCTGTAATTGAGGTATCAAATTAAGGAGCAGATAATGAACCTTTTAGAAATGTGGTTTTCTTTTTGACACCCAGATACAGCCCGCCAAATGACTTTTTAGAATCCCCTCTTCAAAATAATATTCCCCTGACAGATATTGATCAAGCAACATTAGAAATTGTTTTACACCTTTTTTTGGAAGCATTATTGAAATTTTGGACATACAAGACCACTGATTGTCCATGTATATGGTGTAGCATGTCCTAATGTAATATTGGTCTTTGAAATCGTAGTTTAGACACCGAAATCATATCTCACATGTGATTATGAAATGAGCTCTTCCACTTTTAAGTATCAGCACCCATTTTTTAAATCATTTTTGGAAGCCATATTGGATTTTCGGACATACCTGACTGTCCTTGTAACTTGTCCTAATATTATTGGACTCTTGAAACCAATGATTTAGACACTAAAATCACATCCCCCAGGCTAAAATGAAGTGAGGTCCGTCCGCTTTAGGTATCAGCAACCATCTTTGATTCAATTTTTTGAAGCCATCTTGTTTTTTTTTTTTGGATATTCCATACCACTTACTACTCCTTAAAACCAATGAATAGAAACCAAATTAAAGCCATTTTATCAAGTAATTGATGAATTGTGGATTTTTAGCCTACGGCAGCCAGTGAGGGCACCATCTTGGATTTTATTGTTACCCTGGAGTGCTTAAATTCTTTTCAAGCTTTCAACCGGTAAGGGTTTTTTTCGATCGTATATTGACCGGCCTACATATCATGTAGAATAACCAGTGAATAAATTACACTTCATGTTGAATAGATTCATATGTTACTTCAAAAATTATCACAGTATTTCAGCATTTTCTTCGTCAAAATCAGAAGTATAGATTTGAGGGGGCCAGATATGAGAGGCAATTATCGAGCAAAAATAATTTGAAAGAGTTGTCAGCGAGTCCAGCGAGAGAGCAAATCTTTCGAAATTTCTCAATACAACAATAAAATTTGGTAATTTTTTGGGGGGTATAGTATTCGTAAAATAATCATATTTCATCAATCTCTCTTTCACGTTCTCTTTATTGGTAATGAGTTTTTTCGGGGGGGGGGGGGGGAGTAGGGTTGCACAATATCCCGGGAATATCCATGGGAATAAACGGGGATTTTGTGGGAACTTCCTTGAATTTTCGGCAATTTTCAGGAATTTTCAAGAAATGATGGTTACAAAAAGTAACAATTTTCTGATATTTATATGCGGGAATTGAAAGGCGTACCATGGAAAATGATGCTTTGCAACATTGTTATTGAATTTAATTCATGCATTACCAAGGCAACATAATTTTTATCTTCATAAAAAATTCCTGCAGAACACTTTGTGTATTTTAGTTCAAATGAGGGGGTCAAAACTTAAGCATACGAATTAAGTGAATTCCAATTGTATTTTCCACCTGTCCATTGTCTTGTCAACCATGCTATTTTTGGTAAATTAGAAGTTATTTGGTCGCCATTGCAATGGCTTTATATGTAATTTACTCATTTAGCAACCACAATACATTTGTTTAAGAACTTGAAAATTAGTAGAAATTAAAAAGAAATCATTTTTTTATATCTCTTTTATTTTTCTGGGGAAAAACAAGCCGTTGCCATGGCAACTGACCAATTGGAACTATCTTGGTGATCTTGAATATTTCTTAATTTCATATAAATTCAATTGGGAACCTGAAAATTATCATTTTCGTCGTCTATATCACGTTTATTTACCATTTACATGGGAATGTATCTCATTTTGGAGAAAATATTCCGTTGCCATGGAACGGCCGAAAATGACATTCATAAATTTACCTCCCATCTTTAAAATAAATCTTGCAGCATACTAACACTTGTGAACAATTGTTCGGCTTATCCGCTCTACTATTACACAAAACTGAATACAAACACTCTTCAAGGGCTCAATAAGTGATTAGCCTGTTTTACGTTATTTCAAGTTCAGCAGTAGTTAATTCGATGATGTTTTCAGAATGGTTTTCTATCATCTTTAGTCCCAGATATGTAATTCCCAGATTTAATTCTCTTATTCTAAATTCATATCGCAATGGCGTGATGACACATTATTGCAGATGACCAGTCCCAACACTATTTAATGATGGCTTGTGTCGAAAGGGTGGGTGCTGTCGCGTTAGGGTGCGTCAACGCGAACGCGAAGATTCGTCCAAAGCCCCCCGGTTTGGCCGAAAGGGTGCGTTGGGAGCGCCACGTCGCGTCGCGTTCACTGGAACGCGCCCTTTCGTCCAAAGCCCCCCGGTTTGGACGAAAGGGTGTGTTGAATAAATAAATACAAATATTTATAAGAAAGCTGAATATAAGGTATTTTGTCAAACATTGCCAATTTGCACGTAAAATAGTGGATTTTCAATCATTTAAAGCATTGACAATATTTGAGGAAAAGAAAAAAAGTTCAACTAAGAATAATAATGATAATAAAATCAGATACCCACCCTTGCAATAAGCCACATGGCGCCAATTTTTCACTCCAAATTCATTTCCATAAATTCACTGTTTGGGGTGAAAATTATTATCATTATTATAAATATTATTATTATTATTGTTATTATTTTTATTAAACAAACAACACGTACATATTATTATTATACACACAACACGCACACATACACAACAGATACATCTCACAAAATATACTGAGGCAGGGTCTCAAGTGTAAAATATAGTAAGGTAGGGTCTGAAGAGTTAAACGTTGTGAATGCTGACCCGACATCAATTTTGGCCTTGCCCTTCCAGGACACATCTGCCGTAAGTTTTATAATTTGGGGGACACCAAATATCTCCAGGTATACGAATGTTTTCCTTTGTAATAAATACACACCTGCAAAGTATAAAATTGAAGGTAAGTTACTTTTTTTATTTGAAAGAACCTTGAAATCAGTCATAATTTTACATGTATCAATATTACACCATAAAACATTTCCACCGAAAAATCCTCATGCAGATTGCCGTCATTGTTTTTTTTTACCTTAAAAAGAATGTGTGTGCCATAA
Source organism: Lytechinus variegatus (assembly GCF_018143015.1). Lineage (NCBI taxonomy): Eukaryota > Metazoa > Echinodermata > Echinoidea > Temnopleuroida > Toxopneustidae > Lytechinus > Lytechinus variegatus. The sequence goes on along the minus strand of NC_054745.1, from coordinate 33,240,075 downwards.
TAATTATGATGAATTATGTTCCCATGCAAATTTCACATATCACTCGTCTTGTTTGTTTGTTCAGCTTTCTTATAAATATTTGTATTTATTTATTCATTATTATTCAACACACCCTTTCGTCCAAACCGGGGGGGGGGGGGGGCTTTGGACGAAAGGGCGCGTTCCAGTGAACGCGATGCGACGTGGCGCTCCCAACGCACCCTTTCGGCCAAACGGGGGGGGGGGGGGGCTTTGGACGAATCTTCGCGTTCGCGTTGACGCACCCTAACGCGACAGCACCCACCCTTTCGAAATAAGCCTTTAATGATGGTATTTGATATTAAACTAAAAACGAACCATATTCTTCCCGATTTTTATATATTTATTGATTTTATGTTATTTATTCATTTATTTATTTATTATTATTATTATTTTTTTTGGGGGGAGGGGGGCAATTCGAATGAAGTCTAACGTTGTTTGTTTATTACCTCCATGGCAACGGCGATTTTTCTTTCTTCAAGATATATCTGTTCTCTTATGTTTTATTATTTTTAATGGTTATGATAATAATGATACGAGTTACATATTTCTTGTTTCTTTTCATTGATAAAATTACTGCAACAAATTGTAGTTTTGTTTAATTTATATTCAACATTTATGACGAAATTTCATTGATTTGTCTGTATTATCTATTATATTGACTATTTATTGTTACTTTGATTGTATTTTGAAAAAAAAATGTTTAACGGAAATAAATGAATCTATTGTTTGTAATGTGATTTGAATTATATTTATGAGCATTATGATCATGATGATAACTCTATCAGTTATGTAATATATTTTGATCGCCAAATACATCTTTTCTTAAGCATCACACTGTACACAGTAAAAACGCTGTTTAAGATATTACACAACGCTGTTTACTACATGTACATGAACCTTACTGTATTTTTAAACAATCATGTTTAATTTATTGACAATTAGATATTGAAAATTAAACTTTGTTGCTTAAGATTTAAACAGTTGTTTAATCTGTTTAAACAATTACTGTAAGGTTCATATAGTAAACAGCGTTGTATATTTTTTTACTGTGTATGTATCAGAAACTTATATTTTTACTGCGCTGGAGCTAAAACAATATCATCTAATATATGGGGGAAAATGCTGATAGCCACCCACCCAAACCAACACATTTTTTTTTCTTCTTCCCTTCTTTTACTTAGTCATAATTTCAATTGTAGAACATTACAAAAGCAACTGGTTGCAGTGTTTGTCACAATAACATTGTTGTTACCTATGATTATGATTAAAATAACTTTAAAGCTTATAATAATTTTCGTGGCACCTAGTTCACATCTTAATGGTGTTTCATGATTAATTATCATTTCCGTTATGAATTCATCTTTTCTCTACAACACAGATCTCTTGATAAATGGCGATTCAACTTTAATACCAGCTCAGGTGTTAGGGTAAGCATATATGTACTACGTCGCTGTGTATTATTTTTGTAACGGAAAGGGGTAGGGGATATATTCCACTTGTTCCTTGATCGATCCCTAAAAGCTGATCTTTTTAATTGGTATTCATAGCTAAAGACCGACTTTTTAAGTACATCTTAACTTTATTATTGCGAGCGCGAGGAGTCAACTAATTTTGTCATGCATTTAGACCTGGTAATTGAATATTCTGAACAATTCTGCAATCATGATCAAGGTGCATCTAACTAAATAATATTTGAGTGCACTAAGCTCTGGCAGAGAAATTTCATTTAAAATTATTTTAAATGATTACTAATTGTATTAATCTAGTTTCGTAACAATATATTGAAAACCGAGACACAGTAGGTATTCAATGCATTTTTACCCGGTAGAATAAAATTTGTCATTTCTTGTGATCACCACATTTAGATCTAGCGCCAAGATTAGGTAATGTTATAATGTTTATTCAAAATTAGCCGTTAGAGTACCTTCTTTATATATTTAATAATTGGATATTGGAAAACAAATTATAAACATCATATCCTAAGATTTCCAGTCCACCCCATGCTTGAGAATGTGTTTAATATAAATAAGACAATACACTTTTACAAAGGAATGCATCCGTTTGCATTAAAGTGTGATATAAAATGAGTATTTTTTTTCATTAAAACAAATTATCATCTTAAAATCTTCACACCACTAGGATTTTGAGGCACTTCAATTGATAAGATATCGTAATCAATTGGGACAGTGACCAGGGGCGGATCCAGCTTTTGCCAAAGGGGGAGGTTCGAAAAAATTACCCATGTTTTCCCCGATTGGCCTCTCGAAAATGATTTGCATTTGTTTAATTGAAGGAGTAGTCCTAACAGTCACTTCTTCCATTTATTCTTACAAACATAGATAAATAATAATCTCGTATATGCCCTAATTTAAAAGTACGAGCGCGAAGAACGATTTGATTTTCTGTAGGAACTATGATCCTGAAAATTGAACATTCTGAACAACGATTGTGATCGTGAACTAGTTGTGTATTTAACTAAATAATTACTCCGAGCAGATTTTTTTTTATCGGAAAGGGACCAGTTATTGACTGCTTGCAGTTACCCATGAAAACGATACACATTTCAACAATAAAGAAATGCATTCTGATATAAAAAGCACTTTTTTCTAATCACGAATAAAATAGGTTTATGAATAAATATTGCGAGCGCGAACCGGTAGCCACCTAGAAAAGGGACACGCTAATCATGCTTTGTAAACCATGAAAAGGATAACTATTTGGGTGTCTTCCTACATGAATAATGAACGCGAAGCGCGAGATTTGTTTAATATTCTGATATGAATCTGGATAATTTGAATAAAGAACAAACTACATATCTCAATAAACAAGTGTGCGCGCTTTTTTGGGGGGAGGGGGGGGGGGGTGGGTTGAATCTTGGCATTCTTATTACATATCTTTTAATATGAAATTCAATAATGCACGAGTGCGAGCTGTTAAAAAATATATAACTGTCTGAAAAAAGGCCAAATTAAGCACTATTTCAAGCATCGCCGGAGAACTTTGAAGTGTCTATTAATCATACTTAACAAACGATACAAGAGCAAAATGCTAGCCAATTTTTTTTTATTGTCCTTCGGGGAAATTGTAAGGACTTTTGCCATCGTGTGAATATGACTATCTCTCTTATTACTCTTCATAACCGCGAGATGAAAACTTGTCGATATTCCATTCTGCAAAGAGAGACAATTTAATTGTTAGGAATTCATGAAACTGTTATTTTTCTCATGTTTCTGATCTGTTGATATTAAGTTCTGAAGACCGAACATTTTAAGCAATATTTTTTAAATATTTTTTAAGGCCTACTTATGTACATATGGTAAGCAACATGTGCAGAGCTACTCTGCCGTTTATGGACCCTTAGTGCAAGAAACCCATGTGCAGTAGAATGCCTTTCATTGATGCGCACTCAGTTGCGGTAGCGTGGTTTACGTATATGTGAACTAACAGAATGCGTTGCCACTCCGAGTAAGTCTATGGGGTAAGGCCGGTCATTACATGGCCGTAAATTAAACATAGATGCCCCCTTCGTCATTTTCGTAATTTTTTCTCTGTTCTTTTTCCAGCGTTTCTCTCAAGTTAAAAAGGACTCCTTTTTTTGGTTGCAAAAAGGAGGGGGCGAGGCCTGAGAAATGCTATTTTGGGGGATTTAGCTAAACTAGAGATACGCTTCCATTTTAATGCGTTTCTTTTATTTAAATAATATCACTCGATATTTCTTCAAAACTAATCCTCTGAATTAATACATTTTCATTAAATGTCTAAATAATATCTAATATTAAAAATCACCTTTGATTTATGTAGTATCGCGTTTTTCGGGGGGGGGGGGGGTGTTACAAGTGTAATAATCGTCCACAAATGTAATAACGCCCACAAATGTAATGACACCTTACACACGAATGTAATAACACTTAACCCACAAATGTAATAATTTCGCCCACAAATGTAATAATGCACTTTACCCACAAATGTAATAATATTTGGTCACCCACAAATGTAATAATGACTTTACCCACAAATGTAATAAATTTGAAGGGATTTTTTGACGAATCCGTTCTAAACTAAAATCCTATAGGAATGCATTCATATAGCACAAAAGTGCAAAGTCTTTCTTTGCAATTTTTTTTTCCAGACCCGACTAATTACAATATTATTATATAAGTCCAAAGTCTTTTTTCCAGACCCGAATGTTTCAAAAACTAGTATATAAGTCCAAAGTCTTTTGTCCAAACCCAGTTTTTTCATTAATTGTTATTTGAGTCCAAAGTCTTTTTTCCAGACCCAGTTGTTTAAGAAAAATATTGTATAAATCCAAAGTCTTTTTTTCCAGACCCGGTTGATTAAAAAATTATATTATCAGTCCAAAGTCTTTTTTCCAGACCCAGTTGTTTAAAAAAATATTATATAAGTCCAAAGTCTTTTTTCCAGACCCGGTTAATTAAAAAATAACAATATCAATCCAAATTTTTTTTTCCAGACCCATTCAATTAAAAAAATATTATATAAGTCCAAAGTCTTTTTTTCCAGACCCGGTTAATTAAAAAATTACAATAACAGTCCAAAGTTTTTTTTTTCCAGACCAAGTTGTTTCAAAAATTATTATATAAGTCCAAAGTCTTTTTTCCAGACCCAGTTTATGAAAAATTATTATATAAGTCCAAAGTCTTTTTGCAGACCTGTTTATTTAAAAATTATAGTATAGGTCCAAACATACCATAATGATATTCTAGTGGAATAAAAATTAGAATCGAGCATAGTCTTTTCTCCAGACCCAGTTATTGAAAACTGGTGGAATCAGGCAAAAAGTAACCCAACCCTCTTTTTAATGTTTAATAACATGGAAATATAGCATAGTCTTTCATCCAGACCCAGATCTTTCAAATAACACATGATGAATAATAATAATGAATTAGTAATAATAAAAAAGAAAAGCAAACAAAGACCCACGATCCTATTTATGTTGAGTAACATGGAAATATAGCGTGGTCTTTCCTCCAGACCCAGTTATAAAAATCATAAAAAACACAACAACAACCAACAACAAAACAAAGACCCTGTAATCTTATAAACATTGAATAACATGGTAATATGGTGTAGTCTTTCTCCAGACCCAATTATTTCAAAATAACAAAAATTATTTTTAAAAAGAACAACAGAATCTAAAACCCAACTATCCTTCAAACTAATAACCTTCAATAAATAAAAGTTTAGAGAGTTTTCTTTATTCCAGACCTTGTCATTTTCAAATATAAGATAAATGAAATCTTCACAACTAAGACTCAATCTTATTCTCGTGCCTGTTCAACATGAATAAGATGATTGTGGGAGTATTTCATCAACATTTATGTCCGACCTTAATGTTGATTGGCTAAGATGCAGTGCTTCCATTGCTAGTGTCGGATAAAATGGGACTTGTCGGATTAAACGTCAGACAACTCCTTTCATGAAATGCTCCCCGGGCTCTAAGTTTTGATGTTTTTTATTAATTATAAATTTCTTTGCCTGGAAGAAAAAGTCATGTTTAAATACATTATATATTACAGGATCTTAGGCTGGAAGAGGGTTTTAATTTTAAATGTTTGTTTTGTTGTTCTGTTTTTTTTTAATAAGCTGGTCTGGTCAAATTAAGTATGCGTTATCACAAGGGTTTTATAGTTTGGAAGATGTTGGGGTCTAAGTTTTAAGATTAATGTTTCGCTTAATTTGTATTTTTAAGAGAACTGGGTGAGGGGTAAAGACATTACTCTAAGCCCAAGCATTTATACTGGGTTTAATTTTGAAGATTGGTCTTAGCTGTGATTTTTTTTCAATATTTGTTTATCTTTTAAATAACCGGGTCTTGAAGAAAGACTAAGCATAAAACCCGTCTTATTCCACTAGAATGAGAATATGACAAAGTCTTATGTTTTTAAGATTGTTTAAATCATTTTTAAATGACTGGGTCTGGAAAAAAAAACAACGCTCTAAACATGTGCTTTTCTACATGCATGGTTTTAATTTGGAGAATTGTTGGTTCTTAGATTCGTTGTTGGGGGTTGGGTTTTATTGATTTTTTATTCTTGAAATAATTGTGTTTGGAGGAAAGTCGATCTTCGATAATTGGTCTTCGTGTTATTCCACAGTAATCAGATTATTGGGTCTTCGTTTTAGAATATTTGTAAAAACTATTTCATTTTTTTCAAATAATAACCAAGTCTGGAGGAAGGATGTTTGCTTTACCCATGCATTATTGCAATGTTTTGTTGGGGTCTTAGTATTATTAAAAAAAAACTGGGTGTGGGGTAAAGACATATTTCTTTACTGGGTGTAACTTTGGAAGATTGGTCTTAGATTTGAAGTTTTGTAAATTCATTTTTTAAATAGCCGGGTCTGGAGAAAAGAGTACGTTTTAAAACTCGCGTTATTCCACAAGAATAAGAATATGATAGGGTCTTATGTTAGAAGATTTTTTTGCGTATTTGTTTTAATGATTAGGTCTGGACTAAAGACAACGCTCTAAACTTCTTTTTAAAACATTTCTTAGGTTGAAGGATTGTTTGGTCTTAGATTTTGATTTTTTTATTATTACTATTAGCGTAATTTTGAAAAAAAAATGAGTCGGGCTGAAAGACTACGCTACATGTATATGTCCATGTTATCCAGCATTAATAAGATTATGGGGTCTTTATACTGTTTTGAAAATGTACATGTAATTCATAATTTTGAATAACTGGGTTTGAAGGAAAGACTATGCTATATTTTCATGGAATTCAACATTACCAAGAGTGGAGGATCTTTTTTTTCAATCATTTCTTATTTTGAAATAATCTGGTCTGGATGAATGTCTACACTTTATTTTCATATTATTCAACATCAATAGATTGTGTGGTCTTTTTAAAAAGATTTGATGAATGTTTTAAATGACCAGGAGAAATGTCTTTACGCTATATGAATGCATTAATATAGGGTTTACTTTTTAGTTTTAAGTTACCAGGTCGAGAGAAAAGATTTTGCATTTTTGTGCTACATGAACGCTTACCATAGGCTTTAGTTTTTAGTTTTAAGTAACCAGGTCAAGATTACGCTTGATTCTCAATTTACTCTTAGCGCATGTATTCACAATAATACACCAAATAAGTTGAAACAACTACATACATTAATTCCACCAGTCTTCATTAACTGGGTCTGGAGAAAAAACTAAGCTCGATTCTCATTTTCATTCCACTGGAATATCATTATCGTATCTTAGTTTGGACTTATATTATAATTTTTGAAATACCCGGGTCTGAAAAAAAGACTTTGGACATATCGTATAATTTGTTTAACAACTGGGTCTGGAAAAAAGACTTTGGACTTATATTTCAATTTTTGAATTAACCGGGTCTGGAAAAAAGACTACGCTTGATTCTCAATTTACTCTTAGCGCATGTATTCACAATAATACACCAAATAAGTTGAAACAACTACAGACATTAATTCCACCAGTCTTCATTAACTGGGTCTGGAGAAAAGACTAAGCTCGATTCTCATTTTTATTCCACTGGAATATCATTATCGTATCTTAGTTTGGACTTATATTATAATTTTGAAATACCCGGGTCTGAAAAAAGACTTTGGACATATCGTATAATTTGTTTAACAACTGGGTCTGGAAAAAAGACATTGGACTTATGATTAAATTTTTGAATTAACCGGTCTGGAAAAAAGACTTTGCCATTTTGTGGTATATGAACGCATTACTATAGGGATTAGTTTTTAGTTTTAAGTAACCGGGTCTAGAGAAAAGACTACGCTTGATTCTCAATTTACTTATAGCGTATATATCCACAATATAAGACGTGTAAGTTGAAACAACAACAAAGAGAGTAATTCTACCAGTCTTAATTGACTGGGTCTGGAGAAAAGACTAAGCTCGATTTTCATTTTTATTCCACTGGAATATCGTTATCGTATCTTAGTTTATACTTATATTGTAACTTTTTAATTAACCGGCTCTGGAAAAAAAGACTGCATTTTTGTGCTATATGAAGACATTAAGGTTTTAGTTATTAGTCTTTAGTAATTAGGTCTGGTGAAAAGACTACGCTTGATTCTCGATTTACTCTTATCCCATATATTCACAGTATAAGCCATATAAGTTGAAACAACAACAAAGACATTAATTCTACCTGTCTTAATTAACAGGGTCTGGAGAAAAGACTACGCTCGATTCTCCTTTTTATTCCACCGGAATATCATTATCGTATCTTAGTTTTGACTTATAGTATAATTTTTGAATTAACCGGGTCTGGAAAATGACTTTGGACTTATATCATATTTTTTTAAACAACCGGGGCTGGAAAAAAGACTTTGGACTTTTACAATAACTTTTTGAACAACCGGGTCTGGAAAAAAAGACTTTGGACTTATATAATAGTTTTTGAAACAACCTGGTCTGGAAAAAGACTTTTGACTTATCTCCAACAAAGACTTTGCACTTTGTGCTATATGAATGCATTACTATAGGATTTAGTTTAGAACGGATTCGCCAAAAATCCCTTCAAATTTATTACATTTGTGGTTACAGTGTTATTACATTTGTGGGCGTTATTACATTGTGGGTAAAGTGTTATTACATTTGTGGGCGTTATTACATTTGTGGGTGCAACAGGGGGGGATATTTATGTTTCCACGACATGCATGAAAGTTGTGAAGAATAATCTTATCCCAAAATAATTTCATGAACCAAAAAAGTTTTACACAACATAATTATTATCCACCTTTCCTATTCATATTTTCATTCAGATAACAAGATGTCGGCTGTCTTCTGAGATGACTTCTAGAATGTGGCCATGTCTCAGATCTTTCAACTCACTGAAGCATCTTACCATCTCAGACTCCTCTCTCAGCTTCCCTCCATCTCCTCCTGAGCTACCATCGGTCACAAACATATCAGCCGAGAGAGTGACGTCACAGTGCTATGAAGGTCTAATCTCATCGCTCCCTGGTTTGGAAGGTATTGATATCACGATGGATGATGCGGAGGGAGACATTGATCGTTACACCGCTGTTCTTCGTCGAACAGCAGGGCAGAAACTCAAACGCATTTATCTTCATGGTCCGTCATCACTTTCACCAGAGAAGAGCCGTGTAACGAGAGAGACAATGAGAGGACTGGGTCTGGTCATCAAAGAACATACACAGAACCTGCAGAAGCTCCATCTGAAATGGGTGAAGTGTACAGACGAGGATGACTTAGTTTACCTTATCGACTGCTGCAGACATGTGAAAGCGATGAGATACGTTTGGTAAGTTCTTGTTTAATAAAATTTTAGATTTAGATTAATTTATTTTCCGTTTACAAAGCAAGCACAACAAAATCAAACAATACATAGTTAAATTTAAAGTACAACATCAATCGAAATAAGGTATAAACAATGAGAACTAATGCAAATTAAAGTAACTTTGACTATAATAACTATATAAAACAGAACGGAGGGGCTTGCCAAGAAAAGCGAAGCTTGTATGGGAGGCAAGCCCCCGTAACGTATATTACAAAACTATAGTATAAAGGAGAGACGGAAGACAGTTTAAAAGGAGGCTATACAAAATATCGAAGGTAACAACGAAAGAGTGAACCAAATTAGAATAAATGATACTAGTAATAACAATAAAAATAAAAAAAAAATAACAACATGGTTACAATAATTGTGATTATGAGGGAGGAACAGAGAGACAAATGTAGGGAGAGAGAAAGGGTGTGCAGGTACAATTGGAGGTGCAAAGAGGAGCATGGCAGGTGCGGAAACAGGTCGGCAGGCAAGTTGTAAGCTGGGAGATAAAAAAACAAAAAACAAAAACAAAAAAAAGTTTTTTTTGTATATGGTTTTGGTTATATGGTAGATTGACTTGTTTGTGTAAAGTATTGGCAAATAAGCATCTTTTTAAGGTTATGTTTAAAAATTGTGATGCTTGGGGATTCCTTGAAGGCGTTGGGCAAGGAATTCCAATATACGGGACCAGAAAAGACAAAAGAATTTTTTGCAAGTAAAGTTCGGGTTGGAGGTAGGTGATAAGAGTTTCGTTGTCTTGTAGGATAATCGTGTACAGATGAGTTTTTGCAGAACATAATTGAAAAAATTGCGGGGAGATCATCTTTATTTAGTTTGTACATAAATTGGCCAAGTTGGAAAAGATATATATCATTAACTTCAAGGATTTTATTTTCAAAAAATAATTTATCTGTGTGACATCTGAAATGTGTATGAAATATTATCCTAAGTGCTTTTTTCTGTAACAGAAGTATCCTATGTAATTGTGTTTGAATTGCACAACCCCATGCCAAAATACCGTAATTAATGTATGGTAATATTAAGGTGTGATATAGTGTAAGTAGTGTACGAGATGGAAGAAAAAATTTGAGCTTGTTGATAATTCCAATTGTTTTTCATATATTATCGATGTGTGGTTTCCATAATAATTTCTTATCAATAAGTACACCTAAAAATTTAGTTTCAGAAACATTATCAAGGACAGTGTTTTCAAAAATGAGATTGTCGGGCAAACTATTTATTCTATTACTAAATAACATGTAATTGGTCTTTTGTAAGTTAAGTGAGAGTTTATTTGCCTTGATCCATTCAGTCACATGCATGAGTTCAGAGTTAACGATCCTAATAAGTTGGTTTATGTTATCATGAGAAAAGAAAATGTTGGAATCATCGGCAAAGAGTATGAATGAAAGTAAATTTGAAGTTTTGTGGATGTCATTGATGTATGTGTTAAAAAGAAGAGGGCCGAGTAAGCTACCCTGTGGTACCCCGCATGTAATTGGAAGGTTGGATGAATTGTGATTATTTATTGATACAAACTGAGTCCTATCTGTAAGGTAGCTCTTGAACCAACCCAAGGCCTTCCCCCTAATACCGTAATGGTGTCGAAGGCCTTGGAGAAGTCCAGGAAAATACCGACAGTATGACAACCTTTATCAGTGGAAGTAGTGATTTTGTTAATGAAAGATAAAATTGCATGCGAGGTGCTGTGATTTTCGCGAAACCCAAACTGAAAGTCCGAAAAGATATTTTTTTTTTAAAGAACGTACTAGTTCGTGTATGGACAAATTTTTCAAGAATTTTTGATAACGAGGTGAGCAATGATATGGGACGGTAGTTGGAGACGAGCTGATTATCTCCTTTTTTAAAAAGAGGGACTACTTTTGCGATTTTCATAAGATTGGGTACCCTTCCTGTGTTCAAAGAAATATTAAAAATATGCACCAAAGGATCGACGATAGCCAAAATAATTTTCTTAAGTAGGAAGTTGGAAATACCGTCAAATCCCGGGCACTTTTTGGACTGCAGACTGTTAACAATATTTATAACTTCTCTTGAACTTGTGGGATTAAAAAATATGGAGTTTGGGTTTGGGTTGTCGAGAAAATTGTGGTAAGATTTATTAGTTTGAGGAATTTTGCTTGCTAAATTGTTGCCAACTTGTGAAAAATATGAATTAAACTCTCTTGCTATTATGTTATTGTCATCAGTGATGGTATTGTTTGATTTTATTTTTGTAATTGTAGAACTCTTCTTTTTATTGTTTAATGCCCCATTGATGATTTTCCATGTGTTCTTCATATCATTTTTGTATAGATCGAGTTGAGAAGTGTAATATTCTTTTTTCGCAATACGAAGTAAAGATGTAAGAGTGTTTTTATATGAAGTGTACTTGTAGCGAGATGTATCACTTGGTTTAGTTATGTATTTGTAATATCAATTGTTCTTGCGGTTGATGGATCTTAAGAGTGATTTAGTAATCCAAGGGTGGATAGGGATCTTTTTATAATTTGATCTTCTGTTAGTTGTAAGGGGAACATGTGTATCTAGAGAAGATGTTAGTAAGGTAATAAAACAGTTGTATGCGTCGTCAGCGTCCGAGGAGTCATATACAGTAGACCAGTCTGTTATGTTTAAATCATTAATCAAATTGGTTATGTTGTCGTCAGTTATCTTTCGGAATGAAGGATTAAATGTTTCTTTATGGAGACATTTATTAGTAGATAATTTGGCAAAAATTGGAAAGTGATCGGAGATGTCACTAAGAATTATACCAGCTTTATGATTTTGACGAATTGTATTACTGAAAATGTTGTCTATTATAGTGGCCGAGTTATTCGCCACTCTTGTCGGCTTAGTAATAAGGGGCAAAAAAGAATGTGATAGAAACATTTCAAGAAACTCTTGCGAGGTGCTATTAGAGTTGCAATTTACTAAGTTAATATTGAAGTCACCCATAAAAAAAAATCTTTATTTTTCAAAAGAGGATTTAGTAGAATTTCATTCAGGGTTTCTAAAAAAGCATTGGCATTTGAATGTGGAGGTCTGTAAAATACACCTAGAATAAAGTTTTTACCAATCTGATTTATGATTTCAACAAAGTGTTTCTAAAACATCGTTAGATATTGTCATGTTAGCTATAGGAGTATAATCGTATTGTTGCGGTATGTAGAGTGCGACACCACCCCCTGGTGTTGACATAATTTAAATATCAATCCAATGCAGTGGTTCAATTTTTACAGTGTTCATAATATGAATAAAATTTTCTGTAAATATTTTGATACATCCAAAAAAAGAAACGGTTCCATTCTTTTTTTTAGCCATTAATAGTCTCAGGTACTCTTAGAATTGCCATGAATATGTCAGGTCCTCAAATGCATTTTTTGTATTTAAAATTGGAGTTTGATAGCATTACCCTGTCATTAAATGTTACTCTTAGATAATGGCTCCAGCATGCACATTTGAATTTTACTGCTAGTTCGATTGTAACTCTTGTATAAGCTCCAGTAGCCTACTATCAATAGTATTTCATACCTAACTCGTATACTCAATGTGAAATAAACGATTGTTTTTATTGTATTAAAAATGTCCTTTTCAATATTTCTCAATATTTCGTATGTACTAATTTTTTTTTATTACTTTAATAGATGTTACTTCAGTCATCATCATAAATCCCAAAATGTATCCTCAATTTCAATTTGATTCAAATTTTAAATCATCCCCACCGCAATATATATCATAGGTACATTATTGTTATAATGAATTTCAACATTGAATAATATTTTGGGGAAGATAAGCCAAACTTATTAGATACTATCACCTATCATCCTGCATTTTTTCATACCTCAAAGTCAAAGTAAAGATAATAATAATGATAATAATAATAATAAATATGATTTATATAGCGTCTTTTCCATTTTGATTAAATGCTCAAGGCGCTTAGAAAAGAGCAAAACATAAAAGTAAAGAGAACTAAGAGAAGTACAAAAAATGGTAAATAAAAAATGAGGGAAAATGACAGTCTTCAAACCTAGTAAAAGCTCTTATATTATGAGATAAACATTTTCATTTCGGGAGAGTACACAAATGGTATTCAATCAAACGAAACTTATATATACTATTAGCATTTTAACCTGATTCATACAATACACACAGACGCGCAAACACTTTGATACACATTCCCCCATCTTCTTGTGATTTCTTACACCCATCCTTATGTTTCATGATTACAGGCTCTGGTCCTGTGGGACGACGAGGAATGGCATGCTGCAATCTCACCTCGAGCACCTTTACCGTGAAACTTCCGGCGGTCTCGATGTGCATGTTTACCATGTAAGATATACTGCTCTGCTTCTACACTGTGTAATGTCAATGTCACATTAATGCATACCGACAATAGAATTTAGGGTTAAATAAGACGTATAACGTGTGGGTCTATTGGAAGATTATTGTTTGTGATTCATATTGAAAGCGAACACGAAGTAGCAATACAAATAAAATAGGCCTATATGTAATTTTATTTATTTTACAATATATCCATACAATCTAGAAAAAGGATCCGAATACGCTTTACAGTGGATCGTTTAAACATCTTTGCTTTGGTTTAAAGAAAAAAAAAATAACATTGTTTGCCTTTAACTTTAGTACAAATGCATTGTCCCCAGATTTTGTAAATATTGAGTATTATGACACCATCGAACTGCAGCATACGTTTGATCAATGGAGACAAACAGACATCAAGTTCGTAAACGTTCAAAGAGAGGACGTGGTTAAATTTTTAGTGTATAGTTTGTATTTATTTAATGTGCACAAAACTAAAAACGTTTTTTGTTTAGTTTTGCTTAAATATAGCTTCTATTGTCAGGCTTCAAAAATAGGGGGAGCATATAAAAAAAATCAATCATGACGTCACCGTCTTGAGTAGGCTGACGTCACGGTTATTGTTTTCCTCTTTTCCAACTAGACATTTTAATTTCTTCACTTCTTTTACTTGGAGTTATCATACATTTATTTTCTAAAAGCTTGAATTGACGCACTTTACAGCTGTTGCCAAAATTTATTTCCCGCATATTTGGCGTAGCTTTACTATTCTATATGCAGATTATGTAAACCAACTTTTCCTAACATATAAATTCAGGCCCAATGAGAGCCCCAAGGCAGACCACGCCCCCCCCCCCCCCCTCTAAAAACCCACATAGATTTTAATAAAGTTTTCTATCGCACAACTGTTAATCAGATCTTCCCCTTTCATTGATTTGATGGAAAGACGCACTTAACAAGCAACATTATTGCAATTAGTAGCCTCGTGGATGTGGATACTTCCAAGTCGGGGAAAATTCTATTGTGCATGGATTAGAATTCTAAAGATATATTTATCATCACTAACCAGACGTAGTTGGTCGGTGGAATCCCAGTTGGAGGAAAGGTCGAAGTAGTGCCCGTCTGGACAGAATTAATGCAGCCATTCTCTGACCAAGATACACTTTCCACCGACCAAGACACTAGCCATTGTTCTGTCGAGTTTGTAAAGCAAGATGTAGCTGGTTTTAAAAGTAGTCTTATTCAATGTGCAGT